>NC_055672.1:15999427-16634844 GCF_017976325.1 Chelmon rostratus | reverse complement strand
CACTTTGATGGACCCTCTTTTCTCATAAATAAATGTTTAATCATTGTAACTAGTAGCTGTCATAGATCAATTAAGTTAATCCAGGTCAACAAGTAGTATACCTTGGTGTATTAGGAATATAATTGAAGTGTAGAAAAGTGGTTACAAGTACACTTTCACTTTTTGTGCTTACTTTTAAGTATGTTTGACATACTTTTTTTAAAAAAGTGTTCTTCTAAATAAATGTCATTAAGTTATATTTAAATGTTAATTTAAAAATTAACATACAAATTCTGCAAAACTTAGTGGTAAAAGTATTTAATAAAAGTGCACTTTAGTGTAACTATTAAATATACTAAAGTATACTTTTAAAAAGTACTAAATTACAAATACTTTATATTGTAAGTGTACTTATGAAAAGTATACTTATTTTCAAGTCCTTTGTAATACACTATTAGCATGCTTAATTCAAGTGTACTCTAACATCATTTCAAGTATGTTTCCAACACACTGGTGATATAATACAAATGTACTCCAAGGGTGTTTTGAATGCTCATGAATCCTGATTTCCACTGGTGTACTTATGTACACTAAGTTTGTAAAAGTTGAGCCAATTTAGCAACTATTTACACTTCAAGTATACTCGAGTGGTACTCAAGGACTACATGAGTACACTTAACTAAATCTAAAACAACATACTTGTGTTTGTATCATACTGAGCCATATACAGCCTTAAGGCTCCAGAGGGTTGAAATAAGATGGTATGCAAATGTAAGGGAAAATACAGCACCAAGTATCAAATTAACAGGAAATCCAGAGGAAAAACTAAACAGTGACAATTTGATCTGTCCATAAATCTTTATTCTTTCCATTATGAATAATCATTTATTACATTAGTCTCTGAAACCAGTCAAATATATTAGAGTTCAACACAGAAATATCCCACTGTCTGAACCATAACTGTGAGGAAAGACGTCTCCATTATCAGTAACTAAAAGCAGCAGAAAATGTGCTCCACAATAATGATTGTAGTATTGCTTTATGTGTCTGCTCACGTCTCTGTGACATTAATGGTCATGCACATGCATAGCTTTCAATCATACAAAATGACACAAGGGATTTTGAGAACAAACATTTGGATATGATTAAGAGCTATATAAACAAATTTGATTTAAATGATATTAGGGTTTAACACAATATTGCAAAGAAGACATTCTGTCTGCAGAGACCCTCCTCTGAACAAGAACACAGGAAAAATAACTTAAGATAATCAATATTTTTAACAAATATGACTGGTGTGGAAACTCTTTTGGAAAAAAATACAGAACAGAACTCTGTGTTGCTATATTTACAGATGAGCACCCAAAAGTCCCATTGTTACGAGTACTGACAAAGGTCTGATTCAGCAGGACATAAGTGGTACAATCATTGCTCGACACTAGAGGGCGCTATATTCCCATCTCATGCAGCTGTAAAGCTCAGAGGACCCTCTGGCAAAAGAAAACGTACTGTATTTATTCTTAGTAAAATGCAAAGTGAGAACTTGCATGAATTAAGACCCACACCATTAATATCAAAGAAGCATCTCATCTATCCAAATCCACTTTCTTGTCTTTCACACACACACAAAGACTGACTTGCAGCAAATTCAGTGGAATTAATAAATCCTTCCCAGGTCTCCTTCAGTCTTTACAATCATGTTGGATGGCGTCCCTCCTCCTTCAACAGTACCTGCTGTCCCATTTGTTTTCTCTGCAGCATCTGAGGTTGGAGAGTTTTGGCAGAATTAGTTTAATGGAGCACAAAAGAGTTTTACAAGAAAATCTTAAAAAATCACCTTTCATCTCTTTCATTTGCCCAATACTCTGCAAATGAATAAATTAAGATGGTAAATAAGATATGTGTTTTTTAATTAGATGAATTGATTCTAATAGTTATATATTTAGTGGTAACTGCCAGTGATAATGGCTCTTCGTTGAGTTTTTTTTTAGATATCGTCACTGTCAGATATCCCAGATATCTCTGAGTGGGAGTTATAACTTGGAAACTGACGTGAAAAGTAATTCTGACTTGCTCACACTTATGGTCAAAATGACATGACATAAACGCATCTTAAATAGCATCGCGTTAGCACTGTCCCTGTGACCAGGTTAGCATCACAGAGCCACTAGTGTTGCTGTATAGACTCAGAGTCTCACATTCTTGATTAAAAAAGAAGAGAACTGAATCATGACGTCATGTTTATTCTATTCTGATGTGTTTCATTTCTAGTGGATAATCTCTCTTACCCTTGATACTCTCTTGCAGTGCTTCCTGTCCTGCAGTTTGCTCCTTCCCTTCACTAGTCTCAATCTCTTTGCCCTTCGTTTTGGGTTTCTTTGCAACAGGTGGTGGCACCTTCACTTCCTTCTTCACCAATTCTGCTTCACTCACTACCTTTGTTTCAGAGGAAACCTCCATGTTCTTCTGTGTGATTGCCTTGGTCTCCGGCGCTGGCTTGGTCTCAATCACCACCTTCTTGTTGCTCTTGGAGAAGATAAAGCTTGCTGTGCTGGAGGGGGACTTATGGAGGTCTACTGGTGATGTTGGTGAGTGCAAGCTGAGGCGAGATGCAGGGCTGCCTTTTGATCTGGCTGCTGTCCTCAGGCGGATGGCCTCCTGTAGGTTCATGGAAGGAGAGGCGGTCATGGCAGGAGGAGACTTTTTGGTAGGGGAGAGGACTGTAGTTGAAGATGCAGGTGGAACCACAAGAGATTGCGACTTGGGCAGAGCTGATTGCAAAGTAGCTATGGCAGGTGGAGAAGTGGATGTAGGAGAGATCATGATCAGAGACCTTCTGATGGGCTTCTGAGGAGCCTCACCACTGGCAGATGAGGTTGAGACCTGACTGCTGGGCTGCTGACTCCTCATTGTGACTTCAGCCTCTGGTTCCTCCTGAGCTTTAGGAGGCTCAGGGCTGCTATTGATGGACCGCAGCTTGACCATCTGCAGGAGGGAGGGGGTGACAATGGGAGTGGGTTCCTCCTGTACAACAGGGTCAGAGGTCAGCTCCTGGGTTTGGTTTTCTGTGTTTGCAGGACTAGGCTGGTGCTTAACGCTGGCAAGACCCTGCACAGGTAAAGATGGAGGTAAAGGAATGTTCACAGGTGGAGAAGGAGCAGGTTCTTGAGCCTTTTCTGTTGATGCAGAGTTTTCAAGAGCTGGTGGGATAGAGGCTTCAGATGGTGATGAATTGGAGGCCTCCAGGGCTACTGGACCATCAGTGTCTAGGGGTACAACCTGAGGTTGATGGAGAACCTGTATGGGAGGCGGTGGTGGAATACTCTGAGGGGGAGTGAGAATACTGTTAGATGAACCCAGGTTAGTTTCAGAATCAAGTGGAACGTTCTCTTCAGGAAGATCAAGCTCTTGCTCTGGCAACTGGGGTTGGGACAGTAGAGGTGGTGGAGGTGGAATACTTTGTGGTGGGGTGAGCTTGCTAACAGATGTTGCCTCCTCAGAAGACTGATGGGCATTCTCTTGCATAGATGGAGGAGAAACCTCTTCAGTGGACAGAGTGGAGACCTCTTGAGGAGCCAAAGGCGAGACTCCGATAACCAGTGAAGGCAAGACCTCTTTACCTGGTGAAGAGGATACCACGGTAACCAGTGTGGAGGAGACGTCTTTAACAAGAGGAGGGGGTGCTTCTTGGACCAGAGGAGGAGAGAACTCTTTAAGTGGTGGTGAAGAAATCTCTTTAGGCGGTGGTGGAGAATCCTCTTTGGGTGGTGGTGGCAGAGGAGAAACCTCTTTAGGCGGGGGTGGAGAATCCTCCTTAGGTGGTGGTGGCAGAGGAGAAACCTCTTTAGGTGGTGGTGGAGAAACCTCTTTAGGCGGTGGTGGAGAATCCTCCTTAGGTGGTGGTGGCAGAGGAGAAACCTCTTTAGGTGGTTGTGGCAGAGAAGAAACCTCTTTAGGTGGTGGTGGAGAAATCTCTTTAGGTGGTGATGGGGGCAGTGGTGAAACCTCTTTGGGTGGTGATGGCAAAGGAGAAACCTCTTTAGGTGGTGGTGGTGGTGGAGGAGGAGAAACCTCTTTAGGCAGTGGCAGAGAGGCTTCTTTAAGTGGTGGCAGAGGAGAAAACTCTTTAGGCAGCGGAGGAGACACCTTTTTAACCGTAGGATGGTAGACTGCTTCAACTGGTGGTGGAGGAGCCGTATATGGTGGGGGAGGTGGGATATTCAGTGGTGGAGGTGCGAACCCCTTGGACGTACTGGGCTGCTGTGGTTCAGCCTCTGGGGTCACCCTAACACATTCTGTTTTCACCACCGATAAAACAGACGTAGTTTCACAAGGGTCACCACCACGCACCTGAACAGGTATAACTAACGCCTCCTCACCAAACATTGGGGGAGGCGGAAGGGGAAAATCAATTTCATCAGGCCCACCGATGCCCATTGGTGGAGGTGGTGGAGGCCAGAATGACTCAGGGGATACAACTTGTATTGGTGGAACAGAAACAACCTCTGTGGTCTGTTTAGAGGGGGTTTGGGGAGATGGAGGATGGTGTACTAATGAAACGGCAGGTAGCGTATCCATGTTAGTCTTTTTGCTTTCTTCCTGTCTCACTGCTGCCAGCCTATCTTCACGTCTCATGACAGCCTTCGCTAACATCCCATTTAACATGTCACTTACTCTTACATTCTCATTATTATCTGTCACTTTTCTATTTCCTTTCAAATCAACATTCTGCTCGACTAATCTATCATTGCTCTCTCTGTGAATCTCTGCATTCAAAATCTCACTTTCTTGAACTTTCTTTGTCTCTAGCGTATGTAGGGATCCATTCACGGACTCCACTGTTGGAGCTGGATACTTGTGTTTTCTTTCTACCACCAAGCTCTTCACAGAACCCTCTGTAGAAGCAGAAGGAGACTTTCTCTGTTGTCTCCTGTCCTTTGGATTCTTCTTTATGATGGCTTGAATGTTATCAGGTGCCGGGGGTCCCAGCAGCAACTCAAAGGTACGCTTGCTGTGAGCCCATACCTCTGGAGGAGGAGGTGGAGGTGCATGGACTTTAGGTGGTGGAGGGATATTGAAGAGTTCTCTCAATGCCCTTACTGAAGGGCTGACACTGTCAGGTTCCTCTATAGGTTTTGTGTTTTCAGGAGTCTCTGGCTGTGTGGGAGGGGGTCGAGTTGAAGCAGCAGGAGTGGATCCAGGAAAAAACTTTTGAAGCTTACCTAAGATGCCTCTCTTGTGCCTTGGAGATGAGCTGTGGGTTGGTTTAGAAAGCTGTACAGATGTGCCATCATGGCTAGAGTAGCCGCTGGACGGAGAGACTGTCTTGCTTAGCTTATTCTCAGGCATAGCCTCCTGCTTCTCTTGTGAAGCGTGTTTGGAAACCGTTTCCTCTGCCTTCGCAGCTTCCTCTGCCTTTAGTGCCTGCAGCTGGGATCTGATAGGACTGAAAGACACCGAACCTGCAGAGTCGTCCAGAGAACTGGTGTCAGCATTGTATCCAGGGCTGTCTATGATTCTGGAGGGCATAGGAGAAGATCCAGATTTGTTTTTGCCATTTTCCTCACCTGCGGCTGATTCCCCTGAAATGACCCTAACCTCCGCCAGATCACGTGACCGTCGCTTCATCTTATTGTGAAGGGAATAGGAGCGGTTTGGTGGAGGGGGAGCCCTCTTTGGCTTCATGACAGAGAGACTTCGCACAAATGGCCCCTCTTTCTTAACCTCATCTCTCTTAATAACAAGCTTGCCATTCAAGGTGCATTTTGAAGCCTTGCTGATGGAGGAGTGAACACTGATCTTGTCCTCTTTTGCAGAACCATCTCTATCCTGTGACTTCTTCTGTCTGGGGGTACTACTGCTGGAGATGGTTGAGGAGTCAGATACCAAGGTCTCTGAGGATTCAGAGTTGCTCCAACAAGAGCTGTCAGACAGATGGGGAGCGTAGTTGCGGGAGGCGGAGGTGATGGTGGAGGCTCTAGAGGAAGCACGAGAGGGGGCTGGGCTGGACAACAGCAGGCTGCTCTTGCTGACAGTGCGGACACTGTTGCGACTCCGTCCACGGCTGATTTCCACCACATCGATGGAGGGTGGCAACACAGCATTGGGGATGATTTTGGACATGTAGGCGGCCTGGGGTGACATGGACATGACAGGGCTGGGTGGCTCCTGCTGGAGGCTGTTGGCAGTGGTCATCCAGGGAACGGCCAGGGACTGAGGCCTCTGCTCACCAGACAAGTCAGGGCCCAGGCAATGCAGCAGGGCCAGGTCATCCCCATGACCAGCATGGGTAGCACCAAGCTGCTCAAGTTGGTCTTTGTTGAGGGGCTGGATGGTGTTGGCACTGGCTCCTTTTTGTGACTCTGCTGCCTGCTGTGGCCCATCAGTGGTTGGGCTGTCATCAGTTTCACCATTATAAAGCTGTTCCTCATCTAACCTCTGAGTCACTGTCCAACCCACCCTGTCAAGACCTGATAGAGGACAGGAGGACCAATTAGCACAGGTTAATAATTAAAGAAATGGACTGCAAAGACACCATCTATCCATTTCCTATAAAGAGGACTGCAACATTTCACACCATGATATTTCTAAATGTAGTCCATTCAATTTAAAGAGTAATTCATGAATGACGGATGTTTTTTGTATGTGATGCATTTAAATGATGAGCTGCATACCCAGTTCTCTCTGAACATGCTTTGGGATACCGTCAGCAGTCTTCTTGTGTCTTCTCCTCTTGGCCTTTTCTGACTTTTTCCCAGAGCTCAAGGGCCTGAATGTTGATTCTGGTCGTACAGAGGCATGAGAGAAAAGAGGAAAAACATCATCCAATAATCCATTTAAACCGATTCCAATCTGTAGATCTCACCATTACATGTTTAATCTGTCATTTCATCTGTGTGCCTCAAATGTTGTGAAATGACCATGATTAGTTATAAATAGTACTTATGCTGGTGCTTACCTTGTCTGGTGAGTCCAGAGCGGGATGATCTTGTGGACACAGATGATTGTACAGAGATGACAGAAGTTGTGTCAGCGATGGTACTGTCTGTAACAAATCCTCCACCTTCCCCATCTGTGTGGACTGTCATCGTCGACTGACAAAAGGAGAAAAACAATCTTTAAAAAAAATAAATCAAAAAAACTTGTACAAGAACTCTGCATTTGCAGTAAGTGTCACTTACGACGGTGCTTTCATTATCCTGGTACTCCACTCCATTGTTGGTTTCTGTGAGGAGAGTAACATTAGTTAACTCTGCAGATTTATAATGGCATTTAAAATGCTTCGCAGTGTTTATATCCTCTGTTGCACACCCTCTTGAGTAATATGCAGGCAGGTATCAACATCTCGACATGGGACACCTCTAATTTTCTGCATAGACTGTATCACTAGAGCATTTTGTACCTTCCTGCTGCATCATTTTCAATCCCTCCAGGGCTTCAGTGTGAAGGTTCTCCAGGTACTTGGGCCTGCTGGCCTCAATGAACACGTTCTCCTGGAACAACGGGGGCGACAGGGTCTTGTCATCGTCATCTCGCTTTGGGACAGCTGGAAGTAGAGAGAGGGGAGAGGGGATCAGTCTGAGATGAGCTCAAAGCTCTGTGTTACTGTAACAGTAGATAAGGGGGCCATATGGACAGGACGAGAGCATTCAGGTGTCTGCCGGGGACATTTAGGCACAGGGGCAGTAAATATGTTTGACATTTAAAACAAGAGAGTGTGCGTGTGAATTAAAAAGGCTGAACTCCAGTTCCACTCAGGCAGGATTAAACTCCATTGACCTCCAATGACTTAACACAGGATTATCATATCAAAAATCTACCCTCAGCAACATATGCTCTGTATTTTCTCCAAGACTTCTTCATTTAATTAGATAGTGGGAAGGACACTTATTAACTTGCTGTCACATCTTGAGTATACACAGTACACCAGGCTTAAGCTTTCATCAGTAATTATAAAATACCTGCAATACCATCTCATGAACCATTGGCACCACCTAAAAAATGACAACATGCTTCGAGATACACACCATTAAGTCGTATGTGAACTCCAACAACCATAATAATGTATTCTATTGATTTGTTTTCATACAAAATCAGTTGGGTTACTGATTTTAATGTTATTTAGAAAGTGCATTGGAGTGAACTGTTAAGTAGATTATTGTTATTTTTGCTTTTTAAAAAGACTTAATGTAATTAAAATTAAATTAAATTAAATTAAATTAAGAAAACTTTATCAAAGATAACATAATAACATTATTGTAGGTTTACATTTGCTGAGCAACTGACATGAGTCAACCCTGTGATGCTTCCAGGAGACACAGGGATCACTGGGCTAACAACCGGCTAAGACACTTTTATGTAATGGGGACAGCTGCTCCACATTTAGCCACCTACTGTTCTCCACTGTCTGCACTGTCACTATAAGACCATGCTGGAATTAGCCTTGACAGTCATGCGCTCAGTGATCGCAACTAATTATTACCACTGTCTCTTCTATAACAGCATTAAGGCTGCTCTGAGGGGCAGAAAATCCCAATAAGCAATTACCTGTAAATATGCTCACTTCTAATTCCTGACTTTAATTTCCTGCAATTTAGAGCAAATATGAGTTTGCTGAAGTGAGACTATGAATCACAGCACATCATATCAGGAGAGCACACATTGCAAACTGACAGTGGTTTTTATGGTCTACAGCGACAGTGAATGACCACACTTAAATTGCTTTACTGCCTGTCTGAGGCGAGCCAGTTGATCCAGCCTGGACTGCTCATAGCTTAATAGCAGTTTCAACAAGTAGCAATTGGTTTGAGTCATAAACCAATCAGGCTGTTTGTCTCAATTCAAACAGTGCTTTCACTCACCTTTCCGCTTGAAGACTGTGGGAAAGCAGTAGAAATTAGCACTAGAGCCGTTAGTCAGAAGCACAACCATGGCGTGTCACAAATCTTGTACAGCAATCAAGAAGTACACCAAAACTACAGTCAAGTTGTGTTAAAAAAAGAGGAGGAAAAATTAGATCTGAAGGTGCCGTCCGCAGCCCGCCCGCTCAAAAGAGGAAGACAATCTGGCTTGTTTTTGATGAAGTTGTTGTTGACAGTTCAGGTCCGTGCAGAGTGGAGAATGTCTCTACAGCCAATAGACAATCAGATCTCAGACACTAATCCTCAGCAGCCTAATTCCTGCCATCCCTCTCTGATGTATGTCCCCCCACTCGCTGCTTTACAAGATACCCAGCATCCCACTCTTGCTCCCCCATCTGCACCCTCGCTCCTGATTGGTCAGTCAGGGCGCAGATCAAACTGAGATCATACATGTAAACACTGACGAGAAGAGAAAGCTGTTGTCAGGGATTTGAGGTACGAGGGCATGGTGGTGGCTCCCTCTCACTATGCCACAACTTCAGCACTGTTAATAAACACCACACTGCTTTAGATTACATCCCATTTCCACTACAGAAACACAACAAATATATTAATTCCTCAGACTTCAATAAGAGACAAAGAACTTTACTGTTTTGCCACAAGGGGGAGTAAGTGATTTAGAATGATCTACTCCTAAAACAAGATTAAAAACATGTTTTAAAAAAAAAGAGGCCTGCAGCTCCGCAGCACATGGCCACACATGTGCAAAATGTTCCTCATTGTTTCCAGGAGAATTACATTACATTTGTTACTACGCAGCCAGAATACAGAGGATGACATAACATGCTAAACTCCTCATTAAATCAAGAGCTGCTATCTAGAGACAAATTTTCTGATCAGGAGCAGCCTCAAATACTTTTTTTTTTCTTGTTTTTGAGTCACATTTAGGTTGTTTAGACTATTTCTTCATCCGTTGTTCTTTTTCTCTTCTATTTAGGACACCTCAAACTCATTTGCGGGCTGAGGGCTTTATTCACTTCCTGGTGTGCTGAGCAGACATGACATGGAATGTATGCCATCTGAACAAATGGAAAACATTCCCATGGTGGTGATCCTACCGAGTGACTCAAGACAAAGGCAGTGTACAAAGAAAAGAAATGAATCGCATGTGTTACCAGTACATAGTAACAAGCACAAATAGATTGTTATTTCAACAGAGTCCACTGTTTAAGTGGAAGCTTCAACCTACAGATGTAAACTGAAAGTTGATACGCGTGTGTGGGGTAAAGACAGTGCTCGACTGGTGAGGCCTGGAGTGATGGGTGGGGCACGACTGCACATTAACGACGGGCTCACGTTATCACTGGTTCTGTGATCTCATTGTAATTGTGTCCATATTAATCACCGATATATTAAAGACACCATCTGTCACTGGTGGACTGCGCTCAGCGTTAACGGGCCGGCAGTGATTATGTATGAACCCCCGACCTGATGTTTACATCCCGGATTTGGATAAACGTACTAACTCTAATGGATGCGATACAGCGTGACCAGTGATTTCAAGATGCAGACTTCAGCCTCTAGTGAGGAAAAACAACGTGTTTAAAAACATCAGCTCAGGGAGGGAATTATGATTCCACTTTATTACATTTAAACAACAGTGGATTTAAAGTGGAACATTTTTAATGAGTAAACATCTGTTGGAAGGTTCGTTTTGGTATAATATGGATTCTCTGGCAGTAAACAGAGACAGAGGGTTAAGGAGATATGTTGCGTCACTAAGTACTGTAAACAAATTACAACCAGTGACACAGACGGTGGTGAAGAGTGTTTATGACATGCAACCATGGCAACGCTTTGTAACTTTGAGCTAGGACTACCCATTTCAGATTAGGAGCATTGTTCTGTGTAAGAGGAACCAAGAAACAGGGTTCCATACTTTGTAGGAAACCTGAGGAAACGACTCAAGAGGTGTCAGAAATGTAATTTTTCTAAACCAAATTTTCGTTTTTCCCTTCAGAGTGATCAGGTCATGTTTTCTAGCCAGGCTGTCACATTTAGCATTTATCTACGGCCAGCAGTAGTCTCATTTACCAAGGCACACCTGACACCAGGATTTTACAGCTAATGAGGTCATGAGCCCAAGTCTCCCAAAAGTTAGAACTGTTTTCCTTTTTCTCATATTTCATTTATTCAGTGAACTCACCTAAATGCTGCTTTTAAGCCCCCTCCACACTGCACACTTCTGTGTTGACCCAAAATGGGCCAACTTCACTCTTTAAATACTGGTATTATCTTATAAAATACTTTATTTTAATTGTAGAATTCAAACCTCCCTCCAAATTACCAGAAAAAAAATATTCAGAACGTTACCTCACAGTCCACAAAATGCCTCTTTCTAAACCAAAAAGAACGGCTGATCTAGAGAACAGATATTACAGTTCCAAATGGGGCGGCAACTGATTTTGTTTGTGAAGTTGCTTTTAATATCATCTAATAAATGTGCACAGCAGAAAGCTAGGGGCGAGGGAGGGGAAAGGGAAAGACGAGTTGCCCTGCATCACATGCATACAGTTAATATCTAATGGAAAGTGCAGCAGTTTGAGACCCCTGCGTTGCATAGAGCACAGCACACACAAAATGACAAAGACAACCTGATGTAATTTTCTTGAACTACTTCATGGGAATCAACCAGATGCAAATACCCCACACACACCTTATGTCCCTGCCCCAACTTGCCCCTCTCTCTTGTTTTGCGCCGCCAGGCAGACAGCCATGCAGAGACATTCTCTCCAGCTCTGAGGGTGCTGTCTGCCAGGTGCTTAAGCCTCTCTAATCAGCACAAACCCAACTGAACACACTGTGATGACAGTGGGAAAGAGCTGGAGGCTCACTGTTTCTTCAAAAGCAAGTATATACAGTCGCGATGCACTGGACACACGTGTTAATGCGCCCTGGTCAAAGCTTGTGCGCTCCATTGACCATTTGCACGCTCGTGGTTTCCAATGAATTAAATATAAACATGTCTCCGTCAAAGCTGAACGAGGGGAAGGAAGGAAGGAGCGTGGTGTGACGAGGACAACAATCCAGGTAACAGATACACCTGCATCGTCTGGCACGCAGGGTTACACTATAACGCAGGGGTGGGGAACCTCCGCCCTCCGGCCTCAAACGAGACTCTGCTTAAGACTGACCCCAACACAGAAAACCAGCTGTGAGTAGCATCTTCATCACTACCATCTGACATCAGTTAGTGTGATACATGCGTTCAATAATTTAGCACAGCCAATGGAGAATGTTATAAATAGTGAAATGGCCCATGATGGGAGAAAGGTTCCCCAACAATGCTCTAATTTACAGTCAGACAACACAACCTGTGCGCCTGAAAACCAGCATGTATCAGATACCTGCAGAACGATACCCACATGCACAACAAATGCACACTATTACCATTATCTTGCAGGTGGCCACTTTTTGCACCATAGATAACAAAGTTACACCAGTTTATATCCTGAACCTCTCCACAGCCTTCATCTGTCACTTCACAGTTAGGAGCAAACTCCTCCTCTTGATTTTCATAAGCAACGAATCAAACTCCATTAAAACGTATGCAGGAGAATGTAAAATACCCAGGCCTGCTACTGCCTGTTTAATGTAAGCACAGCTTTGCTACAGGCTCCTGTTATATGTGATTAGAGACAATAAAACAGTGTTATAGGCAAGAAAAGAGCTCCAGCTTCTTATTAGCACAACGGGGGTGAGTATGTAAATAATGGACTGGTTGTAGCTGTTGTACAATTCCTGGCAAGTTTGGAAGGTGTTTGTTAAGTCAGAATGAAAGAGAGACATATTGTCTTATTTGTTACAAGCTACCTAGCATTAACTAGAAACCAAATTGCTATAACGTTGTTAGCCACGCTTGCAATGTAGCTCTAGGGATCTGTCTGCTGGTTGGTCCACCACTGTGGCCCGTCTCAACAGCTATTGGATGAATTGCAACAACATTTTGTTACAGACGTCCCAATGACTTCAGCCTCGGCTAACTAGCAAATGTTAGCACGTTAACATGCGACATTGCCTGTTGAATTCAAGCATGCTAGCATTGTTATTGTGAGCATGTACACATGCTAGCATTAGCATTTGTCTCAATGCACCGCTGTGCCTGAATCCAGCCTCTCAGAGCTGCTAGCACGGCTGCAGACTCTTGTTTACCACTCAGTTCTACATCCTCAGAATAAATAAAGCGATTGAACGCCTCCCTAACACTGAAACGCCAGGTTGTGCTGAGGCAAACTGAGCTGGTCCCTCTATTACACACAAACAGGGCGGAGGTTTATCATCAGTCCTTGTCCTATGCGCTGAAAGAACAGTGTGTTCCTGGAGAGGAAAACTACATGAATAACAAACATTGCGCACACCTTTACTAAACTAGTGAGCTAAAACCAACATAGTTATCTTCACAACTAGTACAGTGAATTTCTCCTCGTGAGCCCCAATGCTCGAAAAACTGCCTCACTTGACTACTAAGTCATGACTCACAAACCTTTCCAAGCATATATTCATCAGTCTGTCTGTAGACTTGCCACAGTGTGCTGGCAAACATTTTCCTTTCGTGACAATGGCCTGTGCAGTTGGTGCAAAGCCACAGTAACATATCTGCATATCCTGACAACGAAACAATGTATGATTTCATAAATAATAACCGTTGCTTTTGGCCATCCCGCTCAGTTTGGTGACACCGAACATTAGAGGACTGCAAAGAATAAAAGGAAGTTGATTAAATGAAACTGGAGCACATTATTCAGTTGGGACTAGAGGGCAAACTGGTGCTTAGAAAATGTCTCTTACTATTCGAGTGACCTAAATATGATCTGCTCCGCCACTTGGGTGTGGTGACGCTTCATCTGTTGAAATAAAAACCCAGCAAACACCCATTAAACCCTGTGATTATAACTACGCATTTGTGCAGCTGTTTACTATACAGGTAGTCAAGTCTTCATCTACAGAAATTCCCATGACGTCAGCATCAGCTTGATTCTCACAGGACACAGGATCAGGGTGTTTGCATGTGTAATGTCAGCCTTGTCTTGCCTCGATTTTCAGATATTTTCTTTTAAAAGTGACAAAAAGTGCCTGAAAGTATCACAGAAATGAAGCTCATTCTCCCTCCAGTGTGGTGTTTCAGTTTAGAAAGGCACATGACAGAATAAACAAGTGCTTTTCACGTAAAGGTTAATTAACGAGACCAATGAGAATACTGATCTCTCAGAGGGATACGCCTCCATGAGGCGACGGTGTAGTAAAAAGACAGGCTGGCTGATTGTTTCCTGCCATGAGAAGAAGAAAGTGAAACTCTATCAGAAATCAGTTTGTTTTTTTTTTCTCAAACCTGTTCAGCTGTTGTTGTGTCATCATCACAACAACATCCTGTGTCACACAAAACTGCAGTGTCACAAACAATACTAAAAGGTGCCACTTCTGCTATCTGCCATCGCAAAGCTGAGAACTTGATTTCAGCTACAATGCAATCTGCCATTAATCCTCATATACAATCTAGAAGATTTCACACAAAAGCTAACCCGCTGATGAACCCGTAAAAGCTGCAAATCTTTTGTACAACTGTATCTTGACTGATGTGGCAAGGGTTCATCGGTGTCCAAATGTCCACATGACACCTTTAACTGACTTTACGCCACACAAAAACACAGTTAAGCAACAGATAAATGCTCTTAAGCTTAACAATCCTTCTTAAATTAAGAAAGAAAATATTCAACAAAGGAAGTAAATAAAGCAGCTCATAGGATCTGCTGCGTGGCGTGTACGCTGAACACACTCACACACACAAAGGGCTCCCTTTTTCTAGCTTCCTTGAAGAAATATCTTTAAAAAGCTCGGGAATGTGAGGAATCTCTAAGGGAGTGTTTCGAGCAAGCAGGTGATCTTCGGAGCATACCTTGGTAGGACTGTATGACCTAATCAGTCTTCCACTTGCCCTAGTTCCACTAAACCAAACCAGGGGAATGGCTCTTCAACCCCATAATGACGCTAAGACAGTATGTGAGCAGCCAGAGCTGCATGAGAGAGGCCTGTCGTCTAGTTCTACACAGGATCGAGTGAACTGACAGCATGGCAGGGACATAAATCACCTTCACACAGTGAAAGGAATAAGACAAATGAATGTGAAATAACACGTAACGACAGTGAACCTCTGCCTTTTGGCTCAGGATGAAACATAATCCTGGTAATCAAAGAAGACAATGCAGAGCTAATGGGTTTACCACACCAAAGGGTCCAGGAGGCCAGAATTTAAAACCTGCTACTGTGCAGTTCCCTCTCTGGTCAAACTCCATGGGCTTTGTTTACAAAAATGCATTCCTGCAAGAGCAAAGGGTACGGCAACCGCAGGGTTACAGGGTTTGGACGCTCACTCGAACTGGGAATCTAGATCAACCTGCATTGTCACCCTGAAAAGCAAACACACGAGGAGATTAGACCGTCGGATGTGTTAATAGCCGGTTACTTAGTCAGGGGCCGATCACATGAATGCAAGCACATACTAGCAGAGCTAAACTGTACTTTTTTCTGTGCCTTACTTTGAGAAATATAAACAGTTCTCAGATTTTAAAATCTTTGCCTAACTAGACTAACTTAAAAGAACTTGAAGGAATACAGAATCTGCTGCTTTGTACTGAATAAGTGTGGTAAAAAAAACAAAAATAATGAGAAAAATACATATTTTCAATGGTTGTAATATTCTCTATGGGCTGCAGCAAACAATGACTTTAGTTATCAATTAAAATGCTGATATTTACTCAATTCATTGAGTAATGGTGAGATAAAATCAGTCAGGAAATTGTTAAAAAACCTCACAAAAATCTCCTGAAGCCTACGGTGATAATATCAGATTGCATGTTTTGTCAGACCAACACTCCAAAAGCCAAACATGCTCAGTTAACTATCATCCTCACGCATTTGCTTTTAAAATGATGACGATTAATCAATGCAGCGTGGTGTAGAAGAAAAGAACTGAGGCTATCTACCGAGGCGTGTGTGCTGGTCTCAAACGTACACACGTGTGATCCTCTGTGGGGACCAGCATCTCAGTGTGAGTGGAGGGGTCAGGAAAAACAGAATCCCTTGTTCCCCCCTCACTGTAACGGTCCTGGCATGGCTTTTAATTAACTGGCACTGTGCCTGCCATACCAGGCATTTAGTGAGCAGGAGGCCCCTCTGGCATCAATACAGGTCATCATCAGGGGCTCGGCTGGAGGTATTCAACTTTCTGGCAAGCGTGTTACACCGCACCGAGTCGTGCTCCTGCAGTAAGTCTCCTCTGGATGTGTTTTGAGAATTGTCGGGCTCCTCCCCTAATCAGGAAGCATCTGGCGAGGAGTCTGCGCTCGTTGTTGCCAGCACCAACAATCAGCATGTCATACACAACAAGCTGATTGCTGAGAGGCTCAATAGAAGCATATGTTAACATTAATCACTCCTAACAGTCAACACTTTCAGCTTTGAAGTGGCATATTTCTTTAACCTTAACGCCAATTATCTTAAGGCAGTACCACTTTACATAATGTTTACTGCGGCTGCCGTCACAATAATCATTAAAGGTTGGGTGCAGCTTTTTTTAATAATCCAGAAACTCTTTCTCTTGAGCGCATGTGTGTTAAAGTGGAGGAGGAGATCTCACGGCCTCAGCCCGACGTGGAAGGCAGCCTCTGCGCTGACCTTGGCGAAGGAGAAACACCTTATCTGTCTTCAGTTTGCTTTCTCTTACAAAACTAGCACAAAACAGTGCAAAGATTGTGTAATGCAGACAACTTACGCATGCTCTAGCCGACGCTGACGCGCTTGTCTATGCAGTCATCATCTACCCAAGCCACAGATGAGACTGAAGACGTGTTTATACATCTTCATCTTGTGTTGTGAGTATGGTTTCGCTGTGTGAGACTGATTGAGCTGGAATGGCATGGAAATCCCCTCCCGCTCATCTGGCTACGAGCTCTGGGCTCCCACTCGGAGAAGACGCCGCACAAGAACCAGGCGGGTTCTCTCCTCTGTAGAGCAATTAGCCAAGACTACACAAGCAGGGCCTGACACACTTCCAACAGCCGGAACCAAACAATGTTTGTACTGCACTGCTTTCGCATAAGCCCACTCAACAGAACGAGGTTTAGCTAGCTTGTCTGGTGTTTTTTGCATTTCAGGTCTGACTGCATCAAGGTGTGATTAACAAGGGTGTAAAACCAAAGTTAGTGCTTACCGTTCACAAACCGAAAAAAAGAGAAAACAGGACCAGTAGAGTTCAGCATGCTGACATATGAGCACACATGTGCAAGCTCCAACAAGACCCCACAGCTCAGGGAAAAGTCAGAGCATCGCTGCAATTTTCTTCGCAGTGTGTGAATAAAAGGTTTTTGTGTTCACTAGGTTTTTGACTGTGTGTGTCTGTGTGTGGCCGCACAAAGGTTAAAATAAAACACACCATCCCCTTTGCGCACGTCTTCTGTGGACTGCAGCCACGGTGCAGCACTTCACCCTCCACACAACCTGAAGACCAGGTACGTTAAGTGATGGTATCACAGAACGGGACAGACAGAGATTTTTATTTTTCCTAGCAAACAAAGCGAGCATGAGGTCAGAAGGTGAGCCTGAAGTCAGTCTGTGCAAACATCCCTCCAGAGAACAAACACACATGCCTGGGAGCCAAGGAGCAGCTCAAACAACTGGTTCCCAGGAACTTATTCCTCCTCATCATAGACATGGTGTTACTCAAATGTTCTCAACAGAAATGTCGTATGAAGCTCGCTGTTAAGGAACAATACGTCCCAGGAGCATGCTGGAGGGTTTTAGCCCATTAGCAACAAAGGGCTTCACTCAGCAATAACGTACCTCATATTATTTACCAACTTATCTGTGGTGATGCATTCAAGCATGCTCTGACATTATTGTAATTCTCATTTCGATGATCCAATAGATGACTTGTTCGATTTATTAATCCACTGTCAAGATAATAAGAAATGGGCCAAGCGGAAAGCCTAGAGCCTAAGGTGATCAAATTCCTTGTGATATCCGACCAGCAGCCCAAAACTGAACGATATTTCATTTACAATGATACAAAACATAAAAAGCAATAAATTTACACATGTGAGAAGCTGAAACAAGGCAACGTTCTGCTGAAAAAATTATTGTAACAATCAATGGAGAGAAAAAACATTATGAAGTTCATTAAGCTGTATTATGGGGGCAAAGAGATGCCATGAGAGGACAATATAAATTTGGTCAGCCCAGTGTGAAACAGTGGTGAGAGTTTTCAAAACCCTGCCTGTAACTGCACTTAAATTCGCTCCTTTGACTGGTGTTGGCCATTCACATACAGTAACTTCTTGGACATGTTCAGTCTTACTTTGCAGGTAATCATCTTCTAATGGATATAGTGCAACATGTAGTGTTCTGTCGACCACGGCACAGAACACTGCTAAGATAACACAGCCTTACAAAATACTGGAAGGGAAAAAATGGCTGTCGAGCATCCTGCCGGCTCTCACCATGACCGTTACCTTGTGGGTGAGCCTGTCTTCCTCTCTGTCCTCCTTTGTGTCCACCCTGATGCCCAGTAGGGTGCCCGTCCAGAGCCAAGTCAAGCGCAGGACCGAGACCCAGGCCCTGCCCCTTAGCACCAAGATCCTTCCTCTTCTTGCCCTTCAGCCAGCCCAAAGCCCGGCCCAGGGAGTGACTGCGCTTCTTCCGGCCCCTTTTGCTATGCTTCTCCTGGGCAAAAATATCAACCACATCCTGGGGAATCAGGTCCCCAAACCCCAGCGAGTCACGGTTTGACATACCACCTCACACTGGAGCTACACCCTGAAAACAGAAACAGAAAGAGAGGAGGTAACATTTTAATTGTAGTCATCACCATCCAAACTCTGCATGTGCTGGCACTCAAGAGGAAGATATAATCAAAGACCCATTCTGGACTTGACTGATTTCCTGGTTCCCAATGCCAGAACAGTATTAAAATGAACTACAGAGACTTGAAGCTTGCTTTCGATAATCCATCACAGTGAATTTTGAAAAAAAAGGAGACAAGATGTCGACTTTATTTTTATTACTTTTCAAAGCTGCCCTGTCACGCTGAAAACCAACCTTGCTGTTTCTGTTCAAGAGTCACAACATCCGCTATTTGAGAGTTGGCCGCTGTCTTTCTAACCCACCAAGCTGCCAAATTCAGCGTTCTTACAACAATTACCATATCTGATTACTATCTGCCTTCCAGGTGTGATTTCCCATCAGCATAGCTTATTATTCTCACACTTTCCCGCAGTTGATGTGGTGGGCAACAGTGCTTCCTTGAACGCACCACAAAAACGCCAAGGTTCAGGATGATTTATGTCAAACAGGCTTCATGTCTTGGTGACGTGATTTTTTTATTTCATTATTTATATGATCTTATGCATTTATATCTTTGAAATGTGTTAAGTTTAGTTAAGTTTTTAAATCCAGGTATTCTTTGGAAAATGCTTGTCAATAACATAAGGCGTACAAAACCATGAATCTGATGAATCCAGTTGCGAATGAACGCAGCATCAGACTCTGTTCAATAGACCCCCCAGTTGGTGTGTGTGTGCGTGTGTATCTGTTTGTGTTTGTGTGTCTACGTGGGCACTGCTCACTCGGCCCACACGCTCAGCCTACACAGACACCCCCCCACCCCCCCCACCCACCCAGCCTCCAGACCAAACTTTACCGCTCTGCAAAGAAAGAACTGGCACCGCTCCCTTCATTCCATAACATGGAGTCATAATTCACGAAGCCGCGCCCGTAGGCTCATGCACTTTTACACACAGGCACGACAGCACACTAGGATGAGCTGGAGAACAGAAAAATAAACAGTCGCTAACGTGCATTAAGGCGTTTTTAATGAACAGCGGCCATTCATATATCAGTGTAGTTTCTGTTTCCTGTTCCTTGTTATGTTTCGCTCTCTTCCTTCATCTTATTGTTTCCCCCTGTTCTCAGTAGAATGAGCTCATTGCCTTTTCCTCAGCCTCCTTCCTTCACCTTGCTAAACTCCTCTACTTTAAGGCAGGTCTCCCGGCCTTGCTCCTGGGGATCTGTAGCTTACACTGGGCTTCTTCCAGCTGCGCACTTTATTAGATACTTATCTCCAGATCACGGGCTAAAAGTAGGATCAGGCTCTTAAGATGACAGGAGTCAGAGCTTGTAAATAAGCACACAAAAGGCAGAAGGAAGCTGGCAGCGGAGTCAGAGTGAGAGAATTATGAATCCCTGGGTGAATTGCCGTCAAAGTTCAAGGAAAGTTTTTGGCGGCCATGCTACCTCACAGTCATGCGTGACAAATACCGCAGACAGATTTTAGCACAAGCGAGGCCTGAGGGATATAACCAAACACCTTCCAGCAACGCAGTCTCTAGGAAAGCCTTCCTGCCCGTACGAGATATGAGACTAAACCACAGAAAGCTACGTCGTGTTCTCTGACGATTACAACGCGGCTTTTCCAAACTGCTCCTTATCAACAAACCTCGGTGTGATGCAGAGGGGGAGTTGTGACGAGAAGAATGCGGTTTGGATGTATCGTATGGAACATTTTCAAACAGATGTGCCCCTTTTAACGCCAAATGCCTTACATTCTATACATAGGTCATGAACCAAACTTTTATTAGTTAAGTCTTGACATTGTCAGAATCACTGGAGCAAAGAAAACCTGGAGAACATAAAGTGGGAACTGTTGAAGTCAAAGGTGGTGGTCTTCACTGTGCACTTCAAGTAGAAACATGTCTACAACCATGCTAGCAGCTCTGAGGGGCTGTACTTAGGCACGGTGATGCTAAATGCTAATGTCAGCATGCTAGCCTGCTCAAAGTGCTAAAATGCTAAGGCAGGCATAAGGCTTACCTCGCTCATGGTCTGAATTTAGTGTACTAGCGTCGTAGCAATTGCTAATTAGCGCTACACAAAAAGTACGGCTGAAGATGATAGGAACGTTATTAGTTTTGCAGGTATTTGACAAACTAAAATTTTGATTTGATGATGCCCCCAAAGAAAAAGAGAGGGGCTGAACCACACGCAAAAAAGAGAAAAGAAAATCACATTGCGATTATGATCATTTCATCTTCTCATCGCATTCAATTAAAAAGAAAAACAAAAAAAAAAACTGCAGCTCCTGTGATTTGCGGATTGCGCTTGGCCATAATGCAAGTTTGGTAGTATTTCGATTAACTGTTCAGCTCTACCAAACAGATCGGGATTCAGCCTCTGGGCTCTGGACAAAATGTCATGTTAATAGATTAAATAGTTGTTGAGATATTTCTGTCTTAACAATGGCATGAGTATGGCTGAAAAATCGAGTTTAATGGCTGTGCCCTCTACAGAAAGAGAGGTTTGCATTCACTCTCACGACATCAGTATGCGGGACAGGAGTACCTGAAGTACTTGAATGCTTCACTAAACTTTATACATACATGGGCATTTTTGAAGTAATTTGTTATCTTAATGTAGCCAGGCTGAACTTGTTATTCACTGCAGCACATCTGAAGTGGCACAGTGTGTACAGAGTAGACTTGAGGAGTGAGTTGTAGTGAAAGGCCAATAAGAAGAAAGAGCATCCATCTTCTCCAAAGAAAAGTCCCAGTCTCCCTGCACTAAGCCCTGTGTTTCTCCTGCTCCAAATTACAGTCATTTGGGCATGACTAAGATCCGTGCATCTGTACTGGCTACAATAATCAGCAGCGTCTCTCTGGAGAAGAGGGGGCTGGTTCATTCATTTATAGCCCACGGGGATACAGGGATGCAACAACTTCTCGTATTATTTCCATCACAGAGGGGCCAGAGTAATGCTAAGAACTCTGGGATGTGGCGGGAGACCACCCAGCAGACCGCTGTCTGTGCAGTCCAGTCTCAAGGAGTTGACTCATGCCACCATTGCTGTGGTTACACATAACAACCTGCAATTTTCAGTTTTGCACACAAATGTAACGAGGTGACGCACGCAGTGGAGTCTCCTTTAAAACTGTCACCGCTCTAAAAATATCTGATGACGTCTACTTTCATACAATTTGTCTTCAGGTTTACTAAAGAAAATGTCACATCGCTTGGATTTACTTAGGAAAAAATAATAATCCTCTCTTTTGCAAATGAGCTTTAGACTCACAATCTCTCTTCAAAGTTTAAGCACCACTGCCGACATCTTAATTACAGGGCAGCTTCATTGTCCCAGCAATCACTTAACTCCTTAACACCACACCTCTTAATTCATAAAAGCTGATACCCAAACTAAAGGCACAAAAGGAGAGTTTAGAATCAGACTAAAGCCTCCAGCATCACAGCCAATGCACACCACATCAGGGTGAATCATATTATCATAAAGATCATGATCCAGGCATATGCCCAGCTGATTTACACACAAAAACGTATGTCTCTCTCCATCTCGCATCTCACACACACGCACACACACACTGAACCCGCTGTGGTTTTCCAGCCCAGCCCAGGCGGTCCTGCCGGAGCAGGCATGTGTTCCAACATGCTGTTTACTTATCCTTTACAAAAGACACCAGGCTTTCACATTGGACAGGAGGCGCCGCTCAAACACAGCAAACCTCAACGCAGTGTGTCAATACCTGCAGCACAGACTGATTATCTGACATTGACAGCGGTGTGTACACACCAGCGCGAAGTCAACCGGGGCTGATAATAGTTTACACACTGTCATCATGAGATAGACTGTGAGAGTCAGCATATCTGGAAATTACATTTATTGTGTACTTTTGACAGATATATTTCCTGGGGCTTGCAAATATATATTCCACAGCAAATGTGCGTCTCCTCGCCACTTATATGCAGCCGGATCAACAAGGTTAAAGCAAAGCAAAGGACTGATACCTGCCTTGCCTAAAGCAAATCCAAACCATTCATACCAAAGATTTCCATCTTAAACTGGGCTCTACTGTACCTTTCTCTGATAAACTACTGTGTAAGAGTAGCAAGCAAAGCCAGTTTTTATCACATATGAAACTTTAAATCCAAGTGACTTATGCACGTACACACCCCGAACAGATCGAGCATGTGAAGTAAGGAGTGCAAAAAATTCTCAGTATTTGTTTTTAAACTGAATGCCTTTAAGGTGGGATTTACTCCACAAGACGATTCAGAGAGCTTTACTGAGTTTGAAATTATCTCCTATGATTATTAACAATTTCTGATACCTATTGCATTAGTTTATGCAACAAACTGCCTCCATCTGATACAGGTTCACCTCCAACTGCAGGGTACAGCAGCCCTCGGTCCATGACGCAGCCTATGATAAACTCACAATACTGATTTTATGCCCAAATGTAATCACACCCTTATCGACCCTGGCAAATAAGAACAATGTGAATTTTGCAGGCAGCGGTGGGGGGGACGGGGGAGGGGTCTCCAGAAACTGTAACTTTGACTGCGGTGAGTCACACGGGGAAGCTGACGGAGCAGACTCCAATGCCTCATGGGGATAAGGCAAAGCCAAGAGGGAGTGGCGGTGATACAGGCAGCCACCTTTGTTTGAATTGGGACTGGCTCAGTTTAACCAGGAGGCCGTTCACATGTATGGCTGAGCTGCTGGGTTTCACATGGCACGACTTAGCTGTCAGTAAGGTCAGGCTGAAAGTGGCTAGTCTCCACAAGTCGGAAATAATAGATTAATGAGGTTAATATTCTCCTTTTTCAGTGGGAAAAGGGATGTTTTGGATCTGTTTCAGTCTTCCTGCCAAGGTCACCGGAACCGGCTTAACTCTAACAGCCAGTTTTGGAAATAACAGTTCTTAAACCACACTTAAAGTGGCTCCGTAGCTAAATGGCAAGTGTTTAGCAGTGTGAAAAAACTGCAGTTAATGTGTGGCACCTGAAGGCATCAGTCAGGGCGTTGGCTGTCTTCTCTGGGCATTATCAAACAAAGCGGAGAACTGCTACTCAAGAGCAACTTCACCTGGGCTACATCTCTGCACATGTGCAAACACTGAGCACACAAGAACAAGGCACTGTGACGGATGATGAGGCCACCAGGACACAAACTGGAAAGACTCCATTCAGGAGGTCTGAAAGCAGGGACGGACGGTGAAATTAGGAGAGCTTTGGGGGAGCAATCAGGCATCAGTGAAAGATTTTCTTAAAGGAAGTAGACTCCTCTTTCATAGAGGACGTATTTTCGCATTGACAGCGAGAGGATTACAGGAGCTTTTTCTACAGTCTGGTTCCATCCCAACATATCAGCATAACCACACAGTGGCGAAGGACTTGGACTGAAAAATAATTCCTCACTGACATTATGTGGTCCCTTTTGTTTGCTGCAGAGAGGATACAGTTTCAGAAAAAGACCATGTAGGTAATGGCAGTGATAAAAATAAACAACAATAACACTGTAAGACAATAATGACACAAATAAACCAAAATGCTATGTAACTGAACTCACTGAGGTTATAGACGCGTGTATGTGTGTGTGTGCGAGTGTGTGTGTGTGTGTGTGCAGGCGCGGTGGTACCGTGCAGAGATCTGTGGACAGGGTAATGCAAGTTGGCGTGCAGCGAGGCCGCTGAAGCCATGCAGCAGCTTGTCTGGTAAGAGCAGCGGCTGCATTCCTGAGAGATTGATAATTACCCCCCCGAAACTCCCGCCCCCCGCCTCATCCCCTCCTCTTGCTCTCCCATTCTCCCTTCACCCCCCCCCCCCCCCCTTCCCCTTCCCACCCTCCCTGCCACACATCCCTCAGACAGTACAGTGGCCTCGGAGACAGAGCCATGAAAGAAAGGGGATAATGGCAGGCGCATGAGACTCATTTTCAGAAAACGCTGTAACATGTGCTTGTGTGCTGTGGCCGGAATCATTGTTCACTGTCTGCTCTTTTTTAGAAGGGAGCCACAAATGTTTTATCACTATGGAAACAGCACCTACATTTCTTCTACAGAATGTATGGAAAAATATGCATCAAAGTATGAAAACCCATATTTACACATGCAGATGACAGCTGTTTGAATATGCTGGCATATTTTAACCATCGTTAGTGAGAACTAATCAGTGGCTAAAACGTTTCTGTTTAGGGCTGCAACTATTGATCATTTTCATTAATCTGCTGATACTTTTCTTCATAAATCACTAAGCCAATAACATGTCAGAGAGCAGTGAAAACTACCCATTATAATTCCCCATGGTCCGAGGGGGCGTCTTCAAATTCCATGTTTCATGCAACCGTAGATCCAAAACCAGGAGATATTCTATTTACTATCATATGAGCCAAGTCCAAAAACTCAAAATTATGAAACTGACAGCTGGTAATGTTTTGCATTTTTGTTTGAAAATGGCACAAAGGATGAATTATCGTAAGATCTGCTGATTACTGATCATCAATCGTGTCAGCTCTGATCATTTGAGCTGCTGTACTCGTCAGCACTACGTAAGAAGTGCACATGCCTGGAATTCGATATTAGCGTAGAGACAAATTTCTGGTAAGTATCTTTAGTTACATTTTCAAATGAATTCCAGTAAAATGTGGTCAGTTCCTACAACGCGACAGTTTGAATCCCTATAATCTTAGTTTCCACTGTTTACGTCTTAGTTCCTTTGCAAAAACAGGATTTAAAAATCCTGGAGCTCTGACTTCTCTCTGGCACTTTAACACAGTCTCCTGCGACAGTGGCAGAGCTCTGCAGTGTAAAGTGCGTTGTTTGCTTTGCTCCCAAGGGTTGCCAGGGGTCCACGTCTGGACTGCAGCCTCTGTGGAGCTTAAGACCCCTGAACTGACAGGTCAGTCAGGGGTGAAAAAGAAAGTGTTGTGCGGCAGCAGTGACCAGCTCGCGGCGAAGGCAAACACAGCTGGACACTCGGGGGTTTAAAAATACATCCTGGCATCTCAGTGTCTCCGCTCTGGCCCAGTCAAAACAAAAACTCTGCAGCCGCTTTGAAATCCTTTCACTCTGAAGTTCACGCAGTCTGACAGCTGCCTGAGTGGACGGCAGTCAGAGAAAAATGTAGCGTGGGAATAAAAAGAAGCCCTCTGTGAAAGAGTCGAGGATATAAGCGCAGCAGAAGAATCACAAATGCGCAGGCTTGTTTGCACACACACAAACTCCAACACGCCTTAATGCCCCTAACAGCCATTGATTAGATCTTTCACAAGTGTTGATGAGGACTCAATGACGAGTCACTTGCCAGCTAATCTTTCTGATTAACAGCACAGTGTCCTACTCATCAGGAAGGAGCTTCCTCCTACTGCAGCCCTGCATGACACTTCTCCCATTGCTCACGCAGCCTTCAAACACACAGTCATGAGTCTCTGTCCGTTGCAACACCAGTTGTTCTTCCTGTTGCTCTCTCCTGACCAGCAGCTTCAACCTTTCCTCCACTGAGCTGGCTCTTTCTCGCTGCCGGGTGGACACAGCAAACAGCTGAACCTACCTGGCTGCAACATGTCCCGAACACAGGATGCACTGTCAGTCTTCCTTTCCAGTGATCTCCTTATCGCGTCCCATCCCTCATCTCTCACTGCCTCCCGTCTCTGCCTTGATCTTCCTCTGAAATCTCAGGTATCGACCAGACCCTGCTGTACCTCTCGTGCTTACATAACACACCTGTAATCTCCATGGGTACAAGCCCCGGCACGGCAGGCTGGCGAAGAAGGAGCACCAGTATGCGACACACCCTTTCTAAACAAATGGCTCTGTCTCAGCCTCACCTACCAGAGGGTACAAGAGGTAAATCTGCAGCCATGGAGCTGGGAAAAAAAACCCAACAACAACAACAACAACAACGGCCTTCAACCCTCCATCCCTGGAAGTGCTGCAGAGTTTCCAGAAAAGTTGGGATTCAGAGTGGGCCTCCAGCCCAAAGTCCAAGAGAGGCAACAGGCAAACGGAGAGGGGGTGGTGGGTGGAGGTCCTGAGGTGGTCCTGTTATCTCTGTCGGGTTAATCAACAAGCAGCGGAGCTATATAAGAGCATTACAGCCCCCATGACTGGTATTGACAGGCATGAATCAAACCAAGTGTTGCAGCAGCGAGCTGTCAAGCAGTCACCTGCTGCTGGGACAGTGACGGGAAATAACACAATAGTGCTCATTGTCACGAGCTCCATAGCTGAGAGAAGCTCTACAGGTCTTGAATTACCTGTGCAGAGGATCCCTCAAGGCCAAGCTAAGCAAATCTCCCACACCTAGTTTTCCATGCATGCCTTTACTCAGACTGGATCTCTTGCCATCCACTTGCACCTCTCTCTGCATGAGTACACCTTACAGCACTGGCTTCGACTGTTCTCTCTATTTCGAAGCCTCATCTTTTATTTTATTTTTTTTTAATTACAGCAACTGTAGTAAACTTATGAGGCAACATGCTGTAACACATGTAAAACAGCCCTGTCTGTACGCTCTTAAAAGTTGATCCAGTCGATCCTGGCCGATTTACCATGAATGCTGCACTAGATTCCTCGCTGTTCATCGTGCCAACACGTCGTTTAGGAGGCTTTATATGGAGGAGCTGAAAAAATTACATAATGGACAATAACTTTTACAACGACAAAAAAAACAAGCAAATACCTTGTTGAACTTTTCTGATCCAGATGGGTTGATTCACCCTCTCTCCATTTGGAAGCGTCCCCCTGCTGCGTCCTTCCTCCCCAACTCCAAACTTTCCAAACTTTCACCGTCCGAAGGAAAACTTCAGGTGAAGCATTTCCGTGAAAAGCACTTCAGGAAGCGACGGCGGCCCGGATTTGTTTGCTCCCGCGGCCACAGATCCGTTTGTCGGATGTCCGCTGGATTGACTTCTGCGATGTGGGTGCTGCTGGTCTGCGGACGCCCCTGCGGACCACGTAGGGGAAATGAAGGGAGGCTGCGTCGACCTGCGGCTCCCACCTGGAGGAGGCTGGGCGCGCTCAGGTGAGGGCGAGAGGCTGCGCTCAGTGTTGTGAGGACATCTAGTGGCGAGACGGCGGAACAACGAGTGAGGAAGACGAGGTCTTCTCTTTGCCCACGCTAAGATTGCATTTCCAGCTTTTTTATGCAAAGAAAATGTCTCCTTAAGAAATTTGTCCCTCTGACCATCATTTCCATCCTCTTTCTTCTGGATATACACATGTGGATATTAGGCTGATTACATACACAACAAATGAGTGGTAATGAATGATAATTCATTGACCTGAAAATTAATAGAAAGTTTAGAAATGTCTCAGTATTATGCATTTGAATGCCATTTTGAATGCTAAAATAAAATTTCTTAAACTTAAAAAGTGTGGGTGGGTGGGTGTGGGTGTCCAAAATATAAATTCTTTATGAGTCAATAAAACCAGGCCTGTTTGCAGCTCTGTGTAAATGTACTTCTCACATACTCCGATAGGTTTTCAAATAGGTTTTAAACTAATAAAAGAAACACTTAAGACTTCAATTTGTCTGAAAAATCCCAACATTTGCAAGCACATTATTTTCTTTAGACATTATGGACACTTGCATACAGCAGTACACTATGATATTCTGTTAAATGATTGACAGTACAGTGCAGTCATATTATCATAAAGGCATTCTGGATGAACACACAGTGCCTGTTTTTACTTTCCTCTTTGGATACTCTTTTTACTGTATTCTAGTGTGTAAAGATGCCTCTATGCATATCCCAGTGTGTGGTGGTACTATGCTATGCCATGTGTGTGTAATTTTATAGCCAGCATGCAAAACACTACAGATGAATACTGTGCATGAACCATGCAAACTGTACGTGCAGCTGAGCTCAACATTGAAGGAAGCTATTAAAAGAAAAGCCTGTCCAGGCCTGCTAATGTTGCTGCCACTGCCTGCACGTTAGCCTGAGGCTAAATGTATTCAGGTAGGAAGTTGAGGAAAACAGCTTTCAGTCATGATGTCACTACCTTTTTAGATGCACATAAAAGCAGGCTGCATGACTGTTTAAATATATCTCTGTCTGGCAGGCTGGTGTCAGCGGATGCACCCAGAGCATGTGGGCCAGTCTGCCATCAGCACTGACACAGTTTGTGATCCCATGTGGGGATATGAGAGAGTCTTAGATAGAGTTTCCCCCGTGCCTCCAGTGATATTAATAAACACAAAGTGTGCCTCTGTTTTCCTACAGACAGACACACTGCAGAGCTGTCCTTAAAGTTAAAAGCACACTGTGTTCGCAGCTCTCCGGACTGTTACCTCCAAACAAAGTAAGTAGAAAGATTAGTTCATGTGAACTGTTACTGATGAGTATAAGATACAGTTTTTGAGTTGAAGTTTTTCAGGTCCTCTTGTGTGTGATCTTTGGATGTTTATAAGGTTTAATGATGATGATTGCATTTACATTAAATTCCTCTTCTTATGCAAAACAGCCTTAAAGGAGCGTCAGATCAGAAGGATTTTAGAACCACAAGCTCATCAATTATCGCTTTGGGTCATTTGATTAATGGCAGCTTTTTCTTCTCCTCTCAGCAGGCCATGGAAAATCAAACATCAACAGAGAATGGTGAAGACATGGCATGTACTGAGGACTCACACATGGAGCAAAGATTTGTTGAGGACATCACAGACAGTAGTCATGCTGATTCTGAGACAGAGACAATCATCTCTCTTGAAGAGGACACAACACATTGCGTAATACGAATGGACCGGGTGGCCACGGACCGCTTGGGGCAGCTTTTCGACCGCTGCATCCAGCAAGTGTCCCATCTGGAGATGCAGAGGAACGAGCTGATCCAAGAGCTCCGCCGCCTGCAGGAGCCCATGCTGCGCGTGGTG
This sequence comes from Chelmon rostratus, assembly GCF_017976325.1. NCBI lineage: Eukaryota > Metazoa > Chordata > Actinopteri > Chaetodontiformes > Chaetodontidae > Chelmon > Chelmon rostratus. The sequence continues at coordinate 16,605,235 of NC_055672.1, read as the reverse complement.
GAGCACCTGAGAGGGAAGCTGGTGGACACACAGAGGCTGCTCACTCTGGCTCAGCTGGATTATGTGGCTGTTCATGAGGAAGTGCAACAGGTGAAGAGGAAACTGTTTGCCACAGCCAGAGACTGCATCCAGAGCCAGGTGATGCTGGCTGCACAGGAGTTTGAGGTGGCTCAGTCTGCTGTCACGCAGGTGGGAAACGCTGGACTCACAAGACCAGGAGGACTGAGTTCCTGCCCTGATTATAGCAGATAACTGTGTTTTGTTCCGCAGTTTTGAGAGGTGTTCCATATTCATATCTGTTGTAAACTAATCCTTTTAACATAATTTGTCCCAAGGGGATAATGACTTTGCAGCAAATACTAAAACCGAATTCCAAAAAAAAAAAGTCAATATATAAATATTGAATGAAAGTAATGTATGTAGATTTCTATGCTGGATTTTAGGCATGCAGCAGATTTCATCATTATGAAATCTACAAAGCAAACTTATCATGAATGATCGAATTGAAGGAGGGTCTGAAATACAAAATCTGGTAGCAACAACAGATTTTATGTTGGAAACCAGATATAAGTGATGTTAAAGCAACATTGTCTCTATTGCACCTCATTTGGCTGAAATTTAGCTAGGTTTTGTGATCATTTACATAAATAAAAAGTCAGCAGAATGCACGAAATTAAGTGTCTAATATCTAAATTTTCTGCTGTGGTATTTCCATTAAAGTGATGAATTTATAGAGCAGTTACAGTGAGGAACTGAAGATATGTTAGTTTACTTATTTTGTAAGTTCAGAAAATGCTTCAAAATGACTGAACAGATATATTAATGTGTATGCCCTGAATGGCATGTTGGTAAATTGTGACATCAAACAGGCTTTAATTGTAAAAAGGGTCAGCGCAATAAGCTGCTCTTTTTGGTCTGTGAAAGTGTTAAACCTGTTGTTTTTTCTGTTGTCTGCTGCACTGTTCTGTTTGGAGTATTTGCCTTTTTACCTAATTGTTTATTCAATTACCTACAGCTGCAATCGATTTAGAAATTAAATCTTTTGATCAATTTTCCATACATTCGTAGGAAGAGCTCCAGGCCCACATCCAAAGCCTGAGCCAGGAGTTGTCCCAGCTCCAGGAGGCCTACCAGAACCAGCTAAACTCCCTGAGGGACCAGGCCAGTAAGCCCTGCAGGCCCAGGGCCATGAGTGACATCAGCCAGTGTCGCCAGGCTTCTGTCAGACTGCAGCGGCGGCTCAGCGGCAGCGTGAGGGCACTGGAGGGCTGCTACGAGCCTCGGCTCATGGCTCTGCTGAGGAGAAGGCAGATTGGAGAGGACGCCTTACGAAAGAGCAGGGAGCAGGCGACGGACCTGAGGGCCAGCCTGGGGCCCCTGAGAGAGGACATACAGAGACTGGAGGTGCAGAGAGCCTGTCTGGAGCAGAGGATCACTCTGATGGAGAGGGAGCGGGAGGAGAGCGTCACACAACACAAGGTAAAGTGACTGAAGTCTGGTAGGACATGGAGATATAGAGGATGCTTGGTTAAACCAGATCAACTACAGTTATGTTTGTCCACTCTGTACAGGAGACAGTGGAGACATTAGAGGAGACTCTGAGAGAACTACAAGTGGAGCTTGAAGTTGAAAAAAAATCAAAAAAGGATTTGGAGGATCAGAAGAATGGCCTTTTAAAAAAGAGCTGGCATCTCTGAGGTAGGTTTATTCTGATCCTGTTACTGTTTAACTTACTGGAACAGTGAATCAGCATTTGTAAAATGCTAACAATTACACTGTTTTATAGAGGCTGTGATGAACCCAGTGAAAGCACTGCAGAGGAGGATCCCTAATGTTCTGTCTCCAATGGATATTCTTAAGATGATTATCTACACCAGACCAAACCACAGCATTGCATTAACATTAATGGAATTAGTTGATTCAAACGGCATTCAGTGTCTTCAACCGACTCTTATCAATTCATATTTTACAGGAAATGACTACAACTTATTTGACATGCTGTACCAAGACACAAAGCAAACAGACTTAATGTAAATATTTTATTAGGAATATACTTAAATACAAAATGTCAGGTGCAGCTCAGAGAAACAAAACCAACGCACAAACAAAAAAACGCAGAGGACAGTAAAAACATACAGGTGACAAAACATGTATTCTGGAAAATAGAATGAAAAAATACTACTTAAATAAAGCAAATATAAGAAAAACCTACAGTATGTACAATTTGATTAAAAAATGGATCTCTGTAGAATTGTGAAACCTCCAATCTCCAAAAAGCAGACCTGGATGTTGACGGACACATCTGTGACTGTTTCATCACAAGCCTGTTGAGCAAGTTGAGTTCTGTGTGTCTGAAAACCTAAGAAGATCTAAAAATCTGAGCAATATCAGACTTGATTCAAATACTTCATGACGCGATGACAACGCAGCATTTTGTTCTTCCCTTTTCTACAAAATCACCGCTGCCAAAAATGTGTTTTGAAAAGACGTCGCTGCTTTTGCACCCAGGACTGGAATCCATCTTTCACAAGCAGGTCAGACGAGGAGACTTGGAGACTGGACTCATGCCTGGACCTCTGAATCTGCAGCACCATCTGGGTCCTCGTCGTTATAGATATTTTCAGCCTGTAGGAGAAACAATTCAGAAGTATATTCACTGTAACTGGTATGCAGTGTTAATAAACGCACTTCAAAGTTCTCTCCGTGCTGTGTTGGACATTTACTACTCTTCATGTTTGCACATAATTTCATGAGCCTCTGACCCTCCAGCAAAGCTCTTACCATCTGCCAGACTTGCATGATGTTGTCCTCTGATACAGAACAGATGACCCACGGCTCATTGGGGTTCCAAGAGAAGTCTGAGATCTTCGCTGTGTGTCCTCCGTGGATGAACTACAGAGAAACAGAGCAGGAATAAATTACTATGGTACATTCAATTAAAACACTCACAGGGCTTAACAGTAGTTATTTTATCACAGCTGACCAGCAGCTCAGGAGGTCCATCCTCGGCATCCTCTGGCGACTGTTCCTCTCCGATCTTGCTGAGGTCCCAGACGTTGAGCCTCCTGTCGGTGCCGCTGGAGGCCAGGATGGTTTCGTTGTGAGGAGACCACTGAACCTGTTGGGTAGAGATGGGCCATGTTACATTTCTACAAGAAAGTGCTTTATAAATATAAAACAAAAAACCACAGCAGCGTGACTAAAATACTCTAACTTCTGTTCTTCTGTTTATTACTACAATCAGCTAGACAACAACTGGAACATGCTGGATGTCGTACAGCCAGAAGCTGTAGGTACATGTGGGACAGGTATGTGTGCTTGAAAGGCCACATTGCATAACATGATGAATGAGCCACAACATTCCTGAACCATCTGAACCCTACAAGCCGCCGGGGGGGTTGAAAGGCACGTTTTCTTAAAAAGAGCCGAAATTATACCATTTACCGTAGACAAAAACTGTGAAAACAGAAACCATTGTCATACTTTCACATTTCTGATGGTCCTGGAAAAAAAATCATACGCTACAAATGCTTCTGTCAGGAAAAATTATCCAAATCTAAGCTTAAAATTGTGATTTTACATCATGATCACTTTATTCTACATGTCTAATTTAAAAATGGTGCCAAAAATAAACTGTTTGCACCAACCAGATCCTGTAAGAAAAACATAAAATTCTGCACTTTCCAGCACAACTGGGAAGCCTTGAATAACTACACTGAGAGCCACAGTCACACGACAACAATTCAGCGAAAGGCCAGATGAACTGCAGCAGGAGGAGTCAGCAGCCAGGAGAAGACAAGAGAGATTGTTTGTATAGGCTGTAAATATGTGAACACTTCAAACTGAATGTGGAGCCCACAGTGAGTAAAAATGAGCAAAAAAAAAAAAAAAAAAAACTCAGAAACTTCTCAGGGTTCAGAGGGTTATGACTGAATTTTTAACTGGTCTTCTGTTTATTTTTATGATTTCATTGGCCTCCTGTAGTCGCAGCAAGACTCCAGATCAGTCAAATAATAACTCTGCAACAACTTACTTCAGATAAATGTAACTGACCCGAGGGTCACTTCTTACCTGGAAGATCTCGTCCTTGTGAGACTCAAACGAGTGCAGCTTCAGCTTCAGGTTCCTCAGGTCCCAAAGAGCCACCGTCTGAAAATAAAAGTGGCTGGCTTCAACTGATTCAGCTCGTCCAAAGCGAGGACAGATCCTGCATTACTGGACAGAGAAAGAGGAGACCCACCTTATCCGCAGAGCCAGTGGCCAGGATGAACTCGCTGTAGGGATTGAAGGAGAGGCAGTTGACCTCAGCTGTGTGGGCGTCCACCGCATGGCTGGGCTTGGAGGTGTTGTTGGAGCGTGTGTCCCAGCTGAGCCAAAGCAGACAAAAGCACCACTGTTAAAAAGAAAAACTGGACAACAGCTTTGCTCCTTGCAAGTCGTCGCAGCTGTTTGTGAATTTTGCTATCGAGCAGCTCACATCATGAGTTTCTGATCATCGGCCACGGATCCGAAGAGTGACTCGTGGAGCAGGTGCCAGGAAACATCCTCCACCACAGCAGTGTGGCCTGTGAAGATGGTCTTGGCGTCCACAATCTTTCCCTCCTTGGGCACTGTGCTGATGTCCCACAGGCAGATAGTCTGTAAAAGAGAGCAGAGATGGGTAAGAAAATGCATCAACGACAGCATTCATAAATAAATATGAAAATAAATGCTAATTTCCAAACAAAGTTGCACAAAACTTTGCAATAACAACAGATCATTGACTATTTAACAAATGTGTTACTTTGTAATGATTATTTTAATATCTAACAGGAAGAGACACAACAGAATAATACAGGTGTGTTACAAGTTGCTTACATGGTCATCAGAAGCACTGAGGAGGCAGCCGCTGAGGTTTGGGTTCCAGGAGAGGCCATAGCCCTCCTTCTGGTGGCCTCTCAGACGTAGATCTGGGGTGCATTCTCCAGAAGGGTCTACAATATGAATAAAATCAATGTTACAAACACAGAAACAACACACTTTTGAGAGCTCTTTAAAAAAGTGTAGTTTGGCTTTAATCCCAACCAGGTTTGGAGGGGTGCTTTGTGTAGTCAAAGACCAGCACGTCGCTCGTGGGGGTCTTGGTGGCAATGATGCAAGGATTCTGAGGCATGTAGCGCGCTCTGTTAACTTCTCCCTCATGGTTGATCTTGATCTCAATCTCTATCTTCCCGCTTACAGATCCAAAGCCTCCAAACTCTGAAATAAATGAACACTTAGATGAAATAGTTCCCGCACTTGACCTGTGTCAAATAAAATTCTGTTCTACTAAACATGTGACACAGTATATTGTCTGCAAGTGTAGTTTATATCAGTTCACTGACTAGAAAATAGTCTACAACAGAGACACATACCAATAATTTCCACAGGAGGTAAATGTACTCATTCACTGACAACTGTGAGCCACAACATTCAAACATAATAACTTACATCAATGACAAGAGTGTTGAAATACACTGAAACACCCATAAGTGTATTTCTATTATGTAATAAGGAGCTAGGAGCAACATACATTCTCCTGTTTTTAACATTACAAAGCTTCCCATGCACACATTATCCCTCACCTCCTTTCTCACTGTCGTAGTGTGAGGCATCAAACTGGGCATCATCATTTGGGAGCTGAACACTAGCAATTCTGCTCATCAGAAGTGTGTGTCCCCAGGACCAGCCTGTGCACACTGTAGTCTTTCCCTTCTGGCCTGTCAAAATATTTACATTCATTCGTTTATTTAAAAAAAAAGAAAAAATCTGATCCCTCTCTGTGGTTTGTCGATGAGCAGCAGATCCCCTCTCACCTTGTGACATCAGGCAGCCACTGGGCAGTGAGACTGGGCCACTCCAGGGCGTGAGTCATGACCAGGTCATAGAGGAAAGGGGTGTTTTTCTTCCAGATCTTGTACTCCTCATTGATCACCCTTTCCTCCACAGCGTCATCAAATGCAGATGCAAAAATCATATTCGCCATCAACACACAGCTGCGTTATAATGACAGTCAAAACGAAATCACACAGCCTCGAATTTACCAACGCTTGCACACGTTGTCACAACGTGTAACGTAACATAGATCGTAGCATAAAAGATCCCAGTCATTTCGCCATTAAAAACACTGTATAGGCAGCCTGTCAGTATCTAACGTTAGCCAACAGCTAGGAGGCTGGTGTGTAACAATGTGAGATGCTGACTGGCGCGCCAACAATCTACATCTACAGATTGTAGTTTCTATCAGGCTGGACATCATACTCACACACTGAATCAGCTAATTCAGAAAAATGAGCACTCGTACCGTCTTTATCAGCCATTGTGTCGTAATCAAACTGCTGATACCTGCAAATAGTTTTAATTCTTTGGGAAAAGCACTCTTGAGGCAGCACGCAGTTTTGCGATGGCGCCAACTCCAGGACAGGACTGGCCAATCAGCACGCACCAAAACCGACAGGAAGTCGTTATGGTAGGATTACTACATCCGGAAGCGAATGGATACTCTTCTTCTGATTGGCTTACCCGAACAGTCTAACCTCCGCTAACCCCTATGGACTTGTCGTGTAGCTGTCTGGAAACCCTCCTCCGATCCATGTTGTTAGCGGTGGTCACCCACACCAACACAGGAAGAATCAGATTTGATCGTCTTTTACAACGTTGAACAGACTTCCAGCTACAATGGACGATCGTTTGTTAGACCTAACAGAGGCACAGGAAGCTACCAAGGCAAAATACCCGCCAATCAACAAGAAATATGAATGTAAGTCTGAAGTTAGCATAAGTAATGTAGCTAGCTTAGCTTGTTTACATCTTTACTTTTGTGAAAACAGCGTCACAGCTATCGTAATGTTCACGTTCTGGTTAAATTAAACTGTTAATTACATAAAGTGACATATGCCATGCTTAGTTGTTGAAAAGAGAATTATATGTCCAGCTGTTGTAAGTTGTTCTCCCAGCTTTCCCTGGCTCATCATGTCACCTTGCGTTTTACTGTTGCAGACCTGGATCATACAGCAGATGTACAGTGAGTATATTTAGTTATATTGGTAAAGTACTTGTCAAATCTAATGGTTATCTGTTGTGCAGTAGTCATCACTTTCCTATTTTCTGCTCTCTCCCAAGAATTCACTCCTGGGGAGAGTCCCTGGAGGAAGCCTTCGAGCAGTGTGCCATGGGCATGTTCGGCTACATGACGGACACAGAGACAGTGGAACCACTTGATACTGTTGACATGGAATCAAAGGGTGAGAGCACAAATCAGTCTGTTCTATACCTGTATGAGTCCTGCTGTTTCCAGATCACTGAAACCAAACTCTGTGCATACTGTTTTTTTTAACCTCTCTCTTCAGGTGATGACATGGAGTCTCTCCTTTTCCACTTCCTAGATGACTGGTTATACAAGTTTAATGCAGACCCCTTCTTTGTTCCCAGGGTGAGTATGTTGGTCAGTAGTCCATTACAGAGTGCAGGACATTTTTTGCAAGTAGTGTATTTAAAAAAAAAAATCTAGGTTTGTTGTGGTGGTGGCTTTATTTGGGCCCTGGTCTTTTCTTTGTGGAGCTATCTGTTACCCACTTGTGTCCCACACTACATAGACATGCAGGTCAAACTATGTGTCACAGGTGCTTGTTGAATGAGTTAATTTACACAGCTGTGCATTATTTACCTATCATGTATATAACATATACTGTACTGTATTTTGATTGATGGGGAGACTGAGTAGACATATTGTTAATTACTTGAGCTATATATCAGGTGGACAAATTATCGGCCAATAACGGAAAATGTATATTGTTATCTATTATTCTGATAATTATAGCTGATCAATAGAGTCGATGATATCACTCTAAATAACTTTCATTGACTTAATATCATCTATGTTTGCTCACTGCATCTTAGCCTCTCTTGCATTCGGGAGAAAAAAATCCACATCGTGCATCCCTAGTATTTCTTTTCCTATGTTATTCTTCTCACTCAATTTATATGTCACATTTCATCCACTAGGAGATTAAAGTTTTGAACATAGACAGAATGCGCTTCAGGATCCGCTCCATTGGGTAAGTTTGGTACCTCTTCACAATAACCTGAATGTTACAGCAGAACAGGGGTGGTTATATGTTGAAAAGTTATCCTAAAATGCTACCATCCAGATGACGTACTTTGCATGGACATCCCTGCTTATTCCAGCAAAACAATGGCAAGTCACATCTTGTACGTGTTGTAGCAGCATGGCTTCATAGTAAAAGACTGTGGGTACTAAACTGGCTGCCTGCACTCCAGACCTGTCTCCCAGTGAAAATGTGTGGAGCATTATGAAGTGCAAAATACAACAACAGAGACCCTGGACTGTTGAGCAGCTGAAGTCGTATATCAAGCAAGAATGGGACAGAATTTCACTTTCAAAACTTCAACTATTAGTGTCCACATTTTCTAAACACTTACTGTCCCAACTTTTTTGGAGCTATCTAATCTTATTTTTTGTTCTAGTTAAGTAGATAAGATGCTGTCTCATATGGTCATTTTTCTTTTGTTTTATTAAAGTTGGGGTGAAGAATTCTCTCTGGCAAAGCATCCACAGGTAAGCCAGCAAAGCTTGTTTAAAGAATATGAGGAATTATGACTGGAATAGAATAGTGTAAAATTCTGCATAATACAATTATAACAAAACAGAACAAAAGCCCTTACCTTGTGTTTTTTGCCATTCTCTTATAGAAGAATTATGTAAAATAAATGATAGATACATAACTGTAGTGTGTTTATTGTACATGTTATGTCCTGTGTTGTTAATCCAGGGCACTGAGGTGAAAGCCATCACATACTCTGCAATGCAGATCCATGATAAAGAAAAACCCGAGATATTTACCATCATTGATATCTGACGATAGCTCCAGAGGCAGACACACTCCTGGTTCAATGGAACTGGAATCTCTACATGGCCAATTTAAGTGGCCTTTTATCCAAGACACTGATTATTCGCTTGCACAATAGAGCTTTCTATTTGCATGCTGAACTGTTTACTTTCAGGAGCATTTCTTGTGATAACGTGTTTACACAGTACAATGGCAGAGATCGCAGAGCTTACTGATTAGTAATGCCACAGTGACATAAATTAATTATTTCTAAAAAATAATAAAACCTTTTTATTAAATTTTTTTACACAATTCACAGCCCAGATTTACTTGGAATGCCTTTGAATATTCTTATTTAACACAAATTTGACATTGTATTGATTCCTTATCAATTGTTGTAAATAAATCAACAGATGTTTATTTTTCTTCTGTGGGATGGAATAAATAATTGCTGGTGGATAAAGATAAAATCTCACTTTTGAATAATTTGTGGATGTTTGGTCATTCTGGAGGACAAAGCAGGAAATTCCAGGAGCTCCAGGTTTAGAATTACACAGCAAACGTCATAAAAAAACAACCATAACTTACTTTTAGTTCAGCTCAGCTACAAATTAGAAACCATCCTACACTGACTCTTTGAATTTTTGAAACCTGCTCGCACATACTGCACACAAGCCTTCAAACAGTCATTTGTTGAGTTCTAAATTTTTGAGAGCACTAAAGCTAAAGATACTTTGTGGACTGCATGGTCTGTGCCTGTTCAAAGGATGAGGTTGAGAATATGAATTTTAGAAGGAATAATGCTTCCACTTTTGGCCAAAATGCAACAAACTGATTTCAGCAATAAATTACAGGTTTGCCATCATAGAAAAATGATACATTGTAAGTGAAAAAGTTTGGTTAGTCTTAGTGCAGATTTGATTGTTTGTGTGTTTTCTTTGGTGCTTCACGCTGAGCTTTATATGCAGTTTTAGTGCAGTGATCGTATACTCCACTTTCTGACCAGCGTATCCCAGCTGGACCAGGGATTTGTTGGTGATCCAATACATGAATGTACAACTAATATCCAGTATTAAACCACACCTACAAGCCCAGCTGGAATGTAAATGGAGGAGCCAGAGGAGAACAATAAGACCTGACAAGCATGATCAGGGTAAACCCTGTGCAGTGTAAGACGAGCAGATTTTGCAGAATACTTTTGTGCATTACATAATAGAGGATGCTCATGTCTGGGCTTGTGACTTTTGTTTTATACTGACTGAACAATCCTAGACTGTTTCTCAAAGCGGCTCTGAATTAATACCTCCCACAATAAATGGCACTTACAACTGAATGTAAGATAATGTCTTGAGTACGCGGGTTCTTGTTGTTCAGGTTATGGCTGCATAACAAAAGACACTGCTGTGACAGCTGGATTATAGCTTGACATATTTGAGATAATGGATAAACCTGAGGACAGATGTGTTGATTGTGATCTGGGCATACAGTGACAAAGCACTGATGATATTTGATTTGACACAAACTGCAAAAAGTATATTTCATGAAAATGTAATTTGGCTTGAAGTGGCAGTTGTGGTGTTAGTTTATGCAAGGTTCTCAAGTTATATGATCCTAGCATTGAGCAGATAAGAGTTCAGTTCTTTGGGTGATGAAAGACAGGCACAAGGGACATTAGAAGCCACTGCAGTAGTTCTATTTTAGTTGAAGAAGTTGCCAAATTGTCTTTAGGGAAAAATGTGAATGCCTTGTAACACAGTAAGCAAACAGAACATTTGTCACTGTTCCTGAGGGTAGATTACACAGAAACAAAATGCAATTCCACTACAATGTCTCTCACAGTCAGATAAGCAATAAAACACAGCGACTACAATGAACATTAATAAAATACAGGCTATCAGGGAACATTTCTTAAACCATAAACGACCATAAACTTGGCCCCTGTCTTGATAAGTGCAGCAGGAGGTCATACCCACACCTGTCTGGCCATCTGACTGCCCTGGTTTGAGTCGTATGTATTAATCCCTAATAATATAAATTTATACAAACGATCAGAGTCTACTCTTACCACGATAGCTTTGTATGCTGACAAGTGGCTCCCACTGGAAGGAGCAAAGATGCGACTAGCTCCTCGGGATTTTGTCTCTACCTTGGCGCTGTCTGGCGGTGACGTCATTGTCCCCTCCTGTGTTTCTTCCTCCCATCGCACTCAAATGCAGCTGCGCCATTTCTCCTTTGTCCATTGAAGGGGGAAAGACGACTTGCAACGAAAAGACAGCCAGGGGGCTTTGCAACTTGGTCGTTTACGCCACAGTCGGATGGTGCTGTTATCTTCTTAGCTGCAGGTTCCACTAAGCTAAAGGAAGCTAACGATCCTAGCAAGACTTCGCTGGTTAATCTAGCCGCGCTAGTGCCTTATGAGCCAAGCGAATGCTAATAAGAGCACATCTGAGTCCACCATAGAGTCTAGCCCAGAAGAGAAGAAAATCAAAATGGAAGATACTAAATACCTCCCGGAGCTTCTGGCGGAAAAGGACAGCTTGGATTCATCGTTCACGCACGCCATGAAACTTATATCCGCAGGTAATGTGACTGCTTGCTAATGCCGACTAGCTAACGGTAGCACAGCGCGCGAGGCCTAGAATGTACAGAGGCCTGAACAATGGTGCAAATAACACGTGGTTGTTAGAGATGTGGGTCAAACCCCCTCTGAAGAAAATATATCAGGTCTGTTTATTTCACCAGAAGTTTCGATAGGATGTAGCAGCATTTTTATGTGTGCAAATATCAGTCTCGTTGAATCAGACGTTAATGTCAGAGTCCATTGAAGAACTAATTCTTCCAAGGCACATTTTTCTATTTCATTTAATACATCGTTGCAATAAAAACTGTTCCTTAAGATTTTGCACAAAAGACTCTTAAGGAATACAGAGAGTAACGTTACGGGCAATGACCCAATAGATAATCAGATAAAAGCAGCACAATACAGAGATGCTTTGTTTTGACTGGCTGCTATGAGGTCAGATACAGGAGATGTGTCCCATGATGGCTTGCATTGGAAATGCAGTGCAATCAGTGTGTCTGGATTGTTCATAGATGGGTCATTACATCTGTGAATGCCAGAAGCTAAATTTAACGTTTTTCTTCTCGCCTGCAGAGATTGAGAGGATCCAGAAAGGTGAAATCAAGAAAGAGCCAGAGAAGGAGACGTATCTGGACCTCTTTGCTACTAAGAACCTGAAACTCAAAGAGCGAGTACTCATTCCTACCAAGCAGTATCCGAGGGTAAGAGTTTTCTTCTGTTTCTCATTCAGGGCTTGGCTACTGTCTGCCCCAAGGTCCTTGGTCACCTAGGCCATTCAGTCAACTGTGTGGGCCCAGTGAGACTTTTTTATGCCCTTCTTTTTTTCACGATGGGGTTAGAAATATAAAACTAAAGCATTTCTCTCCCTCAGTGCTTGGCTTTATAATGTAAACACCATTTGCTCAAGCGTGTGGTACATGTCTGACTAATCCTGTGTATCTGATTGGAGCACCCCATCCTCCTGCCAGCTTTGCTGTCCCAGAATTAGTCAAGTCATGCGCTCTGTGTCCTAAGCCTGTTTCTGCATGAACAATTTTCCAGTAGTCAAAAATGCAGTTTGTGGGGAGAGGGGGCCATGGCAGCTACTCTGGTGTCAGGGAAGGAGTTTTTGTGCTGCACGTGACAACTGTAACCCAATTTCATTTCAGAGCAGACTGCACTTGAGCCCACAACTTCTACCTGCAGCCTGCTTCTCTTTAATAATAACTAAACGTAATATGATGATGCAATTTTTTTTTGCAGGTCAACTTTGTTGGTAAGCTTTTGGGACCTCAGGGCAGCACGATCAAGAGACTTCAGGAAGAGACCGGTGCCAAGATTTCAGTTCTGGGTAAAGGTTCCATGAGGGACAAGAATAAGGTATGTGTAGAATAATTGTCCTTGCTGTACTGTTTAAAGTTGTTGCACCATATTATTCCTCTGGCTGATGTTTTGTGTGATAATTTGTGCCTTGCATTTAATATCATCAGGAGGAAGAGCTGAGGAAGGGTGGTGAGGCCAAATATGCTCACCTGGCCATGGAGCTGCATGTGTTCATTGAGGTGATGGCACCCATACCAGAAGCCTATCTGCGCATGGCTCATGCCATGGAGGAGGTCAAGAAGTTCCTTATCCCCGTATGTGTTCAAGAGAACCTCTTGCATCCTGATTAAAGACACATTTATTTGTACTTCAGACTGAACAATTGCATTCCAGGTATACATGTAATGTCTTCTCTGGCCCTCCCAGGGGACTGCCATGCATAACCGTTTTTGTCTCATCTGTAGGAGCCTGGTGAACATGACCCATACATGGATCCTCACTTCCTGAATGGATCCCAGGATGGGTCAGGCAGGGGGCGAGGTGGTCACCTAGGAAGGGGTAGAGGCGGACCACCTGGTGCTGGAGGACCAAGGTTGGAGCGTGATTCACACTAACTTCTACCATAGTGGATTATAGCATAATCTGGCAACACATGCATTGACCTGTTAAGCATGTGCAAGCGTACACACACTCACTGGAACCATGCAGCAAAACGCACAACACGCCCAACAGACGCTCTTTTGTTGATGCAGCACTCTTTTGTCAGTTTTTTTATGGGTGGTAACATTTTGCAACTTGGATAACTTTCTACAGGGGGCGAGGAATGCCACGGGGGGGCCCTCGAGGTGCGATGCGTGGTGGAGCTCCACGAGGAGGACTAGGACGGGGCAGCGCACCTAGAGGTGCACCATCTGGAAGGGGTGGTCTGCCTTCTGGTCAAAACAGAGGAGGCTCAGCTGCCCGCTCTAGACCCCCTACAGCAGGCGCTCCAAGGATGCTCCCCTCTGCAGCCATGTCCCACCAGCAACACCAGGGTCCTTCTTCTGCATCACAGCCCAAAGCTGATGCCTATGAGGACTATGTAAGTTATTTAAGTTATGGTTAAGTTATGCTCTGCTGTTGGGAAAAGTTGTGACTCCCTTGACACTGTCTTGACAATTAATTTGTTTTTCTGCTAGCCTCCATATGAAGAATCGTATGCAGAACCTGCCTATGAGGGATACGATAGTTACTACAGTCAGCAATCTGCACCTGCGTAAGTCAAAATTCATTTGGGTCACTATCTGCCCATTTACCCAGACTCTTTAAATTGGAGGAGTACCGTATTAACACTATTTTCCTGCCCTTAGGGATACTGAATATTATGACTACGGACACGGAGAGGCCCAAGAAACATCATATGAGCCTTATGGTAAGATTGTGAAATTGCCATCAATTTTTGTCTCACCATGTAGCGCACGCTCATTGAGGACCTCTGTGGGGCGCTGATTAGACCTCCTATCTACCTCATTCATTATGTAAACTGATGTTTCGTACCTGTGTTTCTCTTCTCTGTCTTCGTAGCTCAAGACGACTGGGGGGACAACTCATGGTCCAACTCCGGGGCTGGAGGCAAAGCCCCAATGTCCAGGCAGGCAAAGGGATCGTACAGAGAGCATCCATATGGCAGATACTGAACGGCTACTGGTAGAGAGTTGCTATGGCAACTGTCTCAGATTGTAACTCTCTGAACTTTTCACAAGTAATTTCCCTCTCGTCTGCTCCTTTTTTTATGGTTTATTTTATTTTTTGTTTTTAAACTCGGTAGAGACGTTTTTTTGGATGTAACATAGAGTGCCAGAGGAGAAACGTGAACATAAGGTTTTTCATTGTTTACCTGTTTCCATTTAATGTTTGTTTCAGTTGCGTAGTTGGCAGGTCCTAGTCCTGGTCCTAGTGACATAAACTTAACAAAGGAACAAGAGTTTAGTGATATTTGATGGTTATAGTTTCAGTTAACTGTTCCTGAACAAAATGTGGTTGTGGCGACAAACTCCTCTCACCTAGGCTGCATTTTTAAAAGTCCTTCACGACTGGACAAAAATTATTCATAATGCCTCAATGTAACTTCACTATAACTAGAATAGACTTAGTTGCAAACTCAAATACGGCCCTGAGTCGTTTTGATTAAAAACAAAAGTCTCATCACATATTTGTTTATACTACAATACAAATCTAGTCTTGTGAAGTTATAGAATCTCCTAAAATACGATTGTCAAAGAGAAATGCTTCTATTTTTGCCACCATTTACAATTGATATATTAAGATCTGTCGAACTATTACTTCCGAAATCGATTATGATCGACCAATTCTTGTAACGCTTGAAGGATTAATGATCCTTACTGTGTGTAAGAAAGGCTGCAGCCAACTCCAATATTTTGTACATAATCTTAGGACAACTGTGTATGCTTTAAGCCGTGTCGTCTCCAAAATGCATAATGCTTGTGTACTTTTGGCTAAATAGGATACTAAATATATCCCAAAATGTTTTTCTGCAGTGCGTGTTTCAATAAAGTTTCTAGTTTCTTTTTAATCAATCTAAACATGGTATTTTGCCTTTGTTGTACCAAAGGAAAGCCTTCAGTTTGTGAAAGTGGTCCTCAGTGGTTTCTCAACAACGGTGAATAAGCTGTATGTATACACGTCAGCCTGACAAAAGGAAAAAAAAAAAAAACAAAAGCAGTGTTTTCACAATGAGCTTATCCTCTTCGTCTGTCTTAAAAACTACTCTAAATGACACTTGTAATGTCACCTTCAAAAGCAAATAAAGCTCATCATTCCTGGAGGTAATGTGCTGCCAAATACGTGTTTGACTTGAGAGTGATATAGTGCTTGAAAATGTATTGTCATTAACCTTTAGTTAGTTATCTATTCAAGCTCTCAAGAGAGCAATGTATCTTCGGCCACTTGAAATAACTGAATTTCAACAGTATTTCAAATCAAGCTTGCAGGGATCTTACTTGACTTTGATGCAAAGTCATGCTGGCTGGTTTTTATAAAAGAAAAAAATCGCAGAGGAGAGGATTCTAAAAGCCTAAAGATCGCCACAAGAAGGTAAAACTAACCCCAACACTCATTTGTTAGATTTTTTTGTTTTGTTTTCTGTGCAAAATATCAAGTAATGCAAGTCATCCAAAACATATCAAAAACATTGAAGTACAAAATTATGCTATCTGTAGTTATTGCGAGCAAAATAAGCCGTACAAAACAATCAGAAATGGTTGTGATGCAACTCTTGCTCAAATAAAACCAGCAATGGTCCATTCATTTCACTCAATACTTACAATTTCCATCTTGATAAGTTCTGTAGAATGTAGATCAATGAAAATTACTAGTTGCACTCAAAGCGTTAAAAACATCCCATTGGTGGACAAAAACCCTTCAGCTTGAGTTGCATGATACTTTTGTAGTTTAAAGTAGTGTTGCATGTGTGTTGTCCACTGTGTGCATGTAGGTGCACTGCTGCGTCCAACATCTCATTTCTGTTTCTCTTCTTAGGTGGTCAGAGAACTGTGATAGGTGCAGTTGACACACTGAACTCCAGCTCACCAGGCATTTAAGGTCAGTTGGAAAGAAGTTGCAGAAGAGCGTTGGCCTTGAATTTTGCTGTTAAGCTTATTGAATTCTTGTCTCTGTCTTCAACAGGTTGGTTGAAAGTCTCTGGAAAGAGCAGAGGTCTTGCAGTGTCGCTGAGACTGATTGCTTCTTTTATCCCCCGAGGGATTTGTCTGGGTTTAAATTAAGTGTAGAGGGCGCTTCATCTGTCACTAATGAGAAAATGCTCTGCTCTTCTTACATGCAATGAAACAAAGTACATGTTTTTTGTTTATTAAATGTGTCCAGATTAACTATATTTTTACATTAAAGATATTTTAACTGCCCTTTTTATGAAAACATGAAAATAAAGGGTTTTTTGAATGTAATTGTATGTTTTTTTTTAAGATAAGTCAGTTTATATGTGATGGGATCCCCAAAGGTACATTGTTTGCATGAGCTGGATGGTTTCTGAGGTTTCAGTTAGTAAAAGATTTATTCTGCAGTCTGTTCAGCCTACATTATATATACAGACAGGTGACAAAGGAAGAATGAATAAAGTGTCGCAGTAAGGTCCGCAATGTGCTGCCAGAGCAACTTCAGTGCACCTTAGCAGTGATTC
Organism: Chelmon rostratus; assembly: GCF_017976325.1. Classification (NCBI taxonomy): domain Eukaryota; kingdom Metazoa; phylum Chordata; class Actinopteri; order Chaetodontiformes; family Chaetodontidae; genus Chelmon; species Chelmon rostratus. The sequence continues at coordinate 16,588,290 of NC_055672.1, read as the reverse complement.
TGCAAGTGTCTGGAACTCTATTCTGAGGGATGACCCACCATTCTTGTTAACGATATTCACTCAAGTGGTGTTTTGATGGTAGAGAGTACTGTTAAACATGTTGGTGCAAAATCTCCGATCAGTGTTAGTTTGCATAGATATCTGGTGACTGCGAAGGCACATTGTTTTAACAACCCACCAAATCGTTGAGTGACCCCTCGTGCCATATGGATGCGAGCATCCTGGAGGAGACCACTCATACGGGTAGAAATGTTTCATCGTGGGATAAATGTGATTGCTGAAAACTTGGTGTTGATTTGCAGAGATCCTTTACTCTTAAGGGGACAAGTGAACTTGAACCATGTCAGCAAAACCCTTTCAAAGTCACTCCGATCTCCTGCCATCTTGGTACAAAATCAACTGGGCCTGCAGTGTTTTTATACACACCACAGAGCATGATTGCATGTTAACTGTAACATGCAGTGCTGCTGTGTGGAAGCATCTGCATTTGTTATGTTGCTCTCGTAGACTGTGGATATAGCCCCCAGATCTGAAAGGTGAAGCCAGTGTGGAGGTCATCAGCATTCTTTCTAATGGCCTGCAGAGGGTGACTCCACTGGTTGCAAAAAGAGGTGTGGTTGTAGAGAAATCTTTGAGAAAATGACCCTACTTCTTGATCTATTGCCTCAGTAAACAGTAACTGAACAGTAAAACAGATGATAAAGGAGGGTATACCTTAGAGAGGGGCTAACTTGTGATCGATATCACAGCAACCTGTTAATCAGGTTGATTTTTAATTTGTCATCTGTAAGCCTACATAGAGCCTATTTCTGATGTACTATATGTGAGCTTCTTAAGACTTACTTCTCTGTCACTTTTTACAGATGGCAATAAGTACAAGAGTGAGATTTACCAAAGACAAACTACTGTAAACATGTACTCAACTCTGCCATTTGAAGACCTTCCATGAACAGATCCACACAGATGATTTGTGAAATAAAGAAATTAGGTGTTTAGTATAACAGACAGGCTAAGTTTTAGACTAACTAGGTCACCTCCTTATCAGGAGATTACACAAACACAGCAATACCCTGAGCCTGTGGTGGAAATATTAGAGTTACATACCTCTCCCCAGGATATGCATTTAGTAGTTTGTGTCATATTCCGTGTGAGCTTAAGTAAAGAAAAAGAAAGAAAGAAATCAGTCTGTGATAAACTTTTCAAAAATAATGCATGAGACACTTTCACCATCAGTCCACAGGTTGCAGCAAAACAACTTTATGATGAACAACAAGCAGAATTGTATACACAATATATGCACAGACTTTTATGACCCTGCAGTTGTATTGCAAATGATCATAAACATTTTGTCTATCACCAGAACAAATTTCTTCTCCTTCCTTGTTGGGGTTGTCTGAATATCGGCGGAATGTCCCTTTAACTGATTCTCCTCCCACAGGTCGCTAACATATCCGCGCCCCTATCCATCAGAGGCTAGTTTCACATCAACAATGACTGTCTCCGCGGGTTTCAAAGGAAAACAAACCAGTATTTCAAGACACATTCTGAAAATTTATTGCGTTTAGCTCATTACTTGTGCAGCGGAGCAGCATTTAACACAGACCCTGCCGCTGGTAAGCTTACATTTTCTTGGCCAGCCTGTTCGGAAGGTTGGTGGGAAGCTAGCTAGCTAGTCAGAGGTGCTGTTAGCCTAGGCCTCAATCTTTGTATTTAATCGGCGTGGTGCTGGCGGACAGCTCGGTGTCCGTCGCTCATTGTGTCGGTCCACGCTGTGTTCGCCTCCTGCCTCGTGTCTCAGGTTGAAACGTCTCTCGTGAGCTGTTTGACCCGGGAAGAGAGCAAACGATGCGGCTATCGAGCTAGCTTGTACTACCAGCTTCCGCAAAACTTGCCCCATAAAAACGGGTGCCAAGCAGCTAGTAACAAACATGCTTAACGCTAGCTGTTTTTGATGGACGTCTATGAGCGAAAATTTTTGCACTTCGTTTGATCTGCTCGCGATTGCACGTGTTTTGATTGGCAATCAAATCTTAAAATTGCACAGGTGACATTAATGTTGTTTGTTTTGACTGTGCACCACGCCTTTTCATTCAATCAGATGAGTCTAATCCAGTCACTGACTAACATCATTTCATTACCAACTGCAGATTGACAAATTCTACCCTATGTGATAAATATCACAGACTGATTTTAATCATTTACACCTATTGCTCAATAAATAGTGTTACCTATCTGTTAGATACTTCAGATCTCAAATCACAGTGTGTGACCTACTCTCTTATTGGGAACAGGTACAGGAGCAAGGAGGGAAATCCTTAAAGTAGACTCATAGCTGGCAGAGGTGAGCCGTGGGTGTGTCTGCGATGGCTGGTGGAAGGAGAGGAGCGAACCGCACCACGTACTGCAGACCTCCACTAAGCAGCGAACCAGGCTCGGTCAGCAATGGCAGCCACTCGACCAGCTCCCCGGTCACAGGGGTGCGATCTCGCACAAGGCAAGTCGCACTCTGATGCACCACTGCCAAAGACATGCTGTGAGAGTAAAGAAGTGAAGTGTGTCATACTCCAGCTATCCTACGTTATAACAGAGTAATATGTGTTTTGTTCTGTCGGCAGGAATGGCTCAGGAACATGCATGTCCAGCCCCCCGCTGGCTGCGCAGACGGTGGTTCCTCTGAAGCACTGCAAGATCCCGGACTTGTCTGTTGATCGTAACGTGCTGTTCGAGCTCCATCTTTTCTTCTGCCACCTCATTGCCCTCTTTGTCCATTATGTCAACATCTACAAGACTGTGTGGTGGTACCCGCCGACACACCCTCCGTCACACACATCACTGGTGAGCACTCAGTGGTACAGCTACTGGCTGATCACGTTTATTATGGTTGTCAGTTATTGTTGGGATGCCCTAGATCTACATTGTTTTGAAATTTGCGTATCTTGCTGCAGTGGGTGTGGCGAGAGCAATAAACCTGAATCACTCTTATTATTTACAGAACTTTCACCTTATTGATTATAACATGCTGGTGTTCACAATCATCATACTGGCGAGGAGGTTAATTGCCGCAATTGTTAAAGAGGTAAGAACTCTATTTTTTGCCTTCCGCCTTTTCAGAATGAAGCTTTTGTCCCTGACCTGTGTTTCTATACGTTCAAGTATACAACAGGACAAGTCATGTTAGTCTGTTTGACCCGAGGGTTGGACCCTTTGCAGGACTGAAACCACTACAGATGCTGGAAATACCTGTTTTGTCTCTCTTGTACATCTTTGATGTGTTTCTATGTCGAATAAAAGTATGATGGCATAATTGTATTGATTTAAAGTAAAGTCGACTGCTCTGTCTCCCTGCTCTTCTCTCCCCCAGGCATCTCAGAGTGGGAAGCTATCCTTCCCTCATTCGATCTTTCTCGTGATGGCTCGGTTCGCTGTGCTAACGCTGACAGGCTGGAGCCTGTGCCGCTCCCTCATTTACCTCTTCAGAACCTATTCTGTCCTCAGCCTCCTCTTCCTCTGCTACCCGTGAGTATCCACTGGAAGAAGAAAGAGGCTTGTATTCATAGCAGATACACACACACACACACTGCTGTTCAGTGGATGTGGCACTACCGCCTGAAAGTGAGCTAGTTTTTCACCTAATGGCTGAAGGGCAGTCTCTTTCTTCTGCCTCTTTTAGTAACAGTGGTGTTATTATCTCTGCTTGAAATGCCCTATTTAGACTCATTTCCATGATCTACACTAAATGTGTTTGATGGTTCCATGTTGTCCACACACATTATTGAAGTTCCAGTGTATATTCCTTGTATTTCATAGTTTGTGTTAAGCAGCTTCAGCTGCTGTGGTTCCTTCTGGTGTGTTTGCTTTCATATTTTATGCGTCCATCATGAGCTAGATCTGGTACAGCCGGATATCAGATGTGTTGCATACACTGTACGGTTGGCAAAACCAAGATAGTATTTGAATGACAAAAGTCACTATTCAATTCTTGTTTGCTTGGTCTTTTTGGTGTTTTTTGTCTGTTGAGCATTATAGTGAATTGAAACCCTGCTTTGTTGCATTAGGCTTATTAAATATTAATAACTGAATGCAGGTTGAAATGGAGCCTGAATGATGTTCCTCGCATTTCCTGGTAGGCCTGTTTGTATATATTGTTTGCATTCTGAATCAACAATACTTGCTCACAACGATACTTTGCTCACAGTTTTGCAAAGCCTTGCAAGTCAGTGCTGTGCACACTGTCAGTGTCGACCCTCATATTTAATTGGTTTTTTCACATCAGTGCAGACTCTTGTGCCACACATATACAGTGACATAATATTTGCTCAACTATCCTGGCTGTGTTGATGCAGGGCTTCAGGTGTTGGAGATGTTAATTGTAGCCATTGTTTCCCGCAGATTCGGGATGTATATTCCATTCTTCCGGCTGAGCTGCGACTTCCGTCGAGCAGGTCCGCTATCCCCCATCGCCAGCATCGGCTCAAAGGAGGTGGGCAGCGTGGGCCGGGGCAGGGACTACTTGACTGTGCTGAAGGAGACGTGGAAGCAGCACACCAGTCAGCTGTACGGCGTCCAGGCCATGCCCACTCACGCCTGCTGCCTCTCCCCGGATCTCATCCGCAAGGAGGTAGAGTACCTGAAGATGGACTTCAACTGGAGGATGAAGGAGGTGCTGGTCAGCTCGATGCTCAGTGCTTACTACGTGGCCTTTGTACCAGTCTGGTTTGTCAAGGTGAGAAACTGTTGGACATCCTTAACGGTACAGACACACAGAATCCAGCGAGGACGCATCTGAACGAACCGGACTACTGAAAACCCTGGCTGCAGGGTGACGTACTGTGAGTCAGGCGGTGCTTGGTTTTGGCTCGTCACTGCCTAGTTTGACAGTTTGATCTGATTATCGCGAGCCTGGTGCGTCGCGCTGGACAGACTCATCTGCACAAAGTTGAGGGGAGTCGTGATCGTGCAAATTCTGATATGGTGACTGGTCCTTCAATGTCCTCGATGGCGTATCCATTAGGGATGTGTGCGATTAGCCAGCTAGTTGATTAAATGGTGTCACCTTTGCTATTCGGAACCACAAATAGTAGTCGGTTAAACTTACTATAATTTTATTAATGTACACATTTAAAATACAGGATAATGTGTTCATTATGCATCACAATGATTCCCCTTTACTGGAAAAATCTATCAAAGTCCAACATATTTGTGCTCAATTTTGACTGAAGTTTAAACTTCCGTCTAATTGTCCGGGAAATTTGTTATAAAGCTCAACCCTATTATCTATCATAACACCGGTGGCCGGATCTTTTGCTTTCCATAAAAAATGACTCTGATCCGTCGACTTGACATCCGTCAACGGATCCAATGTGTCTGTACCCAGAGTCTTAATTCTAACTTTTCCAACTTCTTTTTATATGCTTTACTAATACTTCTCGGAGTCTCAATATTTTTCCACCTGTACATTTTCCTCCAGAGTACACAATATGTGGACAAGCGCTGGTCTTGTGAGCTGTTCATCCTGGTGTCTGTCAGCACGTCAGTCATCCTCATGAGGCACTTGTTGCCACCGCGATACTGCGACCTGCTTCACAAAGCTGCGGCTCACCTGGGCTGCTGGCAGAAAGTAGACCCCTCACTCTGCTCCAACGTCCTCCAGCACATGTATGTACTGCTCATAGTGCACTGCTGGGCTTTGGGTCCATTTGAGTCAGGTCCTGGTCTCACTCTGCTGTCTCTTTGCGCAGATGGACAGAGGAGTACATGTGGCCACAGGGGGTCCTGGTCAAACATAATAAGAACGTCTACAAAGCCATGGGGCACTACAATGTTGCAGTTCCATCAGATGTGTCCCATTATCGCTTCTATGTGAGTATTCCTAAATGAACAGGTCCTGCAGAGCAACAGCAGACACCAGAGCTTTCAGAGAGCCTGCACTGACGTAGCCTGTTTTGTGAAATAACTGTGTTATTTAAACAAGGCAGCTCTTTGAACGTGCTTTAACTGATGACATCCTGTGTCTCTCACCCCCCTAGTTCTTCTTCAACAAGCCTTTACGGATATTGAACATACTCATCATCCTGGAAGGTGCCATGATATTCTACCAGCTCTACTCGTTGATATGTTCAGAAAAGTGGCATCAGACGATATCGCTGGCTCTGATCCTGTTCAGCAACTACTACGCCTTCTTCAAGCTCCTCAGAGACAGAATAGTCCTCGGAAAGGCGTACTCGTACTCAAACAGCTCATCGGACCAGAAAGTCAGTTAGACTTAAGTTATTATTGGTCGCATTCACTTTGGAACAACACAAACATGCTTAAGAGCTCTGTATTTTTTCTACAAACTGCATTTTGTGTCACGTTTTTGTTCTGATCTGCCATAATAAAAAGAAATATTTTTGTATTACTTTAAAGGTTTGCCTTGGTTTTATTTGGTTCTTGAATGTGTTTTACATTCTGACCACAAGAGGCTCTTCTGTTTTGTCAGTGGTGAAATTTGCAATGCAAATTTTTTTTAGCAATGAAAGGCAATAAGGATTTGAATCAGATTAACCCTGAATTTTATAGCATTGAAGTATTTTACTTTGAAAACAATTTCGAGCAAAATTCAGTGGTTTGAATTTTGCTCGAGTTAAAAAAAAAATATGTTGCTCAAATTAAGTTGGTCCTCTTCAGATTTGAAAATTCAAGTAAAAAAGGTGCTCAAATTTGACTAGTGACACCCAGACACCAAAGTTCAAGCTTGATCATCCAAGTGACCAAATCAGTCAGACCCATCACGTTGCAGCCTGTCAGTCCTGTGATCTTATGATCATATGATCATGTTAAAAGTAATTCAAACCACATAAACGCAGATGGATGAATTTCTAAGTAAATGTTTCAAATGCTATGAATTCAGTTGAAATTTCAACCCTGGGTATTCAATTGTAATAAAATGTAACAATTTGAAATTCAGTTGTTTATGAAATTCAAATGATCATGGCCTTTCTCTGCATCCATCATACTTCATTCTTTATAAAGCTGGGAGGCTTTCCTAAGAGAGATTTTAACAAAAGAACTGATGCAACCGAGGCCAAGAGAGAATGAATAAAAAATTATAGATCCTACAAGTCTATATACAAGCCAACAGAATATATGTTATACTAGGCCCTCCCTTTTTGGTAAACTCCATACTTGTAAGTTACAGCACAGTCTCCAAGTCCAAGCTGAGTTAACCCTGCTGTCCCCATCAGTTACTTTCTCTATAGAAAGCTCCCTGCGGAGCCGCGAAAAAGAGGAATCCCTCCTCTGTTGCTCTAATTTCTTTTCTTCTAAGAGGTGAGCGAGCTGAGCGTAAGGACAGAAGATCCTGTATGCTGTACAGAGCTGTACTCAACGCCCTTTGAGGCAAATTTGTGCTTGAAGAGAAAACAACTGTTTTCACAGCATGTGTATGCCTGTAAACGGGTCTTTAGAAGACAAAAGATCTTGTGCAGCAGTTTCAGTATAAAGAAGGGAGAGTGCAAAAATCAATAAGTAATCATCAATATAGCTTAAATCCAAACGTCAGCCACTAATCAAGGTTTCCTATTTGGCGTCAACAAAACTAACAATTATTTTCATTGATTATTTTCTCTTTTAATCGATTAGTTGTTTGGTCAGTAAAATGTCAGAAAAATGTCAATCAGTATTTCCCAAAGCCCAAGATGTCACCCTCAAATATCTTGTTTTGCTTGCAACACAAAAATATTTAATTTGCTGTCATAAAGGGGTAAAAAAAAAGGGAAAAAACAGACCTTTTTTATTCGAAAAAAAACCCACTCAAGATTTATCGTTGGCAATTAATCTAATAGTTGATGACTAATCGAATAATCCTTGCAGCAGCAGCAGTGAGTGCTAGTGAAGACAGTGAGACTTGTAAGGACGGATGGAGAACATTGGCGTCACCGTGTGGCCTGGTTGTAGTATCTTCAGCTCCAGAGTAACTAAACCTTTCATGATAGAGCAGGTGATATAAGAAGGATATTTGCAGGGAGCCTACAAGAGCTGATGAGGGTTCAGGCAGCAGTGAGCAGCGTGTTGTGTGCAGCTGTGCCTGCGGGGCTGCACCTCTCCTGCACACAGCGAGGTGGACTGGCCCTTTAAGGAGGATAAAGACGACAGCTTCGCACGAGCCGAGCGCATCGATGTCGCGCGCGCTACGTTTCGCCACTAATTTACGTTGCTGCCGCAGATAATTTAGCGTCGCTCCGGTTTCCAAACAAAGGCGAGTTCACATGAAGTCCGCTTCACCGCTTCACCCGGCAGAAAGAGAGATGTGACGCTGCGCCCAGCCGGTTTGCTCTCCGGTTCGCTGTTGATTCGGTAAGTCTTATTTGTGTCATTCGTGGACGATAAATCTGTTTACACGTCGTCTCTCACACGGAATTTAGCCGTACAGTGCTACAAACTGCTGTCTGCTCACTGTTCTGAAGTCAGCTTTTCGACCGTATTCATACAATACAAAGAAAGAGGGATTTCAGCGAATAAAGTTGCCGTTGTGTATTACTGTAGTGGCCATCTTTGGACTGTAGTTTGAACGGAGGCTGGCGCAGTGTGCCGGAGATAACAGTATAATAGTGAATTCATCCATTGTAATAGGAGAAAGCGTTATTTGGGCCCAGTGCTGAGAGCATAATGACATTAATGCACTCACTCGCTCCGTTAATGGAATATTAAACGACCACTCTAATAGTTCGGAGGTTCTGAGCCTAATGTAAAATACCACATATGTGAACAGAAACACATGCAATCCAATACAAGTCCTGTAATACTACCTTTAATTTGTTTGAGAATATTCAAACTTACTGCAGGACTAATTCTATCTATTGGATCGCCTTACATGCTTTGATTTTTTCGGGCCACTCAAGTTTAAATAGATAAGACCTTTAAACTCCACTCTCCTGCCACGAGGAAAGTCTTTACAATAATGCAGGACATTGATTTTCTCTTACAGCCATTTGTTTGAAAGCTGTGCACATTAAGTCCATTTGTATTACACACAGTATGCTCCTCAAAGGACTTTAGTTCTGCGTCTCGGTTTAATCAATTACCTGTCAATGCGTTCCAGTCATTCAGGTAGTAAAAGATAAAAACAGGGGATTTGCGTTGCATATAATCGGTTTGTTTGGTTGGAAATGTCCTAAAACCAGCCATGCGCCCTCTGTCAGTTCACACACTCACTCAAGGTCTTTCCACTTTGATGCTGCTCTAAAAATATCTTTCTGTGGTGCTGTTTCGCTCACTTTTTGCACTCCAGGGAAGCATTAAGAAGAAAAAAAAGCCCAGAAATTGCTTTCTAATGAACAGTAAATGCAATCCATTTTAAAGCACTAGATAGTCAGATGAGTGGTAAACTCTTCCTCACTGTTACTTAATATTACGATGTAGTAGCACCCCACCAACACTGACTGCTGACTCAGATTATCCTGTGACAGATAAATTGGGGATGCTGTAAAACTAAGCATCGCTGAATTTTTTTTTTTTTTTTTGCAGAGGAGAATCCTGGGCTGCAGCACTCATTTTGGCACAGTCAGGATCTTCCACAGTGCCTTTAGCTCAGGGAGGGGGAAGGCTGCAGTTTCCAACTTCCTACTCTTGCTGTTTCAAGACATCCTGTACATCAGCCGGGCTTCGCCCCCTCGTCTTACCCCGGAGAGCTTCGCTTTAATAAACAGTAATGGAAGACAAACGCAAGAAGCGGAGCCCAAAGGTGTCTCTCCCCCAGCCCCCTCCTCCCCCCATCAACCCCCGCAAACTCTCCGTTCTGCCTGCCAGCAAAAGTGCCACCTTCTCCCTCGGCCTGCCGCAGCCTCCCTCCCCCAAGAACAGAGGCAAGTGTAAGAGGTCCATAGGAGCACCAGGACAGCCCAAAGAGGTGTTCACAGCTGTCGTCGCTCCACCAAAGACCACCAGGTTTGTGTCCCAACGGAGCGGGAAGATCTTCCAGAAACAGTAGTTAGAAACAACTACTGCAAATGCTCTTCACATTTTTTCTCCTTGGTTTTCAACCTGGTTACATTAGATAATGAGAGGGAACATACCGTCTGCCATACCTCAACCACAGCTATGTCTGAGTTTAGTAGAAAAAGTGTATATAATATTGAAAACCACTAACTACTAGATTTTTGGAGTGCATCAGAACACACAGACACACTACACTCACCATTTGCACCGATTGAAATGATTTAAATGAAGGAAAGCTGGACTGTAAGTGTTGTCAATGAGTTTCAGCAACAGATCATGTATAGCCGTGACGTTGTCTGTCTGTTTTTCCTCAGGCCCCACAAGGAGAAGCCAAGGGCCCCACAGCCGGCAGGGCCCAGTAAAGTAGTCCAGTCCTCCCCCCTGCAACACTCCTTTCTCACGGATGTCTCAGATGTGAGAGAGATGGAGGGAGGCCTCCTCAACCTCCTCAACGACTTCCACTCAGGCAAACTACAGGCTTTTGGTAAGATAACCTTGATTAGAGTGGCCACCAAGGGAATATTCTGTTACAGGCTGAAAAGAAAGGCAGTTGAAAAGTGGCGTCGTTACATGAATCAGACTGAAATCAAATAGCTGTGGTGCTATTTTTACACATCTGGTGCCATGGAAATGCTTTTGACTTTGCTGTGATCCTTCAACTAAAACAGATTAGTGAACTCCACTTGTCTGGTTGAACTCGTGTGATTTGCAGGTAAGGTGTGCTCATTTGAGCAGCTGGAGCATGTGCGCGAGATGCAGGAGAAGCTGGCCCGACTGCACTTCAGCCTCGACAGCCATGTGGAGGAGCTTTCAGAGGACCAGAGGAAGTGCGCCTCTGACCACAACCTGGAGCACCTGCTCTGTAACGTAAGCACAAGCCACAACGGCACAAGGTCATCCTCCTGTTTTTTTTTTTTGTTTTTTTTTTTTTCAAAAGAAAAGGCCACATAATTGCAGTGTTCAGAATTTTGGGATATTCAGCACCTTTAGATTTCACTTCTTGCATGGCAAAACTGCCCCCGAGATTACAAAAGTTTCAGTATTGTCTTCGCAATGGTGAAGAAGTCACTGAAACAGCATCATGTGACACAAAAACTGTCCACTGCAAGTCTACTCCAGGTTAGTTGGGTTAGCAAACTTTCGCACCTGAGGCTACAGAGTGAAGCATGAACACTCAGCACTGAGCAATTTCACCAGTGAGAATAACAAAAAAAACAAGCTGTTGTAACATAATGCTTCCATTTCTGTTCTTTTTAAGTGCTTCAGGGGTCAGGAGAGTTGAGGCATTCATCACATGTATGCAGTGTTAATGAGTGGAGCTCATGATTTACAGTATATCGTTGCATAAAACCTTGTTTTTTTTTTTCTTTCACTCTTAGCTGTCAACCTTCAAATAAAGCAGATGTGCCATAAAATGAAAATTCAATATAGCAAAGAATGTCTGAGAATAATCGTACAGAATAAGCAGAGTTCAGTTGTATGCTTTGCAGTTTCTAGTATGTTAAATATTATCCCGCACAAACAGTGATGTGTTGCCCAAGAATGCCTTGAAAGAGTTTCTATTGTTAGCATGTTGTGTGGCTCCCAGTTACGCATGCCGGAGGCTGGTATGCTGGCTGTGGGCAGGTTGCAGTGCGATGTGTGAGGGAAGTGAGAACAAGCCTTCAGCTCATGACAGATACTGCTGCCAGGAATATTTTCTCGCTGTAGCCGCGGTGGCTAATTGTGCCTCAGAGCAGATGGGCTGTGAACTGACTTTCCTGTGTGTGAATAAGAAGGGAAGTTGACCATTTGCTTTTGTAAGCAATGTTGTCGGATGATGGGAGTTCAATTCAAATATTGACCTGACACACACAGGCTGTTATGTAATATGATCACATTTAGCGATTAATGGCCTTGCACTACCACATCCTTTACTGTTTGGCTGTATCTATTTTGCAATACACTTCTCATCCATTTGTTCATTTGTTCCTGCAGCTGGAGGAGCTCAGCACCTCCATGTATCCTTTTCCTAACTGAATACTTATTTCTGGGAATAACCGAGCACTCCGGGCGCAGACACTGGATTTAACTAATCTGTTTTCAGTTCAAAGTCCTTCTGTGTGAATCCTTAACGCGTCCTCGTTCAGACAAAAACTTCACTTGGCTGAGTATCAGGACCTGCCCAAGACATCTGGTCCCTGATGAAGTGAGGTGCAGAGTATGGCGACCACACACTCATCTTCTCCCATCATCTAACCAGCCCAGGTTGCCATGGCATTGATCCAGCTGCCTTAGTAGTAGAATGGAAAGATCCAGAGGGGGGGGGGGGCTGTTTTTCCATTCGGTCTACGAAGCTGAGGGAACAATACAGTGACTCGAAAGCAGCAGAGCATGAAATGAATACTCAACCAAAATCATAAAACCTCCATTCATGGCACAAGAAATGGTCAGAGGGTTTACTGTGTTAGAGGAAACATGTTGATTTCAAGTTTTCACCATGTTCTTGGCATCAACTAACTTGGCTCCAATTATTAGTTTCATCTTTGGTAACATAACTGCGTCCATGTGTAGTCTTTGGTTCTGTAAATATTTTTTTTCTATCACAAAAAGCACATTTCATGACAAGGTGATTAGAATTTGTATCATTTCATAATATGCCTTGTCTTTTGCATAATTTCAAAAAGTGTTTGTCTCTGTCCGCAAAGGTAAAAATTTGAGCCATACTTGAGTAGCAAACATATTTGGTCCTTGTCGACGCCACTGTGGTTAGCTCAGAACTTTAAAGGGAGATTTCACTTTTGCTATTCTTCTGAACACGCTCCCTAATTTGTATATGTTTGCTTTTAAAGTTTAATACTGGAAAACAGACTGGATTTAATAAAAGCAGGGCAAACCTTTGTTATAACTGTATAACTGTGCATTTTAAAGGGACTTTGTGAGGAGACCTAACTGTGTGTTTGACTAACTTATAAAATGGTTTATATCTTTGCCAATGTGCAGTCCAGCTACTGTATCATATATATATATATATATATATATATATATATATATGAGAGAGAGAAAGAGAGATGTCCTTTCTTACCTTCTTTTTTGTTTTTGTGAATGAGGGCCCAGTAGCAGCATCCCTCCCAGCACAAGCTTGCCCCCCCGCTGCAGAAATGCTATAAAATCGCCTACTGTAACATGTAGGTCACAGGGACTCACTTGTCTCCCATGACACTGTGTTGGACAGCACATTCACAGAGTAATGAATCTCTGTACAGTACAATTTCAAAATGGCAGCTACTTTCATAGATTTGCATTGTATTAAATTGAAAACTTGGCAGAGATGCACCTTGGCCATAATATGTAATCCCTGACAAGACAATTAAAGTGATATTCGTGATTAATCTGAAACACCAAAGCATGTCGAAGCACTGGTGTATTCAAGAGGTAACACCAGTCTGTTATACTGCTTGCTAAGCCTACCTCTATCTAAGCCTGGATCACCTCTGCAGTGACAAAACATTTCTCTGTCTGGTTAATCTGTCAAAGATCCTTCTAAGTAGGGCTGCAACAAAGGGTTATTTTCACTATTGATTAAATATGTCCATCTAAGTTCAGGTGATATCTTCAGATGTTTCTTGTTGTCTGACCAACAGTCCTAAACCCAAAGATATTCATTTTATAATGGCAGTAAACAGAGAAATGAAACACTGTTTCCAGTATCTCACACTGGAGATGCTGGAAAAAGATTCTTTTTCTTTTTTCTTAAAACTTTAAAACAACTAATAGATTATTAAAATTGTTGCCGATTCATTTTCTGTCTCTTGTCTAATTGATTAATCAACTATCTGTTGCAGCTCTACTTCACAGCCAGCTATTTTCTGTTATTTTGCTTATTAAGAGGGGCAATTTACAATTAGACTGGTTGCTTTACATATGAATTAGTCAGAGCAACAGAAACTTGTGGAGAATCTTGTGCATTCAGTAACTATATCCATTAAAAGGTAAACAATGTAAATTTAAAGGCATATAATGTGTGTTTCTTGGATAACATTTAATTCGCTTTTAATTTTGACAAGCAGTAAAATGTAACTGTCAAGTTCAGCTGTTAACAGTTGTCGTCCATTCCCTTCTACCACACGTCCAATTCCATTAAAATTTGAATGAGGCACCTGGAAGTTAGTTTTACAGAAATAAAACACTTTATTTATATATGAATCTGTCTTTGCTCTTGTTCACAAACAAGTTCAATATAATTTAACAATAGATGAGTTAAAAGGCTACTTGAAGACTGGCACTATACTGAGACAGAATCAGATCTGGGCCTTCACTGTTTCTCAGGCAACCGCTGGAGTACAGATAAATTTCTTTTCTCACTGTCCTCATCCAGAAGAATTGGTGCAAACCCAACATTGATCTAGGCATCAGTGTACATATATATCTCATTTACAAAAATATACACAATTTTGATCCTGTCAGTAAATTTTGGTCATGCAAAAAACAAAAAAACAGTACCTACTCAGCACATCATTAACCATTACACAATAGATAAATTATGAACTGTACCATCATACAGCATACATATACAGATTAAGCTAATACTGTGCAAATACACATTTGAGCTGTACAAAAGTATCTTAAACTATTCGTGTTAATCTCAATTCACAAATCTTCAAAACAACTACATGAAATATTTTGAAAATATCACATCACGTTTGATGACACAGCAAACATATACACCTTTCAGGCCCCTGTCTTCTTCCTCGTTTTTTTGTGCATTTCCATTTTACATTCTGCAATAGTGTCTTGATTTGTCTACAGTACATGTTTGTATTATGAAAAAAAACCCAATGACAATAATGAGATTGTAAAATGTAAAACTAGTGAAGTCTATCATGATAATGCGCTACCTTGTCAAAGTGCAAAGAGAGCAGGTTGGGTGTGTTAAAGACCTGATGTCAGTGTTTTACAATTGTCCATGCTTGTGTACCAGAGGAAATCTCACTGAGATAAGAATAAGAGCTCATAATCTTTAAGGACTTTCTCTTTATTGATAAAAAAGTGCAGGCACTATAAGAAATGTAGAACATCTCTGTCTTCAAGTAAGGTCCGTGTTACTGTTCTTCTCTTCCAACATGTGGTTGTGTTTGGATTCTGTTTTACCTTTAGGACAAGGCCCTCAAGACCTCATTTAAACCTTTATGGACATTGGCAGGCTGGGAGGCAGCACAGTCAATCAGGCTGGGCCCCATCTGGGTGTATAGGGCTTGGCACAGGTTGGCGGTAGCACCCCTCACGCTGCCGCCCCGGCCATGAATGGTGCCGCTGTGGGTGGAGGTGCCCAGGAGGTGCCACAGCAAGGGCAGCACTTTCTGCTCCACCATCTGGGGCTTGCGAGGGTAGAGTTCAGTCACAAGATCTGGCAAGAAAGTGAGAAGAAACAAGAGGTGGTCAGACACACAAACCAATTTGAGAGCTAAGGCTGAAACCCTACTACACTGCTCAGTTATTACAACAAACATACCTGCAACCTTTTCGACGAGATCAACCTTTGCTTTGCCATTTAAAAACTGAGCCTTGGTGCAGAATGGCTGAAGAAGAAGTATATTATCTGTCGTGGAAGCACAGAAAATCACAAAGTTAATTATCCAATCAGGACTAATTTCAACTCAAGCAGAAATATTTGAATCCTTGAAATGAGTACCAAGATTTAAGATAAGTGCATTAATCGCTCCAATAGCAGCAGAGTAGATGGCGTTGTTCTTGGAATTGAGGTGATTGTCCACGATTGCTGGGACCAGGATGTTGACCACTTGGGACAGATTGTCCTTTAACAAGTGGATGATTTTCTGTAGAGACTCGAGGGCATACAGATTGACCTTGCTGTTGGACTCCTGCAGTCTGGCCCTGAAGGCATCAAACAACTGACAGAAGAGAAACCAAAGGGAGAGGAACAAAAGGTGAAAGAGACAATTTGGTGATGTTTTCATGATCAAACAGAGCTACATGATGGTAGTTGAGAACCATGAAAAAGCACATCAAGAAATATTGAAGGATTAAAAAAAACAAAAAAAAACGTAGTACTAACCGGGAATATACTATTGATGACCATGTTGGGGTTGTGTTGACAGTCAGCAGCTAGCTGGTCGATTCCCTTGATCCTCTCTCTGAAGTCCTTTGAACCCAGCAGATCTGAGATCCGCTTGATATATTCGGTCTTGTCTGCAATACTCTGCTTCTGAGATCTACAGCTGTAATGGCTATTTGACTCCCTGTAGATGATGCAACACACATCAAATTTGTTTATAAACCTGTATGTAAAGTATAAATAATGCACTTTCCATATGTATTATGCAGTTTGTGTAAGCTACACCTCTGCTTAAAAGGCTGAGTTCCGTGTTAACACCGCTGCACTGGTTGATATTCACACCCACCTGTTGGTCTGGTTGAGCGGCTCCCTGGTGAGAGATGAGGCCCTGACTGTACCACTGCCTGGGAGGGAGCGTCTACCCCTGGCTGACTGGGTGTCTTGGGGCATCTCACCAAGGCCCTAAAAGGACCCAGACACTTTCCAGGTAAGATGACAGTGTGACCTTTAGCAAAAACACCGATGTTATAAATGCATACAGGAAAAAACACTGTACCTTTGTCTTGAGAGTGAAAACAGTGTCTCTGACAGTCGGCAGGTCTTTGGTGGGAATGTATTTCTCCAGGATCCTGTCGAAGTCAGGGTGGGATGACAGGGACAGCAGCATTCGACGCCCAAAGTACCTGTGGGTTGAACCAAAATAATAGTGAGAACTCAGATGCTGAATCACAGTCTGTCTCCTCAGCAGTGATGCTCTGTTTGGCCTTGCAAATGTCATGTCCATAAATCAGCATAAATGCAGGTGTATATTATATGTGACATACGATAGAGTTGTATTGTACTGCATTATATTGAAAAATGTTTCTTTTTTTTCCCCTAATCCTGTTTACATACAAAAGGCAACAAAATATTACAAACACTTAAATCCAATAGACAACCACAACAAACTGAGGCATTAAAAATGACAGGAGTTGAGTAAAATCCTCTCGGATAGTGTCAACAACTATACAATTATACGTTTAGCCTATGTTTATGGTCACTCGGCAGATTTCATGGGATGTGCCAACCAATTAAAAAGCATAACAAAAAATTTTAATTAAATTAAAACACCAAATCTTTTGGAAAGTCTCATATTTTGTATTTTCCTAATATCAGTTATGTTTTATTTGCTTTTTAGTGGTCTAAAATCTTCCAAAAACCATGATGAAGATGATCAGTGAATCGACTGGTCAACCCAATCACTCTTTGTTTCTTTCCTACTAACATTTCGTAAAACAGAAATTATTAATTAATCTCACAAATGTTCACTTGTGCAAATGCACAAATTAAAAACAGAGGACTAAAGGCTCGAACTTGTAAAAAGTCTAACTGAAAACGCAGACAGCAACAACAAAAAAAGTGTCTCTACACACCTGGCTTCCTGTGAAGAGTCTTGTGCGAACTTGGTGACGGCAGGTAAGATTCTGTCGGTGAGATCTTTACCTCCAGACAGAAGACGGACAGCACCGACCTTCTCTACCAGATTAGCCAGGTGCTGGGCGGTGCATTTTCTCACCACTGCATTAAGGTGACTATCAGAAGAGGGGAAACCAGACATTAAGGTTTTAAAACTGGCTTGGCGTTAACAATACTGCCAAAGAGCCCACAAATTTTCCAAATCTTAAGTGTGCTAAAACAGCACGTCACTGTGTGTATGTAGACATAGTGCACAAACTGACCTGAGTCCCCCAGAGAGTAAAGCACTGATGCTACGAGTGGGTGTGCAGTGCTGCACCATGCAGTCCAGTGCTGCATCCACATCCTGTCTAATGAAGGCGTTACTCTCCCCGGCCTTCTGCAGCAAAGCTTTAACTGACCCCTCCAGCTCCTGGTCCATTGCCCTCTGCAGGTGGGTGTACAGATCACCCAGCGTACACACTGCAACCCTAGACACGCCTGACCGCAGGTTCTTCACCTGAATAATATGGATATTAATAATACCTCACCAGAAACAGGATCATTCCAGCATCAAACAACAGGAAACAGAGGTAGACATGACAGACATCTATATGACACAAATCAGGTTTAAATTTATGAACCAGGAGTGAAGCACTTCAAGTTCAGATGGAGTAAACCAACAAAATGAATACAAGTTGAAATGTGGGAGTGTTACACAACAAGTTATACTACCTCTTGAATGAGAGACAGGCAGACATCATGAAGCCTGCCCTGGAGTGTGTCTGAGTGGTAGTGAGCCAGACTGCGCAGGAGCGTCAGCCCCTCGATCTTCTTCTCCCTGAAGTAAAAAAAAAAAAATGACACAGTTGGTAGCCAATTTTTTGTAGACTTTCTTGACCACATGTAATGATACAGTTCCTGTTCTGTGTAATATCTGCTGATAGTGTCTGTGTTACAAAGGTATATAACTGCATAGCAGAGGATATTGATGCCCCACAAATGTCACATTATTTGGGATGACTGTAATTGAACATTTTCCTCTTAATGAAATTCTTAGCTAACCAACACCTGCAAATGCATTTTTCATTCTATTATGTAAACCTCCGTAAGACCCCTGGTTTGAGTTATCAAAAGGATCAAAACTATTCTTCTCAGTTGAGATACTGTATCATGTAAGCGTTTCTCACCAGTCTTCAGAGCTCAGCAGGTTAAAGCTCTGTGTCAGTGCCAGGTCAGGCTTGGAAAACGAACACAGCTCCTGATTCTCTGCGAGGTTCTTCCTGTGGCCCGTAGTACCAGGGGACAGCTCATCTAAATGGCCCGTGAGACACCACACAGCACACAGACACACAGATTCGGTCTCATGTTACATCTCTATCAGTCTGAAAACAAGCAGTGTGTGTGGGTGGCGGTGCATTAACAGCAGGTTGTCAAAACAAAGCATTGTGGCACATTATCCAAAGCAAACATCTTATTCACCCATGCTCTGGTGGCTCAGGCAGTCTAATTAATGTTCCAACATTTCCTATAAACAAATACCTGTTAAAGCACTGGTTCATCTATTTATAATGCAGTGGAATTCTGCTAAATTACAAGCCAGTGTCAGACCAACTGAAAGATGATACACAGCAACATAACAAAGATACACTGTGACATTTTTTAGTTGGTTAAAAACAGAAAATGAGCTTCACATTTGGTGCAGCAGGTAGATGAAGTCTTTCAGGTTTTTAAAACCACTAACCTGAGCTGTGGGACAAAGATGGTCGGGTTCTGCTGAGGCTAGGGGCCCTCCTAAGACGGGATAGGTTTTTGGGGTTGGGGGGCACTGTGGGGGGGCTCGGCTGGTGGGGCGGAGTAAAGCACGTGGTGGGGCTTTGGGGTCCTGGTGGGCTGACAGGACTGGTGGGGCTGATAGGAGACTCATCAGAGAGAAGGTCTGCTTTGGTGGAGGTCAGTGTGCTGCCGTTCAGATGCAGATCTACATCAAAGAAAATCAACATTTCAGGTCGCTGGCTGCAAAAATTATGAGTCGCATACATGGATGATTTCATTTCTCTAGTGTGAGGGTTAAATAAATTACATTACAGCAAGATCCAATCATAAAGTGCCAGGAGCATCAACATATGGACTGACAATATGTCATAATTAAAACATATATTAGCCAAAGGATGGCAAAGTAGATGAGAAGCTAAGGAAGTCATTGAAAAAGCTCATTTATAACCAATAGTAAAGAATCAGAGAGTGTAAAACTAGCTAGAACTAGAAGCACAGTTAAAACAGCTGGTTAAGGTTCACAAATCTCTCTCTTGCCTTTGATGATTAATACTCTATTCTCCTCTGTGGGTGAGTCAGACAGCATCTGCCTGACTCTGTGGCGAATCTTGTCTCGAGTGTGGTCCCCCTCTTGCTGATCCAGACACTGGAACCGCATCTTATCCCTGCTAAACCTTGTGTTCTTCACCCTCTGCCGCACATGGATTGGTAGAAAACACACCAGGTGAGACTTTGATAACTGGAAACCTTGTATGATGTGTGACACTGGACAAAGTGTGACTAACCTTAACCTCATCTGGGCACGGGCTGTCATCACTATCTATGTGACTGCCCGACAGAGCGCGACTGTAGGTGCCTGCCGAGGGATCAGTGGGGGGTTTGGCCACAGAATCATCCGGCTCAAGTGTCAAGGCAACTCCTGGATGGCTGGAGGACACTACTGTGCCAAACATGCCTGAGATGCATGAGGGGGGTGTTAGATAACTGATGGAGAGAACTGAAATGTTAAACTTAAATCAGAGGTGAACATCAAGCCCTTCGAGCCTTTGCACACCGTCTATGTACATCCACTAAAAGTGCTTGTTTTTGCCACTGATGGGCTCAGATGGTTATTTTAAGTTTTTCTAGTATTTAGCGACAGCGCAGCAGCCAGCAGTCATGAAACAGAGTGTAATGTAATCCCTCCGGACGTTTGTGCCCCGTCAATGTAGGTCCACTAAAGTATTTCTTTCTGGTTTGGTTGAATAAACTCTTATTTCATCAAACTGAGTAAAAAACGAATTAATGGACAACAGAAACGTTTTGTGACAACTGTCCATCATTTTTTTAAGACTAAATATATATATTAAAATATATTAAATATATTTGAATTTAGAATATTCGTTGACAGCTCGAGGAGAGGCTGACCTCTTCCAATGACTCCTTCAGGCACATCTGTGGCTGGTGAGTTCCTGCTGCTGTGGCTCTGAGATCCTAAGAATCAAAGGAGAGGATTGGATTTTAATATTTACCTACACAAAATACTATTCCAAGGTAAATCCAAGAAAAAGCTCTGCTCTGCTCGACATCACCGCTGACTGACCTTTGGCAGGCTTCAGAGCTCTGACTGATTCCCGGATGGCTGGTTTGACCAACGGAGGGGAAGGTCTTGTCTCTTCCTCCGTTTTGATTGTTCCATTGGAGTAAGTGACTCTCTGCCCAACCACACCCACCTCAGACGACAGCTCGTTTCTCTGAGACAATCCTTGAAAAAACAGAAAACAAAGACATAAATAACATAAACTATACAATGAAACAAATTGGGCACAACCACTTTATCCCTCTTATACCTTGAAGGCTGCTGAAATCCATGGATGCAGAAGACCTCAGTTTTGCAGAGGGCACTCTTGCAATGCGAGGTTTCATTCCTGAAGAGGCTGAGTTTCCGGGGCTGTTGACAGATGTGACAAGTGAGAATGATGCTGTAGAACTGCTTAGCACCGTTCAACACATTGATAAACAACACCAGGTGGGTACCAGGTTACCACTGCTTTGACAAGTCGCCCGGTCTGTGACAGCATTTACTCAATGAACTGAAAAACAACAACAGATACCTGGGCTGGCTAATGTCCCCACACACTGCAATTACTCATTATAAATTTAACATGGCCAAGTCTGAATAATAAACTCAGAAAATAATTAATTATTTGAAAACATGACATGTCGTATTCTCATATCTGTTTACATAGGACATGTAGAAATACAACTCTCACTTGATTAAACTAGGGATGCACGATAATTATTTCCTGTTATCGGGCCGATAAAAGGAAATTATGATGTCATTCCGATAAGTCCGATATCATGACAACCAGCCCCGATAACATGTGTGTTTTTGTCAGCACGGCAGTGCTTGCTCCCGCTATGAGACACAGATGGCCTGCAGCGAATGCTGCGTTCAAGAGACGTTAGCATAATCAGAAAAACTCTGTCTCACTGGGAAAAATCAAGAATAACCCCTAATGCCAGAAAACAACTCGTTAACTCGGTCATAATTTTGCTAGTTGCTGACTTGAATTAACATTCGCAGTATTTTTTCACATGTTACACACAAAAAATAGAAACATAAACTTAAATAGGCCGAAAGAGCGACTGGCAAACGAGGTAACGGGGGAATGTACGTTACACCTTGAATGCAGCATGCGGCACAGCGTGCTTATGAAAACAGAGTTCAGTCTACTCTTGCCTGTCACCGCTTTCACTGCGCAGTGGCTCTGAAAGTAAACACGTAACTTGGCGGCGGTCGGCTAGTTTAGCTGTAGTTTGCGACTGTTATTTTTCACAAAATGGATGAATATTTTTCCGACTCTGAGGTAGTGGACGATGACTTTGTTTACGATGGACGTCCTTACCGTTTTGAGTACACGGACGAGGAGCTCGTTGAAAGGAGGATGCGGAGGCAGAGAGAGGAACAGCTGGCCAAACAACAACAAACGCGTATCTCCTGGCCGCAAGTCATCACATAGTGACATCAAACTGTGACATCACACACTGACATCACAGTGTGACATCACAGTGACATCAGAGATAACACAGTGACATCACACAGTGACATCACGTCACGTTGTGACATCACGCTGTGACATGACACGCTGTGACATCACACGGTGACATCACACAGTGACATCAAACTGTGACATCACACACTGTGACATCAGAGATAACAGTGACATCACACGCTGACATCACGTCACGCTGTGACATCACACACTGACATCACACACTGACATCACACTGTGACAGCTGGCCAAAACAACAACAAACGGCTGCGTGTCCACGAGTAAAGTGCTCAGAGTGGGACTTGCGGCCAGGAGATACGCGTTTGTTGTTGTTTGGCCAACTGTTCCTCTCTCTGCCTCCGCATCCTCCTTTCAACGAGCTCCTCGTCCGTGTACTCAAAACGGTAAGGACGTCCATCGTAAACAAAGTCATCGTCCACCACCTCAGAGTCGGAAAAATATTCGTCCATTTTGTGAAAAATAACAGTCGCAAACTACAGCTAAACTAGCCGACCGCCGTCGAGTTACGTGTTTACTTTCAGAGCCGCTGCGCAGTGAAAGCGGTGACAGGCAAGAGTAGACTCATTTTAAATCAATATAATATGTTTTAATCACTATTTTATGTCACACTATTGAATGCTTTAGTAATAAGCCGTGTTCTAAGCGGGATAATGTATAGTGAGCAGTTTCCTACGGAGAAGCGTCGCGTCGGGCTTCTATGTCATCCTGAAGGAAGATACATGATCCCTTACTTAGACTTATCTATGTAAACAAACTGAAGAAGGGCAGTCCATAGTAAGTCAAGCACCATCACGTCCATGATTAAATCTTCAATAACCTTAGCCCGTGGGACATCTTTGGCAAATTTCTTGGACTTTTCGAAAGCCTCGCCGTCGCGTAAGTCCCGGTGGCTTCTTTGCGGCTGCCTTGCTAACGTTAGCGTCTTTAGCAGGCCGGCCGTCCTCATACGCTTTCCAGACTCCGTCAAAGCGGTGGTTATGTTTCAGGTGACTGATCAGGTATTAAAGCTCGTGCAATTTCTCGCTCCTAGTGGAACTCGCTTGGATAATTTGTTACGAATAACCAGCGAACAATCTTCTTCGGAAACTTTGAAGAAGTCTGAACTCTGTTTTCATAAGCATGCTGTGCCGCATGCTGCATTCAAGGTGTAACGTACATTCCCCCGTTCCCTCGTTTGCCAGTCGTTCAGACTTATCGAAATGACGTCATAGTTTCTTGTTATATTAGAAATGACCATCACAGTGACATCACACAGTGACATCACACAGTGACATCACAGTGACATCAGAGATAACACAGTGACATCACACACTGACATCACGTCACGTTGTGACGTCACGCTGTGACATCACACGCTGTGACATCACACAGTGACATCAAACTGTGACATCACACACTGTGACATCACAGTGTAACACCACAGTGACATCAGAGATAACAGTGACATCACACACTGACATCACACACTGACATCACGTTACGCTGTGACATCACACACTGACATCACACACTGACATCACACTGTGACAGCTGGCCAAAACAACAACAAACGGCTGCGGGTCCACGAGTAAACGGCAACTGGTGGTGTTCTTGTGGACAATGTTCATCGATGACAACAGAGGAGGAATGCCTATCCCGCTTAGAACACGGCTTATTACTAAAGCATTCAATAGTGTGACATAAAATAGTGATTAAAACATATTATATTGATTTAAAATGAGTCTACTCTTGCCTGTCACCGCTCTCACTGCGCAGCGGCTCTGAAAGTAAACACGTACGTTGCGTAGCAACCGCCTGTCACTGTGCGCAGGCCGGCAGGCAGGAAAACTTATTTCTTTACAGATATTCAGCGAAATCATGTCAAACAGGGACAAGTGAGTATTTAAGAGTGCCGTCTTCTAACTTCTGTCATTACAATATGCACTGTGCATTATTTTTGTTGTCATTGAGGAATGCACTTTTTCAGTTTGTTTAAATGTTTTAGAAATGTTTGAGTCTAACTTGTGCCAGTGCATTTATTTTCTATGTATATTTATTTTTTGTAAACTTCTGGAATACACTTTTTCAGTTTGTAATCCTGATGCATGTATTTGCATCATTTCAAGGGGCCTTTATTTTTTATATCAGTAAGTAATGCACCTTATTTAAATTGATGTGAGATATCAAATAGGTTTGTTTGATAGCTTTAAGAACATGTTTGAGAGGCTTACCAATAGTTTTTCATTGGAAAAATAAATATCTCATCATTTAAAGAGTCAAAACTGTTTTTGGTTTTGTTCGTGGTATTGATGCCATGATGTTAGGTATATGTGTGTGTTATCGGTTATCGGTATCGGCCTTTAGGAGCTGAAAGTTATCGGTTATCGGTGTCGGTTTTAAAAAACAGTTATCGTGCATCCCTAGATTAAACATTTTCAAGAGTTTTTCCTGAATACTGCTTATGAAATTTTGCATCAAGATGCATCAACATCCAATCAGATCATCAAGTCTACTGAGGGAACCTCATGCTTGTGTAAGTATACAGCTTTTATCACAATGTGAAGTTTTTGTACTTACAGTATCAATCTACTCAAAGACAGATGCCATGTGCAGTGGTGGAGGGACTTGAAAAGCAATATATGGAAAATGTAGCATAATGTGGATCCTTCACCTGGTTTTGATGCCATTGAAGCTGGAGTTGGCGACTGAGCTCAGACTGGAAAGACCACTCTCGCTGGCTGAGCTGGTAAGCATTGGAGAGGTGTGTGATGGTGAATCAAGACCGAGGTCTAGCCTAACAGCTGAGTCAGGGCTGTCTGGATCTGGATCTGAACTAAGGCTCACTTTGGCCCTCTTCTTGGCAGCACTGTTGCGCAATGAGCGCAGGGAGTTCAGCATCTGTGAGCAACATCCAAATTAGCACATATGAGCATGGAAAGGAATGTTATCAATTAAGCCAAACCTCAACCGCTGAAGTAGCAGACCGTACCCTCATGCCTTTGGTCATACAGTATCTATTGTACCCTAAATACTGGAGTGCTTCTTTAAGGATTCTCAGATGCTGAGGGTGCAAGTTGGAACTTGCAGTGTCCTATATTTTCCAGCTCAGTCTTTCCCATGAAAAAGCAGTTTGCTAACCTCTTGCATGTCCAGAGGATCATCCTCTTGAGAATCTTGCACTGCAGTGATGCCATCTGGGTCCAGAAGAAGGTCCCTTTCTAGCTGCTGAGGGCTGCCAGGAGCTTTGGATCCTTGACCATTATGGGACTGGATCTGCTCTGCTGTAGGAACAACTGGCGAGATAGATAGGGTTGCCCTGGTGCTGCTCAGAGCCCGGCGGAATGATGAAGTGGAAGAAGAACTCACGAGGGAGGCACGAAGGGGCCGGGGAGAACATCTGCTAGAGAGATGGTCCCCTGAAGAGGGTAAAAAAGGGGGGGTTATAAACAGGCAATAAAATGAAAGCACAACATTTCCACACTCAGCTGACATCTGACGTGTCAGTTTCTTTTTGACGAGATTACCCTTTGCTGCGCCTGCTGCGTCTCTCCAGGGGCTGGTGTCTCGCCGGTGAGGGCTGTTCTCTCTTTTGTTGGGCCAGGTGTTGGACATGGAGAGGGATGAGTCTGCATGACGGTGGGACAGCGTTGGAGTAAGTATGCCTCCTGGGAGTGTAGCCAGTGGGTAGGACGGCAGTAGAAAGGAGCCGGATGCAGTGGGGTTCGAGGGGAGGGAAAAGGTGCGCTCAACACTGGGGTTCCTTGAGAGCGCGCGTCCCTTGGGTGCCACTGTGAGACAGAGCATTTACGCGTCACGAACCACGAAAAACTGAGATGGAAATATGGTTCATGACTGGCTTGATGTTGAAGACTGTCCATTAAAAAGACTCAATTTCTTAGTTATTTCCTCAAGATTTTGTTGCTCATTTGTTTGTAAAAACTTTAAAGAAGAATTTGTAAAAAAAAAAAAAAAAAAAAAAAAAGCAGATCATTTAGAGGCAATGAGTCCTTACCAACATCTAATTCAGAGAAGTTGGTGGTTTTAAAGATGTCAGGGTCTAAATTGAGGCTTCCACTTCTTCTGAGGCGTGCAGGGGACACCCTCCTTCTGGGAGAATGAGGCTTCTGAGGCTCTGCAGAACCTAGATGGGAAGAGTGTTTTTCCATTCATGCTATAAATTAAAGTAATCAAGTCCAGAAATAATTGAGAATAACTGGGCACACACAAAAGAAATGGCCCGTGTGTTTAATGGACTGTCCATCCCCCTCACATACGAAGCTGAAGTGACAAGCAAGTGAAAAGTTTTTTGAACACAGGATGGAAGACAATGGATGGTAGACAGTAAGACGGTAATGAGCTCTATCCAGCAGTACATATCACATGACTGAGGTATTGCATTCATGTGGCTATTGTCACAGTCCTAGTTTGGAATAATTCCACAACATTAGTTTGAACTAAGTTTCATTGTTTTTTCTTGTTGTTTTATGAGGGACAGCTGGAGTGTAACAGTAATCGGTCTAACGAGTAGAGAAGAAGAGTAGAGAATTAAGTATTGCTTAAAATGCTTCTGGTATTCACTGTCTACTTTTTTCTCTCTTTCTTCTTTCTTCAGGCTCTTCTGAAACTTTATTTAATGCATACATTAAATGTCTGCTCCTGACAATTGCTACTCCTGAACAAACATTCAAGTCTGACAAAGTTAGCAAATGCTCTTGACCTTTTGCATGAGATATTGAGCTGTTCCTTCTTGAACAGTCCTTACGTTCAGATTTAATAAAAAAGCAGATCTTGACTGAAGATTGAGGGTGTTGCAGATATTAGACTGATGGTAAGATTGTTTACCTTACTGGGCTGGTAAATACTGCTGGCAAACTTTGCAGCTATAAATTCAACAAGTTTCAAGTCCAGTCTTGCCTGTGAGAGCAGACTGTTCAGGGACACAGAGGGTATGTAGAGGGGTCACACACAGTTGCAGACAAAAAAACTGCACATTTACACAGTAATGTTGTACAAGAGTGGAAAATTTTAGCAAAGCACACAATGGATCTTTATAGGGTATGGAAAAAGAGAGTATGCAGATATTCAAAGCACACTTCCTGCACTTCTAACCTTCATTTAGGGGTTACCACCATGTCCAAATTACAGTAACAAGTTTATCTAATCTCTGCACAAAGAGTTAAAATCAAACAGCCAGTGGGTCAAGGAGATTAAATCAAATACAAAATCCTCTGAGGTGAGAAACAACATAACATTTTGGCAAGAATAATTGAGTAGGCAGCAATGCCTTTCCTCTCAGAGAAATGACTGTCCATTTCCCATCACCAGGCTTCTTTTTACTGCTTGTGTCCAAACTAAGGGGTTGTCAGCTGCTGGTAGGTTATTTTCAACTTGACAGCACTGACAATCTGCTCTTAAAATACAACCCCTTGTTGATATTCACAAAGAGCATAAATCTTGTGTAGTAGGGCATAGTTTGTACAAAATGTTCTTACCCCTGTAAGCTTCAGAGGCATTGAGGGGTGAATACCATTCTCACAAATAGCCTGCCTCATTGTGACATGCTCTGAAATATCAGCAGACTATAGTTTAGAAAACTAAACAGTTGGTGAGTAGTAGGTGTAATGTTAATGTGTAATGTGTAATGCTCTTCTGGTGTGTTGGGAGACTGGTATGACACTCATCTGCCTTGCAACCGTGCTCATCTCAGGGCTTCTGGTGACATGTGGCACGGTGACTCCTCTGACTCAGCATGCTAATCCAATTTAAAGCCGCTCTAATTTGAGTTCAGCTAAAGTTGACCATGACAACCAGTTACTGTACTTGTCACCTCGTATGGAATAAATGTGCGTGTGATGTTGAGAGAAGGAAAGTATTGGCACTTACTAAAACTGGGTATGTAGGTCTCTGGACTCAGCTTCCTGGACAAGGGAAGGAAATCCTCACTGGCCACCTATTAGCAGGCAGAAAATGATTTTCTTTAATAACAACAACAGAGGATGAAGTTCAAATAACTAACTAAAAGCCATCATTAAACAAACAGGGGTCTAAGTGTAATTCCATCCACTGGCCAGAACAAAGGGATGCCGCAGATACTTAGCCAGCTCAGACAAGAGATACTACTACTGTAAACAGACTTAACTGAATGTACATGACATCTACTGTCCTTATGAAAATTTGACTACCAAACTACAACCTCTGGAATCTTCGTCTACCATAAATAAATCATGTCGAGAGAGGATTATGACAGATTTCTACATCAATGCATGCATCTCAGCCTTTCAGAGATAGATAGATAGCGAGAGAGACAGAGAGAAATAAAGTGTGTCTGAGGTTATTCTCACTGCCTACAATCTGATCAACACTCATCAAGGAGCACTTGGTGTGATTGCAATCAACACCAGAGCTGTAAATAAGCCATGTTTTACAAGCATAACCCTGTGATATTACCAATTATGTCTCACACTCCCTTCAGTACGTGTGCTGTGTGATAATGGGGTTGCTGGGAAACAGACACTGCAGTAAACAGAAGGTTTTTCAAATGGAGGCTCTAAGCTGGATAATTGATTCTGGAGCAAAATATGGTCAAGTTATACCTCATGAAAAAAATGGATATTATTAGAATAGAGCTGATAGTAGCTTATGTTTAATAAATAATTTTACTTTGTTAGCTAATAAATGTGATATAGTGTAGTGTATGTAAATAGTATTCAACATTACATCCTTTAACCCAACACAGTGACAGGTTGACCCTGATTGTTGCAAGACAATGAATGCTCATCTTTGCTGCAACATTGTCACTGTGCAGAAAAATGAGTCACCTACTGTATTTCTTCCAGGAATAGTGCCAGTGATAATGAAGTGCTCAGAGATTTTACCTATCTGTTCTTCTCTCTGTATACAATGAATTGAGAGCCACATATTCAAATATACAATACAGCCTATTGGTACCATTGATACTGACAGTATCAATCAATGGTACTGACAGTAGCCTAATTATTTTACAGATTGTTGATAGCTTTATCATTCCTCTGTAATCTAAGCAGTACTAAAGGGAGGTAGAAAAAGCAAGCATACAAAAATAACCTCCTTTCATGCTCTCTGCAATGACTGCACTTGCTGAATGATTGGGAACAAATCAGCGTAACTGCCTGGCCACTGAGATTCTCTGTCATTTCAAAGTCAATATGAAAAACACTGTGGTACTCCTAAAGCCTCTGTACAGCCAACAAATGACTGATTAAGTCCTAATTGATTGGAGTATTTTTAGGAAAAAATTGCACATTGCTTGTTGAGCTAATAGCTGCTTCATCACTGTCAATCAATGACAATAAGGACAAACTGTCCATCTCTTATCAGGGTAAACTAGCCCACAGTACATCTAACAGCCCCTCTAAACTGCATGTCTTATTTCAACAGAGAATCATAGAGTTACTAAAAACATGTGCTAAATCTGGTAATGATCCCGGATGGCTTAATTATCACAAGAGAAAAGTGAGAATACGGCACGTTGACAGTGATGATGGACCACACCTGTTCGGAGTACTTTCCATTAGGGATACTGTATTGCTGGTCATTCTCAGTGGACGAGAAGCTCAACATCTCCCACGGTAGTTTGTTCTTCCCTTTACCCGCACTGACAATCCTCCTTTGAAGGGGTAGGTCATCAGTGAGGGAGCCTAAGCTGCCATAGCCATGCAATCGGTCGCAGTCTGGTTCAGTTCTGTGGCTCCTGGCGCTGTTTACCCGCCCTCCGTTCATCACCCAGTCTAGATCAGCTCCAGAACCATACTGCAGAGAGCATCGGTGTCCTGGTTTGGGCACCACCAAGCCATACTCCACAATCCCCTCTGGGGAGAGTTTCGGAAGAATGTGCCTTGCCCGTCTTGCCTGTACAGCTGCCATAAGACCTTCTGCATCCTCATTGAGTTCAACCATGTCCACCGCTTTCATCAGAGGCTGCTTTTTCCCTGTATCAAGGCAATAGTCGAAAACAGCAAACAGCTCAAGAGTGGCATGGCGAACCTTCCTTTTGCCGTCTGCCAGGTATGGTGCAACTTCAAAACAAAGCTTAGGGATGTTAAAATCCTTCCTTGGATGAGCGAGCATAGCTGCCATAATGATGTTAAGGACATCTTCCCGAACCCTTGAATTCTTGTGTTTCAAGTTGCCAGTGACAAGGTCCAATATTTGTTGCGGTGCAACAGCTTTCATCAGCTGTCGAAACACATTCATGTATTCATTTCTGGTGATGGTGCGTGTGTCCCCGAGGGCCTTCAGAGCCACTAAGACTATCTGTTTGAAATATTTGTCTACACCTGTATCCAGCTTCTGAATGAGTAAGTTTAAGGCTTGTAAGGTGCCATACAATACTTTAAAATTACTGTCATCCAGAAGTCGGGGGAGAAAATTGATGAGCTCCTCAATACTGCCAGATGGGACTGATTTCATGTCCATTTCCGAGAGGACACGTTTGAGCTCCTCCACCCCATCTGTGCGATTTTGGTAATTCTTCAGGTCCAGAAGCTGCTCGTGTAACTCCTGGGAGATCAATCCAGGTATCATTATTGATGGTCTTGTGGTTGTGGTCAAAGTTGAGAATCCAAACGAGCGAACACAATCCAGTGAGGACAATGAAATTCCTCCTCTTTACTTCGTGCTTTCATCCTGAGTGGTTGGTGATGGAAAACCACTCTCCCGTTTGTCAAGCTGTGAATGCACACCATAGTGAATTAAACGGGTTAGCCACAGGACAAGCCCATTTGTTTACAGTGAAATGAACGCACGATGAACGGTAATAATAATAATGTATATAAACATGTTACAACACAGCCACAGCACTGTACATATTCTAACTGAAAGAGTGTCTCATTGGTCCTCAACATAATTCACCATGAACTACGTTACATTAGAGCGAGTGGACACAACCACTTGTGGCTGTCAGACACGGTAGTTATCGGCAGAATGGCTGAGATAACATTCACTATTGAACGTTTCGTTATTCCCTGTTATTGTAACATTAGTCGCTATGAAGTGTGTCGATTGGAGCCTGAGCCGGTTAAACAATAACAAGTAATGGCTTCAATGGGCTTAGAATCAATCCCTGACTAATGTTACATTACCGTTAATCAGCCTACATAAGTTAGCTAACGTAGCGTTAACTCTAGGTAGAACCGTAGCTAACTGCAACACCGTTCAAACGGTGCTAAGCTAACTCGCTAACGTTCCTCTGCTAATTGTGTTGGTGGTAAGTGCTGGCTGACTGCGCTAGCAAAGTTAGAAAAGCAGCAAGAAAATAGACCTCGCATCTCTCCAGGTCCTCTTCGGTGACGCTCGAGGAGACTGTTCAATGTTAACGTCGCCAAAATATCCATGTCATGTTGCGGCAGCTACTGTTGTCTGACTGACATTTTCCACGGTTGTTTTTGCTTGAATCTGGAGTGTTGAATGTTTGGAAGCTACAGAGTTATTCTCATAGACAGAAGCCCACACACATACACACACACACACACACCGACGCTGCAAAATGGCGAATACATGTCGCAAACTGAGCGCTTCCATGGTGACGCGAGTGCCAGGCTCCTCCAGGCGGTATCATCACCAGAGCCGCAGTAGAGACCGGGACGAAAAGTGAGTCGAAAAATTCACAAGTAGTCGAACTTATAGAACGTGTTAGTGCTTTTGTTGTTTGAGCTTTATTGGGATTATGTAATAAAGAACAGTCTAGATTTACTGTGCAAAAACGCAATTTATCCATTTTAACCATGTGCACAATTCCATTAGTAATATTATTATTTTTTACTCCTTCTGTAAAAAAGAAAGAAATATAATATAAAATAAATATATATACATATATATATATGTGTGTGTATACATATGTTTGTTTATATATCTGTGTGTGTGTGTGTGTGTGTGTATACAGGATATCATATACTGTCCTGCATATACTGTATATGCAGCATAGTTTTGATGTACTTACTGTACTTACTAATTTAAGTGTATGCAACTTTATACAAACAACAGTAAAATGCAGTTTGGTAGTTATGGCATCAGTAATAATTTAATGCAATATATAACAGTGACAACATCCAATATGTATTACATTCTGTGTGCTTTGTGTTTATCAAAAAAGTCTGCAGAGTAATGCTGTTGATGTTATTATTTCTTCTCAAAAAATACATATATATACTGGTAAATATTACTATCATTGTTAATACACTGTCTTGGCTGCTCACATTAGCGTAGCTTTTCCCTGTAAATAGCTGCAAATTACGTTTTATTTTGAAAGCAGCGGAAGTGGGTGTGCTTCCCTCATAGCTCGCCAGTATAAGAGCTCATCTGTAGCTTGGTGGCTAGGCTGGCGGTAGGTTGTTTTCCTGATAGCTGCCCGGGGTTCCCACTCGTCGCCGCTGAACTCCGCCACTGCAAAATCGGTCATTACAGCGGGACACCAGACGGACTATAGGTCAGAGGTTTGTTTCCATTGATTTGACGATATACAAATGTTATTTGACAGCTAGCTATAACGTCAGTTTTTGTATCTGTCAGCCATGTTACTGTATATCAATCAATGATGCAGCTAGCCACAGTAACCGTGTTTATTTTTAGCAGCTAACCTTCGCTGGCTGCAGTGCAAGGAAACAGACAAACGATCTGTGTATTTGCAGGAGTCGAACATTGTTGACGATATGATGGTGCCGATGCTTATATAAACATGCTAGCTGTGGAAATGTATTTCTGCAAAATCCAAGCTGTTAATGGGTCTTACAGTGTGTTAGCTAGCGCACTAGCTGTCTGCTGATTTAAAGCTACGAGGTAGCTACCGAGTTTTGATCTGGTCATGTCCTCAGTTCAGAAATCAAGCCAGGGCCCCAGTCAACAAACTAACGGTGAACGTTATTGTGACTGAATTGCATAAAGCATAATTGCATGCACAGCAGCATGAATGCAGACGGTCTGAGGTGAAACTAAAATGTGTACGCTTTCTAGCCAGCACGGTTGCTCAACTTTAAGCAGCGTTAGCACTGGATTAAGAAGATCATGCTTCTTTAGCTTGCATCGCAGTAGACTGCTAACAGCGGATCGGAAACCCTACTTTATCCCTTCAAAACATAATTGAACGCATCATACTGCCCAGACATGTTTCCCAGACGCGGGCTGTAATTACGTCATGTTGCACAGGCCTGCGTTTAGTTGTCTTTCAAGGCTTGTAGTCTCAGGGTAAAGATGACAATTTGTTAATTTCCAGGATTTGCAGTATTTCCATTGGTTGCTGGACATGTGTCAGTCAATCAGAAAATTTCACAGAATCAGCAGCCTCCACAAAATGTCAACAGTGCACTGATATGTGGATTCCTGCCCTCAGATGGACCAGCAGGACCAGTCCTATATGTTTGCCAGTCTGAAACGGCCTCACTCAGAGCAGCTGCTGCAAGGCCTCCAGCTCTTGCGGCAGGATCACGAACTATGTGACATTGTCCTGCGTGTGGGTGATGCCAAGATCCATGCCCACAAAGTAGTGCTGGCCAGCATCAGCCCTTACTTCAAGGCCATGTTCACGGGTAACCTATCGGAAAAGGAGACCTCCGAGGTGGAGTTCCAGTGCATCGATGAGACTGCCTTGCAGGTATGCTCTGAGCCACCAGACACCTGATAAACTGCACTGACTCACTGCTTGTAGCATAGTTATTGTTTATATGGTGCTTTTTCTCTTTGTCTTCCAGGCCATCGTTGAGTATGCCTACACTGGCACGGTGTTTATCTCCCAGGAAACTGTGGAATCTCTGCTACCAGCTGCCAACTTGCTCCAGGTTAAGCTAGTACTTAAGGAGTGCTGCTCCTTCTTAGAGAGCCAGCTGGATGCTGGGAACTGTATAGGCATCTCTCGCTTTGCAGAGACATATGGCTGTCATGACCTGTGCCTGGCTGCAACTAAGTTCATCTGTGAGAACTTTGAGGAGGTTTGCCAGACAGAGGAGTTTTTTGAACTGACGAGGGCCGAGTTGGATGAAATTGTGTCCAATGACTGCCTTAAGGTGGTCACAGAGGAGACTGTGTTTTACGCCCTGGAATCGTGGATCAAATATGATGTAACTGAGAGACAGCAGCATCTGGCTCAGCTGCTGCACTGTGTTCGCCTTCCACTCCTCAGCGTCAAATTTCTCACCCGCCTATATGAAGCCAACCACCTTATACGAGATGACCACGCATGCAAGCACCTGCTCAATGAGGCCCTCAAATATCATTTTATGCCTGAGCACCGGCTCTCCTATCAGACTGTGTTGTCAGCACGGCCCAGGTGTGCCCCGAAGGTGCTGCTTGCGGTAGGAGGCAAGGCTGGACTGTTTGCAACATTAGAAAGGTAATGATAATCACTTTAAGCACTATTGAAAAGGCAACTTTCCCGACCTCTGTATTCTCTATGCCTTCTCTATCTTTGGTGTTTAAAAACAAACAGACTAATCCGGATAATAACTGTTTTTCTCTTTCTTTCCAGCATGGAGATGTATTTCCCTCAGACAGATTCATGGATAGGACTGGCCCCTCTCAGTGTACCCCGATACGAATTTGGAGTGGCAGTGCTAGATCACAAGGTGTACGTGGTGGGAGGCATCGCCACACACATGAGACAGGGCATTAGCTATAGGAGACACGAGAGCACAGTGGAGAGCTGGGACCCCGAAAGCAACACCTGGTCCTCGGTGGAGCGTATGGCCGAGTGCCGCAGCACACTCGGGGTGGTCGTCCTGGCCGGCGAGTTATACGCACTCGGAGGCTACGACGGCCAGTATTACCTCCAGTCAGTGGAGAAATACGTCCCCAAGTTGAAGGAGTGGCAGCCTGTTGCACCCATGACCAAGTCCCGTAGCTGCTTTGCCACTGCTGTGCTGGATGGCATGGTGTACGCTATCGGAGGCTACGGCCCAGCCCATATGAACAGGTACGACCACTGACACTGGACATGATCTGTTTTACCTGTGGAAATAAACTGCATATTGTTGGTGTTTAAAAATTAGGAATGAGGAACTTGGATTAACTTTAAACAGTCAATCCCTGTACAATTTGGACAGCAGCAAGTTTGGTGGGTAGTTTAAGATTAATAACTGTATCTTATTCAGAATATTACCCAATATTTAACAAGGCACTGAATCATTCTGTAGCTGCTCAGCTGAAAAAAAAAAAATAGCCTTTGATCTCAGTGAAAAGCTTCTGGCTCTTTTAAACCTAACCTGGCTTTCTCTTGCAAGGTCTTGTTAGTTTATTTAATAGACCTGGCAATCAAGTGAAGGATGTCAAGTGTTGCTGAGAAAATGGCCAGGGCCATGTTAATGAGTGAAGGGGAGTCATAACAGAAGTGGCTGCTGAAGTTTCATTGAGAGGCTGCCTGGCTGTGTGCTGCTGGTTAGACCTCTGTTGTTGCTGTGGATCTCTAGAGAGCAGTGCCTCTGTTGCTTGTTTCCTTGACTCCTGTAGCCCATCAGGAGAATGTGTTTAGACAGAGAATCTTTGGGGACTGTTTTCTTCTTTCCCCGGTGGCTTATATGTCCTTGCATACTGCAAAACAATTCTAGACTTCTAGTTTCCCAGTTGCTGTAATTCACCACCATTGGCACGAGTTGCACCGGGTGTGTGTGTGTGATCGGACCACCTGAATTGTTAGTAGCTTTAAATAACTCTTTAATATGACTAAATATCGGTCAATTAAGTCCTTATTTCTAAATTAAATTAGCATGTGAAGTAGATTCCTCATCCCTGAAATGCATCTGAAGGAGAAAATCAGGGCATTTGCATGTTGTAGACATCTAATTAAATGGAGATAATTAACAATACTTCAGACAATTTTCCAAAGCATACCACATGAGAATAGATTTTCCGGATGGCTATTGTTTCAGTTATGCTGGTGTAGTATGAAAATCCACTTATGGAGTTTCTTAAAATCATTCCAGAATTCATGTGGGGTGTCTGTTGAGGAACTGCAGACAGCTGGGAGACCACATCAGTCTACATTGTTGCATTCTATTGTGTTTTCTTGCACACAGCGTGGAGAGGTACGACCCCAGCAAGGATGCCTGGGAAATGGTAGCCCCCATGGCAGATAAGAGGATCAACTTTGGAGTCGGCGTCATGCTCGGCTTCATATTTGTGGTGGGCGGACACAACGGCGTATCGCACCTGTCCAGCATTGAGAGGTATGATCCACATCAGAACCAGTGGACAGCCTGCCGACCAATGAATGAACCACGCACTGGTGAGTTTACATCATGTTGTAGCTCAGGCCCCACTTCGTAGAATTCAGAAATGCATGAAATGTGACTGTGGCCTCATCTTGCAGGTGTGGGCTCTGCCATCGTGGATAACTACCTCTATGTGGTGGGAGGTCACTCGGGGTCGTCCTACCTGAACACTGTCCAGCGCTATGACCCTATCTCAGACAGCTGGTTGGACTCGAGCGGCATGATGTACTGCCGCTGCAACTTTGGTCTGACTGCCCTTTGACCCATGGCCCAGCCAGTTAGGACCCAATAAGAGAACTTAGACACAAAGACGTTTCTTTTTTGTTGTCTCCTCCTCCTTCCTCACATTCATCCTCCAGGTGCAGAGGAGCACTGCACGCCGACGTGAACACCAGAGGAGAGGGAGCCTGCTGGGTGGATGGATGTGCCGGGCTAGCTGGCTGGCTAGAGGGGGGACCACAGGCATGGCTGCGGAGATGAGAAAGAGCTGCAAAGCTGTGTGGAAAAGCGAGGAAGATGATTGGACGGCTGTTGTCACGGGCACGAGGAGACGACTGCTCTACTGCTGCTGGACCACAATGAGGACTCTGAGCCATTTCCCAGAGGATTGTGGGAGAAAACTTGTCACTTTTGTTTCAGACTTCTCTGTTAGCAGACATTTTATTTGTTTGTTTTCTTTGTTGCCATTAATTGTGTTTAACACTTAAATCTTTTTTTAATTTCCCTGCTGCAACTGGAACCATGCGTTCAAATTTTGTAGAGCACCGCAGTTTGCTGGCGTATTTGTATGAATATGTGGTTGTTGGCCATGTAGTGTGTATGTCCGTGTGTATGCTTGAGGGGTACGTGCATGTCAGATAGGATTGTTTGTTTTGTTACGTGTCCGCGTGCAGAACTGATGCTCGGGCTCAGCGACGTAGGAGTTCTGCATCAAAATCAGTGCTTCACAAAAAAGAGAAAAGTTGGAATCTTTATATTTTCTCAAAAAGGGCTGCCTTTTTCTCTCCTGTAAATAATCTAAATGAAATATATAGATATGAATATATCCTCTAGTGCATTGCCTGTAAATGTTTTCTGCACTGGGTCACTAGTGTGTGCGGATGTGTGTGTAGTTTGATTTCAAGGGTCAGCGTAGAGGTGAATGACGAATTCACCTGAGAGTGTTTGCCACTAGTCTCTGCTTCATCCTCAGAGCCATTTGAAAGCCCCCGTGTTCTAGCTTCTGTCACATCTTCCTAAGGTCAGGTCACGAACTTCTTGCTACTCTTCACAATAGTTGAATTTGACCTTGGCCCTCTGTTCACCCTTTGGTCTGTACACAATACCAACTGGTGCTATATTTAGGATTCAGGATTCAGCTGTTTGTCTGTGTTGCCTCACACAATTAGGTCAACCTCTGTTCAGCCTCAGCTACATCCCTGCGTTAGATGTTCCTTATTTGATTTATGTGCATTAAAATGCGTCAAATTTAATGGGCCCCCAACCATGCAATAACATAAAGTCCTACTGAAAGTGAAGCCTGTGGTTGGACAACCACAAACTTCTGTCTGAATATTAGCACTATCTTTGTTCTTTTTATTTTTATTTAATTAAAACTACATCCTAGTTAGCATTCCCCTACCCTCACAGTGCCCCTGTTGCAGGATATGAGCATGCTTTGTTATCGTCTCAATGCCTGTTCCCAGTACAGTGTCACTCTTTTAGCTATAAACAAGACCTTTTCTGCCTGTGATTGGGTCTGACACCTGCACTCACCAACTCGCCGCCAAACATGTGACCATCATGTGGCCAAGGTCTTGCTTGCAAGCTCAGGTTTGAGGTAATCCGTTCACAGCTTCATGTCAAGTGCCAAAACATGACCTTTTTTTTTTTTTTTTTTTTTTTTTTTTTTTGTTGTTGTTGGGCATCTTTCCCACCTCCAGTGCTAGAAACGACTTCCCTCGTGTGCCACAATTGAAACATTTTCTTCTCGTCCTTATTGCTAATATATTAGCATTACATTCTTCCATGCTGTCATATGGAGATGGGCGATATAGCACCAAGGGCTGTGCCAGTCAACTCTGGCCATGTTGCCGTTGTCACCAGTCCCGCGTCCTGGGAGGGGAACCAGAGTGGGTGTGTCTGACTCCCAGCTAGCTGAGGGTGTCACTCTAGGCTAGGCTAACAGACGGTCAAGCATTGCACAGCAATAGAGGGGGCACTAGACTAGAAAAGGCTAGGTGTGGTGTGTCTTGTTGAGTCACTGTCAATGTTCAAGTCTAGTTTGAGTTGCTTTGTGCACTGACGTTTGCACATAAGTGGAAACTTTAACCAAGCTCTGCATTGCACTTACCAAACAATTTGATACATATTGTAATTTGTACATATGTTTTAATTTAGGATAATGGCATTTAGATAATGCAATAAGACTCCTGTTCTCTCTGTGGATTAATATGTTTTGTGTTTGTCTCTTTAAAAAGCCAAGGCATCTCATATTGCTGTAACAGAACCCCACATGGCATGTCTGCTCATTTACACTGTTGGCTACAAATGTGGACGTCGAATGAAACATCTGAACGGTACAATTGAGTTTTATGTTAATTTAGGCAGAGTAGGATGGATTGCTCACAATTTGTTAATTAACGGCCAAATTTGATGCATACACCTTTAAAAAAAAAAGAAAAAAAATTAGCTGTTTTCACCACAAAGTCTTGTAATCACTAGACAGGACATCTTCCACTTTACCCTTGTGCTCTAAACTTGATGTGTTTATAAAATGATTGCGGAAACTTACTACAGACGAGAACTTTAATGACCTTTGCCTTGCAAATTGGTCAGGGTGTCACTGGTGAAACCTTTAGTTTGTTGCAGAGTGTTTGCATCCCCATATGAAGTACTTTCCTTTCAGTTTCTGGTTTATTTTGAAATGGAAAACACAAACAACCCAAGCAAATATCTGCAAATGTCATTTTATTTTAGAAAGATGTGAATGACTTTTTTTGTATTTATGATTATAATTTGTATTGTTATGTTTGCTAATTCTGTTGTCTGTCTGTCATACTAGATTTTGTTAATCACTCAACGGCCGCAGCACGAATCACGCAGGCGTAATTATGTGCTGCTGCCATGATTCATCCAGCATCCATGTTATCTACAATGTCATGATTTCTGAGGTGTACACTAACTGCTACTTTAATGAGTTTTGGAGAGACGCTGATGAAAATCTGCAAACGTGAATCTGCAAAAAAGAAGGGATGTTAAAATTGAGTTTGTACGCATTTTTCTTATGGCCTAACCAATGTCATGTTTTTGCCACCACTCTCACCAAAGTGCTTGTTCAAAGAAAGCAGATGGATGACTAACACCTGGTCTGCAATGGACTGCCACTCTAATGTTTGTGACTGAAAGAAAAATCCTTTGAAACTGATGTCAATGTTAGCCAAATGACCACTCTGCTTCTTTTACATTTCCCATTGTGTGTCTGGAGTAAGGTGACGATCTTGAATTTTATATCCTGTGGATTAATACTGGAAGTACAAGATAACCTTAGGTGTAGAAACGGTAGCTTTTCACATTTTATCATGTTTTGATTGAAGACATTTTACATACATTTTAGTCAGTTTGTGTGGTGCAGTTGTACCCAGTTTAAAATAAATGCCTGCCTTAAAAGGTACCGTCTGCTGTTATGTGGCTCTTGTTTTGTCCGTCCATGCAATGCAGAAGTGCGACAAAATGAATGAATGCAAGTTTACTCCAAAATACTTGTATTTGCATTCTAAAGACAGTCTTAAGCATAGACAAACAACTGAAAACTAATCACAATCAAGGATTTATACTTGACAGGATTCCCATTCATTAACCTTCCCTTGGCAGAGGCACGGTGTGATACCAGTAATTCTCTGAGGCAGAAACTATTTAAAATGAGTGTTGGCAGCTGCGGTGTGTGCTGTTAAATGTCTGTAGTATGGGCAGCAGTACGGTAATAATATTGTAGTATGAACATGCTGCCAGCTTAGTGCCCTGGAAGCCATACAGGTAATATTTATGTGTCAGAAAAGATATGTCACACTGTCCTCAACCTCTAAACTTCGTATCTTAACACTTGCTCATCGTGTCAAATACTTGCCTCCAATTTAAACCTCTTAATGAAGAACAAGACATTAACCTGACATGGACCTTGGCCTGGTTTGGGTGTTTTTTGTCCTCAGACCACACTGTAAATAGAAAAAGCACCAGTTTCATTGTAGGAAAGGGGCTGATATGCATAAATGTGAAATTAAACTGCCAAAATAGTACACACTGATGGGAATGTGATATACAGTCAGCGTCATCTGCAATACAAGGCTGCTTAACAGCAGATGCACCCATACTGTGTAATCCTTGTAACAACCATGACTGTATATGCATACGATGTGCATTACTCCCTGATATTGTCATTAATGCATATCAACCCAGAACTATTATAGTCCATTATATTCTTGGATTCCAAGCATGCCTAAAAAGAAGTAATTTCCATTAAGCACAGTGAGCTTTCTGCAAGCATTCAGGTGAAACAGAGGAAGCATTAGCTGACAGAAATTAATAGTAAAAATAAAAAAACAATGATACATGATTTCAGTAATGTTGTCAATGGGGTCATGACAAAATACTCAAGGAAGGGTGGACGAACGTTTGGACTCTTGTACTTCCTGCTCATCCATGTGTCAACTTGCGATGAGACGCGTTCACTTGTCGGAGGTGCGGATGTAGACCAGAGAGGACAGCAGCAGGAGCTCTGGTGGCTTGTGTAACAGGATC
This sequence comes from Chelmon rostratus, assembly GCF_017976325.1. Lineage (NCBI taxonomy): Eukaryota > Metazoa > Chordata > Actinopteri > Chaetodontiformes > Chaetodontidae > Chelmon > Chelmon rostratus. The sequence continues at coordinate 16,547,008 of NC_055672.1, read as the reverse complement.
AGATTGTCACTCCTCAGGCCGTCATAGTGCATCCAGCAGCCGTCTATCTGGAAGGCTGCAGAGTAGTGGTGCTCCTCCTTGTTGAAGAGTGTGGCGCCCTCCAGTGAGTACCTGTGGAGAGAAGAGTTATTTAATGCCATTTTCTGAACAGGAAACCCAAAACGGGAGCATATTTGGGACAAAGGGAGGCAGAAATAACTGAAATCAAAAACTGAGAAACAAATTAAACACATAAATGTATGGAAATTAAAAAATAAAATGGAATACCGCAGTTCAATTTGATCTGTTATTGCTGAGATTACCAACACAGTCTCAGTTAATTTTGATGTCAAAACATTAAAATCCAAACAAAATAAGGAATATATTCTCAGATATTATTAAAAAATGTTTAATGACATGCTTCATGCAAGAACCCTGTATTATGGTTTTAACCTGCCTTTTATGCCTTACTACTGTCGTTCATCATCTTTATATCTGCTTAATTGTTGGAGACATGGTCATGTGCCATATTGTGGGTCAGCGCAGTTGCTTCCGGCTGTGAGGCCACAATGTCTTGTGTCTGTGAAAGACACTGTGCAAGCTCCATACCTGTGCTGGCAGAGAGCCAGGTGGTAAGGAACATAGGACAGATCCTCTGACTTCCACTGCTGCATGTTGAGAATGACAAAGGGTGGGGGTCCGTGGCAGAAAACCCTCTGAGAGAACTCCCTTAGGCCATCACACCTGTAAAAAGATAATTAGTCAAGGGAGTGGAGTAAGACTGAACCCAATCAGGAAATGAAGAACGTCCTCTCACCCCAGCTGTGAGCAGAGTACGAGCCTGGGGCTGAAGAACTCGTCCACGGCCGACTGAATGGGGTCTCTGTGGGGCAGCTCATGAGGAGGGCTGGAGGGGAAATGTCAGAGTGAAACTTGGAGAAATGGGAAGCACTTAAAGTGTCCAAAAACACTCTGTTAATGAGGGATTTGTGAAAGGAAAATACCTCCAACGAGACAAAGAAGATTTGTGGATTAACATGCTTACACGTGATGTTCTAAGTCCTGTCACACAGTCTCTGCTAATGTTAATGAGGTGGATCGGGTTTTCAGAGTCAGGATGTTGCACTGGCTTTGTACAGTATACCTGATGCTGATTGTGGTCTTGATGAACTCCTGGAAGCGGGTCGGGCAGCTCCAGTTGGTGCACAGGCTCTCCTGCATGGTGGACATGAGGTCCTCCAGGTTCTCTGTGAAGTTCTCGTGCTCGTTCCCAAACAGATCGATCTCCAGCGCTGCCCGGTGGATCTCAGAGCGGTACTGTCTCCGAGACATCCTGTCCCAGATCCACAGCATCTTTACCGTGGTGTAGTCACAGGAGTCCATCAGGTAGAGGAAATGCTCCACAAACTGCTTGCCCAGGAAGACCGCCAGCTCCCTGGGAAAGCCCTGGTTGTCCCGCAGAATCACGTACAGGATCATGAGAAAGCCATCAATGGTGCAGGTGTTCTTTAGATTGATCTTGACGTACAGGGGGGTGCACGATACGGCCTTCCGTCCAGCTTTGATGGTGAAGACGCCACCCCAAGGGAGCACGGGCCTCCAAAAGGAGCGGTCCTCTTCATCGCTGTTGTTGATGGAGGCACGAATTTCTTCAAATAGAGTCTTAGACCTAAGGAGACGTATGGGTTAGCACAGGACTGGGGGTCGGTTTGAATGTGGGTGAGGTGTAGTTTGCTGCACGGATGGAGTGAGAGACGGCGGCTTCACCACCAGCGTCTACAGCGGAGGCTTTGCATACAAGTATATATGAGTTAGCTTAGAAGAACAAAATAAGACACGCAATGCCGAGTTACGCCCAGTTCCCTGTCTCCAGAGAATAGACAGAGCCTAAGCGCCTGCTAGCTTAACAAATTAGCAGCTGCTATCAACTTACCTTTCGAAGTGGAGGCTGCTGTCAGTGTTTGAAATTAGCGTTTGCAGGTCTTCGGTGTCGCTCAAACTACAGAATCCACTCTCCATAGTTCTCTGTATTTCTTCATCTTACATCGGACTTAAAGCCAGATAATTAAGCACTGTTTTTTCTAGCACTTTCTGGTGAACGTCTGAATAATGACACTTTAGGAAGTATCAGAACAATCTCGATCAAGCATGAAGTTGGGCCCATATAAACATTTCTGTGCGTTTTTTTTACGGCTATTCTTGCTAAACGGTGTGTAAATATAGTGCTGCCCTCTGCTGGTTCTCGGTGTAATCAAATTTTCCGAAGTCCCGCCCATCCCTCCACCCTCTCGTGGGTGGTGGCATGGCAGAACTGGGGATGCTATTGGTTTTGAGGTTCCCCTAAGGACATGATTGGCTATCAGCGCTGACAGTTAAATCACTATCCCCGCCCTTGTTGGTCGTCATGCCCACTCCCGATGCTCCGTTCTACGTTATTCCTGAAAGTTTATACGCTGATTTTCAGCGCAAGTAGTGTGTTTGTAAATGGGCTCTACGCCACCATCTTTGACTCCGACGCTTTCTCACTAAACTTAAGTTTTAGGGACTCACCGCTGTCCGCTTCTTCTGAGGCAGTGAGTGTACAGGCGACACCTGAGGACAGAGACCACCGGGACCAAAAAGATGTCAGCTCAAATCATCAGTGGGAAAGAGGTTTCAGCGTAAGTTTCATATTTTATCAAGCGCCTTTATCAGTGTACAGATAGCGAATTATGTGTAACCAGCATGAGGAAGCATGCTTGTGTACTGAGCTAACAAGGCAGCTAACTAGCCACCTGAGTTACAGTTACTTCATAACGTCACTTGAGTCACAAACAACTTTTGTGCACGATCCCCGCCGTTATGCACATTTTGCATGCAGCTGTTATTATTACTATTTTTTCAAGAAACTGGTCTTGTCTGTGTTGGCAGCAGAAAGTAGTTTAGTTTGAACTGGTTGAACTTGACGCTGCCCACGTGAATGAAGTGTTCCAGCAGTATATTGTGCATAACAAGATGAGAAATCACAGCGGACCCTGTGTCAGGTTGCATGAAATCTCTCTCCTGACAGTTATATAGATCAGTCTGACTGTGTTCACACTAAATGTGCTGACGTGTGACTGTTTCTTACTTGGTGGCAAACCATAATTTTTTTTTGAAAACTCTGGAATGAATGATCGCAAATCGTGCAGCATTATGTAACAATCAGCGGTGGTGTGATATGATCTTTGCCCTGTTGGTCGAGGGTCCTCGGGTGGTGAGGCTGGCAAACATCACTCTTAAAACATACTATTACAAAACTGTACATTTGTCACTTTTTTTTATTTGTGTACACACGGGCACACACACACACACAAAGACCCCATTTTGTGTTTAATAGTTCAAAGTTTGACTGAATACAAAAAGTGGTTATTACCAAAAGGTTGGACAAATATATTTGGCAAAGAGTCAACAAAGTGCACAATACTTTGTTGCATGTGCTTGTCACAAGACGTAACAGCCTGCACCCTGTTAACTGCCCCTCACCATACTCATTAGTTCAATTAGTGTATGCAGCTCAAACAGCCTCTCCACAGATCTGCCATACTTCCAGTAAGAGCCTTTACATTCGTTATCTCTGAAGACTGACAAAGGCTAGCACACCATTGACTGGTCAGGACGAGTGACCTTTATGGACAGAGGTTTATTGATGAGATTGTCTCTGCCGGTCAGGAAATCTACTTTTCTACAATCCTTAATCAAAACAGCACTGTGTAGTGGATGAGTGTCGTTTGTTTATAGGAATACAGCCCTAGTTGATCAGTGACCAGGAATAAAGATATCCCAACATGCTGTTTTATCATCTGTCATTGTGATGAGGATCGTTACGACTGTTCCCGCGAGTGAATAAATGAAAAAAACAGCGTAGTGCAGGTCATATGTCGAATAATGTGTAAGAAAGTTTTGATATTAGGTCTGTGTTTTATGCACTATATCGATTTAAAAATTAAAAATATGTATTGTCTTTAGAAAGGCGAAGAAATCACTGCCTTTGGGATGCTGATATTTTGATTGGGGCTCGAAAGTTTTAAGGCTATCAGACCAGAGCCTTTAGTTTAATCTGTTACAATACAAAACACTAATCTTGCAAAGCCGCCACTTGCAAAACTGTCTGAGGTTAACTGAAATGTAGAACAAACTGGTATCACCTCATTGTGTCCTAAATCCGTAATCGATCGGAATCACATGGTGTATTCCATCATCGCTGCCAATGAAGTTCATGTGATGCACAAAGACGCCGTGCTTTAAAGAGGACTGTCAGCCTACCCTTAGAGCTTTCTGAGTAACAGTTTTTCTTTTTGTACACAGATGAGATGAGATCAATCAAGCTGAGATTGGTTGTGTGATTGTATGAACAGAATACCAAAAAAAAAAAAATGCAGTCAGCACTAGCTTTGTTTATAGAGACACAACAGATCTTCAAATAGATTTTACCCGCTGTGAGTTAAAGTCCAGTAACTTTATGTCTCTCAGTCTGTCTTGTCTTTGAATGGTTGATTGACTTTGCCTATCTAGGGGTTATGGGAACAGACAAGCTGTAACTGCTATAAAATGTGTCAAAGATAAGAATCTCATCGTCCCAAACGGACTCTCTGATGACCTGGGTTGGCATGTGCAGTCAAGATAGATGGCTGTGAATTGGAAAATCATACCGATTTTACAAGGAGATAGTCACATGACACGTATTTGGGCACAACATCTGTAACCATTCCAAGGGAAGGGAATGGGCTGGGCCCGTAGCTTCTGTATGATATGGTCCTATCCGTTTCCTTTAGAAGTGTACACCTGTCACTGCATAGAGATTAAACATGGAGTGGGTTTTCATCCTGTTGTCTTGTCTTCTCAGGCAGGTGAGGGAGCGCCTGAAGAAGGATGTGGAGCAGATGAAGCTCCAGGACCCCAACTTCAGACCCGGTCTAGTGGTTTTACAGGTAATTGTACGACGGGAACTTTTTCTGGTAGTATTTGTAACATTTATGGACATGTTTGCTAATTTTCTTAGTCGTGGCCATCCCTTGCAGATGGTCAGCAGGTAAGGATTTTGGTCATGTGCATGTGTGCCTCTGCATTCATACAGAGAGTATAAATGCGTTCTACTTGTAGATGGACACATTTATGCAAGTGCCCTGTGATCAAAACATATGCATCAGTATGATAGAAGGCCTGTTCCTTCATATGTGTCTTTGCAGGTTGGAGACCGTGATGATTCAAACCTGTACATCAGCATGAAGCTAAAGGCAGCAGCAGAGGTAAAAAGATCATTTTTTGACATACAGTATGTACACAACACTTCGACTGTACACTGTTTAAAATCAGTCCTAACATCTAGCCTGATCTATTGCTTCATGTGCACAGATTGGAATAAATGCCACACACATGAGACTTCCCAAGACTGCAACAGAGGAGGAGGTGAGAATGGATTTGAAGTATTTGATTGTATACAGATGAATTTCAATGCAGTAAGACAGGGCTAAAGTTTGGGATTTGTGGTGCTGCTGGTGCCAAAACGGCAACAAGGATTGTAAGGTCCACACAGTAAGTGATAAACTGAAAGTAGCTGAGAGTGTAAAGGCTGTCTGTGTGTCTGTAGGTTCTTCACAGCATCAAAGAGGTGAACGAGAACTCTTCTGTCCATGGCCTCATCGTGCAGCTGCCTTTGGACTCGATCCACAAGATGGACACAGAGAAGATCACCAACGCTGTGGCTCCAGAGAAGGATGTTGACGGGTAGGCACAGACATTAACTAAAGATCAGAGACCTTACCCCTCTTTAGCTGAGGTGTTTCAAAATCCCACTTGGATCATTTGAATTTTTAGACATCTTTAATTTGCAATGTTGACTTTGTTCTGGTCCATTTACAGACTGACCAGCATCAATGCAGGGAAGCTGTCTCGCGGGGACCTGGGCGACTGCTTTATCCCCTGCACGCCAAACGGCTGCATGGAGTTAATCAGACAGACCGGTAAATGCACCAATTTACACCCTAAAACATCTGTTGCTAAGTAAGAAAGCATCCGTGCTGTGGAAATAAATGACAGGGAATTGAATGAGGTCAGAATATACCGATGGATTGACCGCTTCTCTCCAGGTGTGTCCGTGGCAGGGAAGAGAGCGGTAGTGATTGGCCGCAGTAAGATTGTGGGTGCACCGATGCATGACCTGCTGCTGTGGAACCACGCCACCGTCACCACCTGCCACTCGAAAACTGCTGATCTCCCTGGAGAGGTACAACAGTAACGCCTAGCCACTGATGTTTTCTTGTAGTTCTTGTGTATGGGATGATTTTAAACGTACTCAGTGACACAAACGGCTTTCTGCATGTCTCTGCAGGGGTGATACAGTGCTTAGCAGAAAAGGCAGCTACCCAAATTCAAGTCTGACGTGTTGGTTTAATCTGTGCTCATTTTTGTCCAAAGACACATGGACATTGACAGTTTTTAAAAGGGACTTGCAAATGAAAGTTTTTCACAGCATCTTCACCTTAACTGTTTAACCTTCCATGAAACTCTATAAACAAGATCTTTAAAAGATCTCTGCTGCCACCTTGTGGCATAAGAAATAACATGTTTTTCCAGATGTTGAAATTTCTATTAACTCTCATAAAATGAACGTCTACCAAGCCTACCATCATTGTTGCACATGTTGTTTCTTATTCATGAGACGCTCACTAATGTCCACCTCTGTTTTTGTCCAGGTGGGCAAAGCAGACATCCTGGTTGTCGGCATCGGCAAAGCAGAAATGGTGAAAGGAGAGTGGATCAAGAAGGGAGCAGTGGTCATCGACTGTGGCATCAACCACATTCCAGGTTGGACTCTGCATTCCTGACTCTGCTTCTCAGTCCACTTCAGAAGTGAATCAGTACAGCTCGAGGTAATTTTTAGGGTATTTACCTCAGAGTATCTCTCTGTCTCTTCCAGATGACACGAAACCAAGTGGGAAGCGGGTGGTGGGTGATGTCCAGTATGCCTCAGCCAAGGAACAGGCCGGCTTCATCACCCCTGTGCCCGGTGGAGTGGGACCCATGACTGTGGCCATGCTGATGGCGGTAAGGTCCATCTGAAGAGTGAATCCTGCTTGTTCTGTATGTCATATCAGACCAGCAGTGGTTTTGTTACAGTTTGCCACAAAGCTGCAGCAATTGCATTTTTATTGCAGCTAAATGACCTGCCATTCTCTTCCTTTCATTGCTAGCATACTTATTACGTGAGAGCCCAGTATATGAGGTTGTTAAACAACAAAATGACTGTGTGTGTGTGTCTGCACATGTAGAACACAGTGTTGAGTGCAAAGCGTTTCCTGGAGAGCCATCAGCCAGGAAAGTGGAACATTTCTTATACCAAACTCAACCTCCAGAAGCCCGTGCCAAGGTTTGTCTGCTTACCTTCCGTTTGCATTCATCATGTGTTCTGTTAACTTTCAACAGTTTCATTCACTGCCTCAGCCGTTGCCGTTTTCCTCCTTTGCACAGATGATGAAAGTAATTCTGTGTGTTACCTTTATACCTCCCAACAGTGACATTGTGATTTCTCGCTCCTGTGTGCCCAAGCCCATCGACCATCTAGCAAGAGAGGTGGGCCTGCTCTCCGATGAGGTGGAGCTCTATGGCAAGACTAAGGCCAAGGTCCAGCTGAATATCATCAAACGCCTGCAGGCCCAGCCAGACGGCAAATATGTGGTGGTCACTGGGTATGCTGGCAGCACTTATATCTGCTGTACTGTACTGTACTGTTTGCCCTGTAGGACTATAGGATTTCTGTCTGGGGGGAAAACATATCAAGTCTTTTATAATTTAAATCTCAGTTTGCACATTTTTTCTGATCGGCCAGTAGCAGGTGGAGTTATGCTGTTAGATGTTGCAGTATATGCTGCCATCAGAACCTCTACCTTTGTTTTTTACATATCATCCAGCACAGTTCCTGCTCCATCAGGCCATGCAGCAGAAATTAAAATAGCAAAAGATCCTTTTTTTAATGTGCACCCCTCACCACATATTCCACTGACGTTGCTCATATTGATTTGTCTACTAAGCAACATTTAATGTAATTTAGTACGTGTTAATTTCTGGCCCTGCTGATGAAGATTTTCTGTCTGCAGCATTACCCCCACCCCTCTGGGTGAAGGAAAGAGCACCACCACCATCGGCCTGGTCCAGGCCCTGGGAGCCCACATGAATGTCAATGTGTTCGCTTGTGTCCGACAGCCCTCTCAGGGACCCACCTTTGGCATTAAAGGTGAACTTTGGAATAATACTCATTCTTTGCACTTTGCACATGTTGTTGAAATGTACATTTTTAAGTCCTATGCTGGTGTGTGAAGCTGTAGTTTTGTCTTCTGTCTGCAGGTGGTGCCGCAGGAGGAGGTTACTCTCAAGTCATTCCTATGGAAGAGGTACTACACTGCTGTTTCGAGTTAGAAGCTATGCTGCCTGTATAAAACTACAAAGGCAAGAGCGGATTGAATTAATGAGTCTGTTCATTTCAGTTCAACCTCCATCTCACCGGTGACATTCACGCCATCACCGCAGCCAACAACTTGGTTGCTGCTGCCATCGATGCTCGCATGTTCCACGAGTCTACACAATCTGACAAGGTGGGAATTTTGTTTTTATCAGTGCTACATAAAAACTACATGTTTTGTAAGTTCATTACTTGATTATGACTATTACCTTTCTCTCTGTGTGCGTACTCAGGCTCTGTATAACCGCTTGGTCCCACTCAGCGGGGGACAGAGGAAGTTCTCCCCCATTCAGATCAACAGACTGAGAGTAAGAGACCGTGTCAGAGACTCGTAGGTTTTAACGTAACTCGCAGTCTGGGGAATGGCGAACATCTGATGTTTGAATTTTCTGTATTTGTTTAGAAACTGGGCATAGAGAAGACTGACCCCTCCACTCTGACTGAAGAAGAGATCACCCGCTTTGCCCGCCTGGACATAGACCCGAGTTCTGTCACCTGGCAGAGAGGTATGAACACCTGAGACGCCTCTTAATCCTCGCGCCTCTTACATTGTCTGCCTCATTAAATCTGCTGTATGTACTGTACATATATAAGTAAGCAGACTTTGTGTTCATCTAATAAACTGCTCATGTGGTCCTTTGTGTGTTATTTCAGTGTTGGACACCAATGATCGATTCCTGAGGAAGATCACGATCGGCCAGTCGCCTACTGAAAAGGGATACACCAGAGAGGTAAAGAGACAGATCCAGTAAAAGTCACCATGTGCATTATTAGGAAATGCCTTTGGCTCCGCCCAGTGGTTCAGAATAATATCAATAATATCAGAAATGGTCCCCAAGGATGAAAATGATCTAAAATCATTCTCTCCATCCTCCAGGCCCAGTTTGACATCACCGTGGCCAGTGAAATCATGGCGGTGCTCGCCCTCACCAGCAGCCTGGAGGACATGCGTCAGCGTCTGGCCAAGATGGTTGTGGCCACCAGCCGCAGCGGTCAACCCATCACCACCGAGGACCTGGTCAGTGGTCTGGGGTCTCCTTCGTGACAGAACAGTCGATATAAGCATTGCTGAAATGCCGCTCCTATAATCTGCTGTCTCTCCCTGCAGGGTGTGAGTGGTGCTCTGACTGTGCTTATGAAAGATGCCATCAAGCCAAATCTGATGCAGACCCTGGAGGTGGGTGAAACACACATGCTAACCTGTATAGTTCCACTGAAACATGCTTCCTAAACCATAAAAGTGTGACTTTAATCAGTGTGATCTTTAACGAGGTTACGAACGTGTGTTTACAGTTTCAGACTCAAAGAAAAATCTCACAAGCCTTGACAGTTCAGTCCTTTGACTTCTGGCGGTTGTTGTCGGTTTCTCGCTTTATTTCCTAATGATCCAAACCTACCCCTGTGCCAGAGGGATGATTTGCCTTGAGCTACAGGTTTTGTGTCACATGTGAGTCTTCTGAATCTGCAGGGAAACCCCGTGTTTGTCCACGCTGGCCCGTTTGCTAACATCGCCCATGGTAACTCCTCCATCCTGGCTGATAAAATAGCTTTGAAGCTGGTTGGACCTGAGGGCTTTGTCGGTAAGCAGAGCTGAGAAACATCATCAATGTTCACATTTTCAGGCCTGATCTGGTACTGCAGTGTTTCAGTATGCAGTTTTTTCTTGTATTGATAGTACAAATTATATAGTAGATATAAAATACTACTACTACTATATTGCTCAGGATTACAGCTGTGATTCTGTGACTATTCTCTTTGTCTCAACCCCTGTTGATTGTGCCCAACAGTGACGGAGGCGGGCTTTGGCGCTGACATCGGCATGGAGAAGTTCTTCAACATCAAGTGCCGCTACTCAGGCCTGAGACCCCACGTGGTGGTGCTGGTGGCCACTGTCCGAGCGCTGAAGATGCACGGAGGAGGACCAACAGTGAGCTTGTTTGAGTGTTCCTCAGCATCCTAAGAGCAAGATGATTGCTTTAGTGACCCCCCATCACACTGCTGGGACTGGAATCACATATCCTGCTGTGTGGATGTCACAGAGCAACAGCTCATTCACATTCTCACTTCGTCAGTCACACGGTTGTCATCAGCGTGATAATCTTTCAGAAAACAGCTGAAGGAAATGCATTCAAATCTGTCAAGTTTCTGCTGTATAAATTCATGGTGGGATCATTTCAGTTCACGACATCACTTTACTTGTTTTTCGTTCAGGTCACTGCTGGGATGCCTCTGCCTAAGGAATACATTGACGAGGTAATGCATAACGCTGGTTGTTCAACATTGTGTATGTATTAGTTTGTACAGAGTGCTTCAGACAAATCACTAGCAGTTAACACCTTTTATAAGCATCAACATTATTTGGACTGAGAATTGCTGGTCTTAAATACCTTCTCATAGCTTATTTATGTGTACCTGCGTGTAGAACCTTGAGCTGCTGGAGAAGGGCTGCAGCAACATGAAGAAGCAGATAGAGAATGCACAGCACTTCGGCGTGCCGGTGGTGGTGGCTGTCAATGCTTTCAAGTAAGTAATGGATGACGACACAGTAGGAAAAGGACTCAGATGGTCTGTACAACCACAAACATACAGAGATTTTTATTTTACTTAAAGCTTCTTGTTTTGTTTCATTCTTAAGAGCCTGTCTGTTTCCGTCTTTTCCTATTGGCTGGAAGCTCCTGTGTGTCTTTATCTCTAACACCTTTTGTCGCTGTGGCCCATCCTGCAGGACGGACACGGAGGCTGAACTGGACTTGGTATGCAGGGTGGCCAAAGCTGCTGGAGCCTTCGACGCCGTGCGCTGCTCCCATTGGGCTGAGGGTGGAGCCGGTGCGGTGGCCCTGGGTCAGGCTGTCCAGAGGGCCTCTGAGGCCCCCAGCAACTTCAAGTTCCTCTATGATTTGGAGGTATTGGCCATCACATATTCTGTTTTTCTTGTTGCATTTCACTAGGTTGGTGGAGGTTCAGTAAGTGAAAGAAAACTTTTTTAACATTTGCTTCATCTGTAAAGGGAAATAAAGATCTGCCACACTGAAGATAAAAATAACGTCCCACCCGCTAATCCTCTTGCACATGCATCAAGTGTCTCAGTCAAAATAAAGAAAATAAAAAATAGCCTCATATATTTGGGTCCTAAACTCAAGCAAGCTCTGAAAATGTGCTAATTTTGTCTGGTTGGCATTAGTGGGCCAAAATATCAACTGAAGGACTGCACTGACGGTAATGTGTATATTTCTACTTTCTGTCTAGCTCCCCATTACTGATAAGATTCGAATAATCGCCCAGAAGATCTACGGAGCGGACGATATTGAGCTCCTCCCAGAGGCTCAACACAAGGTGGAGCTCTACACCAAACAGGTGAGGGTGTGTCCTTGTCAATCAGCTTCTTTCGTCTGTCTTGTTGGGCCTGTTTGTTGGCTTCTGCAGTTGGTCTTAACGATCATAATTGGATGGAGAATACCTGAATCGACCTTTTGTAAAAGATCTAATACGTTTTCTTTGCTCTCCCTTCTTTCCTCAGGGTTTCGGCAATCTTCCAATCTGCATGGCGAAGACTCACCTGTCGCTTTCTCACGAGGCAGACAAGAAGGGTGTGCCCACTGGGTTCGTCCTGCCAATCAGAGACATCCGAGCCAGCGCGGGCTCTGGCTTTCTGTTCCCGCTGGTTGGCACGGTAAGCGCTCATTTATGTCGAGCAGGCGACGCCTTTCCTTTCCGCAGTTTTGGAGGAGATTCACGCCGGTGACTCCTCGCTGCTTTGCACCCACAAACTACATTACAGTGTCCACACCTTAATTTTCTTCATTCCTCTGTTGAGTACTATCCAGCCAATCAATAAAAAAACAAAGCCTGTCACGCAACACTCATCTCTCTTTTCATTCAAATAAGAACTCACAACATATAAACGTATAATCCAGAAATAATTTCATACAGAAAAACTTCAAAGAAATATATGTCAGTATTACCCAGGCCTCAAGAAGACGTCTTCAGAGCTCTAATTTTTGATGGCTCTGTACAAGAGTTGGTATATTCCACCAATGATGAAAGAGCCTCCGTGTCATCACTTGAAATTCCTCATGCGTCTGTACCGGAGTTGTTTGTGCCTGTTTGCTCAGCTTTGTCCAAAGGCTTCATTACATGCGTGTACAAAATATCACTTCATGAATCCACCTGCTTTCTCTTGCTGTTCCTCCCAGATGCCTACGATCCCCGGTCTGCCCACCAGGCCTTGTTTCTATGACATCGACCTGGACCCTGAGACTGAACAGGTCAACGGCCTCTTTTGAAGCTTGGCTCTACACTGTATGACGGTATGACGCCCCCCCCACTGTATAGACATGGCCCAGCACCCCTCACTGAGCCTTAATAAAATGTGACAGACTACTAACTGGAAGCCTTGAGCTTGTCCACTGGTGCTGTTTCTTTTTCTTGTTTTTCCACTCAGACACTGACATCCGTGAATAACTGATTATCTTTACCCAGAAGGCTGCCGATTGGTTAATCAAGACGCTTAGTCACAGAACAGTTGATCCCCCTGAGATTGCCAGTCTGTGATGGACTTCATGCATTCATTACATTTGTTTCAGTTACATTGCTCACTGCACATAAACAAGCCCTGCTTGTGTTTTCCAATGACAATAATAAGCCTGTAAGTAGTATTAACTAGAGGTGTATAGTTTGTGAACGCAACACGAGCATCTCTTCCAGGCCACAGAATTCTGTGTGTCTTTAAATTTATTAAAAGACTCAACATAAAAATAATGATACCTTACAAAATGTTTTGTAATGTTTTTTAAATTATGTTTGAGCAATGTTGGGATTATTGCCTGTCCTCTATTGTGATTGAATATTTCTAAAACATTGCTGGAGCTTTGGCCACTGCTGTGAAACTGAGCTGTCATGACGGTGGACGATGGTAAATCCATCTTTCTGTCAGAAAAGGTGAAATAAAGTGTCCTTGATGGAAAACCGCACATCAACTCCAATCAACTAATTTTTAGTATTTGTTAATTCTATTCCACATTTGTTCCTCATTTTTGAATTATTATTGTACATCAGCCTTTCAGCACATCATCCAGAGGATGCCACCCCCACATCACTGCACAAGGATATGACTTACATGACTCATCTGTGAGTGATTAGTATAAATAATAGTTAATATTATAGATATTGTGCATCTCCAGACATTGAGCGTTGAGTGCTGATGCTCATGGTTCAACAGAAATGAAGGTGAGGCGATCACATGCTGGGAACTTTTTCTTTCACACAACCCAAATGTAAAACGAAGCCTGTGAAAACAGATCCAGCTCAATATCGCCAATTGTTTGATTGTTATTGTGGCTGTTCACTGGTGAGAGGGGTTGTTGATTTCTTCAATCCTGCAACACATCACATGATGTTAGAGCTGTGTTGAACGTCTGAGGTGCAGAGACACATGCAGTGTCAAAATGTACAACGTAAATATTTGGACGTCTTTCCTCAAGTGTGTGGTATTGGAAATGCCCTCAGGCTCCACTTATTTACAAAACATATGTCCTATCATAAATATTTACCAACAGATGAATCAGACAGCAGTGTTCAGAAAGGTCTAATCAGCTTTCTGACCAAATGAGGGCGACTCAGTGATGCACAGACTGTCAGCTGTGAAACAATAACAGATGGTGTCTCAATGTGACAAACTGCAAAATGGACATAATTTGTGTATTTTGATATTTGGGTGGAATTAATATGAAACAAATGCATTTCTACAAGCAGTTGAGGACCATGGATGATCTTAAATTAACTACAGTGTGTCAGTGACAGCAGCTCAAAGTGGGCGTAGTTCAGTTAAGAAAATGCTCAGGAATAAGCTGACCTGCTTTAAATCTGTTTTATTGGGAAAAATCGAGGATGAAAGCTGGAAACAGGAGCTTTGAGGTCAGTATCTCCTACAGAGCTTCAGAGTCACTCGACCTCCTTGATTCCTGAGGCTACAATGAAGGTGGACTGTATGCTGGTACGGTCTTTAACAGACACGCCACTGTTTGTAGCATCTAAGCCACAGGCGTGCGGATGGAAGTGAAAACAACAATCGACTCAATCAACTCATTGTTGAGTCACTACGACTGACACTGAGCAGTCAAACAAGTTATTGTGTTTGTGGTTGAACAGTTGTACATTTCGTCTTGAGAGGAGAGGCCTTGCTGTAGCTGAAATCAAAGCAGCATTTTCTCTTGGGAGGGTTGATGTTTAGAAAATTTCTTAGTCAACTGCTTATTACAAAATATTTATATACAATCTACATTTTGAAATATGCAACAGAGCACAGAACTGACAAAAGGATGGTCTTAAAGGAGCAGTCTGACATAATAACACTCATGTTTCTATGGCAATATGAAGCTACTGCAGCACTTAACTTAGCATAAATACTGGAAGCAGGGAGAAGCAACTCGCGTGGCTCTGTCCAAAGGTAACAAATTCTGCACCTCTAAAGCTAACTAACATGCTATATCTCATTTATTTAATAGAAAAGTACCAAACAGTTGCTCTACACTTTGATTTTTTTTTGTACCTAGATCAAATACGTGAGATGAACCATGTTAATTAGCAATCTTTAGATGTAGCGTAGATTTTGTTACCTATGGAGAGAGCCTGTTTCCCTCTGTTTACAGTCTTCATGCTAAGCTAAGCTAACCGTCTACTGGCGGCAGCATCATATTCAGCATACACACATGAGAGTGGTATCTGTTTCATCATTAAACTACAACAAAGTGAATTTTGACACACAATAAAGCAGAAACCAACCTTATTATGTGAAAGGATATTGTGCTCGAGTGGGGCCTATTCCAAAACTAATTTTCAATTAAATCTGCACAAAGCAGCTGGCACACACTAAGCCCAGGACTTCAGGGCCAGCAGTTTATGATCAGTACTTGACTGCAAATATACAAACTACATTTTAAGGCCGCCTGCTCAGTAGCTGTAAGGATACCTGTTCTGCTCTGGATCTCCTCATAAATGTTTCCAAAATCTGATGAGCACATTTTCTGAGCACACTTCCCTTGAAAGGTATTGTAAAACCTGTAGGGCACTATTAGCCTAGAATTAGAAATACTTAAAAGGTATCAGGCAGTTTATGATGAGTGTTTGGGTTTTATTGAACCTCATGCTGTCAGTATATCTATAGTACCACTGTTGCTCTGTTGTATCCACATACCAGTGAGTTTCTGTTAGTTTTCATCATATTATTGGTGGAGGGGCTGATGGATCCTGACCTCTAGTGCATTTTATTTCACTAGCTTAATTGTTCACCATATGCAGAGGTTCTCCAGATATTTGTTTGCTACAAAACGTTGCTGTCATGGCTGAAATAATTAGAACCAGCATCATTATATTCCTCTGCGAAACACTGCCCTCGGCTATCAGCTAATGTTTACCGCCTTCAAGTTATAGAGGCTTCAGACTTATTATAATTACAGTTACATGAATAAAACATAGAACAGTCTCATCTTTGTCTGGATTAGTTTATTAGAGATGTATTTTATTCTTTAAAGTCATTATCATAGAATGGCCATTCAAGGATTTCTTCATCATTTATCTGCCACCCTGACCTCCACGGCCTCCACGACCTCTAGGACTCCCACGACCACCACGGTTTCCACTCATTTCGCCTCCACGTCCCTTTCCTCCTTTCTTTTCTTTTTTCTCCTGCAAACAACCATAAAAGCGATGGTTGGCACATTTCCTTCAAACACAGAGATAAATGGCTGCATAGTGTGAATTCTGAAAGGTTGCAAAACTCCTACCTTTTTATGTCCTTCCTGTAAGAGATAAGAGGAAATTAACACACTAGTACTACGAAGTCATTGAATCAGCTGGTGAGCTAAAACAGTATAAAGCACACTTTAGGAAGATGAAATACGTCTTACCCCATCTGACTCTGATCCTGAGCACTCCTCTCCCTCTACCTCCTCTTCCTCCTCCTCTGGCATGTTTTCCATGTCCTTCGGAGAAATAGCCTCATAAGTACACGTTTTCATGCTGTTGGTCACTAGCCTAAAGCACTATAAGGACAAAAAATGACTCACCTCTACGCCGGCTGTGATGGAAATAAAAAAAAAAAACAAGTCAAAAATGTGCAAATTAACATGAAACGTGGAAATTTAATCAAATGCCTCCGAAAGCACAACAACTGTAAAACGCACATGTTAAATATAAATCAGTGTGTCACTGCTCCTGCTGGTTAACAAATCTGGTCGAGTGTTAAACCATACATTACCAATGCACTAAAGCGCAGTGCTCTCAGCCTAAACTAATAATTATAGACACTCTTTGATTCAGTACAGTCAGTTGTTTGCTGAGCTATGATGCTTTTTAAAATGTTAAAATGTCATCATTGAAGGAAAGAAGAAAAACATCAGTATAACAGGTGACTCCAAACGCCTGAATGTTCCACACAGAAAACTACTCCAAAGCATTCTATAAGAATAAAGCAATTAATGAAAGAGACGTACGTTCACTCATTTTGTCTTGTTGACAAGTTCAGTAGAAAGACTTTTCCTGGGGAAAAAATGAAAGGAAGGATCTTTAAATCGGAATCATTACAATCATTACTAGCTGTCATCAGAAATAATTAAACACACGATACAGACCTGGTGCAGAAATCGAAGTGACTCGTGTCAACCGAGTGCGCTCAGTCTGTATTTGTAAGGTGCCCTATGCGATGAAGAATGTGGGTGTGTTCGCCTCATGAGGTGTGATACTTGCAGGTAAGTTTTGGGTGTGGACAGGAAAACAACCGACAATGTTTTCCTCTCTGAGAGTGATTGACAGCTCCACCTCTGAACTTTAAATTAAGGACCTTCACAGCCACCTGAGAGCAGGGCTGTGAGCAGAGGGGCATCTGGGGTGAAGCTGGCTCAGCTCAATGGTGTGTGTTGTAAAGGAAACATGACCTGATGCCTGGGTTGCATTTTAGATGAAATTATTGCACTGAACAAAACCTTCAGTCAGTGTATCTGATGTAATGTTCAACATACCTGAAAATCATCATACATTTCCTCGGTAAGATAAGGAATCCTTCAGGTGACTAAAATCATCTAGCTAAGGTTACAAGAAGATCAGAGCTTTGCTTTAATTTGACAAAAGTGAATTTTTTAAAACAAAAGTCTCATCATGGAACTGATTTCTAGCATGAGACAAGAGGCCATTCCAGGTTTCCAGCACTGAAGCCAAACTCCCCCACTTTTCCTTCACTTCTACAGTGAAGTGCACTGTACACTGGCAGCCTGGCACTGAGGTTACCCAGGGCACTTTACCTGCTACTGCCAATCACCGTAGGTGCGTACGCACTTAGATTCCTCAGAAGCAGGTTTAATTTGTCTTGCACACCACGGGCTGTTTAACAAGTTCATAATATGGGCATGTTGGTCTGCTTTAAGGAACTCTCTTTGACTGAAAAAATGAGTGCTCAAGTGCCAGCTTCCAGCAAATGAATCCTGTTGTGAAGTTACTATAATAATACATCATATGTGGCTCATATGTTTTACATGAAAAATCATAGAAATGTAGAAAAATCTAGTAAAAACATAATATTTGCCTCGAAAATGTAAGTGAAAGTAAGTAAAGCAGCATGAAATGAAAAAACTCTAATAAAGTTCTTGAGTAAATGTATTGTTCTGTGGTCGTATGTAGGCTCTAATGTAAATCTGTTTCCGTAAGTTGTAAACAATACAAATAGTGCAAATATTGAATGGATATACATGAAGTGGGTCGTTACAGTAAGTGCATGTAAATGTACGTGTTTATATACAAACCTGATTCCGAAAAGAGGGGATGCTGTGTAAAACATGAATAAAACAGAATATGATAACCTGTTAGGGCTAAAGAAGTTGTGTCCAGGGTGTGATGGATCTGAACAACAAAATGCATGAATGGAAAAGCAGTACGCCTAAGATTAAGGTAACCTTGCAACTGGTGTAAACATGTTTTTGTCTGTAAGCACCAGATCAAACTGCTTCTGTGTTTACACTTCCCTCACGGTCTGGTATTTACCCCAATTATACAAATCACAATTCTAGGACACACCTTTCATTGTTGAGGAATTCATACAAAACCTCATATGAAACCTCACATGAGGCGGTGCCCTGCTAAACAGGTGTCAGGTGACGAGTGAGGAGATGCTTTGCAGCAGATGCTGCAAAAGCTCACTTTTTGATCTAACTCTTTCTCGCATCAGAGCTGACGACCACAGAGACATTTCGGATTTGGACATGAACTGGTTGACGCTTTGTATAAATAACATCATCTATGGCAGCACTGTCAATTTATATTAATCTGGGTAATATACACTGAACTGTTCTGCTGAAACAACAACAGAAGCTGAAACAACAGTGTTGCATTTGTTTTAAAGCTGCAGTATTTCTCATAATGTAGATTAGAACAAACTTTGGGACTTTAGCTACTCATCTGTCAGTTAATCAGGTTATGAAATAAACAGTTGAAAGTGAAAACCAGACATGAGTAAATAAAGCCTGAATGAGTCTGTTAGAGCTTTTCCCTCCACTGCCACCAAAACAAGCAGTCCTCAAGATCATCATTTACTGATTTGTGACTTGTTCACCAAAAAATACTCACATCTATTTGAATTATGATCAGTTTTACTGGTCCAGATTTTAATGTTACCATTAAAAACTTGTGCTTTGTGCTGCCAGAGGACGTGATTAATCTCAGTTTACAGTGCACAGGGGCCTCTGGTGGTGAGGACAGCTCACCACCAGATGAGATGACTGACATGTCGAACAAAGTGAAGAAAAATGGAAGAACTGCAGATTATTTTCTGCTTAGAATGCTCACAGTGCAAATGCTATGTAATTATATTATACACATGTTATTTTGTATCTATGTATTATTTTTCATTGCAATATTGTTTCATTCATTCACATTAACAACTTGAATTATCATGATACAACGATAATTTAGATAAAATAATTTAATACTGCAAAAAAGGTTCTCTGGAATTCCACTTAAGACTTTACAGCTATCTAGGACAGATGGAAGCATTAAACACTCAAATCTAAAATAAGATTTTTGGGCTGCACAAATGAAGCATTTGACAGTGTGGATTCAGAATGGCACATACACATGTTGGCTTAATGTGCCCAGAGCCCTGCAAATCCTACCTTTTCTAGATGCCTCTATGAAAGAATCAGCAGATTGGACTAAAACTGGAAATGAATCTGGAATTGAATATATTCATCTTTTGGACAGAAGATAAGCTCATCATTAAGAAGCATTGGATTTATAGTGGCTTTTACACATAAAAATTTAGATACTTGAAAATGGTCAGATCACAGACTGGCCTACCTACTCCAGTTATTCAATGGTGAAGATATCTGAACAGTTGAAACATGACTAATCACTCCATATACTTACAACTAAGAACTTTCCAGACAGGAATGGGAAGTGGAGATAAGAAAACAATTACCAATAATTAATTAAAATAATATCTGGAAAGGGCACAAACACATCCCAGCTCATGTTGGAGGATCTGTGGAACACACATGGCCAAAGACACCCATATACTCTGGTCATGTCCTAAGTGAAGTGTATTCTGGAGAGAGAGGGGCCTATTTGATGTCTTCATAGACCTTTTCCCACAGGAACTTCCATAATATTCTCAGTCTGCTGCTGTCTATATTTATGTAGGCTGCAGCAGTGAGTTAGTCTGTGCATTTGTTCACACAACCTCAGCTGCTATTACGCAAACAAGGTCATATTTTAGAAAAACAGGCGGGGATGCCTCCCTCAGGACGCAGGACTCTCCTTCAGGTATTGTAAACTCGAGTTGTGGGCGGGTTTGGCGCCATCCTGTGGACATGACCGGTAATTTCAGTTTGTCTGTGCTTCTGCTGTTAGCTTGATGACGGTAATTCCAGCTAATGCAGAGGTCAGTATCTATCTATCTATCTATCTATCTATCTATCTATCTATCTATCTATCTATCTATCTATCTATCTATCTATCTATCTATCACAGCCATTTAAGAACTTACAGGGACCAGCAGGTATAACTTATATATTTTTGGAAATGAGACAATGAAACTGGTATTATTGTAAAAACAAAGCAGATTAATCAACTGTATAATGATAATAATAATAATAATAACATAAGAGAGTCAGCTGCATTTGTGAAAAGTATAAAATTGCTTTTAGCCTGCTAACATTAGCTATGACAGTTAGCGCTATACTGTTCAGCCTTGCCCCATCTTTCGTTCAAAATGTGGGTTTGCTGACTGACTTATTAATGACCAAATACCTACGTGACTAAACATATTATAACACATTAGCCTCACCTCTTTTTGTATTTAGTTAGTGTTAATTAGCAAATTAGCAATAGCACGCTAACAGGCTAAAATAAGATGGAGAACATGATAAACATTATGCCTGACAAACTTGCAAAGGCATGTTAGCATCTTCACTGTGAGCATGTTAGCATAGCAACATTAGCATTTAGCTCAAAGCACCAGGGTGCCTAAATATAATCACATGGTGCCGTTAGCATGACTGGAGACTATTAGTCCTGGTAATAGATTAATAGGTTAAATGTAATTGAATTAGAATAATTAAAATGTTACTAATAATCACCTTTGGCTGCATTTGTAGCTCAAACTAAATCACAAGGTTGACCCTCAACTACTTTCCAGGTATTAACATGTTCAGGGGCTACTTAACAGAAACATTTTGTGTTCTGTAAAGAGCTTTTGCTCGTTAGCAGGATTGACTCGTAGAATGTAAGATATGTGGGCTTGTGCGGCAAAAAAATGTAGCTCAGACTGTGACTGTCAAAGATGTGTTTGTTTCCATAAGAATCTGGAAATTGCAGAGCAGTGACTCTCAAGTGACTGCCTTCACCTCTGCTGCTCTCCTTCTGTGGCATTTGTCTGCCAGGCTGCTTGTGTGCTGCATGTCATTAGCTCTCAGACTTGGCCTTGCCAAAGGCAGCATGCCCTGCATGAAGAATTGTGGGAAATTCGGCAGGCAACCCCCCCACCCCCCCTTTCTGTCTTTAGGAAGCTTCTTTGGTAGTTTAAACATGTAGTCTGGAGCTCGTAGGAGACGCAGCTGTTGAAGCCAAAGTGGGAACAAACGCACGCATCTCATTTATGGCGTCTGGATTTATATGGTGCCACAGTTAGATGTGAAGGAGGGACTCGTATCAGTAGACGAGTGATTCAAGAAGCTTTTCAACAATAATTTTTTCCCTCTTCCTTTTCTCCTATTTGGACACAAAGATATAACATAAGAGATTTGAAAGCACCCACACAGAAAACAGACAAAACATATAACAATTTTACAAACATTCATCGTCAAAAACCGAGACAAGCATCTCTTTTCTATATATTTTTAAATCAAAAACCTTAATCTAGCGCAAATTATTAGCACAAATACAGTCCCATATGCATTATATACCTATGAGTATATTATAAAACAATTATCATATTGTCACTCATGCATTGCATATGAAAAAGCAAAAATAGTTTTATAGAATAGATTTGCTTTGGCTGCCAAGCATATGATTATACACATACACAGAAAAAAAAAACATAGCGTCAATTAAGCAATAGTGCTGATTTACTTTCATATTCAGAGTGTGTGTATGTGGGGAGGGTGACAGGATTTAACTAGCATGCTTTGACCAGAGGATAAGTGAGGAGGGGAAAGAGCAAGTGCTTTAGAGAGGACGAGAGTGAGTGAGAGAGCATATGTGCAGGAGGGTGGGAGGGTCGGAGAGAGAGAGTGACAGAGAGAGAGAAAGCGGGAGAGGACAAGCGGATGGGTGCTGTGAAATCCGTTAACAGGGGAGCTCTGTGCATTTGTTAGACATCTTGGCTGCTTGCCCAACTCAGCTCATTGTAATCGAGGCATGATCGTCGACTCCAGGCAGCCTTCTCCGCCGCCTCGGCTGCCTCGCGCCTGGACCCAGCCCAGCTCTCACCGCTGACATGGAAAGACCCGTGAGTGCCTTCTCTCCCTCCTTCCCCGCTCTCTTCTCATCCCACACTCTTCGGCTCGCTCTCGCCCTCCGCTATCAGGTTCCCCTCTTCCTCTGCTGCTCTGTCGCAGATTTAGCTGTGGCTGCGTGCAGCGTTTCGGTTGTGTCTCTGGCTCCTGTGGCTCCAGTAGGTGGCAGGAACGCTGGGTAGGGAGGAAGCCTTGGCAGCTCTCTCTCTGCAGGGCCCCCTCCTCCCCTCCGCCTGGCTGTCCAGGCATGGGTGCCGTTCGCTGGCAGACCCACAACGTCTCTGTGTGTTTTGTGGTTGTGCGTGTATGTGTGCACATTAGCGTTGCTGCTACACAATCACAGAACTGGCCAGGACAAGCCCAGAGGGGTACTGTCCCCCCCACTTTGGTTTGTGGAGGCCAGCGTTCACTTCAGTCTCCGCCATTGGCCTTGCTGTGATTCGGAGTCGGCAGCGTGTCTCTTCATTGCGCCTATTCTTGGTGGTATGTCCTCACGGTCTGTTGTGTTTGGATACCCTGACAACTAGAAGCTGTGAGGTAGCCACTTTTCAGCCTGCTGCCTCTCTGAGTGAGTTACAACTTTTCTCATGCTCACTGTGTCTTTGCAGGTTCGACAGAGCTGCCTTCAGGATGTGCAGATTTTGTTATTTTAATAAAACTCTGCACTGACACCTTACATTTAAATAACGTCCAATGTCTCTGATAATAAGATTTGAATGCGGTTGTCGAACTCACACTGTTCGACAACATCTCAATGGCAGCCAGTCTTTGCAGGCGTAACAGCGGCGGCGATGGAAAAAAGACGAAGAATTTCTTGCAGCCCCAATGTGATGGTCTTTGTGCACTCGCTAGCCATGAGTCATCATTCTGTGCAAGCAATATCACATATAAGCAGCCTTGACTCTCTCGTCGTCACTGGGGCAACAGTGGAGGATGACTGACTCACTTTGGCACGTCTCCTTCCAGTCTCGGTCAAGAACGGGTTTGACCCGTCCAAATCATTTATACAGAGTGTGGAGAACGGGAGACTTCTAGATGAAGTATGTTTTTTCTCGCTTTCAACTAGCAGCAGTGGCAACTTTTCTATATGACGGCGTTGTTGTCACCTCTCCTCGGCTGTGAATAACAAGAGATGATGCCAGCGTTGATTCAAAGTGGGAAACACTTCAGCCGATATTCGACAATGATTGTTGTTCATTGAGTGTTATCGGAATGGCGCTGTTTTTGTGCTGGATATAATATTTGTGACAGTATGAGGAGAAGCACATCCCCCAGGTGCTGGCTGACAAAAAGCAAACTTCAGACTCGGGGATGAAAGTTTCAGACTTTGGGCACATTTGTCTGTCGCATTGCTTTCTGTCATGAATCCCAGCGATTTGTTACTGGTAAAACTTCAAGCTTGGACCACAAGCTGAGCGCGAGGGAGCAGCTCACTTGAAAGTAGAAATGTGTTTATCTCTTTGGTCTCACTGCTGGGGGCATGTGTCTTTGAAACACTATGTTACATTTTATGTGAGGCAGGAGCTGCCTTGTGACCAGTCCTCATGCTGACACCTCATATTAACAGTTTAAAGGCACAGTTCAACATTTTGGGAAACACACTTATTAGTTAGGTGATCAGGTCAATACCACTCTCGTGGCTATATGTTAAATATGAAGCTACAGCCAGCAGCCGGTTAGCTTAGCACAGAAACTGGAAACAGCCAGCCTTGCCCTGTGCAAAGGAAACAAAATCCATCAAATAGCACATTTTATGATCAAAATGATCTGTTTTGTTTAATCCGTAGAACAAAATAACTGTAATAATGACAAGTTGTGGCTTTCACGTGTGGTTACGTGCTGGAATATTTCTGCTGCCTGGCTCATGACATGATATGACCTGAAGAAGCTGGCATACCATCTCCTGAACCTTGTGCTGCAGAGAGGAGTTGATCATTCACCAGTCTTCTGGGACATGTCCCTTTTAGCTTGCACTACAGCCAGGTAAAGGAACCACGCTCTCTTCCACTCACATATCCCACCACACCAAAGAAAGACCACACAGACCGGATTGAAGGGGGAACATTAAGTTACTGCAGGCTAAAGGAAATGAGATCTCTGTGCTGGACATGGTTGATGCCTCATCATTATTATTCCGTAATATTATCCTAATTTTTTGAGTATTTGTGCACATTCCTTCCAACTCAGCAGCTCTCTTGCACATGTCTGCAGATTACACCAGGTTAAGGAGAGATTTTCTCGAAAGGAATCGTTAACACACGCCTAGCTGCTGTTCCATGAGAGCACGTGGAGATTTTTGGCGCCTCTCGTCTATGAGGAGGCATGCTGACCGCACTTGGATGTTTCGGATGCTCTACATATGCATTCTCCCTGTGTAACTGAGCTTCGTAATGAATGCTCCATCTGTGGCAGGTGTGAGGGCATGTTAGTGTTGTGTGTTATTGCGGCACAGGCAGTGGTGCAGGCACACAATGACATTTTGAGAAAAAAAAAAATGTCCCTGGGGGACAAAAAAATTACCAGAATGTCAATGTCCAGATATTCTGTATCTCTAGTGTCCACAGCTCTGGTGTCAGACACGTCCACACAAGCTGTATTTGCCCATACATTGTCACAGTCCAGAGATTAACGATGAGTGTCATTCAAAAACTGAACTGCATATACACACGCACACACGTAAATCATCATTACTACTTGCAGGCAAGTGGATTTACACAGTGATAGTTTCAGTTTGGCTGTCCATGCGAGATTAGTCATCATCTGTGTGTCTAATCAGAAGCAACTGTATTAAAAGTTTAATATTGTTTTTATCAGCTGTTTTATAATGCCCTCTATTTACAGATAAATAAACTAACATTAACTGTGGAAATAAGTAGCTGAACATCAGATTTGTTTTGGTACAGACTTAAATGTGTCCATCGCAACATGTTTAGATTCCTAACTGTTCAATTACTCTTTAATCAGATTTTTTCCATTTTTATCCCATTATTTCATATTTATCATTTGAGAACCTTGGCTTCATTTAATGAATGAAAAAAGTTGTCAAATATTTTTTAAAGCAAGGTAAAAACGTGCTGTTCTGGTATCTGTATCCTAGACTCAGGTGTCACACTAGTATCAAAACATCTGATACGATGCTCAGAAGCTCAAAATGAAAGGCTGCAACAAATTGAGGCACTGAAAAAAAAACTGTGCACGGTAGACCTAATTTTGAAATGAAAGGGTACGTTTTATTGCATCGATGATCTGATGTGTCTCTTTCCAGACCCCAAGTGACATGATGCCCAAGAGGGATCATGAGAGAGACGTGGAGCTGGACAAGAAGATCGAGGCTCTCCGCAGGAAGAATGAAGCGCTCATGAAGAGGTACAAGGTAAGGACGAGTGCTCGCAGGCAGAGAAGTCCAAAATCTCACTGGTCATCATCAGGTGTAGAAATGCAAGTCTGGGACATGTTTCTTTTCTGTGAAAGTCTGCAGCTCTTTCAGGCTTCCTGATTAGTTTGTTGTCTTCGTTGAGTTGCATTTAGGAGGTGGAGGAGGACAGGAAACGGGCAGAAGAGGAAGGAATGGCGCTGCAGAGCCGCAAGGGCAAAGCTGATGATCTTACCATAACAATCACCAAGTCCACCAGTGTGAGTTTTTCAGCATGAGGTGACGGACGTAAGGAGTTAACAATACAAATGCCTCACAGCCATTGTTACTGACAGCACATAGTCACAATTTGTCTCTGAGGAAAAGATGCTACAAACTGAATATTTTATGAGATGTTCTCGTCTTTGGTGAGCAGGATAACCGCGTGGTGGTGACGAAGCCATTTAGCGGTGGTTCACCAGCTGGAAAAGGTCAACCTGAGGCCGGGCCCGACTCGGGGGAAGAAGGCCCACCGCAGGCTGCTGGCAGAGGTCACAGGAAGCAGCTAATGGTCACTATGGCTGGCAAAAAGGTAAATACACTGAGAAATATCCACGCAGAGTGAGTGAGGGAAAAATATAGGAGACCCCAGAGCCCCTGTCGGTTAACTGTAAATGAAACAATAACAGACAGCATGGGTCAGACAGCATTAGGAGACTGAATTGAAAATATTCTGAATATTATATAATATGAACTAATAACAAGACCAATATATTCATCGGATGCTTTGACAGCAGTATGAGAAAATGTTAGACTAGACAAACATTTTGCCAGACTCAGAGCTTTTACTGTTGAGATTGCTGTATGTGTATCTGCTACTCAGCATGTGCTTTACTTCCAGAAAGCTTGTTTTCCAGCACCACAACTTTCTAATGAATCTGTTTATTTGTGGTGGAGTCAATAAAATAGGCTAAATATACCTGTTTTCCTGCTCATCCAAGCTGCGAGAGTCGTGGACAAGATTGAGAGTATACAGTCACACTAGCACAGCAGTACTTTGAGCTAAATGCTATCATTAGCATGCTAACATGCTCACAATAATGCTAAAATATGGCTAACATTTGCTAATTATCACTAGACATAAAGTACAGGCCGATGGGAATGTCAGCAGGTATTTTGGTATTGGACTAATTGAAATTTTGAAATATCAACTTGCTGGTGGCACTGGAGAAGTCTGAGGATCACCAAAGTCATCAAGGATACATTTTCTGGATTGATGTCTGTATCCCATTTCATGGCAGTGGATCCAAAGGCTGTTGAGACATTTGATTGTGATGCACTGAAGTGGGCCGACTGACGTAGCTGTCCAAAGAGACATGCTGCTAGCATGGCCAGAAATGTGCAGCTGTGTGAGGCACAATATGTAATCTTGTTCAGTCAGAAAGCTGCAGGACAAAATCTTAGATTTGTCAAAATCCTCTGTCCATGATTGGTCTGTATAGAGGCCAGCAGGGGTCAGGGGTAAATGTTTTGATTTGTGCACATGCATTACTGCTAAAATTTTGTATTGTTGATTAGTAGTTTGTACCCTCAAATTCATTATTTCTTGTGTACGACTTGGACACGATAAGGGCCGGCACTCTTAAATGACAACGCACGTTGCCACAGTTATGATGCTCCAATTTGAGTAACTGTCTCTCCAGGGTAAGAGGGTGGTGAGTGAGAGGCCAGAGAAGAGGCCGGGCCCTGCTGACATCAAGAGCCCTACAGATGACGGACAGGCGAAGCGCGTGGAGTCAGCGGGGAGGGGGAAGCAGCCACCTCACGTGACCAAGAGAGACGCAGCAGCTCAGGTCTGAATCAGACACTCCGAACACTCCAGTGATCATACGCTTTAGCATGCGCCCTCCAGTGTGCTTCCACTCTCACACCCCCCTTTGTTCATTCTCTCATGCGGCACCGACGTGTTTTACATAGATGTCAGACATGTCGGCTGGACACACCCATCCAGTGATGGAGCACAATGGTTTGTGGACAGGAGGTGGACTGACTGGTGTGGGATTAACAGAGGGGAGCTGCTAATAGAGCTGTTGGAGGAGCAGCAGCGCCGTACAAGCACATCTTAACAAAGAATGTTCAAAAGGCCTGGATTGCTCTTTCTATTTTTTTACTCAGGTCTCATGGTTACTTATTTTATCTTCTCCCTCTGAGGAGCATTTAGGCAAAGAAAAATCCCTCTCGGACCATGAAAGATAGATGGTGATCCCAACAAAAGGCTATGTTATCAGTGGTATGAGATCAGATACTATGTTTAACATCAGTGGCTTTACTATACACTGCAGGTCTCAGATCCCGTGTTTAACGCAGATAGGCAGAGGCACATGTGCACATGCAGTATCTCCGGCTGGCCTGTGAAATGCCACACTGTCACTGACCTTAGGCCCCCTGGGTATGCAGAAACTCTGAAACAGCTGCTCTGCCTCAATCTGAAGCCTGAAACACACACACACACACACACACACATGCACACACAAGCTGCTTAATCAATAATTTGATGCACAGCACAGACAGCTGATCCTCAGCACTGTAAACGCAGACACTGTTTGTAGGAGTGGTCTCTGGACACAAAACCAGTGGAACCTCTTTCCTCGTATATGCATATCTGCCTCTGATTCGCTGAGGGCTGCTCACTGAGTTAATGTGCACTAAATCTAGGGGCTGAACACGCTGTCCTCTTGCCTTTATTTCTGGCCCGCTTGGTCATTCCCCCTTTATTTATCATGTCGACTGAATCAGCACTTGAACAGTAGCCAGCGCTCCAGTGCACCAGTCATCTGTGAATCCCGGAGACCTGGTTTTCATATGGTCGCTGTTTGCATAACCGGTATCATTTAACATGGTTTATGAGAACAGCAGGGAAAACACTGCAAAAAGGTGTCGATGGGTGCAGAAAATGTCATGGATCTATCTGGCAAGTGTTAGGAAAATATTTGTGCTGAAATGAGCCACAGTAACATGCACGTTGCTTTGGTTTTGCCCTGCCTCTAAAAGATTTTTCTCGTGAGTGTGAGTGTGTGTTGGAAACTCTGGAAATAAATAATGGCTCTGTGAGAGGGGTGTGGTTCTTTGGCAGTGTCTTCAGCAGATTGTAATGCCTGGAACTATTCCATGACTGTCAGTTCACACTCACGAGAGAGAGGTTGACAGGAGAAAGGAAGTGTAGAGTGAGGGACAGAGAAAGAAACGATAGAGAGAAGGGGAGATACTCCTGGCAGCCCACCATCTGTTTCCGGCCTCCATTTCTCCTCTCTGCAACCTTAAGTGGTCTGCTCTTCTCTGGCACGATTGTTTCCCCATTCCCACCACCCTGAAAGGGCCGATTTGATCTAATTAACATTCAACTGCCTTCTCACTCTGAAAAGGCTCATTATGCTGCCAAAGAGACGGGCCTGGCGAGGTGCCGACAAAGGGTCACAGAGGGAGAGGAGGAAGGAGTGAGAGCAGAAAGAAGTGAAGGAACTAGGTAGTCAGGGGTCTTTTGTGTTTGTGTATAAGCCAGACAGCATTCTGGAGTGGGTGGGAGAGGAGTGTGCACGAGTGTGTATGTGGGTGTCACTGTCTGTCCACTCCGTCCAGCATTTATTGTCTTTTCCCCCCTCAGCTGTTCATGCAAGTGTTGCTTTTAATGGCAACATGACTCATCCACTGTGCTCACTGGAGCACATCTTTGCAGTGAGGAAATACACTAGAGCCGAAATTCACACAATTCTCTCGCTGCAGTAAGATGACTTTCATTTTCCGAGCCACTGAAGTTCAACCACCTGCAAACTGCACTCTGCTCGGATGACCTCATTGCAGAGCGGATGTTTAAAATTGAACCCCAAGTGCCAGTTTACGCTGTTGCGCCATTAATCCACCTGGGGGCAGTGTAGGCCTCTTAATCTTAATGTCTGTGCACTCGCTTGATTTGCTTTTACTGCCAATGGCAGCAGTAATGTGACTCTTTACAACCATGTTTAATTGGCCGGCAACAAGTTGCTGTGTCATCCTTATTGTTGTTATGCTCATCTCCCCGTTATTTCTGGTCTCTCCTCTCTGACAGGATGAGGTTAAACAAGGGCAAAAGCGCACAGAGGAGCATCACAGGCTTTCAGAGCAATGCCAGGTACCACAACCACACACCTACATAAACGAACATAACATATTGTCTTTTATGGGTTAAGTCAAAATGATCTCCCGATTCGCTGGAATGAAAATACCTGTGATGTACAAGTTTCCCGTATGACAGTGAGCACACAAAAGACACAGAGAAATGCAAATATGACCCAAATCCTCATCACAAACGCTCACATGCAGACAGGCACAACACGTTGCCACGAACACCCCCAACCCCCCTTTTTCATAGCGCTCCATCTACCTCCCGCTGGCTCACGAGTTAACGTTGCTGGAGTAGCTCAGGGCTGTCTCACAGATCACAGATCGTGCATAAACAGGCTAACTGGGGAGGCTAAGAGGACGGGCTTCAAAGGCCCGCTGAATACGCCACATGACAATTGACGCTGTTCATACCGCTCTGTAGTCCTGCTCTCTGTCAGTGTTGGCTAGACTCGTCAGCCCCATCTACCTTGGCCCCTGACAACCGCCCTATGAGGCCTCATGGAGGTGAGAAATTGAAAAGTGCTAATTAGCCGGGCGGCTGGGGTGACAGAAGAACATGGCCTGTTGGAACATGCAAGAAGCGGCCTCCCTTGTGGCCCCGATGTCCTCCAGGGGGACCAGACGAGAGGGAGTGAGAGGAGATGGAAAACAGAGGGATGAGCACAGATGCCATGGTCTCCAATAACTGCACACAGGAAGGCAACATGTTTACTTGGCTGTGATTGGTCCACACCTGCGTAGAAAACATCACCCATCATGGTTTCTTACCGGCTGTTTTTGTCTCTGTCTGACAGAATGTGCAGAGCAGCCTGCAAATTTGTTTCCCTTTTACTCAGAGATCACACAGTTTTTATTTTTCTCTAGACAGCGACATCATCTTCCTGCTGCTACATAAAAAAAACGAGCACTGATGAGCACTTTCTCTCTGAGATTGTCTGTTATGTGATTTCCCCTGGAGCAGAGCAGTGTTTGTAGTCCTGGTTTGCTCCAGCACTTTGTAACAAGAGCACACAGTCTCTGTCCCCTTTGATGTGTTAAAGAGCTTGCATCAGAGCTGAGTTTAGTATTACAGTAGCAGGCAATGCTTCCTGCTCACATCACAGTAATCAATGATGAGGTTAAGAGGGGAATGGAGGAAGCAGACCTAATTGCATTTATTATTATTCTGCACTTTCCCTGGAATATTGTCTCAGACGACTTAATTGTGTCACCTTGTAGTCGTCTTTACATAGAAAGCAGAAGCAATTTGAAATCAAACACGAGCTGACTGGAATGAATCAACAACCAGAGGCCATCATTAATATTTACAGTCAGGCAATGATTGGCATTTACAGTAATGTAGAATATGCCAGACATGTCCTTGTTTGTCCTTTTGTTTGAACTCTACCGATCTGTATATTGCCCTATTGCTGTTTAATTATTTGTTTAGAGATGAGACGTTGTTCTTGTTTATGACCACCCATGCTTAATGTGAGGCTGTTGTTGAGCTGGTTCCCGTCACTGCTCTGATTATTGTGTGGAGTGATGCTTCAGATGCGTTATAATATGACACTCTGAGTCGTGTGGCTGTTTAATTCAGTCATGTTTCCAAGCCCGTGTTTCATAAATGATGAGTGGACACCATGATAAAAATCTACATTAAGAGCTTCTCTTTATGCATTAAAATACACTGAACTGTTTTGTGTCTGTCAAGGAGCCTGAGAGCCAGCAGGCCAGCACAGACCTCAACATCCCCACATCGAAAGAGGAGCAGGAGGAGTATCTGCGGTGGAAGAAGGAGCGCGAGCAGATTGATCGGGAGAGAGTGGCACGCCACAAAAACGCCAAGGGCCAGTGGAGACGGGCGTGGGACATGGACAAAACTGAGAACATGTAAGGCTTCTAGCACTCAGTCTTCCTCAGACATGTGCTAAAGTCTTGCAGCTGCTTCTTCATTATTTTCCTTTAACCTTAAATCCTGTGATTTAGTAATAATGGCATAGTGCTAATAATCCCCCCTCAAGTTTTTTTTCTCAGTAATAGTTCAACATTTTGGGAAATGTGCTTATTAACTTTTCTTACTGAGACTTAATGAGAAGATTGATGCTGCTCCTGTTTATGTGCAACCAGCTGGGTAGTTTAGTTTAGCATTAAAATTGAAAGACTGGAAACTGCTAGCACAACTATGTCCAAAAGTAAAAAATGTGCCTACCAACTCCTCTAAAGCTCATTGATTTCCATGTTTTATGTTGTTATATAAAAAAAGATGATTTGCCAAGAGTTACATGCTTGAACTGCTGTCACTTGGCCACAAATGTACTTTTTTTTACTCTGTTTGTTACAAGCACAATAGCTAAGAGATAAGTTAAGTAGTGAGGATTAGAGGTGCTGGTGCTTCAGACAGAGGCAAGCTTGCTAATACAATTCTTCTGGTCTAGATGAATTAGAATGGTATCAATTTTCTCATCTGTCTCAAAAAAAGTAAATAAACATACTTCCCAAAAAGATGCTGTAATTATAGTGCACACAGTGGCTATTTTAATATGGCCTGCTAAATTACCAGCTCCATTAGCTAATCCCAGTTAACAATCCTAACTGCTTCTCTCCTCTTCTTTTACTGCTGAAGTTAGTGAAAAGCTTCATTCACTTTTCGTGCAGATGTTGATAAGGGACAAACTAACCTTGAAGAACAGCGTGTTTTCTTCTGGTTAGATTACACAGTGGAAGAATCCATTAGCAGTGCTATCTGGATTACTTGTCCAGCCACATGATCACAAGGCTAAACAGCATCAAGTCACAGGATGTTGCTAAATGATTGCATAACCAAATAATTACGTTTCAGGCGAATTGTATCTTTGCATAAACAGTATGTAATGGCATGCTACTTTAACTTTGTGTATTCTTACATTTTGAAGGCTCAGTTCGACCACAGCTTCCCCATTCGTTTTAAGTGTTTGTTCGATTTCAAACAAACCACGCCATAGTACAAAGAGTGCTGCAGACTGAATTAATGTGCTGTTTAAGGGAGCATCAAAATGTAAAGAGACAAGGGAGGAGCGGCTATTTTTAGCTCGGGATAAGGGATGGAATGCCTTGCCTTATTTGGTGAGGCTTAAACAAGGCCCTGGAGAATAGAATAGAAGAGGAAATGTGTTTCTGATTCCACAATTTAGACGGCCTTTCTGGATGTAAAATGCAAGGATGAGACTCATGGAGCAAAACCTCTCACCAATTATGCAAAATCTCAAATTCTAGGCACATAATAAATGAACAATGATGTTACTCAAATGTCAGACGAGCCTGTTGATGGGGGTGGAGATGGGCTGTTATGTCACCTGAACACAAAGTTATTTTTAGACATGACCAAGGCTTGCATTGATTTGTGTTTCTGTCTAAACTGAAGCTCTGCTTTTAGGTTTTCAGACAAATCCCTCCCTGACAGAGACTGGGGGCCTTCCAGCCGAGGTGAGATGTTTGCAGAGCCGGGAACATGAGGAATAAGACCTTTCACATCAAAATGTGATGATAACATAATGTGTTTCAGTGTATCGTCGTAGCTTTTCCTCCATTATTTAATCTTTTTTTTCCCCAGGTGGACGAAATGCTAGAAGAGGACAATCCAGGGCAGGTACTGATTCAAGAGGTATCCCACACTTAAATACTATTTATTTATGAGCTTACTGCCTTAAAATCATCACATAGCATCAGAAAAGCGGAGAAAACCTTTGTGAATTTTTGTTTTATTCTGAAGCATCACTATAATTTGATGTTTTTCATGTTGAAACAGGATATTTGTGTTGGACATAATTCATGGAGGTTTTATTAAACTGGGTAAACATATCAGCCAAGAAGAGAAAGATAGATAATGTCCGGGTTGGCTCGAAAATCACACTTGTTTCCTGAAATAAAAAGTACATATGTCCTGTTGGTTGTCTCATGGATTGTTATATAATATTCCATTTAGTTGAGACTTTCATTGTTCTCCTGTCTTAGGTCATGAGAAGCGAGGCAGAGACAAGGGAGCTAAAAACGTGCTGGTGATGAGCAGTAAAGCAAAAGGCATAGATCGTCTGACTGGGAGAGCCAGGAGGTCAGTAACAGCTAAACATCTTCTACATTAGTGCCACGCACTGATGTAGTGACGCTGATGTTAGAGTTGATTCAACCATCTGAATGTCTCTCACCACAGCCTCAATTAAGCATTGTGAGAAAGCAAACTGTGACTAGTGAAATACATCAAGTGAAAGTTGGAGTGTGTGTTGTTTTTCCACACTGTGCCCTAATGTACAAATTCCCTTGGACATCGTGAACTTGATTTAGACGTTGCGGCAGCTGACTAAATAACCCAAAAGGCCTCATTCAGGTCTCCCCACGTTCATTTTTTTCTCCCCCAGCTGTTTTGAAAGCTGCTACTGTGCTGGCTGGTGTGCAGGCTTTCAGGCTGTGGTGTTACACAAGCATTGCTCATAATCTCTAAAAGCCACAAGGCCACAGACCTGGAAGTGAGGCAGTGCTGCCTTCCAGTGTGAAAGTGTAATGTACCAGATGATCCTCTCTCTCTCTGTGTGCCAGGGATGAAAATAGGTGAGGGACAAAGGACAGTGCAAAACAGCATTCAGGTGTGTCTTGTGTGTTGTTATGAGCAATAGACTCTACTGCAGTGAGAGTCAGCCCATTATACTACAACAGCTGAAACCAAATCCAACTCAAAAGTAACAAAATCCACCTACCAGCACCTGTAAAGATCTCTAGTTAACACATTATATCTCACCTATTTAATCCCCGTGGAAGTGTAAAAATGACAAAATATGTCTTTTACACGTGGTTATGCGTGGAACGATTTCTTGGCCACGCACAGTGACTTGTTAATTTATTTTTTTCCTTTTGTTTTTGTATAGATTTAACAAATGAGGTGTATCATGTTAAATAGTGAACTTTAGAGGTGCTGGTATGTGGATTTTGTTACCTCAGGCCAGGCTTGCCTAAATTATTCCTTCAAGATTGCAAATAAGAATGGTGGAGACATAAAGCTGTAGGTAGCTTAGCTCTAGTTAGCTTTGGTCAAACTATTTCTTTAACTTGACTACAGACTTTGCTGTTACATATTGTGATGCTGGCTATTGATAAAAGAATAAAAGATACACAGCCCTCCATTTCTGCTTTGTTTCAGAGTAGCCTTTGATAAAACCCCCTCTATTTTTCAGGTGGCAGGCCAATGAAGAAGGAGAGAACCAGCAGGTGAGACATCAAACTTGTGTGAGCGTAAATACGAGTTGGTAATAAATGGTACTACAGAAGAAAAAACACCTTGTTGTTCTCGTCTCATCCTCTAGACGTCTGACACGACATTAGAGGAGTTCTTGGAGGAACTTGACGCCCTCACAGATGCTGAGGTAGAAGATCAGAAAGATCAGGACTCAAAAACGAAGCTGTCCCCCAGCCCAGATTCACTGAGTACATCTGAGGCCTCGTCCCCTCGGGGCTCAGAGAAAAAAGTTCGCTTCTCAGAGGAACTCGTCCAGGGGGCTCACACAAGGCAGGCCACAGGCTCTCAGGACTCTGCCAGCTCAGAATCAAGAAGTCTGAGCTCCTTAAAAGCTTCCTCACCTAAAAAAAAACAAGGGCCGCAGCAGCCTCTTGAAAGTGCCACGCAGGATGATGGTGGTCCTCAGGATCAGGGAGGTGGTCCGTCTGCACATCCTGTTGCCCAGCAGCAGGCATCTGAAACTGAATGTACTAGAAAAGACAGCAACCCCCCCACAGCTCCCAGCTCCCCCTCCCCTGAAAAAGCCTGTGCCTCTCTACAGGAGAGCTCTGTCCAGCCTGTAGAGCTTGCCAAGTGCAGCATCAGCAACACAAACACAGGTATGCAATAGCTTCAACGGCTCAGTCATGATTTTGAGACACTAAATCATTATTCCAAGCAAGTTTCTCATTATTCATCACATTGGCAGAAATGGGCTTCCATAGTGTATAACTATGCTAATGTTGGTTTTCTTTTAAAGAGGAACTAATAGACTCCGGACTGTCTGTCCTGAGCCTGGAGTCAGGAGAAACACACCCAACACACTCCACCAGCAGTGACAAGGTCAGTGTGAGAGACAGGAAGAGGGATGGGAGAATCAATAGATGTGTAAATGGACCGATGGAGGAAGTGCAAATGGATGATGACTTAAATGGATGAAGAGAGAGACAGGCAGTATATCTGCACTGCAGCTGTGTGTTGTCCATTTTTGGTTTAAGTGTATTTGCCATCTCTGAGACCTGTTGGACTGCAGGAGAGATGCCTCTTCATCTCATCCACCACTGAAATACCTTGATAATATGTAACCACCTGCTGAAATCATTCATATAGTAAAGAGAAGCAGTGGGCCTGAGGTAAATAAACTGCCCTTGTAAATTATGGAAAAGAACTCAGTTGTAACTAATACTTTTGTGCATTTGTTTGTTTGTTTTTTCAGGCAAGAGAGCACGGGAAGATCGTCTGACATTTTCGGGATGTAAATACTGAAACCAAATCACAGAAACGCAGAGCCAAGCCTCTTCCTCTTTCATTTTGCTTCGGGTTGCTCATTTGAGGCACCCTGTTTATGGCTTACACACAAAACCATGGTTTATTTTTGCTGTGGCGTGTCCCACCTGTGGAAGTTTTCAAATATCTCAAATTTGACGTAGGAATGGTGAACATTTTCCCTGCTCAAATATTTGTACATCCAAGCACTTTATGAGTATAAAAGCATGTGTACTGACACGTTATTCAGTATGTTAGTATGCGGCTTGTGTGCAATATCATTCAATGTTTACATTTGTATGAAAATGTCAAGGTACGTCAGTGTTGGGTAACTTTTAAAAGTAACTTGTTACATTACAAGATGACTGTCATTAAGAAATGTTACTCATTAGAGTACTTTTGCGCTGCCAAGGAATCATTGTGCATGTTGGTTATATCGTCCACAGGGCGCGTAGCCTACTGCACGTCTATCTTTGAATGTATTAACTCATTGCATAGCCTTGCCCATAATCTGTAACTCTGTGGGCTGATAACAGGAATGATAGATGCAATATCCCCTTTACAGCTCTTTATTAAAGACTATTACAAGTCTACGCAGATTACAAGTAAACATAAAATCAATAAGTTCATTCATGTTATTCTTTTTGCAATTCAACTACAGTGAAACAAGGTGAATTATCTGGAGTACATGAAAGTAAATAGAAACCGAGGCTGTAGAGCTCTTCTCAGCTGACAGATGTGCATCACTCAGACACAGTTTGCATTTCACTGTGATATTATTGTCACCCACAGACTCCAAACAGTGCGAATACTTCCCCGACGTAAAGGCTGTCCTCTCCGTCATCTCGGTAGCTGAGCTACACATGCGCACTGACACAGCAGTGGGATTGGATACCTGCGAAATTCTTGCAAAACGAATGCGTTACATCACTATTTTCAACAAAAAAGTAATCTGAGTACTCTAACACGTTACTTTGGAATGCGTTACCCCCAACACTGAGGTACACATCAGGAGGCTAGCTAATCATTTGCACTTAGGTAGCCCTTGAAAATAAACTTCAGCCACAGTCAAATTATCTAGTGCCTGATTCTGCCTTCGAGGTATTTTAATAGGAAATGAAGTCTGTGTTATATGATGCTAGAGTAGTGACAGACCTACAGTAGAGTCTGTGTTTCTACACTCAAAACTGTGTGAGTAGATATTATTTATTAACTGCTTCCGGCATCAGTCAATGGCCTTTCGTGAATCAGAAATCAATACATTATTAAAGGGCACATTTGAGACTAAGACCTTGCTACATTTCTAAAATATTACTACTGATTGATAAATGTTTTTGTTATGAAGAACATGTAAAGGGGCACTCCGTAGATTTTGCATGTGTCTTCTGTGGCTTCATCAAGTCTGACATAATGACTGTAGTGATGTCATCAAAGTTATGTGAATTCATAGATCACAAAATTCCGACTAAAAGCCCACATTAGAAACTGGGTGGGTGTAGTATCCAGTGTTTTTGGAGCTTTACCCATACAGGGGAACAAAGCTCATGATTTTTCAGCCTCTGCTACATAGATTTAGACTATTCTTTTTTTAAGTCTGTCTCTCCAAAGTCCCCTGACTTTATGAAAGCACCGATCTAAATCACTGGAATGCCCCTTTAATGTGAAGTTGACGGTCCCTTAATAGCAATAGACCACGTTATTGGCTGTCTTGAGAATTGATCAATGACACTATAGAACTAGAATCTCAAACTTGCCCTTTAATTGTTATTGTGTTGGCACAGGTTTACAGCTGAATCCCAATTATCTGGTCTTCCTTATTAATATTGTTATATGTTTCTAAGCGTGTTTCTAAATATGGAGTTGTAGTGTCTGTAATTTTTCAAATGTAAACAATAGACAGCAAAAACCTGCTCATGAACAAATTAATCAAACACTAATTTGGGAACTAAAACATTGCTTTCCTGAATAGTTTGCTCATGCTGTTTTTTACCAGTTTTAAAGAGTCCAGCCTTTTCCTCTGTTGAGGCTTTTGGCCTGACTGACTGACAGACAAAAATAAGTCACCCAGATCCGTGAGGGTTCAGCCTTTAGCCCACAGTCAAACACTGGGATTCAGCTGTAATGGTTGGCTTTCATGGTTTTTGTCACTTTCTCTCTTTTATAATCATGAAAGACGACTAATATTTTTGGAAAGCTTTGACATTAAGAGTTTAGCCAGTTGTTGTGCCTTGCATATTGGCTTCTTCAAATACTGAAGGTGTACCTTTATGTCATGCTTTGTATCATAACATACAGTAGTGTTAAATGTACTGTACTAAGTGCAGCATCAGTATTGGTTTTATTTATTCCTCTCCCCATTTGGACAACTAGAATTATTTTATTTCTAAAACAGTTTCCAAACGATGTCTACATGCGTTATGGTAGCAGTTTTTTCTCCGTGACATGTGTGGATTTGTTTTTATTTATTGCCAGTCTACTTTATTTTTGGTATCAAGTGGCAACTACAGTATAATAAGGAGCCTTACAAGAACTGTG
Source organism: Chelmon rostratus (assembly GCF_017976325.1). Taxonomy (NCBI): domain Eukaryota; kingdom Metazoa; phylum Chordata; class Actinopteri; order Chaetodontiformes; family Chaetodontidae; genus Chelmon; species Chelmon rostratus. Next base: position 16,508,021 of record NC_055672.1, on the reverse strand, counting down.
TCCTCAAAGACGTTTTTGGCTTTCGTCAATGCTACAGTATAGTAAACGGTTATGTAACCTTAAGTAGAGAACACAGTGGACATGCTCTGAGCTGCAGGGCCCTGTCAGCTTCAACTGTGGTTACATAAAATACAAATCATCAGGAATCTAGTAGAAGCACACTGGGAAAACCAGGAGGCGAGTCACAAAGTGTGAGGCCGGTCCAGCCTTCAAGAGAGAAAATGTGCTGTTTTTGAATCGGGGCCTTATTCTGTATTATATATGGAATTTGAATGGATGGTAAAGGAAATATCTGTTTGAAAAGCAGGTCGTACAGATTACCTCTGAAATGTTTAAAATTCCCTGTGGGATTCAATTTAGTACAATTAAATTTAGGTAAACGATAGAGCAGTTGTACTTGTAGCATTTGTCCTTGTTTAGCACTTGGTCGTTTAGTTATTAGACATCTGCATTGTCACCTCGCTTAAATGTCAAATTTAAGAGGTGATCGTGATTGTCTCGCTCTACCTGGGTGTCCACTGCCGCCCTCCATGCGTTCACGTGCACTAGTAAGGAAGGAGTAATTGTGAGTGCCTGTGGATGAGCGTGTGTGATCCCAGCTTTTTACCGTTCAAAGTGTTCATGCCAATTTAAATCTGTGTGCAACATAGCTTCATTTACTGTAGAACAATTTGGAAGGAGGCAAACAGAACACCAATAAAGTTTTTTCTGTATTTCAAACTCTCAAATCATGACTGGCAATTGTTCTGTTGCACCCTTGGCTTCTCTCTCCCCCACATGTCACTGACTGATGCACCTGGTGATAACACCACAAATATGTATGAGTCCTGTCTCTGGAGAGCTGTTCTGTCAAAAAGAAAGAAGGCCACTGTAGTGAGTCTCAGAGAGAGAAAAAAGGGCAGATGTGACAGAAATGTAGAGCACCTCGGTCCACTGAGTCTGCCTTCATGTTGGATTTGATTAATTTCAGATGAGCTCTCTGCAGGGATGTTGCATTGGAAACGGCTCCCTCTCAGCCCTACAGGTGGGACCTCCCACAGGTGCTACTATTTTAATTATCTCCTCCCAGGGCTATCTCCACAGCTGCCTCCTGCCGCCGAGGCTGTTGTACAGTGAGTACAGCAGCCTCACTGCCCTTGAAATTTTATTTTCTTTAGTTTTCTGCAACACAAGCCTGAAGCTTTTTGATTCCAGCAAATGCTATTATAAAACACAGCCCAAAGCACTCCTGGTTCACTTAGGTGCTAAGCTAGCTAATAGTTTGAAGGGCCTGACGCAATAGTACACTACAGTGGGGGTGTTGATATTATGGAAATAAGTCCTGTAGGCTGTGATAGAGGATTGAAGTGCAGTGTAGGATTATGTCAGCTGCACTCTGCAGCGGAGAGAAGCTTCAGAAGCTTGCCTTCCTGAGCAAAAAATTAAAAGAAACATCATATTTTAAGCAAAGTGCTGCTGAGACCTGTCGATGCAGGTCACGCAGGATCCCGCCTGTGTGTGCAACAATAGGCTTTTTGTTCGGGTGCTGGGTTTGAAATTTGTGGCTTGGATAGAAGAAGCTTTCTCTCAAATCCATGCGGCAAAATACTGTCACTGAACCAGCCTGCTGAATGCAGATTTGGGAGTTAGTATAGAGCAATGATTTGAGATTCTGGGAAAAACACTCCCAAAATAAATGCAATAAGAGTTAGATGATAAGATTAGAATACATGTCTGGTAAATTGATAGCTTTAGCTTTAGCACAGACACTATAAACGTGGGGAAAAAGCTTGCCTAGCTTTGTCCAAAGGTAACACAATACACCCAGCAGCACCTCTAAATCCTACTTATCATTACGTTTGTGCCACACTGCATTCATTTAGCAAACACTTTTGCAGAGACTGACTTACAATAAGTGCCTTCAAAGCATCTAGGAGCAACAGATATGCATCATCCAAAATTGGGAGTGTATCCCTCTTAAAATAGAACTAAAAACATGTGCTTCAAGTTTTTCCTTCATGAATCTATCTTTTTAAAGAAACAGGACTAACAACACGATGTGTCTCGTCACCAAGAAGTCACTGCATCCCGCCACGAAATAGTCCAGCAAATAACCCACCAGTGTTAATTAGTGAGCTTGGTGGTAGGCTGACCTTCAGACAGAGCCTGCTAACTGTTTCCGTTTCCAGTCTTTGAGTTAAGATAAGTTAACGAGCTGCTGGCTGTGACCTTGCATTTACCAGACAGACATGGCAGCGATGTCAACGTTGTCATCTAACTCTAGCTAAAGTCATGTTCTTCCTGCCATCTATTAGCCAGGCTTTAAACACAGTGAGTTAGCAGTCGGGGGCTCTCGAGGTGTTTCATTACAGTTGATGGATGTAGGCTAAGTGGAAGCAAGGTCTGGCCTGGCCCTGAGACCCTGACACAACCTCACACGGGCAGGTTGACAGTCCCCATTGAGCGTATGCGTCATCCCACCAGCTCTGTCATGGTTCAGGATGTAACAACCACGCCTCGGCAGCTGCCCCGATCAAGAAGAGTGTGTGCTCCCCCTCCCCCCACAGCCAGGAGACAGGAGGCTGCCTGACAAGGTGTCCGTGTACCATCAGACATATTGATCTGAGGTTGGTCCTCTCTGTTAGCATAATTTAATGACCCTGTTTGAAAGCCTGTCTGCATTAACAAAGCTATGGTTTTTGTGATGTGGATTTTTGGGTAATTAGTTAGACATTATTTGACAGGGCAATCTTTTGTAAATGAAAAAATGGCAACTTTAAGAAAAAAAAAAGTTTAAGTCTGTTGCAGCATAAAAATCCACATTATTATGATTATTATTATTATATTTCTGTATTATAATAATGTGTCTTTCTAATGTCACACCTCACAGATATAGCTGTAGAATCATGTATCCCATGTTAGACCTATTTGACCTTTTGACCTTGACAGATATATATGTAAATAATAAAAATACCATATGGTTTGACATGTCCATATGAATATATGTACATCTTTATCACCTACATCACAGAAATACACAGTTATCGTCTACGCAGCTGCACAGTGTTTCGGCACTCAACCACCAATGATGGGAAATTAATGTCATATATTTCAGAAAGTTTTGAGACATAATTTCTGTACCTCCTGACAACACAGTGCCTGCTTATATGCACAGATGTGCTTTTGCTTTATTATGCATAACTTTCGCCCTGTTATTAATTGAAAAGCTATTGTTCGCTGCCCTCACATTGTTCTCCTGTATTGCAAGACATCATATTAATATTTCATAACTTTGTGATGGCGCCTCGCTATTAAAAGGCCTTTAATTCCTCCGGCTTTGTTGGAAAGGTCTCTTGGTTGTAATCTGTCACTGGCAAACATGTCAAAGCTGATGAAGAATTAGATTCCGAAAAGCAGGACTTTGAAGTCCCCCTCCACTCAAAAATGTGTTTTGTTTATTGTCCCTTGATTTGCATGTCTGAGCCTCACTGTGCAGAATGATGTGTGTGCACAATTTGAAGGGGGGAAATTTCTCCGACTACCTTTAATCTCAATTTAAGACACGCACACGCAAGTATGATTTCGTGGCATCACAACCGGTTTGGAGGCCAGTCGTGGTCCGACATGGACCCACATACACTGAGAGACGACCGGTGAAGCTTTTGAAACATCTGAAACAAAAGATATTTGCATATTTATAGATTCTGGCTCTTTCAATGAGGGGGAAGAAGTGGATGTGAATTGCAGAATTTTTAGGTAATTTAACTTTTTAGTGGGAAAATCAGACTATTTTTCTTACGTGTCTGGATCTTTAAGCATTTTTATGCTTATGCTCCTCTGCCATGTGACTCCCATTATTAGCAGTATAAATCCTGGCAAATCTTCTTTACAGTGTTTCTCACTGTAGATCTGTCTGGTGGATAATACAATTGTTCAGCTTTTTCTTGACAAATCTGGCATAAAAGTGAGCAGTACAGCTGCAATTGCCACCATTTAAAAACTACTGTATTATTAAAAAGGGCAGGGTAAACAGCTATGACCAGTGGCTTTTTTATGTCTATATGATTTAATAAAAGTAATGTATCTCTTTGTCCTGTCCAAATGCATCCTATATTGAACTCTAATGCAGCATATGACTGATTTCATATGAGGTAATGTAATCAACCGCCTTGGTGACTGGTTTCAAGAGTCAGAAGGTCAGCTGCTATGTCCTGACTCAGACGTAGCTTTCGGCAGTAACTGTCACTACTGATGAACTCCTTCATCAATAGGTCAGTCATTACTCCTCTCACATATCACAAGGAGCCATAAGAGGCCCTGGAAACACATCTGTCACGGCCGTCCAATATAAAGAGGCCATGGCAGCATTGACAGGTCTGTCATTGTGTTATGCGCACTCTGTATTACAATTTTCCTGCACGCATGACTTGCTTTGTGACGGTGGGGGATGTTTGCGCCTTGTGCTGTCTTCCCTGATGAATGGACTTCCTGTTTAGCCCACCAGACACATACCTTGGCTTTGGTTCTGAAAATATGTCGTATTAACGCAGCAGCGCATGTCATCACTGTTTACATCACAGTGCACCGTTGCAGGGACACTGGCCGCTCAGCAGAAATCAAGTGGTTTTATTTTCAGTGCGATCGTGAATGATGCTTGTCACTGCCGGCATGGAAACCAAACCTTTCGGGCAAGCAGTCCTTTTTCAGAGCGAGTTGGATCAAAATAGCACCAAGCAGGATTGTGTAATGTGTTCCTCTCTGTTTTGTACAGAGCAACAACAGAGCTCTCAAATCGATACACCTCCCTCACATGCTGCTGAGAGAGCGCACGGGGTGGTTGGTCTGATTTCCACTTCATAGTTCACCACATGTGACTGTGTGAAGTGGTTTCAGTGAGGGCTGCAGCAACTGAACTGTGGCAGACCGCGAGATGAATGCCTCTCTTTCCACCGGGAGCAGATAGTCCCTCTGATCACACACAATGGACAGATCACTCAGGTAATTAAAGGCCCCCACTGAATTTTGATCAAATGTACAGATCACAACAACGAGCACAAACTGAGCGCTCTTTGCAGCCGCACAGTTATTATCATATCTTTTTGTACCTCGTCATATCAATCCATACATGTGGGTTTTGCACGTCTTTAATTACCTGAAGTGAACCACATTTAATTTAAATCCAGCTGTCTTTTCAATTTGGAAACACAATATAAGGTGTTAGGGAAAAACCTAACATTTATTTGAATATATATTATCCACTCTGGCTCTGAATAAATAAAATGTCATTAACATACAGGATAATGTCAGTGACTAATTCATGTGTTACACAGATCTATTATATAAAACCATAGAAATCAATCATTTTCTAAGGATGTTTATTTGTACCTTGTGATATAGTTATACCTATTATACGTACTGTGCCTTTAATAAAAATCATCTAATTGCACTAAAAGTTCATCTAGGCCAAAAAGATGTATGCCTGCCCTATATGTACATAACCAAATACACAATACATTTACATGGTTATATGCACATACCTGAGCATAACTCAATAATGCAGGTTCTTCTACTTGGAATCCAGGTTTGATCCATGACAAGAAAATAGCCTACAGTTATAATGCAATAAAATGCAGTATTGATTTAGACCAGCCGATGAATGGCAGTGATGTTAAGCGCTGTATGTCTGAGAGACATATTCATGTCCTGCAAAACCAAAAGCATCTCTGGAGCCTGTGTCCTATTCATTTAACAAAATATCTATGCCAGTGTTGTCCAAACGTACAGGCAGGTGAGCAGGCCTCAGAAGCTGTCCGAGGTAAAGTAGACACACATTGATTTAAGGCATACAGATGGCCTAAAACAAAACCAAAAAAAAAAGCATAGTTGGTGCTGGAGGGGGAAACAGTGTTCACTGAAGGAGCGAGGTCTCCTCTTTTCTTAGCCATGGCGGTTCAGCGCAAGAGATCAGTTCGTGTGTGCAGTTGAGCATCCATAAGAGGCTCTGCAAAACGAGTTTAAAGAAGAGGACCTGTGTGTTATCCGACCTGCGGCTTTGAGTCTAAAACACTCCATGTTGGGTCAGTTTGTGTGCGTGAGGGGGGTGTGGTGGTTTGGATGAGGCCCGATCAGTCTCCTCTCAGACCGGCTCGGCTCGTCTCGGGGTTTGGAGGGGCAGCGGCAGCATCTGCAGCCGCCGGGTCAGGGTCGCGGTTCGCCCCGTCGTCCCGTCTGCGCGCCTCCCTCTCCTCCTCGTCCTCCTCCTCCTCCTGGTCCTCCCTGGTACTCGCCGGGATGTAGTGGCTCACTCGGGGTTGAGACGCGTGTGTCTGCCTGCCCAAAGTGTCCGATCTCTCCGCGCTTGTGTGACCGTGGGACGCTGCGTAGAGTCCTTCCTCCTGCTGCGAGTGCGCAATTTCTGCTCCGGCACCGCGCGGAGACGCGGCCGCACTCTCGGATCTGTCTTCCCACCGAAACGCCGGACTGTGCGGGGTTGTGCCCTGGCTGGTCTGGTTGAGAGGTAGCAGCCCTGTCTGTGTAGAGTTCCACTCTGAGACATTGTTGCTGGTGGAAATATTAGTTGAGATGTTTGCGGTGGGGGTGACCTCCTCTGGCCCTCCCGGCTTCCCCGCAGATGAGGATGCACTGGTTGGTTTCCAGATCAGGCTGTAGTAAATTGCCAGGATAATGGCTGCTAACGACACCGACAATACATATGCAAAAACAGTGGCTAGTCTCACCCACTTCTTGTTAGTCTTAGCAGCCATCTTAGCCTTTTTGTCCCCTGTATAAGTAGCAGGTTTGCCCCTCTCCATATTGGGCATGAAGTCCCGCTCTCTCATATTGCCCCTATTTTTTCCTCGATGCTCCACCACCCCCTCCGTCTTGAAGCCTTCTTGTTATCCACAATCCAAGAGAAGACAGGAAGCAGAGGGCTGAGGAGAAAGATGCTGGACCACCTTGAACCGTCCGCACCACAGAGTGTTCAGCAGCTAAATTGATTTCTTGTAATTCATTGGGTCTCAAAAGCGCTGCGCCTAATATTCGGTACCCAGTGCAGCATTGCGTTTCATAATGGACATCAAGCATCCACAGGCTGATCGCGCGTTTCAGCATCCGGCAGCGGCGGGACAAATGTCTACCCTGCACGACATTTCCAGGGAACAGCTGGCTGTGAGCCCACGGCGAGTCCGCAGTATAAGATTTGATTTATTGAAACGATTAAGTGAGATCATACGGTACACAACTGTCTGTCTTAACCAGCAAATGAAGTGGCTGGCTCAGCTAAAAATACAGGAGAGGGGGCGGGCGGTGGCTCTTAAAGAAGCAGCAGCTGTGCAGCAGCAGCGCGAGAGGAGAAACCACACACACACACACACACACACACACACACACACACACGCACGCACGCACGCACGCATCACCTCCACATCAGGACGCTTGTGCCGCACATGGAGAGCAGGACGCGTATCGGGGATGAACACTTGTCCGAGTGACGTGAAGTGTTTGCCTGACACTGCGCGCACCCGCGTGGGAAAGATGCACGTCAGATATGTGCGACGAGCCAAACAAAGTGGTAATTAATGAAATTTGGTTTGGGATTTGTGAATTATGCAACGCTTAGCCAATCCACTGATAAAACTTTAAAGCACAATGAACGGCAGGTAGGCTCTATCAGGATGAGTTTTATTTTGGTGATTGTGATCTCCTTTCAGCACAACGGACAGCGCCTGGGGGTTTGTTTTTGCTCATGTCCTCTGGGAAGCTGCAGAGGTGAGACAGGTGAGGGTAAAGGGCTGACATCATTCATTATTAAATAGAAATTAAAAAATGTTTAAAGTCTGCTTGGAGATCAGTATAACTCACTAAACAAACAAAACTTTTATGTTTTCAGGGGAGCACGACAAGTGTTTATTCATTTGACCCCATTCAGTACTAAATAAGTTACCTGTAAAATAAAATCATTTTCACTTACCCTCTGTTACATTCCTACATCTAACATCCAACCATCTCCAAACACTCATGGAACGTTTTAAGTCACGTTGACAGTGTCACAAAATCCTTCTAGAGTAAAGTTATAATAAACATGGCTGTGTTGTGTCACCCTTACAAAGCGAGAGGTTAAAGGGAAAGTACAGTGTTGCACCTGGCTGCCACACACCTGTGCAGCCAGTCCCTGCCGCTACAGGTGTGACTGTCAGCAGAGTAGATGATATCTCCATGTGGCAGGAGGTGAGATGAGCTGTCCTCCCACAGGCCCATGAACACACACACACACACACACACACACACACACACACACACACACACACACACACACACACACTCAGGTGTTTATAGGATGGTTCATTGTTTTGATCGGCAGAGAGTGGGAGGAGGAGGATGATCGGCTCTAACGTGAGGTTTTCTGCCTGTGATACCTGATGGGATCATTTGTATTGTATGTTGTCTTGTTTTTTCCCCCCATCGTAACGTTTTCCTAAAACTCACGAGTCATCTTCCATAAACTGTGCCTGTGGAGGTTTACGAAGCGTCCCTCTTGTGCCTGACTGGCAGAATGTTTGCATTAGATATTGCATATTGCCTTAAGGTTTATTTGACTGATATCCAAATGATGGCATCGTTTGTTGACACAGCAGTCAGTGCCCTGCCTTTGAGCGATAAATGACACTCTACACATCATGACTCAGACAGGTGGCTGTGGCATAAATTGATAAAATTATAAACCGATGATGGATTAACTCCATGTGACTTGCTGCTGATGTAAATGATGCTGCATGTGGAGCTGCGAGCTGTCATCTTAACGAGCACTCACACGAGTAATGTTTCGGTCTGAGGAGCGGCCATTATTCAACACCATGACTCCACGACACTAATCTTGGGCGTCGACCTTGAAACTGTGTTGACTGTAGAGATCTTCTGTGCTGGTGGCTTGAAGATGTGTGTGAAGCATCCACGTTTTACAATCTGTAGTTTCTTTGCAGCTGCAGCCATATCTGAAGCATTGTAGTCCACCACAAGCTCACTGGTTCTGCTGATATTGAGCTTCAGGTGATTGTTGTAGCTCCATGTGATGAAGCTCTATCAGTCCTCTGGACTGCTCTGGAAAAACAGTCTCTCAGTGAAGACACACACACACACACACACACACACACACACACACACACACACACACACACACGCACACTTGCTTGCAACCTGGGTAAAGACAATTTAAGCTATAGAATATGTTTTCTTTTTGTCATTTGGGCAAACTAACCCTTTAATATCACTGCGAAACTAGTCTTTTTCAGATACTGTCTGCTCATTGTAGAGTTCTGATTCAGGTATAGCTTGACAGCATTACTTTCACCTTTAGTCAAGTCACTTGCTTTGTTTTTTGTCAACTTCATTTGCAATGCATATTTCTCAGGGTGTGCCCTGAGTGCAGACGGAGTCTAGGCAGTGAACTCCTGAGTACAGAAGGATGAGCTAGTCCATGATTAGGACAATGGTGTACACGCAGATAGTGGATGTATTTCGGTTATAGGATTAAACTGGAACAAAAGTCACTCTAGAGGGACAAAATGAATAAGAAAAGACACTTTCTGGAGGCCCCAGAGGTCAAAGAATACCTGGTGAAAGGAGAGAGATTTACCAAATGGTCAGAGGTGAGTGAACATTTCAAGAAAGTCTGTGCAGCATTTGAATCCCACTTTAGCAACTTTAATGACTCAGCTGATGCTGAATTTCTGTTCTGGTAGACATAGGTAGTCCTGCAGCATACGTGATAATTCAATTTAGCATCAACACATGATCAAGCAGCTCTGTTTTACAGTCCATAATGTTTATGAACTCTAATTCCCTTGTCCCCATCAAGGACTCCACAAAGACTGTTCCTGTCACCATGAAGGTGGATCCGAAAGGTTTTTATGTCTACTGGATGAACCAAAGCAAGGTAATCCGTATGCAGAGTCTGAAAAAGGAAAGAAAACGTGCCCTTGCACAATATATCACGGGGGTGAGGGAGAGTTGAGTGGCTAATAGAGATGAAATGGCTTTATGTGGATTGGACAAACAACCTGACAGATTAGAAGATATATCAAATAGAAGTAGTCATGTTTCAGTGACTCACATCCAGAGTGTGTGTAATGTGCACGTGAGCAGGATCTGCCAAAGCTGTGGGGTAACCGAGAGCTGCATTACACCTTCCGGTCGCAGCAGCTTGAGGAGATTATTGATTGGTGCTGATGTGGGCTCACCATCCTGCTGAACTGTGATGCACTCCATGGAGAAGACCATCTGTCTTCTGCTTCAGCTCTGTCTCTCTCTGTCTCTCTCTCATTGAGGCCCCTTCTGGTTTCCGCCACATCACAAAAACCAGTGAAGCCTACATCGAATGCGTGCCTCATTTGTCTGGGCTCATGCTGTCGTTGACTTTGAAGCGCTCGTGTGAAATTTGCCTCACAGTTTCCCGCATGATGTTTCAGGCCATTGCAGTCAAATTTTCTTCACACAAACAAAGTAAATCCCATAGTTTTTGCACTTTGCCAAAGGATGACTTGTATCTGAATCCATATTTGGACTGGCGCCTACATGTTGAATTCAGTATTGGAGATGACTCTCTGCTTCTTGTTTCTAGGAGACAACGTTCCTGGATGTTGCTACTATCAGAGATACCAGAACAGGAAAATATGCAAAACTTCCCAAAGTGAGTACAGTATCATTATTAAATGTACTAACCTGCTCTCTCAATTAAATCTAAGCGGTGTGTTTGTTATGAAAGAATCTCTGCAGGCATGCAAATAGGGCGTCAAACCCTTAGTTTGCCTAATAGTATGAGAGGCATATTTGCATTGCAAAAAACATCAATGGACCCATGTACCCAGGCTATTCTCCCACTACAGAAACACACAGATGCACACATACACAAACACACTGAGTCATGATCTGAGATTTCTGTGAGCAAGCTTGTGCGTGTGCGTGTGTGTGTTTGTTTGAGTTGAGATATGACAGTTGTAGTTGTTCTCCGCTTCCTCGCTGGCCTCCACAGAGAGTTGCAGTATGCAGCCATCGTCATCCCTCACTGAGGGTTCAGAGTTGAAGTCTAAAATCTGTCCCCCTCAGGGAGAACACAGAGCTCTGCATCATCTGGCTGCAGTGCTGCTGGAAGCGCATCTTCCTCTCGGGCCCCTGAGGAGTTTTGGGAAAGTGGCTCCAGTGCTGGCGTTAGCTCTGCGCATCTGAAAGTAGCATGGCAGTGATTGATTGTAGAGTAGCACATACAGGAAGGTAGTTGGGCTTTTTGCTAGTGTTTGTGTTGTATATAAACGTGTGTGTGTGTGTGTGCGTGCGTGCATCTCAGAGTGTATGTGCATATATTTGCAAGTCTTGGTCAGAAAATTTGCTTGTGCTGAACGAGCTCCCAGAGAACAAGTGCTGCAGGCATGATTTTAGATCTTTAAGCAAATAGAGGGTGAACACGATCAACAAAACGATCAGGTAAAGTGCTTAAAAATGGCGCCATATATTTTGACCCAATGAGATCTGATTGTCTTCCTCTTTTGCATGTCACAGCACCCCAAGGTTCGCAACGTGTTCAACCTGGACTTTCCAGACAGCAACCATCTCGCCAAAACTCTGACCATCGTCTCAGGTCCAGATACAGTGAATCTGACCTATCACAACTTCTTTGCCTCAAAGGAGAAAGTGACGCAGGTAATGAGCTGCTGTATACACTGCCTCTGTGTGTTATTGGTGTGATTCCTCCTGCTATTTACACTCCCTTTCTGTCACTGATCCCTTCTGATTGTTCAAACACAGCCACAGGCCATTAGCCATTATACAGTGAGCCTGTACTTCCCCCCCAGTAATGTGCCCTCTCCCTCCCTTATAGCATTTATGAGACTTTATGACTCCAATATCCGGATTTAATCAACCGTAATGAAATCACAACTGGGCTTTGATCAAATGCAACATGCACTACTCTCATTTCCTGAGGTACTATTATATTAATGCCCTCTAGTGGTGAATTTGTGTCCATTAAAAATCTCTTAAAACGGTTTTAGGGCTAATGACATCTCAAGCACAATTCATGTTGACACTGAAAGTAATATCCCTGCTTGTGTTTGCAATTAAATGCACACCAGAACTGGGCAAATGACATTCTTGCAATTGCCTACAACGCTGCAAGAAGCAACGCGTGCAGACAGGTCTTCCTGGAGAAAATGTAAGTGAACATCATGTCATCTGACAGGTCAGGCCTGAACTGTTGCTGAGTGAACACTATGCCATTTAATTTCCCCATATTAGCGCAGTATCGGACTATAAGCCTTTGTGTTCAATCATAGGTACGTCCGCATTTCTCTTCACACCAACAAGGACGGCAAGATCGCAGTGAAAAAGTAGGTTACAGTGCAGCCATCCGAAGGTGTCGGATGGCTCACAGGCATTTAGTTGTACACTTGATTTCCACATTTCTTCTCATTGTTTCACTGTGTGCTTTCACAGTATTTACAAGATGTTCCCTGCGGATAAGAAGAGGGTGGAAAATGCCTTAGCATCAGCACACCTCCCTAAAGGAAAGGTTAGAAAATATAGACATTGTGGTGGGTTGGTTGTGTTCTCTGAGTCTATCAGTTATTTTCTCACTTCTCGCCATAAATACAGTAAAATTAGGTCAAATATTTGTTTTTGCAATAATGAGATATGTGTTTTTACACTTCAGCATGACACCATGAAGCCTGATGTCTTCACCGAGTCTGCTTTCAGGGCCTTCCTGACAAATCTCTGCCCTCGGCCAGAGATCTATGAGATCTTCACTTCTTAGTGAGTCGGCCTCTCCATGTGCTCCACTGGTTATTTCCTGATATGGCTGAATCATCCTTGATTTGTCATTTTATGTCCTGTAGTTTACCAAATACACACCTCAAAAGCTCAAGTCATATGTTGTCTTATATTTAGTGTTACCTAGCATTTACCTGTGTGAGATATCCACAAATTCTCAGTGAATGATTGTCATTGTCCTTTTACTTGTTGAGGTAATCCCTTTCATCTGGCATCTAATCCGCCTATTCTTCCAGGGTTATCTAATCTTGAATCTGGTAGTTATGAAGCCAGAAACATGCTTCTTCACACCTCTTCTAATTTGTTAGCACAAAGCCACACATGCCTGCTGTAAATGATATTGTGTTATGTTAGGCTGAGCCTGCAGTTCGTTCATTAGCTACCCGGTGCAGGCTCAGGTGGCAGCAAGTGGACCGTGATAGGCAGGAGCCATATTATGTGCAGCGCTGTTGTGATCGTCACGCCTCACTGTGCCCCCCAGCTCCAACAAACCCACCATGACAAAGGAGAACTTCACCAAGTTCCTCAACGAGAAGCAGAGAGACTCTCGGCTCAACGAGGAGCTGTTCCCACGTCTGCGGCAGGACCAGATCAAGGCTCTGATTGACAAATATGAACCCTGCTCCTCTAATTCAAACAGAAGTGAGATACACTGATGATATGTTAGTTATGTGGAGCGCTTACGGGCTGGGTAATGCCTTTGTGCTTTTGATCCGCAGGTCTGATTTCTCCAGAAGGGCTCTTATTCTTCCTCATGGGGCCAGAGACATCAGTTGTCATGCAGGACAGACTGGCCAAGTGTCAGGATATGACCCAACCACTACCCCACTACTTCGTCAAGTCCTCCCACAACACATACCTGACAGGTCGCGTACTGTACACCACTTTGATTTTAGCTCACAAATTCTCATACCTGATCAACTGAACATCTGAGGATGAGGATGTGATTTATGAGGGACTTTATTTTCATTTGTCCGTCTGTCACCTTGCAGCTGGACAGTTCTCCGGCGTGTCCTCTCCAGAGATGTACCGTCAGTGTCTGCTGTCCGGCTGCCGCTGCCTGGAGCTGGACTGCTGGAAGGGCAAACCTCCAGATGAGGAGCCCATCATTACCCACGGCTTCACCATGACAACCGAGATCCTCTTCAAGGTGGTGACACAGTTTTGGACAGTTTCACTTTAACATTTTGCACGTTCACATTTTTGTTTCGCGTGATTCAGATATGAACAGATCATGTGGTTTGAACAGAAAGTGGAGCTGAAGGAGCAAACGTTAGGGGCCGTCTCAAAAGTGCATGCGAGTAAGGCCAAGATGAGCTTCTCAGAGTTTAGTCATTAGCTTTCTCTTTTATCATCATTGATATTTCAAACCAACATATTTTTGTCTGGACCTCCTCTCATTGCATGCACGTCCTCCTTTTATAAAAAAAATAAGTGAGTATCTATTGTAGATTCGTTCAGCCAACTTTAGGTTCATCTGGACCTCCCTTTACATACACAACCCCTGCTTTAGACTCACTTCTCAATTTTAATTTAAAAGCTATGATACAAATACAAATCATACTTTATTATTTGATTATTTGGTTCATGGTTAAAATACTGTGTTATAAATGTTATTGTATACTATATGTAAACTCATTCATTTACCCATGATCAGTATGGATTGCAGTAGAAAATGAAGCAGAGCAGACGATCCTTGATAACTTTTGTTCTAAGCCCAGACGACTTCTGGTGAGTATTTCCTTGCTGCTGTCTGTCATCAGTCTTGGACCTCTTCTAGTAAATGGCCGACCCCTAGTTTCCTGTGAGCACAGTTTGCCTCGTTTCAATAGGACATCTTCATGTACACACTTGCCAGAAGCTGTTCATGCTGACCAAAGAGTGCAGCAATGTGCCATGGCTATAAATTCAGTGATTACCTTTGATTCGCGCCCATCAACACGTTAAAGAGCAAACATGTGTGAGGGCTTAAAAGAATGCAGTAGCACACACACACACACAGAGAGAGAGAGGCAGGCAGCCCCGTCATCCTCTCACACTCAAGACTTCCATTTAAGGGCAGGCGGCGCTCCACAGTCCCCGGGGCCCCGGACACAACACCTCAGTTCAGTTTACCGTCCGACTCTAGATGTGATAGTTTTGGAGGCTGACTTCAGGGCCTCTGCATATAAACAATAGTTCTGCAGTTTGTCATGTTGTCTCTCTTCATGTTTTGGCGGAATAGCCACGATTTGCCTGTTTTTCTCATGCTTTTGTAAAATTTTCATGATTTCACTCCACTGGCTTGTTTCTATATCTCTCTTGTCACCTATATCTCTTTCATTCTAAGTCAATTCCAATGAGAGCATAGATCAAACACAAAAACGCCTGCCTCTTTTTGATGTGTGACAGGATGTGATTGAGGCCATCGGCGAGAGCGCCTTCAAGACCTCACAGTATCCCATTATCCTCTCATTCGAGAACCACGTCGACTCGTAAGACCTGAGCTTTTCCATGACCTCATTCCCCGTAAAGTCCTTAACACAATGTAATAATGTCCTGATGCCATTATGCCAATGTCATTGTGACAGTAACTGCAGATTGTGCAGGTGTTACTCTGCTTTATTCCAGGGTGAAACAGCAGGAGAAGATGGCAAACTACTGCAAAACCATATTTGGTGATGCCCTGCTAACAGAGCCGCTGGACAAATACCCTGTGAGAACACTGCTGCAACACAGCGGGAGAAAAATAGAGCTAGATAAAGTTTATATGTTGGGGGTTTGTTAAACAGAGCACTTTGTGGGATAGATAAAGGATTATCGTGTTGCCCTGTGAGACTGAGTTCTGCAGTCTAAGCGCATTAGCATGAAGGCAATAAATGGCAAAGTTCAAGCTTCATGTTTGGACTCTGTCTTATCTCTGCTAGACATGATAGGCTCCTGTACCCATCCAGCTGATTCATATCAACTGCCAACGTCTGTTCACCTCCTCGCAGCTGTGTGTGTGTTGAGCGGAGGGGTGTGTTTGTATTCCTGAGGCAAGTGGAGGGGATGTTTAACAGTCTCAAATAATATCAGGGCCGCAGCCAGGATCATGACTCTATACTCCCCCTGCCCCCAGCAGAATTTCTGTTTAGCCAACAAAGATGTTATCTTTAAACAGGATGATCTTAATGCGTTTTTAAAGCCCCCCCACACCTGCAGGGATATAATTCTGCAACACAGTAATTCTATATTTAACATGACTATTTTTTCTGCCTTAAAAAATAAACTGTGATTGTTGAAAAGACGTAGTTCTGCATTTTGGGAAATGTGCTTTCTTGCTGAGAGTGAGATCACAACACTGATTCCACTCTTATTTCTGTTGGATGAATATGAAGCTACTTAGCTTAGCTTAGCTTAGCTTAGCATAAAGACAGGAAACAGGGGGAAACGGCTTGCCTGGTTCAGAACGATGAGAAATAGTCTGCCTACGAACATCTTCTTGGTTTATTCAGTTCAAAAACAGTACAGGTTTAACAAAAATGTGAAAATATCAAGTTGTGGTTCAGCGTAGGTTTTTGTGTCTGACAATTCCTTGACAGGTTTCAGTAACTTCCTGGATTCTTGGTGCTGTGACATTGCCAGGCAACAAACAAGGAAGTCACTGAATGACTAAGAAATCATCCTGCTCATAAAAGCCATGTAAACAAATTTTAGGTACAAATTAAACAATATGTAAAGATGTATTATAATATGACATTACTTATAATATAATATGTTACTTCATGAGCTTTAGCGAATTTTGTTGCCTTCAAACAAAGCCAGGCTAACTGTATCTCTGTGTGTCAGTTGTTTCTTTGTGTTAAGCTAAGCTAACCCCCTGCAGGCAGTAGCTTCATGTATCTTCCAATTTAACTAAAATGAATTTATTTCCCAAAATGTCGAACTATTCCTTTCAAATGCCACAGTTACAGCCCTGAACAAGTACCTCTTATCACTGTTTTTTTCTGTTTGTCTGTGACATCCAGCTGAAGTCGGGTCAGCAGATCCCCAGCCCATCTGAGCTCATGGGCAAGATTCTCATCAAGAACAAGAAGGGCAGCCATGAAAAGACGACCCAGACTAAAAAAAACTGCACGGCAGCCACTGACCAGACCACAGCCACAGCTGCATCAGCCCAGGACCAAAACACCAACTCGCAGGATCCTGCCAACCCAGCACCCAGCACCCAGGAGAACCAAGGTGGTCTGGATGAACCTCGAGCCAAATCAGATTGTGCTCTAAAAACAGACCTGTTTAGTTATTTTAGTTATAATTAGGTGTCACTGACATCATGTTTACATGTTTAACCAGAGGGGGACGCAGCTGTGGAGGACAACGAGGAACAAGAGGACACAGAGGAGCAGGATGAGGAGAAAATGAAGACATCAGATGAGGTAGAGTAGGCGGTTGTGATGACAGTTTTATTGCCTCACATCATCTGTGTCCTGCTAAAACAGTTCAAACGTCACTTAACTTCCTGCCAATCCCCCACAGGGCACAGCTGGACAAGAAGTGACAGCATATGAGGCAATGTCATCCCTGGTCAACTACATCCAGCCCAACAAGTTCATCTCGTTTGACAATGCCAGAAGTATGCGTCCATATGTTCAACCCAAGCACAGATAAAATAGATTTTTACAGCACAGACTTTAAGAGAAAATGACAGGTAAACAAATCAAAGTGAGTGTGAGTTGTGTAACTCTTCCCGTCAATCTTGTCTTCCTTTGCAGAGAAAAACAAGAGTTACGTCATCTCGTCTTTTGTGGAGACCAAAGGGGAAACAATGATTGCCAAGACCGCAGTTGAATTCGTCGAGTATCCTTGAAGAGAGCTGCAGATGCTGTTGCGCTCCAAAATAAGCCGACCTGTGTTAAATGGGCTGATTAAAATTGATTAGGCCTTCTTTATGCTGTCATGACAGGATCCTGGTTCACATACAAACACAGAGGTATAAAGCTGTGCTTCCTAAACCGCCTTTCTTAGATACAATAAGAGGCAGATGAGCAGGATTTACCCCAAAGGAACGAGAATGGACTCATCCAATTACAACCCCCAGCCTTTTTGGAACGTAGGCTGCCAGATGGTGGCGCTCAACTACCAGACGATGGGTAGAAATGAACACACAATGCACTGATAACCACATAATACCATACACTACATGAGAGGATGTAACTAATCACTTTTTCTCTTTAATGACATTTTGGGAAACGTCATGTTGTGTTAAACCTGAGCTTCTGTTTTTCACCACAGCAGGTCAGTGTTGCACCTCTTTGTGCCTCTGCTGTGCTTCATCCCGAACGCTCACTGCTCCTCCCTGTGCTGAAGAGAGGGGGCATGAATGGCTCTGTTTGTGCCTGTTTTCAGATTTCCCCATGCAGCTGAACATGGCTCTGTTTGAATTCAACGGCAGAACGGGGTACCTGCTCAAACATGATGTGCTGCGTCGCAGTGACAAGAAGTTCGACCCTTTCTGCGACAGGATTGACACTGTTGTGGCAAGCACATTGACCATAAAGGCAGGTTCACAGCCTTGTTGCTCTTACATTTCTCTCACTTGAGTGTTGTGAGTTCGGTAGGGATCTCAGTGTCTGTGCAGACTGATTATGAAAAGAAAACACTTTAAAAAGATGAAATTAATGACATTAAAGCTGCAGGTAAACATTTTCACACACTAAAGCAGCCCGATTTATGGTATTTCATTGCAGAGAAACTGATGCACAAATAATGCAATATGAGTATAGCTGACAGCTGTATTTGCTCTTCTAAACTGAGAAATAAATTAGCCTCAATAGCCTTGGAAAGTCTGTGTGTGTGTGTGTGTGTGTGTGTCGCCATGATCGCTTGGTTTTCCCTCTAATTTAGGTGCAGAGTCCATTATAATACAAGCTTCATGCTGAGAGTGATACATGGTTCCTGGTATTCAACAGACTCTGCATGCATGAAAACCTGAGCTCTGTTGCATCCATACTGTTAACCACATCATGCAAGGATGTCCTCAAATCTGTGTCTCACCTGTCTCCACAGATCTACTCGGGGCAGTTTCTGTCTGACAAGAACGTGAAAACAGGAGTCGAGGTGGAGGTGATTGGGCTGCCGGGAGACCCCAAGAAGAAATATCGCACCAAGTGGTCCACCACGCCCAACGCCATCAACCCAGTGTGGAATGAGGAGCCTTTTGTTTTCGAAAAGGTGTGTGTCAGTAGACAAACATGTTCCAATGCATGTGCAGGTGAATGTGTTTGCGTGAGCTCACCTGTCATAAGCCTGTGCTGATGCTGCTGCTGGTCTTAATATATTTGTTATTGTTATGATGGACAGATCCTGCTCCCAGAAATGGCCTCTCTCAGAATTGTAGTCCATGAAGAGAACGGCAAATTCTTGGGTCACAGAATCATCCCACTTGATGCCATCCAATCAGGTCAGTGAAGCTGAGAAAAAAAACCCTCTTCACTTCATGTTTCATCTAATCTACATAATTTAAAACAAAACTGAGTCATCCAAGGCCACAGAATGTTTGCTAGCGTGTTTTAGCCAGTTTCTGGATCAGGGGAGCTGCTGCCTTGTTTTTAAGGCTTGTTTCATGCCCTGCAGGTTTCCATCACATCTGCCTGCGCAGTGAGAGCAACATGCCGCTCACTCTGCCCGCTCTCTTTGTGTACATCGAGGTCAAGGACTACATCCCTGCTGCCTTCGCAGGTTCTTGGCTTTTCACTTTGTGGTTTTGACAAAAAAAACTCTGCTGCAACTGAATGCCCATTTTCAGAGTGACAGTCAGGGACGCAGATGACTTAGTTTGAATGTGTGGAGCTGGGCAGCATTTAGTTTTGTTTTACTAACATTTCTGAGTATGAATTATTGCTGCACTGTGTAATGATGCTTTTTGTTCTTCCTCAGATTTCACAGATGCCTTATTTAATCCAACAAAGGGCACAGAGAAGACCACAAAGACCCCAAAGGAGGTAAAAAAAAAAAGCTGCTAAAGGAAACTAAACTCAGGCATCATCTACTAAAATTGACATATCAGTAATGTCCCCAGCTCTCCCTTAAACCCATAACAGCACTAATTAACTTCCTGGAAGATGACCAGCCTCGTAAGATTGTGATGTTCCTGTCCTTTTTGTGCCCACGCAGTCATCCTCTGACTACATCTCTCCTTATGAGATGCCTCTCATGGTCCAAACCTCCACAGACAAAGCTCAGGAAAGTGAAGCACCTGCTGCAGGTAATGGCAACACAGTTTGGAGTTCATGTTTGAAATACTGAGCTTTAATATGGCTTTTGTAGCTGGTCTTTAGTGTTGAACTAAGAGACTGTATTTGATCACTGAACTTTCCACTCTCCCTAGAAAAGGCTGAATCCGAGCCTACACCACTAGTTGATGCCAGTGATGAATCGTCCCAGTCTCCACTAGAAGCAAAAGCAGAAGAAACAAAGGAAGAAGCGGAGAACAAGTCAGACACTCCACAACCTCAAGCAGAACCTTCTCAAACTCCTGACGACACTCCTACAGAAGATCCCGCTCAAGATGCAGCAAGTGCCACATCTGAAACCCTCCCTGAAGAGGCAGCCGCTGAGAAAGAAGTAGTTCCAGAGTCGGAGGCAGCTCCTGAAACCAAAGAGGAGCGGGCGAATGACTCCAGCACAAATGCCGAGCCTCCATCAGAGGACAAACCAGGTGCAGAAGCTGCCAGTGCTGCTGAAGAGCCTGCTGCCCTGGCCTTGCCCTGTCCAGCAAGTGCATCGCCCGAGTCTGCAGGCGACTCTGCGAAGTACAGTGAAGGTAACACTGAAGTGCTTCATGTGATGCACTCATCAGTTCTCCTTTTGTCAGTACGCTGTAGGTAAAGATCACTGAGAGTGCAAATACAGACCAACTCTGACTTTTTAAAAAGTTTTTTATAAATGTATGTCCACTGTCAACACAAGAAGGTTTGTGTTTCTGCTGCAGAGCCTTCGACTGTGACCACTGAAGAACTGACACAGCACAAGAACTATCAGAAGGTCACCAAGCGTCAGGAGAGAGAGCTGAAAGAAACAGAGAAGAAGTATCAGAAAAAAGGCGAGGACCTGATTCAGAGGTACTCTGATTCCTTCAAGGCCATCAAGAAGAAGGCCTCGCTGAAGAAGAAAGAGTAAGGGGATTCATCTGTTTCCCATTTGTTGTCGTAGTGCAGTTTCTTGCTGAAATATGCTATGAGAAAAAAGTTTGCCAAAAAACAGTCCGATAGTGTTGGTGGAGGAGGAGGGATGTCATGTCATTATTTCAGAGTAGTTAGATCCATCTGTCCAACTGTTTATGTTTAGTCATTCACTAAAGATTGTTCTGTTTCCTACAAAGGTGCAGTGAATTCTACAGCATATTAATACTGCTGACCCACTAATGAAGTTGTTGTTGTTGTTTTGGTCAGCGTCATTACTGAGATTAGATTTAGAAGCACAGAGAATATTCCTCGGCTAATGTGTTTTTCTAGCAGAATATTAAAGGGTGAAGAGAACAGCAAAATGAATATGGGCTGCTTTCAGGACAAAACACGTGTTATTCAAGGACAAATGAGCATGGCTGTGCAGGATTTCCAGAAACCACAAAGTCGTACGTCCATGTCTGTACTCGGAGGGGTGGTGGCTGTTAGCTGAGAACGTCTATTCCCCATGCATCATGTTATGTGTCCTCCAGGGGAGGGGGAACCACCGCTGACTCCTCTGTGAAGACGGAGCGGGTGCAGGAGCAGAAGGAGAAAATGCATGTTGAGCTGCAGGCTTTGTGGGCGGAGCAGTGTGATCAGCTGAGGAAGAAGAAAGAGCAGTGTGCTACAGAGGTTAGTAAAACACAGGGCTGTGTTTAAAACTGCTCTAAAGGTTGGCTCAGTCAAAAAAGGAGATATTAGTGGTGCTAACTCAGCACATTTACTCAAGTCTTAAAGCTGCACTAATCAGTATTTTATAACAAGGGCTGTGTAATGTGAAAGGTGTCGCTTGCAGTGACCAACCCTACAGAGAATTATGATCTATTTTTATTGGCTAAGCAGCTCCCCTCAGACATGCAGAGCATTTTAACATCTTTCAACTCATTGTTTCAGTTTAACGGGTCACAATTTCACTGTTTTGGTCCAATGGTGAATGAAAAAAGGTCTAAAACCCCTGCTCCAGCACCAAACAGCACACAGACATATTTAGCAACCAGCTGGTGATCATAGTGCAGCATTCAGTCACTAAAAAGCCACATATTTCCCCCAGCAGTTGGTGGAGGCCAGACAGAGCTCAAAGGAGACGTAATATTGGACTCAAAATTGTCAGGTGTCCAGAAACACAACTCTAACAAGTGCTAATGTTTTTCTGTCTGCAGGTTGCTAACACCTTTAACCACATCAACAACTTTATCAGATGAAAATATGTCAGTGTTGTACTTGCATCTTATTGTACTGCCCTCAAGTGGCCAAACAAAATCAACTATAGGAGGTTCCACTACACCTTTGATTTACTTAAATACATAGTAAATACATTTTCTTTATTTTATAGTTCCTCTTCACTACGTTTCAGAAGAAGTTATTGTGCTTTTTACATAGACAGACAGTTTGCTGGTGAACATAGTGAAGCAATCAGCAACTAAAGAATCAGATATTTCTCTCAGGAGGAAAGAGAGTGAAAACTGGACTCCATATGAACCATAATCTTCCTCCATAACTGCTGGATGTGAAAAGCAACTGTTTATGAACAAGTTGTCCATATCAACTTAAAGGTGATGATATGTCTGTCTGATATGTCAGTGCCGGCTATTGCAGGTTAAACATCTACTTTTACTTGTCAATTTCTAAATGGAGATTTGCATGCAAATGTTGATGCATTTTTCTAGATAAAACAGTAAATAAATCAGTTAAGATTTGCTCCACCCCAACCAGCTATAATCTGCATTCATTGAATACTGAGCAGGAAACTAGTTTTACTTTTCAGACCTACTGAAACTGATCCTGACAGCATTTTTACTTGTAACTGCCACATTTCGTGGTGGCATTGCTACTTTTGCGTAAGTAAATATAATGTAAATATATACTTTTATCACCACTCACATTCAATACATAAAGAACTATCTGTCAGATTAACTTCAAATGTCTTGCAAGAATGAACTTTGTATTTTACTCATGGTTTGAAGATAATGCACTTTATTCTGCTATCATTAATGTTCTCTGTATCTGAAAGTCAAGATCTTCTCCTTATCCTGTTGTAACGTACTCTGATGTGCTCCTCATCCAACCACTCTCCTCAAACCCACCTCTTGGCTGTCTTTATTACATCTAATGTTTCATCCCAAAAATAGGATTCATTTCCGTGGTTCAGAATGTATTCACATCTCTCATGGAGCACTTAATTTTACCTCTCTGCGCTGTGTGTCTGCGGGCCAGCAGCCAGGCCTTTAGAGGCTCTATTGATTATACACCAGAGCCAGGTGCTCGGGGGTGCTCTCAGAATAAGCTCTGAATCCGAATCTGACTGAGGGGTCAATCAGGTAATTTTCCAAGGGTTGCCACCTCATTAGACAGAGTGTTGACCGTACTGTAGAAGTGCTGTGGAGTGAGATGAGAGTTAACATCTCGCACACAGGTCTTGGGCAAAGTGCTCTCATCAAACTTAAAGCCAAAGTTCATGCACGTCAAATTAAGGGCTGAACTTTTGGTTGGCCTAAAGACGAGCGACTTCAATCACGCGCAGCATTGACGTTGTTATTTAGAGCGACTCAAGTCTCGTTTTCTAGCTTTGTCTTGACTGTGATTGTCACCTCCTTCTTCTATTGTGACAGAGACTGGCGAAACTGTTGGAGATGGCCACAGAGAGACACGCCAGTGAACTGAAGACCCTGGAGAGGTGTGGGCACACATACAACACATTTGGGACATGGTGTACACACTGAGAGTGCACGACGGCTTTGCTGACTCTGTCCAATCTGCTCTTTGAGATTTTGGTGTGACACTATTGGTGTGTGTGCGCGTGCGTGCATGTGTGTGTCATCTGAGGTGAAACATTTGACATTTTGCAAAGACGATACCTCAAGAAATGAATGAATCACCTCAATGTGCAGGTCCAAAGTACTTGGGTGGCTTATAGTGTTCTGCGTGTGTGTGTATGTGTGTGTGTGTGTTATCCCAAGTCCCCAGCTGGCAGATGGTTATCTCAGGACAACCATTATCCAACAGGTGTTTAAACAGCAGTAGGGAAGCAAAGGCAGCTCTGGTCATCTACCTGCCCACACAGACACTATAACATCACATTAAAGCCTTTCTTTCACTGCAAAGGTCACATCAGAGACACGCAGCTCTGCAACACGCCTTTGAAGGAAAAAGGCTCTTTATAGGGCCACTTCTGAATTTTAGGTGTTGAATCAAGCAGGAGTCCTTACTTTCTGTCATTGCTTTGCTTTGCAGCGACACCAAAGAAAACAAGAAGAAAACCCTCACAAAATATTCATCCTCAGAGAAAGCAAAGTGAGTCCGCAGCTTGACCTTCAGACACTTTATATGTGTCCGTTCATTGCCGCTCCTCTCGCCGAGGTACAGCTTCTTGTCCACAGCGGAGAGAAATATGAGGAGAGAGACGATGAGGAGCAGCTTAGCTTGCACATTAAGCATGGCTTGATTTGGTGAATTTTTAACATTATGTACAAGAGATCTAATTGAAAATTATAATGATCTTCTCTTAGGCTGAAAAAGGCAATGAGCACAGAGCTGTTGGATGAGACTGGTCCATCGGATGGTGCGGTAAGTGGTGTTTTAAACTCGTTGAAAGCAGCAGAGACTTTTAAAGCATGCATGGAAAATAAAATCGGCAGTTTGACATTTTGTGCTTTTTCACTTTGTTGCCGAGAGTTAGATGACAAGATTGATGCCGCTCTTATACTTGTGCATAAAGTATAAAGCTGGAGCTTGCAGCTGGTTAGCTTAGCTTAGCATAAAGACTGGAAACGGGTACAAGCACCTGGTCTGGATCCAAAGGTAGCAAAATCTGCCTACCAACATCTGTAAATCTCACTGTTTAACACAGTGCATCATGTTTGTTTGGCCTAGAGACTGATAACAGTCTTTATGCTAAGCTAAGCTAACCAGCTGCTGGCTGTAGCTTTATATTTAACAGACAATTATGAGAAAAGTAAAAAAGTGAATCTGCACACTTACATGCAGCATTGCATTCAGCATACTGACATGTACCTAAAATAGTATTAATGTCACAGCTCAGACTTAACATCCACAGGTCTGTTCAGCTTCTACTGTATTCAGAAGTGTAACTATGGTTACAAAGAGGCAGCACTGTCTAAAGATCTAAACACAACATGGAAAAAATATCACCTTAGGCATGTTACACGTTTTCCTTTCATGCACCTCTACACATGTTCACATACACCCACATGCACACTCATTCGCCCACAAACCACCCACACACACACACACACAAACACACACACCAGGGAGCAGGCTAATGCACGTGTTGTAGATGACTCACTTCAGACCTGTTGTATCTGGGTTACAGACCCGGCCATTTCACTTTCCTCCAATCCTCTCCTATCGGCTCCGTCTGGCTGGCAGCAACCTCACTCATCCCTCCACACATTAGGGTGGCTTAGCAGCTCATTTTGAGCTACTTATTCAGCATTTGCTCATTAATTACGGCAACTATTTATAAAACAATCAGCTTTTTAATCAGCACAGCCTCAGTATTGAATGGCCGGGTGCAGAAAGGGCTGTGTAACCGAATTGGACAAGTCCAACCTGTTGTGACTTAAATGTATTGATTCTCTTGCTCAGGTTGCATCCCATGGGTGCATTCCTCTCCAGATAAACACACACATAGACTCACAGGGAGGAACATGAGCTGACGAACAGCTGAGAGAGATGCAAACAGTCCATATCTCTCACTCCATGCCACACGCACACACATGGACAAGCACACACAGACTCAAGCCACAGATCGATGGTGCTTTTCAGTGGAAACATGTATTGCCTTTTATTGTATTGTTACAGTCTTCAGATTACAGCCCGCAGCAAGAGGCTCTGATGAAGAAACAGGCTGCTACACTGGAAGAAATCAAGACCCTGACTAATCAGGTACACACGCTGACACCAGGATACACTTGTTTTTGTCACTCAGGAGGTTATTAAAGCTAGAGAACGCAGGAACTAAACCCAGAATTTAAAGTTCCTTTCGCACATTTCAGTTTGCAGGGTTTAAAGTGGGATTTGGCAGGTGAGGGAGCCCTTAGATCCGGTGTAGTGATGCACCTAAAAATGACTCACCTAAAAATAACTGCAGAATTGAGTCTCTGAGCTCAGGTAGTTTTGTTTTCTTTGTGGACAGGCTATATGATCAGCTTCTTTTGAACAGCATTTTCTTAGCTTTTCTTTTTCTGGATCCCTCTGGTCCAAAGGATGTCCAACATGCTGCTGCTGCGGCCCTGAGGTTTACTGCTCTTTGTCTGTTTGTCGGATGTTACATGGACTATCATGCTATCATGGCTGCTTTCCAACAATTGGTAAAAGTGGAAACTAGCAAGTGATTCCAAAGAGCATCATCGGCTTAAATACAAGCTGATGATTGCTACCCTAACAGTGATCATGGATACCACAGGCTGTCCAGTGCCAGGCCAAATTAGTCCATTATCATAGTGCTGCAAACTACCCTGTTCCGTAGCCTGCACATAATCTGTCCAGTATTCTCACACAGCTTTTAAATAACACAAAAATGATTAGCATTTAATTTACTGTAAGACATTTCACAATGTGAATTAACCAGGTAACTTCCAACAACACAGTGTTCCGGATCATTCTGGCCAACTCTAACCCCTGCCTGTCTGTGTTTCCAATGCATATGATAATCTGCAAATACAGGGCAAATTAGATCAATGGCAGATTTACCAATCAGCAATGTTTTAGGTTCATCGTCTACAATTCAAAACTATGTCAACAACAAATCCCTGCTTTTCAAATCAGCCGTGGCCATCTGTCCATTTAGTGATGATACGTAATGTTGGCGGGTGACACATCCAGTTTACGATTGTGAGAGTACAGACCAAGCTCCCACCGCTGTAGATGATGTCAGAGCACGTAAATGACAATGCTTTGCTTTGAATTGGTGAAATCTTGGCAGATAACACTGAGAGAAGAGGTGTGAGTTAGTTTAGACATTGACGCGTCAGCGCCAGATGGATGATGTGTTTTTATGTCTCAGCAGTCATATTAGCTTACAAATACAGCTTTTGATAATGAGAGAAGCAGTGGGAGGAATTCAAGTGAGCGCTAATAGATTAAGGGACAAATGAAGATAACAACATGCAAGCCAATCTTTGCAGCATGTATTTAACATCACTGATTGAGTATTGAGCCATTTTCCTTAATCCACATTATTAAATATCTTTAAAATATTTTCTCATCACTCTTATTTAAAATCAATCCATACCACTGGGTTCAAGCCAGTTTTCTATCTTGTGCTTTCCAATGACCTTTATTTTTACCCGCGCCTATACATAAATCCATTCTCTAAAGATTACGATAAGCACCCGGCAGAGAAGAAAAAACTACAATAATGTCAATGTGTCCTTTTGACAAGCCTATAACGTCTAACTCACCTTTGGCCCCTGCAGCTCAATCAGGAAGCCCTGAAGGAGCACGAGCAGAAATTGAGGTCCCTGCCGGCAGAGGTGAGAGAGGCTGTCAATGTCTGTGTGGGCGCCCATTTTCCTGAACTGGTCGATCAGGCTGGAAACAAGAAGGTGGAGGGAGTGGGCTTCTATGGAGATGTCTTCCTGGGTTAGATGTGCCTTTTGACCACTGGCTCTTCAGTGTCACCCTGTCCGGACTTTTTAGGAACTTTTCCCCACTCTTCTTTTAACCTGTTGCATAACCTACAGCCTGAGCATAGCTATGGATTTGTAGATTATTCAGTTAGTTCTGTGTGAAATTTCAATTTAGAGGTGTTACTCATAGAGAATTTTTTTGAGAATTTTAAGCCATAATAATGTTTTCATGGATGTCCTGTAGACCAAAGGTTAGATGATTTGGCCATGATTTTCATTTTCTTTTTGACTCTGTATTTCTTTTCATTGAAAAATACCGCAGCAACGGATATCTTCCAGATGAAAGCTCTTCACTAAAAGCCATAGTCTGGTACTCCCAGTCCCCCCTCTGTCCTCATGATGAGCTCAAAAATGGGAAGAAATGTATCAAGAAAAATGTAGCAGCAAAAACAGGGTATCAGAGTCTGCAGGCTGCATAGAGACAATGACCCCATCTGTCACAAATGGTGTGTGATACTCAATGAAGGCACAGAAAGGCATTTACTCTGTGATGTGGGTGGGTTGTAAAGAAGATTTTGAAGGAAAACAGTACATTTCCTCTATAACTGGGGTAGATGTTCTATAGAACCGTGAGGATGGAAAAACACCAATATTACCTTTGCATTAAGACTGTTGTTGTGCCATTTTCTTTTGTGATGGATAGCTCTTAATAAACTGTAATTTGCACTGGACATGTGTGTTTTTTCTCTGTGTACTGAATGTGTTCATATTAAAGTCTTTAGTCATTGTTTGGGGGTTTTAATTTAGTTATATCCTGTTTTACTTCCTGCCTTTTTTTCTTTCCGCCCTTGTGATTGCAGATCAGTTTCACCTGTCCCTCATTAGTATTTCCTCTCTTGTGGAGTTAGTCCTGTGTTTTCCCTCTTTCACTGGTTTGTTATTGGTTTGGTAGTTTGCATTTCTTCTTTGTCTTTTTGGATTTTGCCCCTGATGGTTCCTGCAGTTTTTGCCTGCCTGATTTGTTTGTCTGGATTCAGCTTTGGTTATTAAAGCTCACTTTTTGGTCTTCAATCTGCCTGCCTTGGTGTTCAGCATTTGGGTCCTTTTTGAACTACCAAACCCATTTAGTCTGGTTTTGATCATGAGGGTATGATGCTTGCATGTAACATCGAGAAAAGTAGTTAATCATCGCATAAATCTGTTTTCTGTATTTCTGTTCGCTGCTTGGATACAATTTCAGCATACCATCCTTGTCTATTCTCCCATTATTTGTTTTACTGGATATCATCAAGTGACTCCAGCTGAAGACACACCTGCCTGCATGGCAGAGAATTATGAGAAACAGGAATGAGATGTTTACATGCACATTTTTTATCAGAGCACTCTAGCTGGCATAGCCAGGTGTCTGAAACGAGGATGTGCTATTTACATGCACAGAATATAATGTGTATACACCAAAAACCTGATCATCAACAGGATACTATTTTGCACGTAATACTCACTGAGAGAAATACTCTCTTTTTCAGGAGCACCCCGTTCACACAAACACTTACTCACATTCACACCTGCAAAGCTGCCCTGCATAAGCCCAGTCTAAGCTGCTGGACCTCGTTCAAAAGCACCAGAAATGAGGGAGGTGTCTGTGTAAGTGCTCTTTCACTTACACTTCCTGCTGGTCCAGGAATCAAACTGGCAACCTTTCGTTTGCAGACATGCTGCCCGAACCTGAGTCTGAACTTGAGCAGAATTTGAAAAAAGTTGAAATATTGCAAAAAAGTTTTACAACTTGGCTGAGGTGACAAAGTTGTGTGTTGATTAAAAAAAGGTGTATAGTTAGTGCCAACCCCTGTTTATCTTAATGAAGCCAAATATTCACATAACAACAGTGGATGGAAACACTCATTCATTTGTATTTACATTTGCTGATTTTCTGGAAATGAAAATGAATGAATGTTGATATCAAACCTTTTTTTCTGATTGGACCCCTTTAAACCAATACAGTATCTGCGTGCAGCACCATGTCACAGGGTGCATTTTCTGAGAGGCCACTCACAGACTGATTTTCCTTCCTTCTTTGAAACATTCGTGGGGACCTGAAAAGGAAAAACTGTGTAAAGTAAATAAAAAATGCAAAAAAAAAAAAGAGAGTTAAGGCTGAAAAATAATATTTAATTTACTCTTTCTTCCTGCCCAAGACTTCATCTCGGGACCTTTCGATTACAGCAAGGTATACTGTACCTGTATATTTAAAAAAGCACATATTAATGACAAACCCGAATGCAAGGGATGAGTCCAGTGGTTCAAGCAGCAGTAAAAACGTGAGTAAAGAGCTGTTGGTGCATCACTCTGTCTCTGAGCACTGCCTCAAACCTCAGCACTGCCCTCTGTAATTTGGCACATTATGGTATGACTGATAATACCACATAATTGCCGAGTCTTTTCTTTTCGACTTTTATGAGATCTGTGATAGAACAAGTGCTCTCTTCAAAACAGAGCCACAATGAAGGCACGTGGACTGGAGAGAATGCAGGTAATTTGGATTTTAAAAAGAAAAACAGAGATGTTCCAACTTAATTTCAGTGCTATATATAGTGCATTAATAACAGAGTTGTTTCTTCAAGTATTTACATGCACATGCATGCATTTATTAATGAGTGCAGCCTTCCTCTGAGTCACCATCCGATGCAATCTGCCTCTTTCTCTTATTTTCCTTCTTGGTGCAACACCCTTCTCCTGAATCAAATGACATGACTGACATTTAAAAGTGGAGGATATGGACAAGCCACGTCTGGGAGACACAGCTTGTGCCTGAGAGTCCTGCCACCTCATGCACAGCACAGATGAACCGCAAGCTTTAACGTGTGAAACCAGTCAGCCCTGAATCACTAGGATGATAATCTTACATAAGACAATGAAAACTCTGGCAGCTCTGTCTCATACCAGCTGGAGAGGGATGGCCTGAGCAGGATCTTTAACCGCCAGGCAAGACTCACTCTGGACAGAAGATAGAAGAGATAGAAGGAAGCAAGCGTTTCCGATCATGCACGCACGCACACACACACACAAAATCGCAGAGCAGGCACTTCAGCAGGTGCTCAGATGGAAAATGTAAGAGTGATAGCTAGAAGAATTCCCAGTGTATGCAAGTTCAGAACGAAACATGTCAAATAAGAATAAATTAAAAGGTGGGAGAAGGTGAAAGAGATCAAAAATAGCTAAATCCTTATATTAGTGTTTTAAATGCAGTAAAATGGTGTATACATTAGAATATGGAATAAATTGAAGCACATGGTGCATGTTGTATGTGTTCATAAAGCTCAAATAAGTGCTAAAGAACCCAGATTCCAAAAAAGCTGTGACACTGTTTAATATAAATGAAACAGGGTGTGATCATTTGCTAATCCTTTGACATATTCTTAATCAGCAGCATGAAGACAATATATTTAATATTTTGCCTCATCGATTTCATTGATTTTTGTAAATATGTGTTTATTCCAAATTGGTTGCAGCAACATGTTTTAAACAAGTTGGTAGAGGAGCAACAAAAGACTGGGAAAGTTGTGAAACGCTCCAAAAACACCTGTTTGGATCATTCCACAGGTAAACAGGTTGATAGGTAACAGGTGATAGTATCATGATTGGGTATGAAAGGAGCATCCTGGAAAGGCTCAGTGGTTCACAAGTGAGGATGGAGCGTGGTTCAGGAGATTACTGCATGGACTCAGGAACACTTTGCCAGTAAACACAGTATGTTTGCAAATGACTGAGACACAGCGTCCCAACTTTTTGGGACTCTAGATTGTATTTACATTACTTTAAAAGGGTTTTAAATCAATTTCCTCTTAACATGAAAACCTTTATTTAGAGATCATAAATGCAAAGCATAAAAACTGCAAACACCAGCCATCAGTGCAGTCTTCTTGAATCTTCTTGCCAGTGGCTGAAAAGATAATTCCAGCGTTTCTCTTTTGCCGTCAGTGTTCAGAAGAGTGAACTTCTTTTCTCTTCCTCTCGTTTCCTGTGCAAAGCATCAGGCCTGACCCACAGGAGGTGGGGAGTCATGATCTATAGTCCATCTTGGCTTGAAGTGGATGCCATCCCGGATGAATATTAAGCACCCACACCACCCACATACGCACCACCTGTTGAGGCTGCTCTATCGCAGGCTGCATGTGTTGGATCATTCTGTGGGCTGCATACTGTACTGAGACTGCTTCGAAAGAGGAAAAAGCCATTGCCAGGACAAGAATTTGCAATAAAATACTGATGATTTGCATGCATGCTTTCACCAAGCTGCAAGAAGTTTTTTTTTTGTTCCAGCATACCTTACACAATCCCATTGAAATCATGGTTATAGCATGAGATTAGCAGCCTAATGAGTATTCCAGGAGGCTCATCTCCCTGCAGTCAGCCACCAACCTGTCACATGTGCACTGAGGGCCTGTGAGAGGTGCCTCCACCTTCTCACAGATGCAAATTCTACCTACATGTGTTGAGGATGCAGTGCTTACATTTAGACAAACACACAGATACATACTGTCTCACACACACAGACACCCACAAACCGTAAACCAGGGAGCTCTCTTACGGCTACTTGAATTCTGATATTCTCATGTTCCTCAGGCAGTTTTGAAGCTAAAATTCCTGCCATCAGTTCAAGGTCGGGCAATTTATTCTGCTCTTGCTCCGGCTCTTTGCACCATTTGGATATCGCGTTGCCTGGTGATATCTCCTTTACGACCTCAGCCTCTCTGGGGTGAGAGCATCTGTCTCACCGTGAGTTTAGAGAGCTGAAAGAGTCACTTCAAAAACCCTGACAGCTGACTGCACTGTAATCGTAAACATGCCTGATTTGAGCTGCAAATGAGAGTTCACAATGATCACAGCACACTATTTTTCTTGTATGGCATCAGACTCAAAAAAGTGCTTTGATTTAAACTGAAAATAAATCAGTTTAATCAGTCACAGGTTTAACTATGTTTGAATCCAAACCAAGAGTTTTTATGAGTTATCATCTCATTCATTATATTGGGTATTTCTGGCAATCTACGACCTTCTGATATGAGGTAAGAGCAAAAAAAAAGTTTTTCAAGCACTCAAATCACATTAAAGGCAAACTATAAAAAGCAGCTCCTGGGTGTACATTTATTATCTAACCTTTAAAGGAATAATTAGACATTCAGGGAAAAAATACACTTATTGGCTCTCTTGCAGAGGGTCATAAAGCGATAGCCATCAGCTGATTAGCTTAGCTTCACACAAAGACTAAAAGAATGGGGAAACAACTAGTCTAACCCTTTACAAACATAACAAAATAGTTGCACCTCTCATTCTAGCTGATTAACATACCTCCTTTGTTTTATCCTTGCAAAAACCGAAGTGTGAAAACAACACGCGTGCTATGTGCTGGGCTGCTGGATCCCCCCCGTCTTCAGTGTTCGTTCGTGCTAAGCTAAGCTAACAGTGTCTCCTGGCTTTAACTTCGTATTCATTGCACAGACATGAGAGTTGTGTCTCATTGAACTCTTGGCAAGGAAGTGAATATGTCTATTTACCAAAACTTTCTTTAAAGGTTTGAATCAAAGTCAAACATTTTTGATATTCGGCAGTGCTAATAACTTTTGATGGAAGGTGAACGATCAGGGAGAAAAAAAAACAAAACAAAAGCGCTCAAAATTAAATTAAAACTACAGAAAAGGAGCCAAACTGTAAAAAGCAGTTCATGGACCCTCACTTGCACAAAGCACATTGATCCAGACGTGTTTTCGGACACGTGAAAATATAAAAGAATTTTGTGTCTCACATGTTTTTTCACAAAATCATGTTGGTGCATGATGTCCCTTCAGAAGCTATGAAAACAGTCCTCTTCTGCACATACCTACATCATTTCACACAGTGAAGGTCAATCATCCACATGAGGTAGCAATAAACATAACACAGTTTTGAGCGGAGAGACCTGAATGAAAATACTGTCAAAGCTTTCCACTTTTGAGTCTTTCCATCCAGTGTCTTTTTCAACCTGTTCGAATTTGTCCTTGATTCTGCATTGAACACAATTATTTTGCTTCGGGTTCCAACTGTGTACATTCAAGTGTACATTAAAAGAAAAAAAAAATCAGCAGTTAATTTCCCACCTTCTTATGTTTTTTGCACCTTTGCTCCACGGAGCAGCAGCTGCCAGGAATGGTGGATGTAGGAGAGAACATGAGTCTGCAGTAACACCTGCTATGTCATGAGTCATGACAACATGCATTTTATGTTATGCACTTAAGGCAGGTGAGTCACAAAGTGCCTCTTTTCAAAGTAATAACAGCCTTATTTGATGTGAAACTTGCTTTCACTCAAAGCTACATTCACTGTATATTGCATGTGGCTAAAGAGAGAGCCACAGGAGCCAGTATGAAGGCGAATGCTGAACAATGTGAGTGGCAGAGCATGTGGGAGACAATGGATTGCCGTGGGCCTTTAGTTCATTTGAAAAAAGTTCCTCCTGGGGACATAAAGGGTTGCCATTTAGAGCTATTGTGTCTCGGGGTGAGGTTTGACTGATGTGGTCTTCCTCCGCTGCCATCTGTCACTCCTCCTGATGCAATGTATTAAAACGCACAGGTGTGTTAAAAGTATTTCAATAAAACGCTGATCATAAAACAAAAAGGATCACTTTCATTTTCACTCAAAGTCCATAAAGTGATGGACTGAGGGAAAAAAGATGCGGCAGCGTCAGCAGTCAAGACATCATGCGGAATGAAACCTGGCATCTGTTATTGTCTTGAAGCCCCCGGGTGCTTTTTTTTTCCTGTGTTCTCCCCTGACCCAGCCAAACCTGCCACCTGCTGCTGTTTCCTTTGTGGATGTGACTGTGTGGCAGACCTTTACTCCAGGTGCAGCTGAGTGTTACCCATCTCCGCAAAATGTGGCGATCAAACAAATGCATTTGTTATCCATTTGTACAATTTATTGAGCTGTCAGAGGTGAGCGGGCCTGCAAGGCCACAAATAGGGCCTGTCAGGTGGGAGATGGAGAGGGAGCTCTCCGGCCCTCCATCTCTTCCGCATCATTGCAGGAAAGGAATTTCCATCAGACCTGATAGATTAAGGAGGGGGTACAGGTGGCTCATGGGAATCAGCACTGAGGCTCAGCCTGGCAAAAGGTATTGTTGACACAGAATCAAGTCCTCTTGTTCAGCAGGAAACCAGTGATACGTTCGATTACTGGAACCGCTATGTTGTGTTTTTTCAGATAAACATCGTGAAATGAAGTGTTGCTGACAAGCCTGCTGTATCTCAGATTTATTTTTTTTTACTCCATTTGAACATATTAAATCTGACTTTTAAGCTAAAACAAGACTAACATTGATTGTGCAGGAGGATAGTTGAGAGGATGCAATTACAGCTAAATGCTAACGTGAGCTTACTAACAGAATCGCAATGACATTGCTTGACATTTTAGTATGTATGTTTTTTTGAGTTAGATAAAAATATTATACTACTCCCATCTTTGTCCACAAACAATAAAGCTAGAGCCAGAAGCCGAGTAGCTTAGCTTAGCATAAAGCTTGCAGGCCTTGCTCACTGCAAAGTAAACAAATCAGCTACCAGCCCCTCTTAAGAGAAGAAAAGTCAGCTTGTGTCCCTCATAAAACCACAGTTTGTTGTTTTTTCTTTTTGATTTCTGTACAGATTTAAAAAATGAGACATATTATGACGATCCATCCAATGGAGATATTTCTGTCTAACCTGCCGACTGTCATCATCATCCCCAAGGACATGCTACGAGTGCAGCTAAAAACTTGGTCTATTAGTTGAATGAAGTTGTGCCATCTGTCATGCAGTGTGCCTTTGCATTGCTATTCATTTGTTCATCTGTGCAAAACGACCATAAATGCTGTCACGATTTGCACTTCCCCTCTGTAGTACTGCTTTCCCTCTTGAACTATTATCATCCCCTCCTTGCCATGGCACAGGAACATGGGCCAGTCACGCTGTAGCTGCTAATTCTCTGTTGTCCAAAATGTCTCAGTCTGAGAACTGATATTAGAGCCCCCGATATCCGAAGACGGAAGGAACAGCCTACTGTTTACCATCTGCTTGTGGCACCCTGACAAGCCGGAGTCAGGGCGATAATTGATGAGAGCAGAGAGAGCAAAGGCGCTGAGGGTCCCGCCTCATGGCCAATAGCATGTCAGTGGCCCCTGTGAGTGGCAGCTCCTGGTGTGCTGTCAGGGTCTTCAGCTGCAACCCTGTAACTCTATATAATTGTCCTCTCTCCAGTGTTGCCTTATAATCTGTCCTTAGGCTTGTGACAGAAAAAGAAAATATAACATTACAATATAACATCTGCAAGAGATAGACACGGAAAACGGCAAAGTGGCCAAGGTTGGAAAGTCAATTCAAAGATGCTCTGCTGTTTAGCAAGATTCAAGATTCAAGATTTCTTTATTGTCACTGAGAAAGACATGTCAATGAAATTTGCATTGTAAGATTATAAAATAAAGTTAAGATACTAGAATAAAACAATCCAAAAAAGGAAGTAAAAATATTCATAAATGCAATTAAAAATATACCAGAAATGAAAATATACTAAGACAATAAAAATATACTAAACAATAAACAATAAAATACACCAGTGAAATGTAACGACAGCAGCTGAAATATTCTAAAATGCATATAAACAATAAAAATAAAATATACCAATGAAATGTACCAATATACTAAAATGTATATACTGAATGAATCAGAACATTTGCTTACTGCTACGGGACGGCCGCAGTGACCTCGCCTCAACCTTAGCGGTGGTACAAACACGCCATGGTTACACAGTGACAGCAGGCCAGCTGCTGCCTCTTTCCTGGAACGGAAGGCGTGTGAAATCTCCGTTCAGCGTAAGACTGCTGTGTCCTTGTATCAAATCAAAGGGCATTATAGGAACTGAATGGACACACAGACACATGATTGTTCTTGCTGAATACGAATGCATCAATTTAGTGCTTTTGTCCCCGCAGGAGTTGTTATCCCCACTGCTCAAATGACAGAGCTACCTGCGTTAAGATGTTACATAACTGTGAGGAAACAAAGACAGATTGTGTTTTGTTGTGATCTGAAATTTGGACATAAGAGGCACACAATACATCTAAGAAGAGGTCTAAAGATGGTGACATGTTCTAGGAAAGTGAAATCTTATCAGTGTAGAGATTACAACTTGATTAGGTTAATTGTGCCTAAACTGCCTATATTTTTCTCTTAACACATGTGTGCAGGGGATGGAAAAAATAAAGCTCATCACAAGTGGCATCCTGTTTTTCACAGTGCAAGGCAGGTGATGGCCCATGCCATTCTCAGGTGTGCTCAATTAGCGGGCAGAAGACAAAGCCGCCCATGGAGGATTAGGGCATGTTGAGTCACTGGTAAGAAAGCGTTTTTAGTTACAGGGAATGGGCCGTGCTGGATCTGGTCTCGAATGAACTCCATTTCCTACCGTCTCCTCGTACACTGATTTAGTCCCAGGTGTTAGTAGATAAGTGGAGTTACCAAGAGGGTTAATGCCATGTATTGTTTCCATTTACAAGTTTTTCTCAAAGAGCCTTGAGAGATTTGTTGATTTTGTGGCACTGAAAGTGCATTCCCCCCAGTGGCTAATTAAGACATTTAGGGCTGCGGATAACACCTCAACTTGACACGAGCTTTAATATCTAATCAGGCTTTCAAAGTGGCTTCTGCCCAGGCCGGGCCAGCAATGAATGGGAGATCACGCATTTACCATGACACGTCCGCTTTATTGCATACATCTGTCCAATTAGCAAGTCTCATGGTACCGACTCACTCACATTCTGAATATTTCATCCACATTTCATTCATTTCTGCTCAGTCCATTTTTAACATCCAGTGAATGGAGGGCAGAGTGGTTTTATGTCATGCGTAGAGGCACACATTAGCAGGTTGTATGGTGGGCCAGGGGAGCACTCACACTCACTAAGGGGCCCCATTAAGGAGCCCATAAGATCACCCTCTACTATCTTTTTTATCATAATTAAATTTTTCTTTTTCATTTATATTTTATGTGGAAATGTTATGCTGAAAAATATTACAGCTTATGTCATTCAGTGACTGACAAGGGCCCACAAACAAAGCTCTACTTACTGTAATCAATAACTAAGAGATATTAGTTAGTTATATCCATTGTTGATTGCAATTATTCTACTTGTCATGTGCCAAAAATATAGATCACTTGAATTACACCTTCTGGTTGTGTGCCTCCACCAACCAGTCAAGTTGCAGTTTAGATCCATCTTTTTATTAACATGTATGATTCCAGTGAAGAATTTCCACTGAGAAATATGTCATTTTTATTTAGAGACTGTTTTTAGAAGAGTACAGAGGACTGATAGAGAGCGTCATCACATGGTGCAACATCAGTCACCTGAAGCTCATTATCAGCAGAACCAATGAGCATGTATTGAACTTCTGCTGTATTTCTGCTAGTGTGTAAGTTCATTTACAGAAACAAAACAGTCAGGTGGACGCCCTGAGCAAATGTGAAAATCTCACCTTCAGTTATGGTGTTGAATAATGGACAGAAAAGTATTTTGTAGAACGTTATGACTGTCACGTCAAACTGGAGGGTTATTGAGTTTTCTATTTGAGAGAAAATTTAAGAGTTTCAGCAATGAGAAAATATTTCTAAGTGTGTAAATAAATGATACAGTGAAGTTGACCTTTGACCTTTTGGATATAAAATGTCTTTACTTCATCATTTTATCCTATGAGACATTTGTTGTTTTTTTGTGAGGTCACAATGACCTTTTGACCTTTGAACATCCTAGCATCCTTCAGTCAAAGTGGACGTTTGTGCCAAATTTGAAGAAATTTCCTCAAGGCATCATGAGATATCAGGCTCACGGGACGGACAGAGAGACAACCTGAAAACATAAGGCTTCCGACACTCTGGGAAACATTATAGAAGTGGACAGCCTAATAATCCTGAACTCTGTGTTATAAGACTAAGAGCCCTGGCAGAAAGTGTCACACAGCATACAGATAATCGGCGGTAGCAAAAAGTCTTGGGGCCGACACAATAACTCAAGCACAGCTCTCCGCCTGCCTGCGAGCATGCTTTCAGTCCGGGCAGCTCAAATCTATTTCTGGATGAACTGTCCTCTGAAAAAGCAGCCAAAATCTCAGAGCATTCAAACCGGAACACCTGATAAGAAGTCTCAGGGTGAGCACAAGACTCTATCGAACTCGCTCAATGTCTGTTTTGTCAGTTACAGGTTTTATCCTAGAGGTGTCCTCCTCATTGGTATATATTTACCATCCAAGTGACACTACAGTACCGAGCTAAAGCTGGAGTCTTTGTTATGTAATTCTGCTGACGTAGATATGTCTGATATATGCAACAGATAGATCAAATGATCTGCTCTAATTCAGCATCCTGGAGAAAACAAAAAAAGAGTTCTTCCATCACTATGGTCTCATTGGTATGGAAAGTGTGCTATATGTAAATTTTTGCAGGTGGTGATCAGGGACATTTCACACTCAAGAACTTTATCAACATGCATGTTTCATGTAAAGGACCACATCCAGTAATGATTTGAATGTCTTGAAAGTCTTGAGGCTACTGAAAAGGAAATAGATAGATTAGATAGGAATCTGGTCCGCAGCTACAGCCTGCGGACCATACAGTACAGTAAATAAAACATGCAAACAAGGTCACGGGGTTCAGTTATTGTCACATGAAACATTAAAATGTCAAGACACACGATCTGCAGTATACTTTCAATGTGGCGTGACTGTTTGTCGGATAGAGACGGGAGTAGAATGACCAGACTCATTCAAGATAACAGGACGACTGCAAAATATGTCATGAGCAGCTCAGTACGCACACTCCTGTCATAATGAGCCGCAGTGTGCTGAAGAGCATCTCCAAACACACTAAAATCTTGAAGTGGATGGGCAGTAATGGCAGAAGACCACACCAGGATCGACTGCTCTGCTAAAATCTGAATGTTATGGCTAAACTGAGAATCTGATCACCAAACCTGGATGACTGCAAGATGAAAAACCGTCACCTCCTACTCGAGTCCAACAATTTTCCATCTCTGTCACAATATGCTGCTGGTACAGAGTCAGAATTTGAATTTATCAGTTTGAATCCATGGGTCCGTCTTTATGTCAGCGAGTTGGGTCGGAGAAATTTTGTACGGACTTTGACTTTGGTGACCCCTGCTAATTCTTCAAGCATCATCACGAGGGTCAGATTAGAGGTTTTGAGTGAAACAACATAACAGCTAATCGCATCATCTTCTGCTGTACTGTTCAGTACTGATTAGCTACTGTTAGCATGCTAAATGAAGATGGTGAACATTAAGCCATCTTAACATCATCATCAGCAGCAGCATTGGCGTTGTCTGAGGAAAAGCGTGTTGCCCAAAGCAACACTGTGCCAAAGTCCAGCCTCACAGAGCTGCTACCATGGCTCTCTTGATCTTCTCTAATCATGTACTGAGCTTTATGTTCCATTCATCTCACAGGCCTGTGTCCATCAGTAATTCAGTTTTACAATTTCATTATTTAGATTGAATTAGGACTTCCTTTCTATTGATAATATATGAAGGCAGAGCATCAGTCCTGAGGAAGTAACACCTTTGGATCCGGGCGCTGTGAAGCTAAATCTAGAGTTAAATTTCTGGCATTATAAATGCTTAAACCAATTGAGATGCTGCCATGATATGACCTTCTTATAAAAAGATGTGGCGCTATGACTTTATGATGAAAAAGTTATGTCTATACCGAGTAGCTTCCATCCGCTGACACCCAGGAAGAAGTGTCGGTCTGTTGATGAATTTCAGCCATCTTTAGAGGAGTGAATAGCTCTCGGTGCACTGTAAAGGGCCCGCTGAGGGTTTGATGAAGCCGGATGGTGAACAGTGAGGAAGATGGAACCCCAGCAATGTTTCTCTCACCTCCGCACATTGGCGCAGTTTTGGCCCTGCTGAGATTTATATTAGCAATTGAAATTAAATTCTAGTCATGTGGAGGACAAACAGCTGCGTAAAGAGTCTTTGTCGGTTTTTATACACAAGACTTTTGCTTTTGACATTAATAGTGGTAAAAATAGTAAATATTTTAAAAAGTTCAAAGGGGCAGAATGTGCTATTAATATTGTACTACAAGGCACAAGATAAGCATAGTCTAATACTACACCACTATTGTCAACACCATTACAGTTTACGCTGTGAACAGTGGTGTTTGGAGGAGCAGTCCATGGTCATGAAGACATTTGACATTTTTCAGTTTTACTTCAGAGAGCAGCAGCTAATCATGCCAATATCTGCTCACAAACAGCCGTCTTGTCTGGAAATCAAAATGATTAAAAGGATCTGAGTCAGTGAGCGGACTGGATTGTTTAGCACTCTTATCACATCAGCTGGGCATTGTTTTTCTTTTTTTCAATTCAATAAGCTAATAAAACAAGGCTTTTACTGCCTTTTCCTTGTGGAGGTCATTGATGTTGTTATTTTCCATGGCAAAAAAAAAGACCTTCAGACAAAGTCATTATTAGGAAAAATTTGACAAAGCACAATAGAGTAGCATCATTGGAAGACACTGCACTGTATTATGATTTTTGGATGAAAACT
Source organism: Chelmon rostratus (assembly GCF_017976325.1). Lineage (NCBI taxonomy): Eukaryota > Metazoa > Chordata > Actinopteri > Chaetodontiformes > Chaetodontidae > Chelmon > Chelmon rostratus. The sequence continues at coordinate 16,466,811 of NC_055672.1, read as the reverse complement.
AAATAAACTGCGAGCAGAACCACAGGTTGGATGTATGAATGGATGCAGCATTTAAATGGCATGTTGGAAAGAAAAGAAAGAAAATCCTAGTTTCAATCTTCCCTCTAGAGTCCTGATAACAGAATAGTCTTGAATATAGTCTTGAATATAAATGGAACTCAGATTTCACAAAATGTTGGATCGTCCTTTTCTATTTTTGACTACTCTATCAGTAGCAGGAATTTGTTAATTAAGTAAATTTGCGTCAAAGAAGAGTAAAAATGGGGCATTCAAGTTAACCTCACAGACCTCACATGAAAAACACGGCCCCTGTTTTTTTCCTTGAGTAATTATTCTGTTCAAATAGCATATATTTCTGTCCAGGCAGAGAGTGCTTGGGCTGAATGGATGCTGCCACTGCATAATGGTCCTCAGACGTTTGTTTCCTAGGCAACGTGGGGAGGGCATGTGGAGAGGGAGGTATAAAAACACTAGCAGCTCCTCTCGGAGTCTTACTCTGAGGTAAAAGCACTCACTGTCAACACGGAGAGCCTCGGAGAACTCGCTGCACACTTTCTCTCCCTATTTGTCACATTCTTTCTCAGCTCGCTTGAAGGTTCGGCTCCACAAGTAGCTGCTCAAGAATGATGCGACCAAAAGATTTACGCCAAGGCTCTGGCACCAAGACCTTCTTAGACGCCATGCACGGTGGTAAAGTTCACCTGGCACGCTTCATCCTGGACGCCCTGGACGGACGCATCATCAACTCTAAGACAGAAAACAGCCGCACCCCACTCATGTACGCTGTCTGCCTACAAGACCCTGGGACCAGGGCCAAGTTCACCCGCCTGCTGCTGGAGAAAGGGGCCGATGTCAACTGCCAGGACGAGGACGGTCGCACGGCCCTGAGCAATGCCTGTGAGATGGGTAACCTGGACATGGTCAAACTTCTAGTGCAGTTCAATGCTGACCCGGACATCTCTGATGCCTGGGGTAACAGCGCTCTGATGTATGCTGCCTTTTCTGGGCACAGCCAGGTTCTGGAGTTCCTGGTCCGGGCTTTCAAAAGACTGGGACTTAGACTGGACAGAACCAACAACGCTGGCCACTCAGCCGTCGAGGTGGCCAGCTTCTTCGGACACAACCAGTGCGTGCAGATCCTGAACTTTGCTTGCAGGAGGGGTGTCGGCACAGATGATGCACTTGCTGATTCGGGCACCACTGGTGAAGGAGAGTGCCGGCTGCCCAACAGGCTCCCCAGGCATGTTCTGGAGAGGTTCTCCAAGCAGCTGAATAACAGTGAAGACCAACTGCCTGGGGTATTTCAGAGACAGCTGAAGATTGGAGACAGCAGCGGGCTGTGGAACCGCTTCAGATGTCCCAGGAGCCAGTCTCAAGAGGACAACCATCACCACAGCTGGGCTCTGCCTCCTCAGATAGAAAAAAGGCAGATTGAGGGGGATCACAGCATTCTTTTCTCTGCCAAACAACTGCAAAACTGCCAGCTTAGAGAGCTGAGAGGGGCTAAAACACTGAACTCTCTGCCTGAGCCAAGCCAGAAAGATGTCAGTCGAGACGCTGAACTCCAGGAGCAAGCACCAGTAAGTTTTCCTCTCTGGGGAAAAGCAAAGTCGTTTAACCTGGACCTCCTGAGCAGCAGAAAGCAGTCCTATCAGGGTGACGTGCGTGACATGAGCCTGTCAGCCAGCAAATTAAAGAGAGCCTCGCTACAGGATGAGGGATGCCTGATAGACAAGATGGAATGTCAAGGGAACACCCGCGGCCTGACAAGCGATCCTGACAAAACTGTCTCAGTGCCAAAACCTCTTTTAAACGGCAAGAGTCAGCCCGTGCGAGCACTCGAGGAGAATGTCAAATCACAGAAAGAAGAGGCTAATGACATAGCTCCATCAAGCAGAAGAGAGCAGCAGAAGAGGGGAAGCTTTGGCCCGACCGGCAGACACAACAAACTGCTGTCTGCCAGAGGGGAGATTGAGTCTGGGAAGATCCCGAGCCGTGCGCCCGGGTTCATGGGTCTGGGGACCAGACTGCTGCGACGATTCACCGCACCGGAGTTCATGAGGATGGTGATAGACTGTTCGTCGGGCGCCACAAACGGCCGAGGGCGCATGTCCCGCTCGGAAACCTTCCCCCTCTCTCAGACACATCAGCAAGTCAACAGCCAGCCGAGCGTTGACAGCATCAGTGGAGTCAAGTGTGAGTTTGAAAGCTGCTCCTCTCAGTCCGCCCTCGATTAGGACATGGACAACGTCTGACAACAGAAATGGCTGGTGGGGAACTTTTTACAGCACTTAAAATTCTGACAATGCAGTTTGATTTCGTGATGACATATTCTATTTATTGAGAGAAATAATAATCTTTTGCTTATGCTGCAGTTAATCAGTTTTTAATGCTTACTGATAAAAAAAAAGTGGGAGGGTTAGTGTTCAGTTGCAAACAATTTTGCTATTCTATATTTGAAATAATTTTCAAATAAACATTAACATCCATCTGTGAGCTACTAAAAAAGAATTATTTTTGTTTCACCTATGTAAGATTTATATTGTATGGAAATGAATGTATTTGATATTGCTTCTGTGTTTTTCAGAAATATTGTATGAATTTTGCTTAAAGACATTCAGTGACTGTGCAATGTATGATTCACGCTGAATACCTAATAAATACTCACAGCTCTTCAACCTGTATTCATGCATGCGTGCGTGTGCGAATGAGGAAAATGCGGCATCGGACGAGTTCTGATTCAGTATGTATCATTTATTGATTTATACAAAATTAAAATGTGTAATTCTCTTTTTCATGAATGATCCACACAGAGATAGAAATACATGAAACGTGTCGACATGTATCCGTGTCAGAATACAAAGACTATGTGCAAAGTGTTCAGCAGGTGGACGTCCTGCAGCATCACATGCCAGGCCTGTGTGCTTTGTCTAGGCAAACAAATGCAAATACAGTCATACACATCTTGTTGAGGAGTGACACACACATCTTGTGGTTTTCAATACAAAGAGGGTTGTATCAGACGCGAACACTGAGATGTCACCTCACACACATCCATGTGCCCGTGTGCTCGCACACGCATGCACACATACACGCAACTATACACTCACATTTCAGTAAAGTAAAATTTTGAATTCATCTTCTATAATTTACTGCAGTAGATCAGCAGGTACTGTATAAGGATCTAATATTCAGTTTTATTTACATTATTAATTCATCTGCTTATGTTTCAAGTCCATACTTAGTAATGAAACCTTATTTGCAACTTCACATCATACAAACAACCCACAACACCTTTTGGAAATAAAGAATAAATACGAAAAAGAGGAATATGGTACTGGTGATTTTCCAATAGCCCAATAGTAGCAGCTGGGCTTTCATCTACCCATTTATTATGCTAATGAAGGAGAATTGTCTTTCACATCCCAGTTTGGTACATATTCAAGCATTCACATCAGGCCAGGTGTGCCTCCATTTGGCCATGCAAAGAGTCTACTGCCAGTGTTTCTGGAGTGTACTGACCAGGTTGTTGTCGAGTTTCCACAACAGGGAGTGTGTGTGTGTGTGTGTGTGTGTGTGTGTGTGTGTGTGTGTGTGTGTGTGTGTGTGTGTGCAGAGGTAACTTTATCCTTCCTTAGTATTGTCACAATGAGCTACTGTGGTTTGAGCCTAACACCAGCTTTATAAGCTTTACATGGCAAGCATAATGCCCACTATGAACACTATAAAGGATCTTTAGAGTAACACATGTTCATTACATATAGTTACATGGAGTATTGTTTTTTGCTATCAGTTGATATGCACCATGTTGTGTTGAATCCCACTGAATGTTACAGGAAGCCAATCAATATTCGGATCAAACCGAGTTGAGAGGTGAGGAACTGCATGCTGCCTTTAACTCACTCCTAAAGTGCTTCTCTCATGCCCAAGACCATGCGGTGTCTGTCAACCAAACTTGCCATCCTGCCGCCATCACCCTGGCAGCAACATGCTGCCTGGGTCTACTTCTCTGGAGCTGGTCGCCCGTTGGCTTGGGTGCTAGAGGAGTCGGACCCCGGTGCTGGTCCTCGTCCGAGGCCTGGGCAGGTCAGACTGAAGGTGGGTGTAGGGGAGCGGGAGTCCCATGGGGTCAGCAACGGGACATGCGCTTGCGGTACTGCTCCACCAGTGGGACCAGGCACTGAGGTGAGCCACTCTGCAGCAGGAAAGGGTGCTCCAGCAGGTCAGTGGCGCTTGCCCGCTCTAGGGGGTCCCGGGTCAGCATCCGGTCCAGGAAGTCTTTTAGAACTGGGGAGATCTGGACCAGAGAGCAAAAGTGTATATATATATATGTACTGCAATAAATCATTGCAGTGGTTATTTTGATACATTAATTACAATTATTGTGAAGATCACAAGTTGCACAAGAAGCAGTAGAATTCATGAGAAGTACTGTCTTACATCTGAGAAACCAGAAGTGACAATACACGCGTCAAGATGGAATTCATTTTATATCATATCAAGGTATTGTAATTCATTTGTCAGTCATATTTTTATCTTTCAAAGGAGTCCACAGCCATGCTGGTGGCTCTGTGAGACTGTGTGTGGGTACAATAGTGTTTTGATAGCAATATGTCAACAGGCTCAAGTATTTAGTCATAAACCAAAGAATTGGATCTGATAATGCAGCTGCAGAAAAACTGAGAGTTATTACAGAGGGTGGCGTGAATATCTGCAACAAATTTAGTGTTAATCCATTCAATAATTGTTGTGACATATCGGCCTGGATCAAAGTGGTGGACCAATAGAGCGACACGCTGCTAGCATGGTTAAAAATGCAGCACATAGAAAGTGATGTGAGTGTCTGTGAGCATGTCTGTCTGTTCTCATACCTGGCTGACATTCCGCACAGTAGGAGCCAGCTCGTCCCTCAGCCTCTTCATCGCTGCTACAGGGGTTTCACTGAAATATGGGGGCTCTCCATCCACCATCTCCACCACCATGATACCCATTGACCAAACGTCCACCTGGTGCACCATCACACAATTAAATTATGTGACAGATCTCACGGCGCAGATCGCCACTGTTGGCATTTACGTACGCTATGTGAGAGTGATCACCACTGTTTCTCAGCACGAGTGCATGTGAATGTGCGCCTCCTCACCTCAGTGCCATATGGTGATTTGGAGATGACCTCAGGAGCCATCCAATAGGGTGTCCCCACTAGAGACTTCCTTTTAGGGATGTCTTTGCTGATCTGAGCACAGAAGCCAAAGTCTGAAAGCTTGACCTGTGGGGAGCAAGAAAAAGACCGGAATATCAAAATAGTGAAAGAAAAATGGAAAGAAAGGAAGAAAGAAAGAACATATCATACCCTTCCATCTAATGTGAGTAGTATAGAGTCACTCTTGATGTCTCTGTGGATGACTCCCTGTGAATGGAGATAGGCCAGGGCTTGCAGAACAGCTTCACACACTGTGGCAATCTGCTCTTCACTCAGCCTGCAGGATAACACACACACACACAAGTTTAGACACACGCCAACAGATTTTACATTAACATTTCACACGTCTCCTTTACGAGTTGCGACAAATCAACAGCTGACAAAGTTGAAACTCATGATTCACAGCACATTAAAGGAAACGATGAGGAGCGCAGGGTTCGAAGCAACAACTCCCACTCAGCAGAATGACCCACAAAACACGCTCATTCCTCTGAGATACTAATTTGACTGCAGTATTTTACAAGTGCAGCATAAAGATATAAGAGCCAGAAGGAAAACAGCTATATCCAAACAGCAAGCAAGGTCAGGAGCCAACTGAAAACAACACAAAAATGAACATATGGTACTAATTACATAACAGAGTGCTGTACTCTGGTGATTCACATCATATTTAAAAGACAGATCTAAAACTATGTTAGAAAAAAAACTTCCTGCATTAATGAGGCAGTTGAGGCTCTGAATGAGAATTTAATGAGCCTAAAAAATGGTTGATCCAAGAAAAGCAGAAGAAGCAAAGGACCCTTATTCTTGATTGTTCTGTCGATATACTGATCATCTCAGTGTCTGACAAACTGTGGCTGTGACAGCTGGCTCATTTGTCATATGTCATTTGGCTTCAGAGAATTGTTTCATTCGTTTCAGTGGAGCGATCTAACCCTGGGGTCAACCTCCGGAGTTCGAGACAACCATCAGTGAATAATATAAAATAAACGGACAGCTCAGAACAAATACCCCCCCCCCCGACCATATTCAACTCCCTGCCGCTGGTTGCTTTCCTTATTTTTGATACATGCGCTACTGATCAGTGTGACCAGGAAATCAAATTTTCAACCAAAATTGACTTTCCACATGGCATATAAACATGCACATATTCAATTATGTTATTGAATTATTTGTTTTCCCCAGACACAAGCAGCTGGCTTGGAGTAAGAGAGGGGGCTGAATGACAGTCTTTGAGTCTTTGTGCTGCTGGTATCAGATCACTCACCAGTCAGTACCACACTACCCCCTTGTGGTTGATTTAGTTATGAAAGATGATATCATAACTAAACAGAACGCACCAATGCAGCTTTCTTAAGAGGAACCAAGATGATCTCTTGGAGGTGCTTGTACCTGGTCTCAGACACGATGTTGGTCAGCGCTCCGCCCTGCAGGTACTCCATGATAACCCACAGCTCCTCCTCCACCAAGGCTGACTTAAACATCTCCACCACGTTCCTGTGCTGATAGTCCCTCATGATGACCACCTGCAGCAGAAAAACAAAATGTTTAGAGACATAATGTGGCCATATTTTGGTTCTCCACTATCAAAGGTCTAGTCATGCAATCTGGCGCACTTCCATAAAGTTAGGAAACTTGTGAGAGACAGATTTGAAAAAGAAGCCGTTTCCTCTTTAGTATGGATCACGCTCTCACTATCCGACTCAATAGTGTCTTTCATTAGAGATTCTGCCTGGTAAACACCCACATCTTTCAACATCTCCGAGCCTGAGCCAAGATAACCCTCAGGGTGTAGACAGCTCCCTCCAGAGCAACAGAAGACATCACACAACCATTTTCACAGGTTGAACACACTCCCAGTGACGAGCAAACTAAACTTGTAAAATGTGAAAAAATCATTGAGGTGAGTAAACATTAAAGGAAAATTCTTGCTTGTTTAAACTAACATATTTCCCATGAATGTGGCTATTCTGACTGCATGGGTCATACTAACTTTGCACGCACCACCTCTGTTGTAGAGATTTGGGAAATAAGGACTAGAATTAGACAACATATAACTGGGCAAGCTCCTGCAGCTTACCCACATGTATGTTGATTAGTCTGAGTCCTCATTTCCCTGACTCTCTACTACAAAGGGGGCAATTGCAAAGTTAGCATCACCCATAGAGCCACAATTGTGACATGTATGGGAAATACAACAGGTTGAAATAAAGGGTGATTATCCTTTAAATGCCAGGCCCGCAAAGAATAGCAAGCCTGAATCCTCAAATCTGTTGCTGTGACCTTGAACGTGTTGTGTGTTGCTAGTGTACTTAGTTGGATTCTGTACCTCGTTAAAGAGCAACTCCCTCCTCTGCTGCCGCCGCAGGTCCATCATCTTCACCGCCACCTGCCTGCCGCTGTGCTTCTCTGTAGCAATACACACCACCCCTGTCGAGCCCTCCCCAATCTTCACAAAGTTCTCCAGGTAAGACCTTGGATCACCCTTGTCTACCACCATCTGCAGGGCCGCCTTGAACTGTTCATGGGTCACCTTGGGTGGGTCTGGTGGTGGCCTGGGTGAAGGATGTTGTGGGGGTCTGAAGGCAGGGGAGCAGGTGCCTGGAGGACTGGTGGCTAGTGAACCTGTCGGGGAGGGTCGAGGTTGGGAAGGGCTGTCTTGCCGGGGGTAGGGAGGATTGGGGCACCCAGAGTGTCTGAGGAAGGGGTCAGGCCCATTGGGCCTCAGTCCCATGTTAGGTGACAGGCCCAGCGTGTAGCTAGCTGAGGAGCGCACAGTCCGCTGCGGTCTGATGCCACCCACAAGAGGACTGCTGTTGCCAGTGGGCAGGAAGCTGGAGTGGTACCTCACTGCCGACTCTGCCTGCATGATAAGAGAAAAAGGGTGAAGAGCATTAAGGGAGACGGCTGAAAGAGAGTTGGCCGCCTGCCTTTGGTTCAAGACCTGCGTAAAAGTGAATGTAAATCAAGTCCTTCACTCTCACTTTGCAACCGCTTCACCTGATATGACCCATGTAAAGATGTTGCTATATGGACCCAAGTGTCTCCCTGAGATCTTGCCAAACACACCATTTCTCAACTTTTACAACCCCACGGGCACTTTAAACCCACATTTCATATTTTAATGCTGGAATTAAATAAAGCACTCAACCTCAACTTTAATCATCTTGAGTGAAAAGCCAGTCAAGATGCTGCCACACTAAAGTTTCCACAACCTAAGCATGAAAATAATCCCCAATGATATTTTGACAAAAAATGTGTATTTAATGGATTCAGAGCTCATTCAAAAACATGCCAAGTACTAATAATAATGATGTACATAACATTAGCACAAATATGCATATATTGTGTAATCTGTGAATAATGTATGATCAGTGAAATTAATGGCCACAAAGAAAGTACCATAATGTCGGGCTTACTTTCAGGTCATAGGAGGAGAACGGCCTCCCGGGGCTGTTCTGAGGGTGCATGTACATCGGTAGGTTGGGCCGGAGCTCCGTGGGGACCGTGGCTTGATCTCCATGGGGCTGCTGCACAGTCATAGCTGGGCTGTAAAAACAGGCTATAGGTCTTTGACTTGGCGGCATTCCCCTAGGCAGCTGGAAATCTCTCTTCCATATCACTCTCTCCTGAGGGCTGCCCACCTCTCCGCTCATGTAAGTCCCGTGACTTAGCACTGGGACGTTCTGGGACTGAATCGGTTGCGAGGGTCCCTCCAGGGAGCTGACGCTGACTTCATAGGTGGACTTCGCCTTCGGCAAGATCCCATTGGGCTGCAGAGTGATGCTCTTCTTCATGCCCAAGTAGGGCGTGTTGGTCTCACTGTGGATGTTCCTGGCCTTGTCCCTCCACTCGTCTTGACCCACATTCTCGTCGTCCTCGTCATCCTGGGTCAGGCCCTCGTACTGGTAAGGGTCTCCCTCGTTCACTTCCCCCAGCCTTCCCAGAGACTGGGCCCTCTTCCTGGCTGAGGGGCTGCTCTTCCTCAGCGAGTTGGAGCTGGTCACAGACAGACGGCTCATATCATTGATCATGGCTGCGATGTAGTCTCCGTGACCGATCATGCTCCCACGCACAATGGTCTGAAAGCGGAGAGGCGTTCATCTTTATCACATTGTGCATGCCATGATCACATTATAGAAAGATTTCAGACTGAAAGGAATAATGAGGGTGACATAATCATTGCTCAAAGGCAAGTTAAATTTAGACTTGAGAAACTGTAAAGGACATCTTTGTCATTCTTCAAAGACAGAGACAGGCTTAAATCATTTCCCCAGTGGCTCATCCTGACAATACACTGACAAATATACCAAGCAAATGTTTCAAGAGACACACTACAAAGAAGTTGCCTGTTTTATATGTTGCAAAATTCAGATATTACACATAAGTGTTCCTGTGATCTGTCCCTTGGTATGCATAGTTAGCAGGCATGCAAAGGCAAAGGGCCTAGACTTGCCCTGACAGAAAATCATCAAACTTAAGATCTTTTGCCAGAATAGTGTTACTGTTGCAACTGTAAGAGAGAGTGCACGGTGGCTCGTTAGTCACTCTCAGAGTAGAGTCATGTTCAGTTCACAGCCAGTCAACAGCCTCTCCTGTTTCTCTGGTACGGCGCCATTACATCTGCACAGGGGGTAGAGGTCAGATGACATTTCACCTACTGCAGCACCTCTCAGAGAGGAGAGAATGGCAGGTGAGATATCCTATTTTAGAAGATGCTATAATAATAGTTTGAAATTGACACTTTTTTTTCAGATATCACATCACATTTTTCTCTTTTCCTGTTCAGAGAGATCATCTGAAATCTGCTGTGTTTTCATTCATATGTTTTGTCTTCATCTTGATGACACTATTAAAACCATAAACCTGGCCTAAATGCTGACACGATGGTTCTGACATTGATCAGCAATAATCACCTCAGGGCATTAATGAAATGTTGGTGCTTTCTCCATTTTTTTCCTAGAGGGTCACAAACGGTGTCGACAGTGTGCTCCATGAAGCGTAGAAATCCTTAGATTTGCAACCTTTATCACTCACTGGCATTTCCATTGCTGTACCTGCATTTTTTATCCTTTCTGCTTGACATCTGTGGGAAGGCAACATGGACTGTTATTAATTGCCTGCATGGAGTAATAAATCTTGCGGCCCCTCTGAGTATTCAACATTGTACAGTCAGTGTACACAGCAGGGTCATTAGCCAAGCCCCGTGATAGATAAGAAAGCAAAAAGATGGGGAGGGGAGCAGGCCTTTCTTCCACATTGTCATCAGAGGATTACGGCATTTTCTGAGACAGCAGAATCCCTCTGCAGCACCAAAGGACTCTTCTGCGTCAATAAAACTAGCTGCATGTTTATGCATCAGTCGCTCTGAGAGTGAAAAGCTAAACTTTTAGAATGACAACACATGATGATAGCTTAATGAGGGCCAGTTGAACGGTATGCTAGTCATTAGTGATCAGCTCGATGTAAGATCAAAGGATCAGCAAAGAGTTGAACGGAGAGTGTGGTGTACCTTCTTTGGCCTCAGCTCCACCTCTGTGATCCTGGAAGGGTCCACCATGGGTTTGGGCCTGCGCAGGTTCTCTATTAGGCTTTGCCATTGGGTCGGCAGGCCTACAAAGCAGCCATGCTTGGCGTCGAATGAGGTGTGGACACGGTGTTCAAAGTTCTTGGGCGCTGATATCTCAGGCCTCTTCTTTTTCTTCTTGCGAAACATTCTCAGGTCCACAAGGGCGACAGCTTGCCCGCTTCAAAATGTCCCTGTAGAGAAAAGCATTCAGCCTTTAATTAACTGCACTCAGCATTACATACAGCACATGCTCAAGTATCTGTAATCTTGACTTTTGAATATAAGCAAATCTCTTCTAGTAGATGTTGCCACTGACGGACCACTCTCTATCTATTCTGACACCAGGTATATTCATATAAAATTCTGACAACAGATGAGCCCTCCATGTGAGAGACAATGTTCAAATGGCTCATCTAAAAGCTGTTCCGTGCCTGGGATGTGTACGTCCCGCGCTGCCTTGCTGGCTGTCACGAGCTTGTGCCTCTGAGATATGGCTCCAAGGGGAGTGGATGGATTTATAAGCACATGTGTAATGAAGGATATCTGGTCAATTAAGGCTTATTCATCCTCTGTGCCATTTTACTGATGAGCACGCGGCCGGGCTGGCCAGCGCCCACAGGCTTTCAGTGCATTAGCAGGGCAAGGAGTGCAACACACAGATACTGACACACACTCATGCATACACACATTTACACAAACACAAATATACTAAGGCAGGCTATCCTTCATAAACCCTTTATAACCCTTTCACATCCAATCCTAATTAGTAGCCTGTGTGCCCTTGATTGCAGGGAGGGTAACCACTTAATCCTGGGATGGATGGTCCTACATTTGGTGAGCCACTAACCCGGGTTAACTGTATGTTAAGCTTTATTTTCCATTCAAGTGTAGGGGAATAATTAAATACATTTCATGTATCTCATTTCCTCAGCTGCACAGCTGTACTGGGAGATAATCACTCAAATTTAAGTCTGATGATTAGTATTAATACTGTTTCATGTAGCTCACGGTATGGTGGATGTTCCGACTAGCCATGCTAGCAACGTGGCTCTAGGGATGGCAATGTTGGTCTGCTGGTTGTTCCATGACAGGACAAGAGAGGGGTGACGTAATAAGCTGCATTCAACGACATGAAATACCACGTTGCTGCCATGCATATTTCATGCTCGTGGCCTGGTACACCATGCATGACAAACGCTTGGAACACAAGGAATGTCGGAGAACGGCACACATCTGCTGCCTCTGTAAAGTCACCCATTGTGTAACTGTGGCTACGGCTGTGAGGAAAGTTTAGCTTTTTTAGCCGTGCTAATGGCTACTTATGGCAATTTCGGTCAGCCGGTTCACCACTTTGGTCCTTACTGAAATCCCTTGACAACCAGCGGATAGATTGCCGTTAAATTTGCTACAGATGTTCAAGGTCACTACAGGATACATTCTAATAACTTTGGTGATGCTGTGCCTTTTCGTCTATTGCCATCATCAGGTTAGAGATTTCGGTTTTAAGTATCCCACCTACTTAATAAATTGGCATGGTTCTCAGATGACTTTGGTTGATCACTGACTTTTCCTTTAGTCGCATCCTGAGGTTTATATTTTTTATTAATATATCTTGACAACTGGATGGCACAGCTCTAAACTGCATCAACGATGGCTGTAATGAGATTTTATCAGTAACTACCACACACCACTTGCCCCAATGCATCACCAGAGGGTAGAAGGGGGTCAGGCCCACTGGTCAGCTAAGCCTGCCTCATTATCACAGTATTACAGTATGAGCTGTAATAACTTTGATCCCCTTATCTTTTATTTAGCGCCATCATCAGGTCACATTTTAAAAATCAGTCCAATACTTAATTTATGACCACAAACTTACAAAACTAATGACATTCCCATAAACCTCAGCTTTACTTTGTATGTGCTGTTAATTAGTGGAACAGGGGAAACAGCATTGCACTCAACCAAAGAAAAGTAAAGAGAGCTGGGGTGCATGCAGCCAAAGTCAAAAAATACAGAAAGAGTTTGCACTTCCAAATCATTTCACATCTTCCATTTAGGCTCAGTAGTTTTCAATGTCAAAATGAGAACAGTTGGAAAAATTCACAGACATTTCAGCCATGCCTTCTACTGCATGCAGTTCTTTTACATTTTTACCAACAAGTAGCGACCTGCAGTCAGAGGCATCCTGCTAATTATCAAATGATAGGATGCTAACATTTAAGTTCAAAGCACCACTGTGCCTGAGCACAGCCTCACACAGCCACTAGCATGATTGCAGACTCTTCGTCTTGATTGTTATAGCAGAATGTTGCATTTCAAGGCCCTGATGTATGTGACCGATGCAGAAGCCTAGAAGATGCCCCTAGAATATCAGATACAATCTCCCATCATGCACTGTGAAATGGTGGGAGTTGAGTAAATGAGTTTTGCAGTCGTCCCATCTCAGCAGGCGATGGTGCTAGCAGCCTCTCCTCCCTCCACCTCCGTCCTCAGACCAGCACGGCTTTAATCGGCATCAGCGATGCCTGTTATGAGCCGTATCAGTAACTACCACACACCACTCGGGCCGCCGCGTCACCAGAGGGTAGAAGGGGGTCAGGCCCACTGGTCACATCAGCTGAACCTGCCCCTATAGGAATGTGGGGTAAGGACAAAGGGAGTGGGGGGGGTGTCACCCTCCAAAGATAATTCAATCACAAGGCTAATATGCTAAGTGTTGCATAAGCGTGTCACTCTGTGCTCTCCCTATAAACATATTGTGGTGCTGCAAAGGACTTTAATTCTACCTGACAGGGACATTATGGTGTGAGGCCTCTCAGGGGTGGAGATAGAGGAGTCAGGACCAAGATTAGAGTCAGACCTGGGTGTATTAGAGAGACAGGGACCCAGTTTCCTTCCTTCAGACACAGAAAGGCTTTTAACCACCAATTGTATCTGCTTTTAGAATAATGACGGCCTGAGAAAACAAGCTGCAAAACAGATGACTGGAATCTCTGTTTTGTTTTTTTTCCGCTGCCTTAGAGACTATCTGCTTAGATAGCTGTTCAACGTGCAGATGTTGGCATCGCCTGAACAAATATTTACACACAGCGCTCATGTATCCTTCTACAAGCAGATCAATCAATATTTACTCATGAGTCAAATGCAAACTGCTAGAGTCCTCCACTGCCAGTAATAATGGGGCAATACAAGCCCAAATAGGACAGCTGCTTTGCATGGTGTTTTATGGAGATCCATCAGTTCAAAAAGCAACAGAGAGGAGAGCATATCACAGCATTCATTATTCATCTTCGAACACAGTTCCCCTTTGAAGACTCTGGAGATACAGATTAAGCACTGTGATACAGAGGCAAGTAGAAACACACACACACACTGTGTTGATTCATGCCCAGGCAAAATGAATTGAAAAGTTGATGCAATTATTGATTTACAAGCTTTAATCACATGCAACTGGCCTTATATTGACCTCTCTGACTCCACGAAGCTTATGACTGTCTTGATAACAATATGCTATTGATTTCTAAGCCTGTCGTATAATAAGTATGCACAGAGCTGAAGTTGCACAGTGCATAATCACGCTTTCTGGTCACATCCCTCTAAACTGCAGGGACTTGACCCTATGCCTCAGTGGCTTGTCTTGAATCTATCAAAGTGCTGAGGCAAAACTAAGCCAGCTGCTGTCAGGGATATAAAGCGCCAAAGAGGATGAGGTCACTCCGAAATTGTGCTACATTTGGTATTTCCAATTCTACAACTGTGTGCAGGCGCAAAAAAATTAAATGGATCCAAACGCATGACCTGAAAATCCACAAATCACGTCACTGAGAAATAAAGTCTTACTCACCGAAAATCACATGAGCATAGAGCTTGTGGCAAGTCAGCTTGTGAAGTCTGACTCAACACAAACCTTTAAAAAACAATGGTGGAGGATACAAATTGTGTAAAATATGCAAATAGATCCCATTTTCTCTGCAGAATTGCCACTTGATCACAGCGATACATCCTTAGTCCAGGCTCAAAAGGAAGATGCAATCACAGCTTTACCCTACAACTGAACAGAGCTTCTTCACCTGGCGAGGCGGCCGGGCCTCTCATGCCATGCAGAAATGCAGCCCGGGCAATCCGTATGTTTCCTGCAGCCAACACGACAGAAGAGAAGAGGACATGCTCGCATTCCTCTCATGTTCAAATCACCCCGAGCAGGAGTTGTGGATGAGTGGGAGGGGATCGAGAGATAAGAGAGATATTGGATTTGCTCGATGTTAGTGCTCCGAGCTCTGTTGAATGATTTTTTTTTCCCTATTTGCCCTGATTTCTCCTTCTATCTTTTTTGTTGGCATGCATGCAGAAATGTAGTGAGTGCGCAGGTGACTGTGCTCGCAGGATTAGTTCAGTCCTTCACTGATCTAATTTTAGGACACATCATGCGCCCCACCACCACCACCAGCGTCAGACGCGTGTTTATTTTGTACAGGATTCATGTCAAATAGTGAGGTGAGGGTGGGAGACGATGGAGATGAGGTAATCCTCTTTTTGTGTTTGTCAATGCATGTAGAGGCATAATCCAGCCATACTGAATTACAGGGAGCTACATCTATTTCATAGTGGCAGCATCAAGCTCTTAACTGCTGTTTTTGGACTCTGCAGTGCAGTGTGGGGGGCTTAGAGATTGCTCTTCTATCAGCTTCATTATGATGACCGTTCTGCCCTTTGAGTGTAATGAGACTGCCTCACTGGGGAGGTGAGGGGAGGGTGGGGGGTGTCTTGGTTGGTCATCTCTTCCTTGCGCTTTGTAAAACACACACATGCACATACACACACTATCTGAGGACATGAGAAAGGGACACAAGCGCTGGACGTGACCGGACAGTACAATAGCAGTGTTTATGATTTAAGTTGATGTCTGCTTTCTCTTTGAAGTCACCTCTGCAGACACGCAGGGATTGTCAATAGAAGATGACAAGTGATGTAATAAGCTGCATTCAATGACATGGAATAACACGCTGCTGCCATGCATATTTCATGCTAGTAGGCCGATACATCATGCACGACAAAGCACTTGAAATACAAGGAATGACAAGAATGGTACACATGCACTGTCTCTGTAAAGTCACCTCATTGTGCAAATGTGGCTGCAGCTAGTGATGGCAATGTCGGCTGGTCGGTCAGTCGGTTCACCACTTTGGTCCAGACTGAAATATCTCAACTACAGGATGGATTGCCATGAATTTTTGCAAGACATTCATGGTCCCCAGAAGTTCAATCCTACTGACACTGGCGATCCCTGACATTTGCCACTGCACCACCATGACGTTCACAGCTCCGTTTTCTTGCTGAAAGATCTCAAAAATTACTGGATGGATTGTCTTGAAATGTGGTACACAAATTCATGTCTCCTTTAGGATGAAATGCAATCTTTCCCTGCAAATACATACACATGCACATGCACAAATAAGTACATTCCCATTGGCCTCAGCTGCACTGTGCGTTTTCTGCTAATTTGCAAATAGTAACATACAAACATGCTGAACTAAGATGATGAACATAATACCTGCTTAGCATCAGCATGTTAGCACTGTTATTTTGAGCATGTTATTATGGTGATCTTTCTGTTTATCTCAAAGCATGACTGTGTCTTAGTGCAGCCTCATAAGGCTGCTAGCATAGCTGTCGGTTCTTGGTCTTGTTGATTTAATTTATAAGTTAAATTACCCTTAAATTATAATCAAATAGACACTATTTCCTTTCACTTGACGGTGCCCAGGTGATAACAGCCCCACAGAGCCATTAGTCTGCCTTCAGACACTTAGTCTTGTTTGAAAATTAATATGTAAAAAAGCAATCCATGGAAAATATAGGTTGAGCATGAAATTGCACGGGAGCTAAGAAAAAAGTGCAGGTGAAGATGTGTGCCAGTTTTCCAAAGTGGTCAAACAACTTTCTCAGTCCTCGATGTATTTGTATCTCTAATAAAAGCTCCACTCAGGGTTAAGGACACAATGTAGAGCGTGCCCAAGGGCATGTGAAGTGACTGTTTTAGACTCATTTCAGTATTTATGAAAAGCAAAGTACCAAAAGGAGGCGAAGGTGCAGAGAGTGTGTTATTATTATTATGTTAAAAACTATCAGAGGCAAAATTTCCATTTTCTGCATTTACATTTCAGTTAGTAAAATAGGACATTAAGCGTGGATGACCCACATTCACACAGAGAGTTCATTGATAGTGACATATCTTAGGGTATTTCAAAATGTCACATAACTTGCAGCGATGCATCATGTGTAGTTTCACTCAACCCTCTGTATGAAGTAGTGCAAGTAGGAAATCACAGAGCACTGCATCTCTGCGAAAGTAAAAAAAAAAAATCAAAGAGCTTGTCCATCATTTTCTCATGCGCTGAATGAGTAAGAAAAACCTCTGGATCGGAAGCGTACGCTAAAATATGATGGGGGCTGTCAGCTCTTCAAGGGCAGACATCTGCGCAGGAGTGCACATCAGTCCTGTGTTAATATTGACAGGAGGAAACAAGAAATGAGAGGTCGACACGGGGGGAGCGGGGGGAGGAAAGGAGAGACTGCACACTCAGATGCTAGTGGCAGAAAGAGAGAGGGAGGAGACGAAAGGGAAAAAGCGAGAGCTCGGAAAATGAAAAGGATAAAGTTGCTGAATAGATGGACATAGACTGAAAGTGTCTGCCCTGAAAAGTCACGTTCTCGTGTTTATTTGCTCTAACTTGGTGGCGCAGTGTTGTGGATGGTGGCCCTCTCCGTCCTGAAGATGTAACCCCGTTTCTCCATCATCTTGGGCAGCTTTGTTTGCAGTAAACAAGCCAAGGCAAAGGGGATTTGAGGACAGGACAGTTGCACATACATCATTCTGTCGCCTAGCATATCGGCGCTGATTCTCCCAGATGAGAGAAACTGGTTTGTTCTGCCCTGCAGCGAGGAGCGGGGACATAAATGCGCAGTAAAAGCTATAGTCTCTATCTACTTCAAACACCTTAACATAATGACATTGTAAAAGCAACACTTCTAGTGTCCTGGGGCTTTTATGGGATGTTCTATTGATGCTGACACATCAGTAGAAAAACACACTCTTTACTCAGGAAGTATGCTTCTCCATGCAAAGTAACAATATGAATACTCGGGGCTGGAGTCAGGAGAGGAGGGAAATGCAGCACTGACCAACACTCTGTTTAATTAAAGATCCTCTTGGCTCTCACAAGTGCTTTGAACAATTTGACGCTGTGCTCATAGAGATGTATGATCAGCCTGGACCAATGGTACGAGTCCAACTCTTCTCTCTTGGGTCTAATTTATTGATGCGCCGGGCCTCAGTGCAGGCTTTACTGTACGCGCATGTGCTTATGAAAGCTTTGATTTATATTTTTTTAGCCCAGGCCTCAGCGTGTCTCTCCCAGGGACAAAGCGCCAACCATTTTTAACCTCGGCTTCCTTTATGGTATCAATCTGCACCGGCTCTGCTGCCCTCCTCTGTCACCCAGCATGGGTGCTGTTTCAGCCCAGAGAGGGGAATCATGGCATGCTGTCCTAATTTGGACTCAGAGCCTGTTTTAATCCTTAGTGCTTGACGTCTCATGGCCAGCGGCGATGCTAAGCTGGTAATGCACGTTGTCCCGCCCTCCTTCGGCTGACATGGACATGGCACGAGATTCCTGAAAACAGTCAGGGCACACGACGGGCATGTGCCACCTACACCTGCGTGCTGTGTTCACATGCGTGTGAGGGAGGTCCATATCACTTTCTGTCCCTCCAGCGTCCCAGTACATGTACAAGAGTCTGTGCTGCCAGTTTGGGTTGCACTGCAAGTCTGCGAGAGCGTGAAAGTAAGATGGGCGACATGAGACGGCCTCCAAAAAATGAACGTCTTCAGAGGACGCCCGAGTGTACACATTCACCCTCAGTGAAGCAGATGTCCAGCTGTGTGTGTGTGTGTGTGTGTGTGTGTATGTTTCTTAGTGTCCCTGCATGCACCAAAGAGACCTTTTCTGTCACCTCCTCTACCCTCTCCCTCCCCCTTGAATATCAATGAGTAACCTTAGACACAAACACATGGTAGTTTAAGAATTGCGGAGCCTCAGTTACATCATCATCAGAGTTATGAAACTATGAAAGTCCTCTGCGTCGATCACTTGCAGCGTATGTCTCCATAAAAACAGGTGTAGTTGCAGCCCTTAAGCAGGTGCATGAATGTTGTGATTCTGTCATTAGCCATGCTAAAGCATTGGACTAAAACTGAAAGCTATGCACTTCTTTAAAACACCTTAGTCTTGAATTGATTTGATTTTTTCTGGGGATTTAGCATCCAACAGAGAGACTAATAGACTTTCATATTTGAAATTCAGAGTCAACCGGAGCACAGTTCAAACATAGCCTCCCACTCTTATGCAAGCCTCTAAACAGGTTTTCTAATGATTTACCGATCGAAAGAAAACGTTGCAACAAAAATACATCACATGCCAGCCTCCTCCAGCCTCCAGTGCCTGTTTTCTCATGGCATCCATCTACTGAAGTGTGTACATACAGTAGCAGCTTGAATCCTCGTGCACTAGTAGGACCAGAAGGATCACCTGAGAACTCCTACACACACAAGAATGCACAATGGTAAGAACAGGAAGCTTCTGTCCACAGTGCCCACAGCGATGGCACAGTCTGTATCTGTCAAGTGTGATCCGTCTCGAGACAGGCAACATTTTTGGGTATTGTTGCATCCCCTTCCTTGAAATAGAGGCTGAGGACGGGAGCGACTGAGGCACAGAGAGAAAGGGGATGTGGGGATTTTTGAGGAGGAGGGGTGAGCAGAAGGTGAAGGCTCCTCTTTTGAGATGCAGTCCATCACCGAGCACATCCAGCAACCCTCTATGTCTTCCCTCTTTCTCCCCCACATCACCACCTGGCTGCACTGCATTCTGCTCACAAGCCTCTCCACCTCCTTCTTCTCTCCCTCCACCACGGCTGATGCGTACCGACGGCAAACACTAGCCTGCTCTTTATCAATGACGTTAAGCTTCTTTTCCTCCTCCAATCCCCCCAACCCCTCTTTACCCCACTGTCCTCGCCGTGGAGAGAGGAAACGGGGTTCTGGAGGGATAAATCATTGTTAGAAGAGGGGAAAAATAAATCAGTCATCCCCCTTACCTTGCCGTCTAGTGAAGAGGAGAGCCTCTCTCCTCCAGGAAGGATTGGAAGCCAGAGTGCGCACACACACACGCTCACATACACTGTTATACGCCGCTCACTCACATTCACACACACATGCACTCACACACGGACGTACACGCTCTCCCTCTCTCTCCCCCTCTCTCTCTCCCTCTCTGTCTCGTACACACAACGACGAGGAGGGCTGGCTCTCAAGCAAGCGCACACTGCAGGCTGCCGCTTGCCTGGGAAAGCCTGATGCGTTCCTCCCTCCAGGCAGAAGCACACGCTGCCATCTCAAAGGCTCTTTGTTGGGGCTGATTCATCCCGGGATCCGTGGCTGAGTGCTGGTCCGCGTGGCGGTGCCTGCTCCTGGGGACACAGGGTGACCGTACAAAGGAGGGACAAAGCCATGAAGAGGAAAGGCAGCATCCAGGAGGAGAGACTATCACGGCCCCTTACAGCTCCTTCCATCCCCCCCTCTCCTTTTCTGGCTCGCTGTCTCTCTCTCTCACACACACACTCCCTCCCACCTCCCTTTCCCTCTCTCTCTCTCTCTCTTTATCACTTCCCTCCTTCTCCGCCTCCTCCCACTCCCTCATTGGGCCACAAAAGAATTGATAGCAGCATGTGCATGTGTGAGGCTTTTTTTAAAGCTGGTTTCCAGTGACTGTAAGAAGAGGAGAGGCTCAGCTACACCTCATCACCTGGGATACCTTTCATCCACCTCCCTGCCCTCCATCTCTCCCTCTGTCTCCTTTACACGTAATGTGGCTGACATGAGAACACGAGGGCGCAGCGTCGGCCCAGTGTGCTGCTGTTCAGTCAAATGCATTATCCATGGAGTGACAGGGTCAGGGACGGCAGATGGCGGGAGGGGTTGTATCTGTGTGTGTAAAGACAGGAAGGAGGGGGGGCACATTGTGTAGCTATTTCCGCAGAGGGTGCAATCCTCATCCTCGCAATCTCTTTTGAGTCCATTCTGACCCAAAAATCTTTGTGGATGAAGGCACAAGAAGAAGCAGAAGAAGTTACAACACTGCCCCAGTCTAGCATCCTCATTATTTGACTGAAACGTTCCCCTCTCTTTTCACCACAATCATTTCCTGAATAATTCATACAGCAGCTAAGACCAGACACAAAGCAGGAAAATGTATTAGGGTCAAGTCGCGCAGAAATTGCTCGCAGAGTGAGCCAGATTTGGGGCATACATGTAATACATGACGTTTTGATATGAGAGATGCATGCAAAGGCAGCATAACAGGCTTAATGATGTTCCTCCTTACACATCAGATAAACTCAAGTGAAAAAGGCTCCACTGACGCAATCTGCATAACAATGACTGATTTGCCTGATGGGGGTATAGCAGACACGACCCCTCCCTCTCTTTCACTCTTACTTGTAAGGCTCATTGTCACAGATATTTATTGGCTTGGCTATGTTTTACTGCCTTGCATGACTTATTTTTCCAATTTTCTCTGAGTTCAGAGCTGCGGACAGAAATAAAACTGTCTTGTAATGGGTGTCTTGTATGCAGGAAGTGGTGGTTATCAGGAAAACAGCCCTGTTTTCTCAGCTGAGGCATTACTGCACCCACAGTCATATCTCTGCTTGGCCAGTATAAAGGCAAACCGGCAGGGTCAAAGGTCAGTTAATGAAACACTTCTATCTGCTTTCATGACACAGTTTACTGAACCTGACAGTCTTTGTTAAACAAATACAGCAAATGCATAATCTTTTATGCTATAATTGGGCCTAACAATATTATTACTAATGAGTAAATTAAGGGCAAAATGTATTCATATTTCTTTATTTTTATATTTATTTTATATATTTTCTGTGTGCACCACACATGAGACATACATTGCCTCTGTAATTACAGGATAAAGTAAATTTGTTTTTAGCATCTCATTATGCAAAGACATTATAATGGTAACTAAGATTTCTGTTAGATCACCAGGGCCTAAAAGGGTTTATTCAAATGTATTTGTCAGCGCTACTGTCAGACTTAATGATCTCCTTCAAGTATATCCTGAAAACACTGACCCCCTCCAAACTGGATAAATAGTGGAAAAATAGTTTGTAATGTAAAAAAGGCCTTCCAATGACAAGAGGAGTCTTAAACCGCAGTGTCATTAAAATGAAAGCCCAGGGGCCACACAAGTGATACTGCCTTAATTGTTTGCATTTCAATTGCTTCTATTGTTAAGGATGAATCTGTAAGGATTACACCAGGGGTTATCAGGGTTCAGCCTATACAGCTAACGCAAATGTAATTTCTTGTCAAAATACACTGACCTATAAATCCATTTTAATTCTGTAAGAGCGAGGCAACAGCAGTAGAAATTAATGCAAAGCTTGTGTCATTCCACTGCTTGCTCACCAACAGTGTTTTATATGGAAGACCCATTTCTACCCAGGAAAGACAGCAATAGATGACAAGTAAGTCAACATAAGCGCAAAAATGCTCAAGGAACTGTAAGTTACAGCTGTGAGAGAAAAAGTCACAATTTAGTAATATAAAAAAGTTAAAGCTATTAGATAAGAGTTATGAGATCATTATGAGATAGCAAATCATACTTTTTTATGATATAGTTGGTTAGATGTTATGATATAGTAGGTCAAAATTTTGGGATAGTTGGGCAAAATTATGACAAAGTAGGTCACAATTTTTAGTTTAAATTATTCTTATCATGACTCATTATCTTCTTATTCCATTCTTTCTTCTCCTGGTGGAAATGAGCTTCCATACTCCCCCCTCCACAATAAACTGATCAGATGATTAGCTGCTGCATTTTCTTCTCCATGCCCGGCCAGCTGAGTGCAGCCCAGCACTGGCAGAGGACTCTCTGTGAACTGGTGCATGTAAATACAAACGGTATAAATAGGTTAAGAGCTCCGACTGTTGAAAAAAAAAAAAAACATGGCCCATGCAGAGCCTGAGTGTTCTTGTCTGTCAAAGTAAGGGCGCTGGACAAAAGCTCTTCTCTGAGGGCCTGTCCAAAGCGCATTAAGGAAAGGTAGCTTACTTGCACCATCTGTCCACTGCAGTAAGAGAAAGCTATGGATTTTCTGTCTGAGGCGCTATCGGAGCCACTGGCTGCTTGCTTCCGTGCGATGAGCTTTTAATAAGTCCTGCCAAACAGCGAGCCATAGCGGATGCATTATGGTGTGGTTGTGCTGTGTTATTATGATGGGAGTGCATCACGTTGCCTATCATTTATCACTGAATTTCAGCTGCTCTCGGTGCTGAGCCAAATTTTTTAAAGTAGACAGTTTGGGAACTCACCAGTTGAGAGGATCTTGGCTGGCAGTGTCATATTTCCAGTGTGAGATTAAAGTCTGTTCCTCCAGTGTGCTGCGCGCACGGAAAAGCTGCAGCGCTCCGTGTCAGAGTACATCGGGAGAGTGACCTCTTGGGGATAACCGAGGCTTGTGCTGCTCACCGCCGCAAAGGGTGGATTTCACTTGCTAATGAGCCAACCAACTATCCTCTAGCCATTCATCAAAGTCTGCCCTGCGAACTGCCTGCGTGAAGTACATCCCATCATCACAGCAGATTAGCGTTAGTCCCACCACTTTACTCAGCGGCTTCTGGGCAACCTCTGCTGGACAATGATTAACATGTGGCCCTGCTGAATGCATGATGTGCTCATGAAACTTATGCCTGGGAAGTGCTGGATTTCTTTAAAAAGCACAAGGATACCCTTCAGTCAAGGAGTTAAGTCACGTCATTAGAATAAGTAGCAATAACAATGGAATTTGACTTTTTAAATGCAGATTGTTGGTTTTTACTCGTGCCCACTCTTCAAACTGCAGCAAGATTACAGTCACTAAAGTGGTGTTGCACCCCATTAGTAATCCAAATACCATTACCAAGAATGCTTTCCCTCGCATGCCCCCCTGCTGACAGTGCATTAATGCAACCCCCTCCGTCTCAGAAGAACAAAAACAATCCCACTGGTCATTAGTCCGACATTTCAACAAGTTTATTGAACACCAATGACACACGGACTTGAAGGCACAGTTCAATCAGGCTGAGAAGTAAAACCCAGTTGAATCACCTCATTGAAGCCTTCTTTCGAATGTGCTGGAATTGTCCTGGATCATCTGCTCAAGAAGCTCGGAACAAATCAAGTTAAAAAGGCGGCACACATAAAAAAAAGACACTGTTCAGTGGAATAAAGAAAAAAGGAAAAACTTGACAGAGTGAAACTGGGAGTACGTGTGAGAAGAATTTCTGCTGAACAGACTGAACATGTTTAGTATTTACAGAGTGAACACAGACACAATCCAGTAGCCCTTTAAATACTACTATGAAGCCTATGCTGTTTATATTGTTTGTTGAAATTGTGTAGTTGTGTATTCCATGCTATTGTCAGTTCAGTATTTTGTACTGAATTAAATTACACTGTGCAGGTGTTGCCGTTATTTCGTCCACCTGTTGTATTTTAATGAATCAAAAACAACTCAAATACTGTGTCTTCAGTTCATTGGGTTTCTACAAAGCTTTACCCCTTTGTCTTTTCACTTTTCTGAGAACCTCGATCTCTATGAACAAAATATTTACAGCAGGATAACAAACAACACGTAACAGTAGTGACATGATACTTGCAGATAAATCCTGTCTAAAGAAGGTAAGAATCCACATAAAAGAACTATCAAACCATCAGTCTTCTTAGATTCATCAGTTTGAAGCACTGGCACCAGCTTGATCCTTTTGGCCTCTGGCCTCCTGTGATTCCTGTGCCATCTTTTTGAAGAAGCGTTCCGCTCGCAGTTCCTCAAAGCAGAACTCAGTGGCGCCGCTGAGCAGCAGCTCTTTACAGTACATGCTCTGCTCCTGAGGTTTTCCTGACTCTGCTTCCTTCTGTTGCTGGTGGTGCTCCTGTAGTCTCTTTAGAGGAGTTTCCTCTCTGCAGGGCTTACGTGATGATAAAACTGTGTTCACTGCCGGGTTGATCTTACATGGAGTCCTGAGGGGGTAGGGGAAGACGCCAAAGAAAATCAAAGAAATTTTACTAACATAGCTGAGAAGGTTAAACTAAGGTTAGATCGAACATTGAATAAGTCATGAATAGGGCTGCTTCAATTTGCATTTGAAAAATAAAAAAAAAATATTCAAGTTACAATTAAATGAAACAGAAGAGTTGCATCACAATTGAGAGGTTATAACAGGAAGGGCTTTACTTAAAAACTCAATTTCAGGAATATATTGCTCCTCATTATTACAAACCTGAACGTGTGGTGTAAAATGTTATGCAAAATGTAATGTTAAATGTTCAGCAACTAAAACCAATGCATCAAAACTGCAGATAAAAGTTAGATTGTTGTCACTTACATTGTTGGAGGCTGGTCTGTCTCCTCAACAAATGGTTGGAAGGTGGGTTTGGGGGGTGGTGGAGCCATAACAGTATGTCCGAATTTGGTCTTCTGGGGCATCTATGGTACAATCAAAATACAAACTGACATCACTTGGTTACATTTGACACATTTGGATCAACTAACAGCACTTGCTTGTCGCGCACCTTCACATCACACCATCTTTCAGGCCTCCTTTCATTTTCCTTTGCTTTGGCGGTCGGAGGGGCCACCCATGACTCTAACTTAGGCTCCAACAGGTCATCATTTGAAATCTTGTTCTCATCAAAGATCACCATCCGACTGTTTGAAACATTGCCAAGGATTGAGGCACCTTGTGACTGCAGGCCTCCAGAAATATCTGTTAAAAAAACCCCATAAAACATTGAAATGACACACCTTTTTTAATAATGATGCTGATATTGAACAGGGCTGGAGCACTGCATATATCAGATTAAAATTTCATAACAGATTTATTTTATATATCCATGTGCTTACTTCTGATTGCAGTCCCAGATCTGTTGATGGGGGCAATAGCCTTTTTCTTCCCTCTAGGTTTGAGGTCAGCTAACGAAACCCTCTCAGGTTGTTTGGGCTCATCATCGCTATTGTCCTGGTCCACATTCATCATTACCTGTCTGGACACACGAGCCTGCAAAGCCCTATGAATAACAATAAGGAAAAATGTGATTATGGCAAACTTTTGAAATTTCAAAATATATCTCAAACTTTATTGGCTGAACCCGTACTTATGAAACTGTAGGAGTTTATCATGCGGCTCAGCACATTTCTTGAATCCTTCCTGGTAGACCAGGTCTGCTTTGCGAGAGTTGCCCTGGTTCTCATATTCCTCAGACCAAGCGATGTAGAAGGATGCTTGTGTCACCCCTATGTCTTGTGCTTGCATGTACCTGTAAATGTCCAAGGGCTCGGGGCAGTTGTCTGCCTAAAGACACATAATACACATGGCAAGAATTATTACTGCTGCATTAGTTTGTAAAAGTAGCAAAAAAAAAGTCAGAGGTTAAAATATTACACATACAAATTTGATCCAGAGTTCAACATAGCGTGGGTCGTTGTGATATTTCTTTTCCTCTGTGAATCTGGTTGCGACTCGTTCCAACAGCGTGGCAAGATTGCTCTCCTTTCCTCCCTGAGGGAACGTTTGCTCTGTCCACTTAATATACCTGTAACAGAAAGAACCACGTGAGGGTTAAAAATGAAACCTCTCAGATTTAAGAGCAGCACATATTATTTACATATTTTACTTACCGATCCCAAACATCAAGTGGATCATCTCCATCATATGTTCGCAGTTCAGACTCAAAGGCCCTGGGGAAAGAAAAAGACAAAACCTCCATCATCATGTGAAAAGTGCTGCAAAAAAACAGAAATTGCTGTAACCCGTGCAATGTTCTCAAGATCATTCATACTGTCTCTGCTGGTTGATGGCAGAGGTGAGTCCATCCTGCTGTTGACTGAGCGCCTGATGTAAGGCTGATATGGCTCTGCCCCGCCTCAGTGGCTGGATGTTTTCTTTGCTGAGCTCCCATTCCACATCTCCTCCTTCTGCCATTGTGGAAATTAAAACAACTAGATGCCTACGGACACACACACACACACACACACACACACACACACACACACACACACACAAGTTAGTTTTAGATTCTTCTCTCTGATGATCTTTTCACTGAATACTAAGAAGGAAACATGCCAAACATTATGTGGTTCCAGATCCACAGCTTTTCTGGTTTACATAATTGTAAATTGGATTTCATTGGACTTTGGACTGTTGGTCAGACAAAACATGATGCTTTAGATGTCACCTTGGACTTTTTTAAAGTGACATTTAGTATGAATTAATCAATGATCTAAAAAAGTAAGATTAATTGATAATTACATGATTGCTAGCTATAGCCTTAAATTGTTTTTGATTTTATCCCTTAGACATTGTTGTAACCTTCCAATATATTGAAAGACTGTTGAAGTAGCACAATTATTTAACGAGTTTTTGGGCTGGCCTAAAAAGTTTTTCTTACGCCTTAACAGTTGCACTGTAATTCTGTCCCTTGACTTTAAGCTTCTCACAGCATTGTTTAAATATACATATCAACCACTTCGTAGCTATTGTACTTTCAAGACTGAAATATATAACCTATACTTTTTAAATAATTATCATCACTTGGCGAAAAGAAAACAAGCCATGGGAGTCATGTCATACCAGGGCAAAACAAGTCACAGTATATTACCGTAAGGACATGTAATAACGTTAGATAATAGCGACACTGTGATCCTACATCAAACATAAATATGTTTTGACATCTAATGAATAAATGCAAAGTAGCTAAATTTTATCGTGAAACAAGACTACATACTAGGACACGTGAGATGTTTCCTGTGTGCTGGCTAAGTTACTAACATTAATGTCTCTCTAACGTTAATGATTGCATGACGTGGGGGATGTAACATGCTAGCTAGCTAACGTTAGCTTTAGCTCGATCGTTTTTGTCGTTATTCGCAATATAAGCGGAATTTTCCAGTCACGTACCAAAATAAAACGGACGATCTACCGAATGGTGTTTTTTCCTACCGCTTCCAAACTTCCTTTTGGTCTTTTTCAGCAGATTCACGTTACAGCAACAACGTTGTAGAGAGACCTCAGCCGTCGGCTCTGTGTTTTGAACGAGAACCGCGAGAGAATTTGAAGAAAGCTGATTGGATATGGAATCAGAAACAGGAAAACGCAAATTGACGTCACATTTCATCTTCCGGGATGGTTCCTGTTTTGATTATTGCAACGTTGAAAGGTTGAAATAGGTAGCTAGCTGCCAAATTATTGTTCTTTATGTGGGTTTTCTTTGTCATATTAACGCGCTAGCGCAATATCAGTCAATTATAATTGCCTAGCTCATGACTCTCTACACGTGTCGACATGGACAACCGTTGTTATTGTTGTGCATCAAAGTTCAGTCTCTTCAAGAAAGAGGTAAGACCTTGCTGGCTAATATTAATCGCGCAGCTACATACATTAGACATTTTAAGGAAAGTAAACACTGTGATTTACGATACAATATCTTCACAGCTGGGTTGTAAGAACTGTGGCCACTGCTTCTGCTCCAGCTGTTTGGCTTTCAGTGCTGTGGTGCCTCGCTGTGGCAACACACAGCAGAAGGTCTGCAAACAGTGCCATGTTAAACTGACAAGGTAAAGGTCAAACTATGCAAAAGCATAGGAATGTGATTATTAATTAGTATAAATAAGAATTCATCCTAATCTCGATTTCTATTCAATTTCTAGCGGGGAATCTCCAAACTGTGCTGGAAAATGGTCTCCTCCTGAAAATTACAAAAAGTCAGTATATGACAAGCTTGAAAAAACTTACACATTGTCAGCCCAGTTTCATGATATCTAAAGTTCATATTTCTTCCATAGACGGGTGGCTGCATTTGAGGCCAAACAGAAGGGACAGCCGGCACAGCCTCTTGCACTTGGAGGCAATAGAAACGTCAAGGCAAGCCATCTACCAACCAGAGGCTTGACTAAAGAAGATCAGGCTATTGCTGAAAGACTTCAAAAGCTGAGGGAGGACCCTACGCCAAGTAATGGAACAAGATTTTTATTAGCTACTATTTTGATTTAATCTGAGAAATACAGTGATAACAATTTTTTTCTTGACAGAAGCCATTGTAAGCTTTTTACCTCTTCTTCAGAGTGTCTCCCCTCTGAAAAAGAGCTTGAGTCTCGCCTTGCTGCATTGAAAGCTCCCAGCCAGCCAGTGCCTTCTACAAGGGAGTTGGAAGACCGCTTAGCAGCTCTACAGGGTCAACCCCCACCTTCTCAAGCGCCTCCACCTGTGAGCTAAAGCTCTTCCTACTTGTTTGTAGCATCTTACAGTATGGCTCATGGACATCTTAAATTATTTAAGGCTATTTTGAAGGAACTGAATACTAAATAGTTCACTCTAATTACTGACCAGTATATGTTCTTGTGTGCTCATCGGTGCAGGTGCACCAGCCCCCAGATAACAGGACACAGACTGAACAAACCAATGATCTGATTACTCAAATGACAGAAGAAGTTGCCATCGACAACCAGCAATCAAATCCCGAATGCAGTAAGATGTTTCTTGTCTCATTGATTTCTCCCACATTCAGTTCATAATTAATAAAGTAGCTGTATCATAGTTTTATTCAATCATATGCAGTCTGACAAAAATATGACTTTGTTTTAGTACTGTGGGGATTTCCTAAGTATGCTGCAAAGTACTGTATTAATCCCTCTGCAGGTGTAGATGGCCGTATGAATGATCTCAACAAGGGAGAGGGGGGAACATTAGATGAGAATTTGGAGGAGAACCAGGAGGCGGTCAAGCAGCTGGAGGCTGAAAAGACCCGTCTGCTGGAGGAGGCCATGAAGGAGCTGAGGAAGGAGCACCATTCCCAGGATCAGGTCCTTCACATGGCCAAGAGGCTGGCACAGCTGAAGGGGCAAGACCCAGACAAGGGTACATCATAGACAGACAACGATCTTGGTGTACCAATCTTAACCTTGCCTGTTATCCTTACTTTAACATCAGAAAGTCAGAAAATATGATAAGGGCTCTAACTGTAAACGTTGTGGCCATGACAGATGTGTGAATGTCGTAGTCGTGAGAAACCTGTCATTGCTGTATTTATCATGTCACTTCTAGTTACCATGGAGGACTTTCAGCATCCTGACAGTGACGAGGAGACTGAGGAAGAGGCTGTGATGAGAGTGTTAAAACAGGTCTGGGGCTTAATGCAAAATAAAGTTCATAGTTCATACTGTAATGTAGATTGTAGATTACATAACTAAACACTACGAATGCATATCACACCCTTAAAGATGATTGTGACCAGTTCAGGAGGCCACAAGGGGCTGCTATTTTGCCATTTTAATCATTTGTAATGTGAATTGAGGACATGTTGTGAAATTCCTTTATTTTTGACTGTTGTTGCAGCTCTCTGAAGAGGCTGCATTGGATGAAGCCAGTGGCTACAACATACCTTTAGAACAGAGTGGACCAAAGAACACAGAAAAGAAAAAAACCTCTAAGAAACCGGTACTAAACAACAGCCAAAATACACAAACTCATACATTTTCAAGCTATTAGAGAGAATAACATGTAATACCTCACTGATTTGATGTGTTTTAAACACCCAGGCTCCAGCACCCAAGAGCAGGACTTCACCAGCTGCTGTTGCACGGCAGCCGTCAGACAGTGATGATGACGAGCTTCCGTGGTGCTGCATCTGTACCCAAGACGCCAGCATTCGCTGTCACACCTGTGACGGAGACCTATACTGCAGCCGCTGCTTCAGGTAGCGTAAGAAACATTCATTATAATAGGCACAACAATAATTCTGGTTCTTGTATCATCGTCGATCTTTGCATGGACATCTTTGTTTTGATGCCCCAGAGCAAAGGCTGTGATTTGGAATGTATACCATGGCCCAGATAAAGTGTAGCAGGCCATACTGTTAAGCAGCATGAATATAAAGTATTTAGTGTGATGAATTATCAATCCACTCCCCGTTATCTCCCCAGGGAGGGCCATGATAAATATGACAGGATGGAGCATCGCACCACTAACTACACTGCACCAAAGAAGAAGAGGAAGACATGATAGTGAGACTGTGCTGTAGTTGTTTGCCTTGTCAGGCTCTGGTCAGTCATCACTGTTAGACTTGTGCTTTAGACTTAAGTGACCTAATATTGTTAATAAAACAGCATCTCAGAAGATTTAAACACTACCTATTATCTAAAGCAAGCCAGAACCCTAACTTTAACCTCAATTTATTTTATCCAATCTGTCCAAAGTGGTTAGAAACATGTTTGTGTCGACCACAGGAAAAGCAGCATCTGCTTTCTGTTATTGCTAACAGATGAGCTTAACAAATCAAGAACAATGGATAACATGGCAAAGCAAAGACTAGAAATGGCATAAATGTTAATGTAAATTAAATAAATGTATAATAAGAAAAACATAGCACCTACTGTTTCTGTCATGTATAAAAATAGAGGTAAGTAAACCTTGCAGAGGCTGCTAGACCATGTTGGTATTTTAGCAAAGCTTCTGCTCACTGAAAAGTTTTCAACTGTCCAACTGAATAAGAGGCTTGAAGCCTGTTTCTTATGTCACTTGTCCCACTTCTCAAATGCAACAAAGACTCATATTAGATGAACTTTGCACTTGTCACCATTTGATTTTTTTTTTCTTTTCAATTTGACTACACATTCAGAAAGCAGACACATCATGAGCTCATCTGGAATGATGTACAATCCCAGACTACTGTCAGCACTGGACTGAAGAAGCACAGAGGAGTCAGTATAAAAGGATTACTGAGGGCTTTGTTTTCTTTTGGCAGGCACTGCAGTCACTCTTGTAATCTATGTTTGGCTGCAAGTCTGACACGAGTATTGCCTTTCTTGTCCTTGTGTGTAATTTCATTATAAAGGATGCAAAAGTGTTGGGCGCTTTGTCACATCTTTAAGGAACGTTGCATTTGATTTTAGTTATATTTTTAACACTGAAGCCTTTTTCTTTTATATCTCTCTTTTTTTTCTTGTTCTTTTTTTTCATCACGTGGGAAAAAGGTTGCAGGCTGGCAGGTCGTGTCAGAAGTATAGTCTTACGGTGTGGATGGCCTCTGTGTCAGAGCAGTAAGAGTGGAAGCGGGGGCAAACCAAGCAAATTGCTATAATGGAGCCCTCAGCCCAAGACCTGTATATGACAGAAAGAAGGCCAGAGTGCAGTTTCATCAGTGTGCATTACTGTCAAGCTAACTGAGGAGAAACCATAATTACACTCTCCTCTGGGGGCTTGTTCCATTAAGGTTTGTATGGAGGCCTTACTGTGTTTGCCTTTTCTGGCCATGTCAGACACGCACCACAGACAGGAAATGGACAAGGATAATGGATGCATACTTAATGGACCTTCCTGCCACTGTGTTTACTCCTAGACTTGACATGTCAGTGTCTCCTTTGTTTCCATCACTGTGTTGAAAAATGTACGGCAGAAAACAGAAGCTTGTGTTCTGGGAACAATGTGCTGACAGCCGTGCTTCAGCAAAGTCTTGTCTTTTGGACTTTAGGACATAATCATTCTTTATGAGCAAATAAGTGTTTTATAGCAGTAATAATGGACAAGTGTGTTAACAGGATAGTTTAATTGGTACTGTAAACTGATGGGCGTAATGGACATGTCAATATTTGTATACATGGGAGGAATAATACCTGATGATACCATACTGTTGGTCAGTCGCGTTGTTGAAAATCAGCTGTAACCCTTTTTGACAGTTCATCAACAGCCTTGTCTTGAAAATGTTCCATTTTATTTCGACATACAACACTGTTATCAGAACAAAAATGTTTTATGTACATAAATAGGCAACCGAAAATGTACAGTCTTGCACAAAAAAAAAGTCCGTCTGAGTAATAGTCAATACAACCTTTATCACATGTGCATTGTTGGTATGTTTATGGGACAAAATGTTATAGCAGTCTATAAATTAAAGTGAAATAGTAATAATAATAATAAAAATCCCATTCAGAACCTCGACTGCTCTGGACTGATGCTGACCCAGGAAGGGGCAGAGGGCAGAAACAGAGAGTCCCACTGACATGTGGACCGCACATACAGGCATCCAAACAGTTAATGCATGGGAAGATAAGAGGCTCCACATTGTCTCAATTCTTTATTTGACCTATAATTATTTCTTCAAGGGACCTGACATTTTGCGTAGACCTTTTATCCTGTAGAGCAGCCCGTTGATAAAATCCTACAGGGAAGATGGAGAAAATTGATTTTTTTTTTCTGCATCTAGATTTTACAGACTAAACAAGACAACAGTGACAGTAAACAAGTAATTTTTTTTCTCCCTGTTAAACATTGAAATCTTTATATGCTGGCGTGTAGTTTCATATATCTCACCTCTTTTGGCTTTCCGCATTCCTGCAACAACTCCTAACAAAGAATACAAACAGAGGAAGGCTCACTAACAACACTGGACATTGCTTTTTCACTGCAAACATTGCAACACTGGATTCCAGCAAGGGTCCACTGCTTGTTAAGCGATTACACCACATTGCATATAGTTAGCTATGCACCCAGGTGTCAACTAGGAACAAGGCTGGCCTGAATGTTGGACTCCTGGGATTCAGGTTGATCTTTGCTTGAAAAACATTGGTACCGGTTCCACAAAGCAATAAATTACTGAATATATGAATAACTAGAGATGCAATGTGAATAATGGCTAAAAATGCCAAATGAAAAGTCTGCAAAATTGTTTCTAAGTCAACCTGCACAATCCTACCTGCAGCCGGGTTCTCTGCCCCTCGTCTGTCAGCTCCAGGAGCTCATCAATGTCAATCTCTAACTCTGGAATCTCCTCCTCCTGTAAAAGCAGCAAGAACCAAAAGTTAAGGTCAAAGGTTGATATTCCTCAATTACTATAGTGCCCACACGTGTATATTTCTGCATGTCACAAAAGCTCTTATATAATGTGAGCTTCTCGCCATCCTTTCACTCACAGTGGTGAGACTGTCCACAAACTGAGTTGGAGTCATTCACAAGGAAAAGAAAGAGCGCAGGATGTGATCCAACGTGGCATTTCATTGCAGCGCAGAAATGAAATCCTTGCACCGAAGTATATAAACTGTTTGTCAAGTTTTAAAGAGGTAACACTGTACTTTTATCGGTAGTCAATCATCTGCGTTAATAGTGTTGGCTGCTTTGTTGAAATGAGAATAAACACTGTTTGTCTTCCTTAATAATTTCTCATAGCAATGTTGGAATTGATGATGCGCTGTACACATAAGCAGAGCTGAGGAGCAGTGAGGCATAAAGGCAAAAAGGCTCCAGGAGGCCACACTTGCCACATGCCATCATCAGATTTCATGGATGGTTTACCCAGCTAGCGTTTAGCTCAGCCATTACTGAGAGATTATTTCCAGTTGAAATGTTTTCTGAAGAATATATTCAGCTCAGCTCAGTTTGTCCCACATCGTGTTCACACCTGAGTGAAAATACAAACTCAAGGGCAACATTTACTGTAAAATATGAACTGGAGGTCTGTACAGACCCCTTTTTCTGAAATGTTAGCCTTAATGAAACAATGTCCAGCAGCGCGATGAAAGATTAACGGCAACCTCATGTAAAGAATGTAAAAGAAAAAGGGCACAGGGTCTCGAGTTATAAAAAGCCAATATAGCAAAGTAATCAGTTCATATCACAAGCTCGTATCCGCACCTTAGGGGATGAAGAGTGCTCATGGGGGAATCGTGCACACTGAGATATCTGGAGTCAGCAGGTGGACACTCATATCTGACAAGTGGGGCCTCTTTTTGAGGGGAATATTTTCCGGTTGGGGAGTTTTCATGGCTGGTGAGAATGGGGCTCGCACAGCTTTCTGGATGATGAGAGAGCTAATCAATGTGGAAGTGCTGAGTGGCGGAATAGATGGGCCCACCTTCAGAGTCCCCTGTGCCCCCTCTAATTGATACATGCTGCCAGTTTGGACCCCCGTGTGATTCTGCTGATGTCTGCAGGACACGGGGCCGTGCCCGCGATGTGCGCTTCTGTGCTGTGCGGGCTTTGCTTTACCAGCTCGGCTGTGGATGGTTGTCTTGTGCTTTGTGGTTTGTGTTTTGTGCTACAATTGGTAAGGCCAAATGCTTCAAATGCTTTGGTATTAATGAAACAGTCCAGATTTCTTTTTATTTCTGCCCTGTTTAACAGTCACTGCACAAGTACTGCAGTATATGAGCCCGGTATATAATTGGTAAAAAAAAGTCACAAATAATTAATCTATTAGATTTGTGCATATGGACACTGATTTTCAGGATGCCCAGCATGACTTTCAAACTGATCAACGCAGTATAAAGAGTGAGAAAAAAACGCACCACTTTCACACAGGAGACAGTTTGATTCCCTCCTGAAATCACAATCTTTTCCTGAACCTAACCAAGTAGTTTTGGTGCCAATTAAATTTTTGCAGGAACCCATTTTCTCCCTTAACAAGCATCTGTAGCCCTCTACAGACTGTAAGTAGAGCTGACGTGATGCTCGAGCGGCCCACCTAATGAATGTGAGTAGCCACTTGAAAGATTTATTGTTATGTCTGCGGTCATATTAGGTGTACTCTCTTTACCCTCTTGGCATCCAACTACACATTTTGGGGATAACCATAGTTGCTCTAATAGACTGCTGCACATAATAATGTCGGGTTGATCTTACTTATTTGCACTGAGCAAGGATCAATAATATATTTCCATTAATTGCACAGAACTAAATGGCTATCCAGAGCAGTGCATTCAGTAAGTAAAGGATGAATGTGAAAGTGACACTGCATTAGTGATGAGCATGAACAGGGATGTACTTTTATGAGCTTAAATCCCCTCTGTCTGCCTGCGAATGCGGGACAATGAAGAGCACTGCTGAATATTAATGAGAGAAACATGTACATTTATCATAAAGAAACGCTGTGACCCCGCTGTAACTTTGCAGTATTTCATACACGCGGTGCAAATTTTCAGCTTGTTGAGAGTTACCTTCATTGTCAGAGGAAAATCGCATTTTAATGAGGCCTCCGGGCAGAAATGTCTCAGCAGCACTTTTTGAAGTTAAAAGCAATAGACTGAAGTGAAAATGAATGTTGGCACTATACTGGAATTCATGAATATCAAGGCTGGTTTTCAGAGGATTGCAGTTTTAGACGGGCAATACAGATGCGGTCTGAATAGCGGTTGGATTTTGTCAAGAACGGATGACCCCCATTATAATTTATAATTCAGAATCAGGAAAGTTTCAGCAGACCTGTGTGTTTTTTCACAATTCAGCATCATGATCGTTTTGATGTCTTTTATCCTTTTTTTTCACATGTTTTATTTATTTTGATTCTTACAAGAACTTGTAGGTGCTTGTTGCATTTCATGAGTGACACTGTTTGATCCTTTTTTAAAGAAACACTTTGTTTAGGGTTGCACCATATAAATGACATTTACAGAAATTGTCCTAAAGATGATGAATCGATCAGTCGGCCCATGCAACACTTTTGATTTCACTGACTCCTCACCTCTCATCTCGGGCAACCCTCAGGTCAAAAAGTTCCTTGACCTTTGCAAGGTATATTGCAAAAAGCATACACATATTCATGGGCAATGAGGACAATGAGTATCCACCACCAGGAAAAATTTTTTACTGTAAAGCCCAATACAAAAAAGAGTGCATTGAGCAGGTTACGGTCATATTCACTCAGTGCTCCAACAAGCCAAAAATTTCACTCAGTGCATATTTTAAATTACAGCTATCAGATTATCAGGTTTATATAACACACTCATGCTCCCCATGAAAGGATCTCAACCTGTTCGGTCTTTATAGATCTTTTCCTGTAGTCCCACCTTTAGGTCAATGTATCAACCTTTGAAACAAGAAAATAAAAAGTTTTATTACCATGAAACTTGCCGTAGATGTTAACAATCTGTGGAAGACGGATGTTTTTTAATTTGGTGATTAAGTGACCTGTTTTGTTGTGCCATGTTGGCTTCTTTACTTTGGTTGTAGTTCTGTTTAACTTGTCTTCAATAGTGTTGGTGTAATGAGGCAGCTATAGCCTGTTGACATTTAAGGCAACATTTTGGGAAATGCACTCCCATATCTGTGCACTAAATAGGAAGCTACACTCAGCAGCTGCTTACTTGAGCATAGCATAAAAACTGGAAAGAGGGAAACTCCTAATAAATGAGATGAGGTGCAAGTAGATAGATTTTTTACATCGGACAGAGCGAGGCTTTCTGTTTCCCCGTTTCTGCTCTTTATGATAAGCTAAGCTATATATATATATATATATATATAGCTGGATATAGCTTTCTGTTGAACACACACACACACAAGACCACAGAGCTAATATGCGTGTTTCCTAAAATGTCGAAGTGTTCTGAAGGTTTCTGTTTCACTGTTTAAGGCTAGATTCCTGTAGTTTTCTGCATGTTCCTAACATGTAGAGTATGTGCAACAAAACCCACTATCAAGTCAGAAAGTATTGCAACCAAACATCACCATCAAACACAGCGTGGTTCCGTTACACATACTATGTGTTTGCTATTCTAATGTAAAGGAAGCCATGCCCAGGAAATCCAGCTGTTTTGAGAAGTTGCCAGCGTGCGGATAACTTATCAGACCCGTCCCTTTTCCTGTCAGAGGCACAAGCTGCCCACAGGTCAAAATATTCATTAACTTCTCTGAGTGAGTCATGACAGTTAGATCAAGTAAAAGAGGGCAAACGGAGTGCAAAGATCCAAAGACTGTTGTCCAACTACATAAGAATGGGACAATCCCTAAATAAGAATTAGAACTGGTGATGATGAGTCTACAATACATCGAATCTTAAAAAAATTAACCTTGTGCCAGGAAAAAAAAATATGGGTTACTACAAGCGTAAACATTGCTCAGCAGCTTTAAGTCTATCTGAAAGCCGTGTTTCAACACCTTTTTATTTAGTTTATCGTATTTCAGAAGGTGTGAAGTTTGCAACGAAGGCGGCTACTCCAGACCGAGGCAGCACTTGTATGAATTAGAGATGCGGATAAATAATTCAGGTGGTGACACAGGGGACTGATGGTAAATGCTTCCACGCGGAAGACTCGGAGAACCAACAGAGTAGCCTTCCCCTGAGCCCATGCAATATTCATTACACTGGCCAGTGCACATGGACAAGCCACGACTAATTCTACACAAGTAGCTAATGCAAATATCCCGTCCATCCTAAGCAGAACGGAAAGCTTTCATTTTCATATGGCAACGTCGGGACTGTTCTTAGGGAATTCATACAGAAGAGGAACTTTGGTTCATGATATCAGACACTCTCATCATTTCATCAATCATACCAAGAGTCCATCATTCAACTTGCTGGGGAAACATGCACATGCTCTGTCTGTGCTGCACGTTTGCTGCACATTTATCTTCATGTTGGATTATGTTAGCACCAGAATTTGGAGGCCTGAGTGCTTCTAACGTGAGATAATTGTATGTTTCTGGGACAAGATCAAAAGAGTACACAGAGCAAGACTTCAGATCTGTTTTTGTTATCCACATGTCCTGGTTTCCACTAATGTGATTTATTCCACCCTCAGCTTTACAAGCATATTATCATATATTACCACAGGGGGAGAAGGCTTGGGATGTGAATGGAATAAAGCTCATGAAATAAGTATTAAGATCAGGAAAATACTTGCACAATATTCCTGGCACTCAGCTGCAGCTGGGGTTTGAACAGGCTCCTATCTACTGATGTAGAAGAAGATGAGCAGAGAGAACTGGGGATGCTAGTTGTCTATCACTAGATTTGCTGTAAAGAACTTCCATCAGCCAGCTGGTCAGAGGGATGTGGACGCATGCTAACATTAGTGCAGCAAAAGGCTCCCTGGCAGTGTAAGAGGATGCCAGACAGAGAGGTGGCTCCGGCCCATCTGCAGCCAAGGGTCTCCAAGAGGTTCGACAATTAAATGAGAAACTGTTTGTCTCTGCCTTATCCGGCATCAAACGGAGGCGGTGTTGTCATCTGATCTGCATCGTCATTAGGAAGCTCCTGCTCCTAAACAGACGCCCCTGATTCCTCTGTGCCATGCTGCCTCGTGTGGGCGACGAGACATCTGTTGCCATGGTTTCCCCTCCGAGAATGCCAAGCAAATCAATGTGGAGCCTCTGACATAAGTGGATTGTATCCCACAGTACAGGAGTGGAGTTATGAAGGTTGTGTTTCCGTGTGTGTGTGTGTGTGTGTGTGTGTGAGAAGGAGAGAGACAGACAGGGAGAGCTGGCTGATGTCTCGCCATAGCACCCTGCACATACTAAACATTACCATCTCTGCAATGTGGTCATTAATTAGGCACACCCTGGAAATTATGAGCACACATTTGCACACCACAACTCTTCTGGATGGAGGACAATATATAGGGGCAGTCGAACGATATAGTTTCTATCCAGTGTAGTTATTGAGCGACTGTGTCTACGAGAATGTGTCTGCAAACAGAGACAGGACACACACAGACACTTAAATGATGACATGGTAGCACCATAAAAGCAGGAAATAGTTTTCAGTCCAAAGCTTTTATTTTTTAGTAGTTTCTCTGGAACTTCTTTATCACTGGGTCTAAAGGAATATTGTTTTGGTGCTTTGTTCTTCCTCAAGAATCTAAGATATCTAATTTCACAAGGTGTAACATCAACTTCTGAATGCCTCACTCGTAAATTTATCCATATGTTTAAAGGGGTCCAGGTGCTACGTGGTCAGGGTTGCAACATGCTTGGAAATGCTCCCTAATGACTGACATCATACATCTATGTATGTATGAGAAATAATCTAATCACCACGATGCACACCAAACAGCTGATACTGCAGTCAGGTTGATGACACATGAGGGCTTCTGTACCAGGAATTGCAGCCATAAAACAAAAGCTACTTGCCTCCCACCCACTCCTCTTTTAGGTCACTGTAATCTCTCACGCATGATGGATAGTCCACCACAGGCGCCTATGAGCAGTCCAGTTCCTCCCTTTCTCCTTCCCCTCACCTCCTCCTCAGTGTGTGTCTCCGATCGTGTGTGTGTGTCTGCGTGAGCCAGCCCTACCCTACCTCACAGTCAAACAGCAGGTGCAGCTGCCCGTCGATCCACTCCTCGATATCCAGCCTCCTCTGCAGGTCCTTGCGGTTGTACTTGACTGTCAGCTTGCCCAGCTTGCGGTGCGCCGGCTCCTCCGTTTTGTCCACTGCCTGGAACATCACCCTGGACTGGGTGCTGGGTTCTGACGCCATGGCTGCCACGGTCTCAGGAGAACCGTGGAAACACACCGAGCTGTCTCGCTCTCTCTCTCTCTCTCTCTCTCTCACACACACACACACAGACAGACCCACTGGCTCCCCCTGCTACGTCTCTAGCTCTGCTTTTCCTGTGGGCTGCTGTTCCCACGCGTATCTCCTGTTGTCTTGCTGAATGTTCGTGCTCTCCCTCTCTTTATCGCTGCTTCTGGTTCTCTGCCTGTCCTCGTCCTCTCTCTCTCCCTGTCTTGCTCTCCCTTCCTCCTCCTCTTGCAACACCCACTGGCTGCACTATCAGGAGGATGGTAATGAGATATGCCTCTGTGTGCACAAGTTTGTGCTTGCATTTGTGTGTGTGTGTGCACCTTATAGCATGTGTGTGTTTGCTTTTTGCTCTCTCCCTCTGTGTTACAGCAGGTGGAAGAGCATAGGTCAGTCACAGCAATAAAAACCGAGTAAGGGCAACCACCGCACTCAAGTTAGGGATATTACTCTGGCAGAAAATATGCAAACGTGTCTTAGAAACAAGTGTGTACTTTTATTCTTTTACCTCCAGTCTTATGATTTGCCATCAGAAACGATGAAACATCTGCATACCGAGCCATATTTTCTTAATATTCACTCAGTAAGAATATCCAAAGTATTTATTTCCTCGTTAAGTCAAAGGGGTTTGACATGCTAAGGGTTCTTGTGTTCACAAACACATCCAACAATGGCTGGGTCCCCCTGACAGGTGAGCCAGGGTTCCTCTAGTGTGATAGCTGCCTTGTCCTTTATAACAAGCATTATCAGGTGTACGTTTAATAAGCCTTGAAGTCAAACTGGCATCCTCAGTTACGCACCCATAAATAATGGATGAATAGGGGAGCGCTGTTTATAGCTGTTTAGAAGTCAAATGTCAAATAAGAGTCTTGAAACCATCAATGTTTGTGAGGCCAACTGTCAACAGTGGCACATAAGCCAAGGTCAAAAATTCATAGTTGTACCTCCCGGTGCCAAATTATGACAGCTGAGACAACAGAGACAACAGAGCTGCAGAGTTTCCACAGATCCTATTACGATATGAATAATGGGGTTCAGTTTTTTGTTTTGGCAGGAGCTATCAATCAGCCATAGCTGCACGTGTTCACCCACTGATGCACCGTCTGTTACAAACACTGAATTATTGAGTGGCTCCAGCAGCTCACCTTTCCAGGCAAACAAATTCATTCATCTCGTCTTATGCTGCTCCGTTCTGCGCTGCGGGGTTGCCCAAAAAAAAAAAAAAAGAAAAGAAAGGGAGGCGGACTGAGACTGGCGTGAGGCCTTCTCACCTCAGGCCCGGCCAGGTGATGCACTCTAGGCGGGAGAAAAGGAAAGCAGAGGCGAGAAATGAGCTTGACGTCTACTGTTTTTACTGTCTTAACTGTTGAGTGAGGATGTAGCATCTCGTTGTCAGGAAGCTGTAGAGTTTGTGGAAACCACCTTCTGATCCTGCGGCTAAATGTGTCTTGAATAATGATTCAGTCTAAATCACCAAACCAATCCATCTGCATTGCATAATCTCAGCGACCACTTCCTGCTTCACCTTGTCTACCAACTTCAATGGCGGCATCATGACTCATCACACACTGTAATTAGATGACTCAGCGCATAAATCATCTCACTGTCACTACAGTTGTGAAAAGAGGGCTGGGGGTCCCGTCAGATGAAATGATAAGTCATGTCAGTGATGATACCGTATGTGGGACAAAATGAGCCAAAAACAGATGTTTTACGATGCTTTGAGGAAAAAACTAAATAAACTGCTCTCCCTCGGCTGCTTCCTCGGCTGTAGATGGGCTCATACTGCCACCTTCTGGATTAAAGCTCCTGATCTTGACAGATTACAACACTGTCATTGTCTGACCACATATTTGTTTGCATAATACAGCTTTCCCATATTGCAAGATTTTGGATTTCTTTTTACCAGTGCCATGCTAGAAAGCACTGTGTGCTCCTTGCTTGAAAAGTGCTATGCTACACTTTATTTTGCCTTTTATATTTAACATTATATTTAGTAATCTTGTCATGTTGTTCACTGTTGCTTGCTTTAAGTTACTTCTATGTACATATGTATGTATGTATGTTTGGGAGTAATTCACCAGCTTTTACAATGAGCGATGAACTCTTCTTATTTTTCTTTGTTTGGTTTTACCTTTGTCAGTTTTTCTTTAGTTGTATGTCTATTTCTACCTGTCTGGAAACTGCTCTGTGC
Source organism: Chelmon rostratus (assembly GCF_017976325.1). Lineage (NCBI taxonomy): Eukaryota > Metazoa > Chordata > Actinopteri > Chaetodontiformes > Chaetodontidae > Chelmon > Chelmon rostratus. Next base: position 16,424,446 of record NC_055672.1, on the reverse strand, counting down.
ATGACATTAAGAACAACATAAGAACCGGAGTCATATTCCTCTGTGTTTACACATACTTGGCCAGTTGTCATTGGGAATCCATAATGACTAAAAACAAAATGAGAAGAGTTAATTGCTTATTGTAGAAGCTGAAAGTTGTCGAAAATGAAAAGATAATATTGTTGTGATCTTTTTTTTTTTTACCTGGTGAATAAAAAACACATTTGTTATAGTAAGTCAGTTATTAGTATAGCACTTCTCAAAACCAGGGTTGACTTCATACCACAGAAAAACGACAACAAAAAGCGTAAACACTAAAAAACATTCTGGAAGAAGGAGAAGGAGACAAAGAAGAAGAAGACAAAGAAGAAGAAGAAGAAAAGGTGTGTGAAAGCAGCTTTCTCTCTATTAAAGGCCATATCTCCTGTCACAATATGAGACCATGTCACCATTATACTGATCTCCTTGTGTAATCTCTCACACATAGACACAGACACACACACACAGCTCTGTCCTTGTTTTCACTAGCGCTCTAGTCATAAAACAGCCAGCAGGGAGTGGCGTCTCTGGGGTGGAATTTCACTTCCTGTATCTCTCTCAGGTGAGTCACCTGGGTCATGTCGTCGACCGCTCAGGGTTTTGTCGACATCAGTCTCTTGTGAAAGTTTCGAAGCTGTGACGGATCCGATCTGGCTGGAGAGTTTTGCGCCAGTTTTGAAGCGTTTCTGGGTGCACAAAAGGAAGTCGGGAGCCATTTTCGGGATTTTGATTTGTGGCGAGACGCAAAGTGTTGTTTTGCCCATTGGCGGCCTGAACACACCTGGAAGAAGTTGACTTTTAAAACCAATACGCCGCATTTTTATTCTCTGCTGACTTTACTAACGTTATAGGTGATTTTGGTTTTATTTTGTTTCAGCCTAAATATTCACTGGATTTAAAAAAAATGAATTCACTCCTTAAAGGACAATTAGGGTCTGCGCTCCTGGTCCTGGTGTTGCTGCTGGACTCCATCTGCGGCCAGCTGACTGGAGAGGAATGCCTGGCCCAGTTTAAGAAAGGCCGGGACGATTTTATTCTCGATGCCGACGAGTCGGTGAAAGACGGAGCGACGTTCATCTCGTCGCCGAAACTGGACCGATACAAGGACTGCGTGAGCGCCTGCTGCAAAGAGCCGAAGTGCAATGTCGCCTTCATGGAGAGGGGGGCCGAGGAAGGCTTGGTCAACTCCTGCTTTCTCTTCGACTGCTTGTACAAAAAGAAATACGTGTGCCGCTTTGTCAGGAAGAAGGGCTACATGAATTACATCCTGGACTCCGTTTATGAGAGCTATCTTAGCGTGGATGCTCCCCCAAGTAAGACCGCAACTCTTCCAATGAATTTCTTAAGATGCGCATGTGCGTCTGTATGAAAGCGCTCCGTGCGGAGACGCATATCTCAGTGTGGGACCCTTTATCTGAACGATCACTGTTGTTAGTCATACTTTTGTTGTTCTGCTGTAGAACTGCATAATCAGATGTTGCAGATGAAGAGTTTACACCACAGAAAGGAAGATAATATTCATTATATCCTCCATTCTTCCCTTGGCTAACAGCTGGCAGGATAAATAACAGAAGTGTTAGTGTCCCTCCACAGGATCAGTTAAAGAAATCTTTTGGCTCATTTGCTCCGGAAAAGTGTTCCCAAGTAAATTATTTCAAAATCTTGCAGTGTTTTTGTGTTAAAGCTCAGTTTGTAATCAGGATATGTGAGGCTACACATTTAGGTCAGTCAGCATGTTCACACACGCCAGGCCTTAATGGTCCCTGTTCAGGTTTCGGTTTCTACCTCTGCCTCATCCGGGGTTCCAGCTGTACTGGATCTGTAGTATTTGCTCACCTGTGCATAGATGACCGTGGGGCATGTTTGCGCGTGATGTTCACTGATACCACGGTCTCTCTCCAGATGAATCCGACCGTCCACCGGTGGCCAATGGAGGCCAGGACCTGGTGGTCCAGCCTCAGGACACCGTGACACTGAACGGCATAGGGAGCAAAGATGACAAGGGGATCGTGTCCTACCAGTGGCAAATGCTCACCGTATATCCTTACGCTGTCACTGAGGTGAGTAAAGAGACTGTGATGCAAACCTGATCTCACCACAGGTCTTTCTGAGGCTCCAGTTTGGGGGGATCTAGAACAAAAAAAATCCTTTCCTCTGTAGTGTTATTTATTTGTGCTCATCACTTAATTGTAAACCAACTAGTCACATTCCTGGCTGATAAGAAAACACTGTCTTTCCATGCCTTGTAGAAAACCAACTTTGACGACCAGATCATCGTGTCCAATCTGACCTCTGGGGTGTACAAGTTCCAGCTGACCGTCACAGACACCATCGGCCAGTCAGACTCGACCAAAGTCACCGTCCTAGTCCTCACACCTGAGCAGTCTGAGCGTGAGTATCTACAGTGAAAGAAAAGCTGGCAGAAACCTCGGCATGACCTGAACATACTTGTTTATACGGGACATCGTCCTATAGGCCAAAACCTGCACAACATCAACGTCCCACTGCGAATCTGAGCGGATATCAGAATTGGCTGCTGCGGTTTCATTAGTTTCTCTGCAAACAGAGACTCATTGGGGTCACTTGACGTGAGAAATGGTTGAGTTTCAGTGGTAAACATGAGTCATGTGCTCACTGGATTTGTTGACATTTCTTTTGGCTTATTCAGAGTCACCTGCCTTGTGTTTGATGTTGGGACACAGGTACGAGACGATGATGCCCTTTGGTCCTTCTATCTGATCCATAAATCTTTCCCCTTGTTCACACCATAGATGTGTTGATTTTTTTTTGCACGTTTTAAGCTCAAAGTATTAATTTCCCAACATGTTGTCACTGGTGTGTTATTCCCAGTAAGAATTGTGAAGTTTTCTTGTTTGGGGGCATTTTTTCCCAGCAAGCTCAACCCATTGTTTGGCGTTTGTCACAAGCAGGAATCAGTGTTAGCTGTGATCACACCTGTCAAGGCATGCCCGCCTAATTCCTGTGGCCTGAATGATGAAACAGCATGAAGATGGCGAGATAGAAGCTCACGTCATTTGCAGATGAAACCAGATTCAGATTTTTTTAAGGGGGAAACTGAAATGTGGAACGCTGGTTTGTCAAATGTTATCCCTGGCATCACGCAACATATCAATCTCTGTTCTCTCGAAACACTACAGAGGAGCCGCGGCGACACTCCCGCTTCATGTTTGTGTTTGGAGTTTCTTTGGAAAAACGGAAGTGTGTAGAGCAGTTGGTTTTTACTGCTCCCCTGCCACCATCCCACTCTCTCCACCCCCGACTCGTCAAAACCTGTCGGTCTGGTTTCAGCTTGGGTTACACAAACAAGAAGACTTTGTGATCCTCTTTGCTAAAAGTGATTTGCTTTTATCGTTTTGAGGTGCTTTCTTCTGCTTATGGCTGTATTTGCGGGTTGTTCATTAAGAACAAGAAACACTTTTAACCGTTCCGTGGCACGGTTACTCATTAACAGTCAGTGTGATGAACAGTGTTAGGAATGTGCCTCTGTGGAATGGGCCTGGCAGGGACTCTAAATGTCACACCACAGTTATGAATGGATTGAATAAGAACTAAACCCACTGTGATTCAATGAAAGTGCAGCTTACAGTTCCTTATATAATTTTGCAGTCGGGGCCACATCTTCGTAATGTCTTGAAATAGCTGTGGGTGTACATGTGCTTTGGTGATGCTTAGAATGAGTTTCATCAACCACAACCAGACAACTTGGATTGTCTTATCCAACCTCTCTGTCTATAGGAACACACCAGCTCAGCCTCATGTGTAATTATGTGACTCTGAAAGTGGGAGTTGTGACAAAAGAAAATCCCACCACATGGTATCATAAGACAAAACTGGTTAGTCCCACAGGTTTCAAACAACAAGTGTTGCATTGTTAAGTGTCTCGTGAGGTCGTCTGGCACACATTAGATCACTGTTTTCCAGCCTTTGGAGTGGTGAATGTGTTGGGCACATAAGACAACTTTGATCATTTATAACTAGATTTTAGCATCAGTAAGCTTTAGTGTTGGCGCCATTTCTCACTTTCCTGCATGACATCATGGTGTGGGGAAGAAATTAAATCATTAACTCTCAAATTTAGACTTCTCACAGCGGTGGAGGCTCTTAAAGCTGAGTAGATTCTTGCCAGTGGGACAGTTATTTCCACTGTGATACTCATACTGGTGAGATTTGTATAATACTGATACAAAGTAACCACAGATTTTTCAGGGAGTTTAACCAAACGACTATTATTAATTGTGAATCAAAGCTAATCCTTTATTTTGTTTTCCCGTCAGACCACTGTATGGCTCCAAAGAAGATCGGGCCGTGTCGCGGCTCCTTTCCTCGCTGGCATTACAATGCTGCCTCCAAGAAGTGCGAGAAGTTCATATTTGGGGGCTGCAGGGAGAATCTCAACAACTATCTATCCATGGAAGAGTGCACCAGCGCCTGCTCTGGCTCAGCAGGTATCTGTGCTTTGTGCTTTTATTCATGAATTTTCTTCTGTGTGTGAATACGATATATGCTTATTTGTCTTATGTACAGTGTGTCACCACAGTGACATTAAATTTGAAGGTTGCATGTAAAATCTTTAGGAAGAATATAGGTGTAGGCTGTGTGAAGATTGCGTTGCTGTCTTCCACATTGTCTTTTTGATACTGTTACTGGGGCTTACGAATGTCAAAAATGTTCAAATCCTGCTCATGGTGGCTTTAATATCATCGATAGATATCTAACTCCTTTATTCAGTGAATTTCAGTGAAACACTAGCTGGAATAGCTGCAATAGCAACAATCAAAGGTTGAAGTGAAGGGAATAGTTTGACACTTTGCTTTCTTGTTTAGAGTTAGACGAAAACCGACCAATAATGAACACGGCCTATCTCATTTGTTTGTATAAAAACCCACATGTTTTGGTTATATGCATTATGTGCCTGACAACCTATTGACTGGTGATTGAATTTTAATTTCATTTTGTTGTTTCTCTTTCAGAAAATAGTGTTAAATCTGGTAGAGGTTTGCCAGTTCCCACACCTCAAGGTTGGTGAATTCTACTATTTTATAGTTTTGTCCTCAAATAGAATTTGCTCTACTCCGTTAAACAGTTATGTTTGGGGCGTCCTGGTAGCTCACCTGGTAGGACGTGCAGCCCATGTGACCAGGCTGCACCCCTATCACAGAGGCCTGGGCTCACGTCCAACCCAGAGCCAATTGCTGCATGCCTAGCGCCAAAAAATGTTTTGGTTCCGTTTTGGTCACTTAAGGGCACTGGAAATACCTTTTAATTAGGGACACGGGGCAACGTCCCGAGTCACTGGCTCCTACAGCTATTTCATAGCTGCAGGAGCCAGTGACTCGGGGCGTAGCCCCGAGTCACTTATTACTATCCCGCGCGTTTCTTCTTCTTCTTATTATTAGGGACACGGGGCACGCTCCGAGGCACTGGCTCCTGCAGCTCTGCTGCAGGAGCCAGTGACTCGGGGCGTAGCCCCGAGTCACTTATTACTATCCCGCGCGTTTCTTCTTCTTCTTCTTCTTATTAGGGACACGGGGCAACGTCCCGAGTCACTGGCTCCTACAGCTATGAAATAGCTGCAGGAGCCAGTGACTCGGGGCGTAGCCCCGAGTCACTTATTACTATCCCGCGCGTTTCTTCTTCTTCTTCTTATTATTATTTTTCATCTTCCTCCAAGTTTTCGTCCTCAAACTCGTCCCACAGCTTTGAGAAAACCCTCGCAAATTATATATCAAAACGTGCGTATTGTTCGGGATCGGTGTGCTATTACTTTTCTCAAATTTATCGCAGTTTTTCGCGTCGTAAGACGCGAAAAACTGCGATAAATTTCCCATAAGAAATGAATGGGATGGCCGAAAAAAACAAGATTGAAATTGGAGTTTTTCAAACATCTGTAGCTCAGGCATACATTCACCGAGAGACTTCATTTCAACTTTAAAATGTAGACCCAAGTCTGGTCTATTGGTGTGTTCATCCACATTTTGATTGGTCCTATAGTTTTTGATCAGTCACTGTTCAATGACAGTGATCGTTTGGCGGGAAATTTTGAGATTATAATGGGTGTGTATTGCGCGGAATGTTCGTGCTAGAGTGCGTGCTAGAGTGGCACAGAGTCTAAAAACGATCTGAAAATCTTCTCGTTTTCTCGTCGCTACGGCCACAAATTACACTCTACACGCATAATTTTGGGATCAGTTTGTAGACAAACTTGTCCTCTTTCGTGTGATGTCCTCGAAAAAGCCGAGAGACTTACTGAATTTAAATAGTGAGACGTTTTGTGCAGCCAGCGCCCTCCTGTTCTCCCATTAAGTCCCATGTTAAAATTCAGAGCTGTTTTGTGAGCAAAGCAGAAATGCCTCCTGTCTTTAGATCGCCATAAAACGAAAAGTTGTTGTGTCAGGAATAAAACGAGGAGATGGTCGGACTCAGGAAGTTCTCGGGAGTCCGATGATCTATAGTACACTCTGATACGAGGTACGGTTCTCTCACCAGAGGATTTAGTTCAGGAGGTTCGCCGAACCCAAATCTCACTGCATACAATACAAACTCCTGTTCTCTGAGTCGCAGAGTCTTTTTAAGTCGACCATTTTGTCATTTTTCTAAAGAATATCTGGACATAAAACACACGTACATCTGGCCCAGACTTGTCCGCATCTCACAGTGTAATCGGTTTTTTGATAGCAGCTACGGTTTTGACACAATCGCAAGTTGTTCGGAAGAAACCGACAGCGAAAAAGCCGCTTTTCAAGGGAAGAGTTTAACAGGTGCAACTGTCATTTACACACACACCGGTCAATAACCCACGCACACACATCTGCAGGACAACAAGCCTGAGAATGATTATCTTAACGAGCTCAGTCAAAACAAGGGCATTGTTTGAAAACAATCTCCATCCAACAAACAGTTAAACTCAGCTTCACCAAGCGCTTTGCCAAAAAGGTTGAGACAGTAGTCACACAAACACACACACAAGCAGGGCTAACCAACAGCTAAAAAGTGATTAAAAACAAGCACGTCAAAACTGAACAGGAACAGGTAAAAAGTGGGAGAGGTAGAGAGGTAATTATCAGCAGGTGGGGCAGAAGTTACACACGCACACAAACAAACACACACACACACACACATTCAGACACACATATACCAGACACATCTCCATGTAGGAGCTGGTTGGGCTGCTTGTGTAGTTCAAGCAGACACACACACACAAACAGACGAAGACACACACATACGCAGTCACACACAACGACAGATACATAAACACACACACACAGACAAATGCATAATGAAAACCCCATCCCCCCGCCCCCTTGTTAACGCCGTTAGCTCTGTTAGCACAGTTAGCTCTGTTAGCGCTAGCGCCGTTAGCTATATTCGCACCTTTAGCTGTTAGCTCAGTTAGTGTTAGCTCTGTTAGCTCCGTTAGCATTAGCTCCATTCATGTTTATTGATTCAGTTCATTAATTCATGTTAACAGAGACATGAAGCAGAGGAGAGAAGCAGACACAGACAGCTGAGGTGATCAACAGAGACAGACAAGGAGAAAGCCACAGAAACACAGCTGAGAGCAATTCATTAATCAGGGACTGACTACCTCTGATATCTGCCGTTTTCTCAATTTGCAGCCTTTTTCAATTGTCCGCTGCTTCGCCATAGTTTCTCCTAGAGACTTCATTCAAACTTTAAAACGTAGATAATTTTGTCGGCTCAAAATGACCCTCGGCACATTTTGATATCTCTTACGGTTTTCGAGCTATGACCATCGAAGGCCGACGTAAGACGCAAACAACTGCGATAAATTTCCCATAAGAAATGAATGGGGAAATTTCCTCAAATTTCAGCCTTTTTCAATTGTCCGCTGCTCGGCCATACTTTGTCCTAGAGACTTCATTCAAACTTTAAAACGTAGATAATTTTGTCGGCTCCAACACACCCCGTGTCCCTTTCAAAATTTCCCAGAGGGAATTTTCTAGTTATTATTATTATTTTTCATCTTCCTCCAAGTTTTCGTCCTCAAACTCACCCCGCAGCTTTGAGAAAACCCTCGCAAATTATATATCAAAATGTGCGTATTGTTCGGGATCGGTGTGCTATTACTTTTCTCAAATTTATCGCAGTTTTTCGCGTCGTAAGACGCGAAAAACTGCGATAAATTTCCCATAAGAAATGAATGGGACGGGCGAAAAAAACAAGATTGAAATTGGAGTTTTTCAAACATCTGTAGCTCAGGCATACATTCACCGAGAGACTTCATTTCAACTTTAAAATGTAGACCCAAGTCTGGTCTATTGGTGTGTTCATCCACATTTTGATTGGTCCTATAGTTTTTGATCAGTCACTGTTCAATGACAGTGATCGTTTGGCGGGAAATTTTGAGATTATAATGGGTGTGTATTGCGCGGAATGTTCGTGCTAGAGTGCGTGCTAGAGTGGCACAGAGTCTAAAAACGATCTGAAAATCTTCTCTTTTTCTCGTCGCTACGGCCACAAATTACACTCTACACGCATAATTTTGGGATCAGTTTGTAGACAAACTTGTCCTCTTTCGTGTGATGTCCTCGAAAAAGCCGAGAGACTTACTGAATTTAAATAGTGAGACGTTTTGTGCAGCCAGCGCCCTCCTGTTCTCCCATTAAGTCCCATGTTAAAATTCAGAGCTGTTTTGTGAGCAAAGCAGAAATGCCTCCTGTCTTTAGATCGCCATAAAACGAAAAGTTGTTGTGTCAGGAATAAAACGAGATGATGGTCGGACTCAGGAAGTTCTCGGGAGTCCGATGATCTATAGTACACTCTGATACGAGGTACGGTTCTCTCACCAGAGGATTTAGTTCAGGAGGTTCGCCGAACCCAAATCTCACTGCATACAATACAAACTCCTGTTCTCTGAGTGGCAGAGTCTTTTTAAGTCGACCATTTTGTCATTTTTCTAAAGAATATCTGGACATAAAACACACGTACATCTGGCCCAGACTTGTCCGCATCTCACAGTGTAATCGGTTTTTTGATAGCAGCTACGGTTTTGACACAATCGCAAGTTGTTCGGAAGAAACCGACAGCGAAAAAGCCGCTTTTCAGTTAACAGGTGCAACTGTCATTTACACACACACCGGTCAATAACCCACGCACACACATCTGCAGGACAACAAGCCTGAGAATGATTATCTTAACGAGCTCAGTCAAAACAAGGGCATTGTTTGAAAACAATCTCCATCCAACAAACAGTTAAACTCAGCTTCACCAAGCGCTTTGCCAAAAAGGTTGAGACAGTAGTCACACAAACACACACACAAAAAGGGCTAACCAACAGCTAAAAAGTGATTAAAAACAAGCACGTCAAAACTGAACAGGAACAGGTAAAAAGTGGGAGAGGTAGAGAGGTAATTATCAGCAGGTGGGGCAGAAGTTACACAGGCACACACGCACACACACACACACACACACATTCAGACACATATATACTATACACATCTCCATGTAGGAGCTGGTTGGGCTGCTTGTGTAGTTCAAGCAGACACACACACACAAACAGACGAAGACACACACATACACAGTCACACACAATGACAGATACATAAACACACACACACAGACAAATGCATAATGAAAACCCCATCCCCCCGCCCCCTTGTTAACACCGTAAGCTCTATTAGCTCTGTTAGCACAGTTAGCTCTGTTAGCGTTAGCGCCGTTAGCTCTATTCGCGCCGTTAGCTGTTCGCTCCGTTGGTGTTAGCTCCGTTAGTGTTAGCTCTGTTAGCTCTGTTAGCATTAACTCCATTCATGCTTATTGATTCAGTTCATTAATTCATGTTAACAGAGACATGAAGCAGAGGAGAGAAGCAGACACAGACAGCTGAGGTGATCAACAGAGACAGACAAGGAGAAAGCCACAGAAACAGACGAAGACACACACATACGCAGTCACACACAACGACAGATACATAAACACACACACACAGACAAATGCATAATGAAAACCCCATCCCCCCGCCCCCTTGTAAACGCCGCTAGCTCTATTAGCTCTGTTAGCACAGTTAGCTCTGGTTGCGCTAGCGCCGTTTGCTCTATTCGCACCGTTAGCTGTTCGCTCCATTAGTGTTAGCTCTGTTAGCTCCGTTAGCATTAGCTCCATTCATGTTTATTGATTCAGTTCATTAATTCATGTTAACAGAGACATAAAGCAGAGGAGAGAAGCAGACACAGACAGCTGAGGTGATCAACAGAGACAGACAAGGAGAAAGCCACAGAAACACAGCTGAGAGCAATTCATTAATCAGGGACTGACTGCCTCTGATATCTGCCGTTTTCTCACATTGCAGCCTTTTTCAATTGTCCGCTGCTTCGCCATAGTTTCTCCTAGAGACTTCATTCAAACTTTAAAACGTAGATAATTTTGTCGGCTCGAACGCACCCCGTGTCCCTTTCAAAATTTCCCAGGGGGAATTTTCTAGTTAGGGACACGGGGCAACGTCCCGAGTCACTGGCTCCTACAGCTATTTCATAGCTGCAGGAGCCAGTGACTCGGGGCGTAGCCCCGAGTCACTTATTACTATCCCGCGCGTTTCTTCTTCTTCTTCTTCTTATTATTATTATTTTTCATCTTCCTCCAAGTTTTCGTCCTCAAACTCGTCCCACAGCTTTGAGAAAACCCTCGCAAATTATATATCAAAACGTGCGTATTGTTCGGGATCGGTGTGCTATTACTTTTCTCAAATTTATCGCAGTTATCGAAAAACTGCGATAAATTTCCCATAAGAAATGAATGGGACGGGCGAAAAAAACAAGATTGAAATTGGAGTTTTTCAAACATCTGTAGCTCAGGCATACATTCACCGAGAGACTTCATTTCAACTTTAAAATGTAGACCCAAGTCTGGTCTATTGGTGTGTTCATCCACATTTTGATTGGTCCTATAGTTTTTGATCAATCACTGTTCAATGACAGTGATCGTTTGGCGGGAAATTTTGAGATTATAATGGGTGTGTATTGCGCGGAATGTTCGTGCTAGAGTGCGTGCTAGAGTGGCACAGAGTCTAAAAACGATCTGAAAATCTTCTCTTTTTCTCGTCGCTACGGCCACAAATTACACTCTACACGCATAATTTTGGGCTCATTTTGTAGACAAACTTGTCCTCTTTCGTGTGATGTCCTCGAAAAAGCCGAGAGACTTACTGAATTTAAATAGTGAGACGTTTTGTGCAGCCAGCGCCCTCCTGTTCTCCCATTAAGTCCCATGTTAAAATTCAGAGCTGTTTTGTGAGCAAAGCAGAAATGCCTCCTGTCTTTAGATCGCCATAAAACGAAAAGTTGTTGTGTCAGGAATAAAACGAGGAGATGGCCGGACTCAGGAAGTTCTCGGGAGTCCGATGATCTATAGTACACTCTGATACGAGGTACGGTTCTCTCACCAGAGGATTTAGTTCAGGAGGTTCGCCGAACCCAAATCTCACTGCATACAATACAAACTCCTGTTCTCTGAGTCGCAGAGTCTTTTTAAGTCGACCATTTTGTCATTTTTCTAAAGAATATCTGGACATAAAACACACGTACATCTGGCCCAGACTTGTCCGCATCTCACAGTGTAATCGGTTTTTTGATAGCAGCTACGGTTTTGACACAATCGCAAGTTGTTCGGAAGAAACCGACAGCGAAAAAGCCGCTTTTCAAGGGAGGAGTTTAACAGGTGCAACTGTCATTTACACACACACCGGTCAATAACCCACGCACACACATCTGCAGGACAACAAGCCTGAGAATGATTATCTTAACGAGCTCAGTCAAAACAAGGGCATTGTTTGAAAACAATCTCCGTCCAACAAACAGTTAAACTCAGCTTCACCAAGCGCTTTGCCAAAAAGGTTGAGAAAGTAGTCACACAAACACACACACAAGCAGGGCTAACCAACAGCTAAAAAGTGATTAAAAACAAGCACGTCAAAACTGAACAGGAACAGGTAAAAAGTGGGAGAGGTAGAGAGGTAATTATCAGCAGGTGGGGCAGAAGTTACACACGCACACAAACAAACACACACACACACACACATTCAGACACACATATACCAGACACATCTCCATGTAGGAGCAGGTTGGGCTGCTTGTGTAGTTCAAGCAGACACACACACACAAACAGACGAAGACACACACATACGCAGTCACACACAATGACAGATACATAAACACACACACACAGACAAATGCATAATGAAAACCCCATCCCCCCGCCCCCTTGTTAACGCCGTTATTAGCTCTGTTAGCACAGTTAGCTCTGTTAGCGTTAGCGCCGTTAGCTCTATTCGCACCGCTAGCTGTTAGCTCCGTTAGTGTTAGCTCTGTTAGCTCCGTCAGCATTAGCTCCATTCATGTTTATTGATTCAGTTCATTAATTCATGTTAACAGAGACATGAAGCAGAGGAGAGAAGCAGACACAGACAGCTGAGGTGATCAACAGAGACAGACAAGTAGAAAGCCACAGAAACAGACGAAGACACACACATACGCAGTCACACACAACGACAGATACATAAACACACACACACAGACAAATGCATAATGAAAACCCCATCCCCCCGCCCCCTTGTTAACGCTGTTAGCTCTATTAGCTCTGCTAGCACAGTTAGCTCTGTTAGCGCTACCGCCGTTAGCGATATTCGCACCGTTAGCTGTTAGCTCAGTTAGTGTTAGCTCTGTTAGCTCTGTTAGCATTAGCTCCATTCATGTTTATTGATTCAGTTCATTAATTCATCTTAACAGAGACATGAAGCAGAGGAGAGAAGCAGACACAGACAGCTGAGGTGATCAACAGAGACAGACAAGGAGAAAGCCACAGAAACACAGCTGGGAGCAATTCATTAATCAGGGACTGACTGCCTCTGATATCTGCAGTTTTCTCAAATTGCAGCCTTTTTCAATTGTCCGCTGCTTCGCCATAGTTTCTCCTAGAGACTTCATTCAAACTTTAAAACGTAGATAATTTTGTCGGCTCGAACGCACCCCGTGTCCCTTTCAAAATTTCCCAGGGGGAATTTTCTAGTTATTATTTTTCATCTTCCTCCAAGTTTTCGTCCTCAAACTCGTCCCACAGCTTTGAGAAAACCCTCGCAAATTATATATCAAAACGTGCGTATTGTTCGGGATCGGTGTGCTATTACTTTTCTCAAATTTATCGCAGTTTTTCGCGTCGTAAGACGCGAAAAACTGCGATAAATTTCCCATAAGAAATGAATGGGACGGGCGAAAAAAACAAGATTGAAATTGGAGTTTTTCAAACATCTGTAGCTCAGGCATACATTCACCGAGAGACTTCATTTCAACTTTAAAATGTAGACCCAAGTCTGGTCTATTGGTGTGTTCATCCACATTTTGATTGGTCCTATAGTTTTTGATCAGTCACTGTTCAATGACAGTGATCGTTTGGCGGGAAATTTTGAGATTATAATGGGTGTGTATTGCGCGGAATGTTCGTGCTAGAGTGCGTGCTAGAGTGGCACAGAGTCTAAAAACGATCTGAAAATCTTCTCTTTTTCTCGTCGCTACGGCCACAAATTACACTCTACACGCATAATTTTGGGCTCATTTTGTAGACAAACTTGTCCTCTTTCGTGTGATGTCCTCGAAAAAGCCGAGAGACTTACTGAATTTAAATAGTGAGACGTTTTGTGCAGCCAGCGCCCTCCTGTTCTCCCATTAAGTCCCATGTTAAAATTCAGAGCTGTTTTGTGAGCAAAGCAGAAATGCCTCCTGTCTTTAGATCGCCATAAAACGAAAAGTTGTTGTGTCAGGAATAAAACGAGATGATGGTCGGACTCAGGAAGTTCTCGGGAGTCCGATGATCTATAGTACACTCTGATACGAGGTACGGTTCTCTCACCAGAGGATTTAGTTCAGGAGGTTCGCCGAACCCAAATCTCACTGCATACAATACAAACTCCTGTTCTCTGAGTGGCAGAGTCTTTTTAAGTCGACCATTTTGTCATTTTTCTAAAGAATATCTGGACATAAAACACACGTACATCTGGCCCAGACTTGTCCGCATCTCACAGTGTAATCGGTTTTTTGATAGCAGCTACGGTTTTGACACAATCGCAAGTTGTTCGGAAGAAACCGACAGCGAAAAAGCCGCTTTTCAGTTAACAGGTGTAACTGTCATTTACACACACACCGGTCAATAACCCACGCACACACATCTGCAGGACAACAAGCCTGAGAATGATTATCTTAACGAGCTCAGTCAAAACAAGGGCATTGTTTGAAAACAATCTCCGTCCAACAAACAGTTAAACTCAGCTTCACCAAGCGCTTTGCCAAAAAGGTTGAGACAGTAGTCACACAAACGCACACACAAGCAGGGCTAACCAACAGCTAAAAAGTGATTAAAAACAAGCACGTCAAAACTGAACAGGAACAGGTAAAAAGTGGGAGAGGTAGAGAGGTAATTATCAGCAGGTGGGGCAGAAGTTACACACGCACACAAACAAACACACACACACACACACATTCAGACACACATATACCAGACACATCTCCATGTAGGAGCTGGTTGGGCTGCTTGTGTAGTTCAAGCAGACACACACACACAAACAGACGAAGACACACACATACGCAGTCACACACAATGACAGATACATAAACACACACACACAGACAAATGCTCTATTAGCTCTGTTAGCACAGTTAGCTCTGTTAGCGTTAGAGCTGTTAGCTGTATTCGCGCTGTTAGCTCCGTTAGTGTTAGCTCTGTTAGCTCCGTTAGCATTAGCTCCATTCATGTTTATTGATTCAGTTCATTAATTCATGTTAACAGAGACATGAAGCAGAGGAGAGAAGCAGACACAGACAGCTGAGGTGATCAACAGAGACAGACAAGGAGAAAGCCACAGAAACACAGCTGAGAGCAATTCATTAATCAGGGACTGACTACCTCTGATATCTGCCGTTTTCTCACATTGCAGCCTTTTTCAATTGTCCGCTGCTTCGCCATAGTTTCTCCTAGAGACTTCATTCAAACTTTAAAACGTAGATAATTTTGTCGGCTCAAAATGACCCTCGGCACATTTTGATATCTCTTACGGTTTTCGAGCTATGACCATCGAAGGCCGACGTAAGACGCAAACAACTGCGATAAATTTCCCATAAGAAATGAATGGGGAAATTTCCTCAAATTTCAGCCTTTTTCAATTGTCCGCTGCTCGGCCATACTTTGTCCTAGAGACTTCATTCAAACTTTAAAACGTAGATAATTTTGTCGGCTCGAACGCACCCCGTGTCCCTTTCAAAATTTCCCAGGGGGAATTTTCTAGTTTGATACTGTGTCAGTGTTGCTTGTTTTCATGTCAAGCAGCCACCGAGTAACATTAGCATTCATTACCCACCTGGTGAATGTAATTCCAATATTCACTCTCTCTTAGTTCTATTTTCTGGTCTCTACTGACGCCTCAGTCCTCAGAGGAGTGTATGGCTCTTTAGATGCTCCACTAATGTTCACCAGCTTTCCTCTGCGCTTGTGTGCCACAGGAGAAAAATGCGACGCTCCGTGCACCACGGGGCAATTCACCTGCGCGAACGGCTGCTGTTTGGACCCGGGCCTGGAGTGTGACTCAACCCCACAGTGCTCCGATGGCTCAGATGAGCAGAAATGCAAAGACTGTGAGCAACGACTATGCAAACTAGGCTTCATTTTCATACCGGCTCGTGGAATTATAATTGCAGCAATGAAATGACAGTAATGGAATTTCGTTGCTAACTTGAATTATGTTCTGTGTGCCTACTAGTGGACAAAGAGTTTAATATACTGCTGCAGATTCCAGTGGATGAACAAAAAGGTAATTTGAACTCTTTGACTTTTTTTGTTGTTGTTGTCTCGACATGATGATTTTTGTTGCTTAGAATTTGGTGTAGTTGTAAAACATACTGTTTCCATCTGTTAATACTCCCCCTGCTCATTTACTGTTTTGTTTTTGTTTTTTTTACAGTGCGCTGCACAGAGGTTCCAGACACCGGCAGCTGCAGGGACAGTCTCACCAAGTGGTACTACAGCCCCAACCAGGAGGACTGCTTCCGCTTCAACTACGGGGGCTGCCAAGGAAATGAGAACAGATTTGACACTCGCGAGTCCTGTGTGAACTTTTGCCGTGGGGTATCAGGTGGGTCCTTATTCATGTGAAGTGGGCATTTTCTGTACATTTACGTCAGTTAATTAGTTAATTAACACCCTGTTTGTACATCTAAAATATAAATGAAGATGCCAATTCCCCATCCTCATTCTCAAATCCATTTCCACTTGAATTCTTTTTAGTTTTTATTTGTATCGATGAGATGGTTTTGTTCGGGTCGGCGTTCTCTCTTCTCCAGCCGTCTAAGTGGCGCCACACTACAACAAAGTGTTGAAATGCCTGTAAACAGGGGAATTTCTTTTTTTTTTTTTAAGTGGTGCTGCTCCAAGCAGAAAATGCTCGGAGCAGCACCACTTAAATGTACATATGCAGTCAGAAATGGAACACCTAAACTGCTTTCATCAAGTCCATGTTGGGAAAGGAAAAGCAAAGGAGACGCTTGTAGTGAGAAACTCACAGAAAGTTAATACCAGACTCTGCAGCTTCTCTCAGATATCTGCTCTGTAGTCTGCTCCTCCTCATCGCTGTTTGAGGTGCAGTACTTGTGGCTTCATTAGCTGCAACTGGCAAACTGTCGGCAGCCCTGTTGCACGGTATAATCTCTGGTTCTGTGGTGCGGTTGCACATTTAAGAGACTTGAGGCTGCCTCCAAAGGCCAGTCAATCCCCATAGACTTCCATATTAAAAAGCCTAACTTTACAGCAGAAATAAACATGTTTGGGGGAGTCAGGCGCTATAAAGACATCCAGATCCACTATCGCTTCACAGTGGCTCATCAGAAACCTGTGGGCGACGTCATGCTTTATACTGTGTGTGTTCTGAACCATCTCTGGTGTGATGTTAAATCAGTGGAGTAAGCTTTGAAAAGGTGAAGTCAGTGTTGTGCAGGTTTAATTTCCCTTCATAGCAGAGTGCAGATTGATGTTTAATGAAGTCTTTTCATGTTTGGTACATGTCACAGACCATGCAAAAATCACATCTTTCTGTTTATTTCAGAAAAGGACGTGTTTGCAAGAAACGGGCAATATGAAGGCAGAGTGTCCGAAAGCAACACAGGTATATAACCATTTGTTTTTTTCAGTCTGGACGAAAAAAAAAGTTCAACCCTACCTAAGGAAAAACTACACAGCTTTAACTTAGTAATGTCAAAGCTTCATTCTCTTCCAGTGCACTTTTCCACTGAGTTAGCTTTTGATTTTGTGATCTGCTCTCTCGGCTTTGCAGCCATGTAGCGTGTTAACATTTCAAAATGTATTTTATTTCATTGAACAGGTGTTATTGCGATAGCTGTCCTCCTGGGTGTAGCTATCGTCATCCTGCTTGGCATCCTGGGGTACTGCTTCCTCAAGGGAAAGAAGAAGTCCTCACAACACCAACGTGTGCCCGTCAACACAGTCCCGGTCAACTTGGAGGACAGAGAGCGTCTGGTCTACAACAGCACCACCAAGCCCATATGACCCCTCAGCCCTCACCTTTGACCCCCGTCCTGGTGGCAAATGACAGAGCTGTGTCGTACCACTGAACAAACTCTGATTGATGAGAGCGGAATCAATGTCCGTTGGCTGCGTTTGAATGCTGGAGGGGGCTTTGTCTTTGCTCTGTCCTGATTTGGACGCATTTTGTAAGGGTGGTGTACGCAGAAGGCGGAGCGTCTTCAGTGATGAAATGTGATGTCTCATGATTTGACTTTTTGCTTGTTTTTAATGCAGTGCCTTGTTAAAATGAGTTGTTGGATATCAGTTTGTACTCAGGTTAAAAAGGGAAGGATATTCGCTGGAGCCGAGGTAGACGACCGCTGGCTATCCCGCGAGACCAGATTCATAAACGTGTTCTGCTTTGTTGGACTCACTCCCATTAACCGATCTGATGTTTGTCAGTGAACAGCTGTTATTGAAACAAAGCCAGTTTTAATGTCAGACTCCTAATTGTCAGTAGGTCCACATTGTTCTGTTACTTCAAAGGAAGAGTCAAGACTCCCTTGTGTTGTCTTAAGACTGAGCTCTGGGACGTTTCATTTATGGTTTGTAATGTTATGGTGATCCCTTAAACTTTCTGAAGTCCTGCCACGCCTGCTTCTTCACTCTGCTAGATTTGTTTTTATCTTGTTAATACTGCATTGTTACAGTGGATTACACATACATGCGTAGTGTTGTACATAATCTTAGAATTTTACACAAGAAGGTTATTTTGTCAGTGAATTTTCAAAAATATTTTATAACAAGCATAATGCATACTTTAAATAATGCTCATTCATACACTATAAAGCAGCCTTGTTGTTGAATATTCAACATTTTAAAGTTTGTACATATGACCTGATATAGGTTTCTGTAACTTTGGCAGTATCATGATGTTTATACTCAATAAAAATATTAAGAGGTGTTTGGGTGGTTTTTATGGTTTACTTACAAAAGATACCAGCTTGTTTTTATTGACTTAAGTGTGATTAACTACTCAGCTGTTAATCTTATGCACTTCTGTCCTGAATTATGAGACATATACCTTGTTTTTGCTGCTAACTGATAGCAGCCACAGCACATCAAATCCTCCACACCATTCTCGCAAATGCAATTTCAGCTCATGCCTGTTTTTGGAATTTAATTATTTAATGCAATTTCCTCATGTTGTCACGTAGATGATACATGTGACTTTTTTTCTTTTGTGTAACTTTTGTGTTTAAAGGTTGCTTATCTGCACACACTTTCATATAATCATAGACTGACGGTTGAAATAGTGCTTAGGCTAGTACTTCTAGCTATTATTCATTATGTTTGCATTCTTACATTCAAATGAAATGTGGTGCTTGTCTCCCATGCAGTTGTCATTAGAAAGATAATGCATCCTGTGGTTCCCATCAAAGCCCTCTTTCTGTTGCCATGGGGATCTTAGTGTTGTTTTCCCTGGCGTTGCACATACTGGTCTTTAATTTCTGTTTTCATGCCATGTATACTTTTCCAATTAAAATTCGTTAAAATTCAACATACAGATCGCAGACTGGCGAACTTTGAAGCTTGAGGTGGCACTTCTGCACGCACTGATCTTTCAGCCTCTGTTCAACTGTCAAACCACTGATGCTGTCACATTTGTGTGAGACAGAGATAAGCGCTGAACAAACACACAGAAGATACACAGAAGTAAATAGTGACACAGTTTAATTTCATTTTACTTTAAAGTAACAATGGTATTATCCGAGCTCTCCAGTCTAAGGTCTACTGGTAAGCCATATCACTATGTTAAATCACCATATCAGAAAGAGTTCATATTACCACAAGAACAGTCTATGGGAACAATATGCAGTGCATGTTTTACCATTTATAGTCTAGTTGAACTTTTGATTCTATACACTAATATTATACTTAATTTTGATCAAATACACATTATGTCATAGAACATTTAGTCCCTACAATAAATATTCTGTTTATTTCCAGTCAGTCATAATCTGCAGTACTTTGAATAAGTATATTATCTTCTTACATCAATGCTGCAACAAGAAAGCGAGAGAAACATTGCCCCAGGTGACTACACAGCTCAGGAGTGGTTCATCTGCACACATTACCTGCAGGTACTGGACTGGATTGAATGCATGGTTGCTGTGAACTGACTTCTTCATTTTGTTAGATGGCCAGCAACCCTCTTTATGAAGTCAAAAATGAACCTGAATATTAAACAGAATATTACATTAGACTGGCACCTTCATAAGATCATACATGGTGGAAGACTTTTCTTTTCAGAAATTAATAAAATAATTCATGCTGCGGAAATCTTGCCTTGTACTGAACCCCATGACCTGATAAAGCATGTCCACAGCAAGTTTAACTGAAGCTCCAGATGACATCTGATGGCATTTAGGTGATTTCAACAGGACACAGCAGCTGGGTTTAGACTAAACCACAAGTGCAGTTTAAACTGCAGCCTCTGAAGAAACAATAATGGATCTTAGAGACTGTGTGAGTTTATTCCAGACAACACAGGTTTAACTCGTCTTAAACCTCAAACCACAACCCATTAGTCACTATATGCATTATGGTCTTAAGTTGTTTAACAGCAATATACCTATACCTGATACAGAGTTTTCTCATCTGTCAATTAACATATTGGCAGTACAGTTACTGATATTTTCTCACATTTTAATCAGAAAAATTGAATTACATTGTCATCTCCGGATGTGTAATATGCATGAGAATATGATAATCTACGCTCAACTTTCTGGCGTGCAGCAGCTGTGTTACACATTGGACAGATGCATTGTCTTTTCTAACCAGCAGATGGCAATATGGCTTATCAGTTATTCAACTCAGTGGCATTTTGCAGCAAAATCTGAATGATACAGCCCAAACAAACTCTGTTTCTTTGATTCTAAAGTCTTTGTCTTATTCAGAATCGCTAGAATAGAGCACATCTTGCTTTGTAACATATATTTAAGGCTATAAAGCTGCACCTAGTACTAGAGCAAGTTCATTCTATAAGATTTCTGCATGTGCATATTCCATCAGAAGCTGCATTTTCACAGTCACACTATGCTGGACGACTTTTCATTCAGCAAAGTCGTCCAGCATATTGTTTTCTTCACAGTCCGTATGGAGGCAGAGAGGGGGTTGTGCAAAGCAAAAACGCCCCTCTCTATTTAATCAGCCAGACATAAATTAGCACCCACCCAATTGATTCACTGAAGTCATCTTTTGTGAGCCCCACAGTTAACTGACCTGACCGTCATAAATGTAATTGACAGGGTTACAATTTATTATGTTCTTTCACAAGCCTGTCGTTGGTTTGCACATATACAGCCTATAGCATGAGTGGAAGTAAAAAATGCATTTACGGGAACAGTTTTTTTTTCACCCCTTTTTGAAACTATCTCATGCTGACAGAAACTATCAAACTATGCAGGCCAGATGTGAATATGTGGGAACACCTCTGACACTCTCCAAACAGACACTGGCTTGTCAAAAACAGGCGGTCCTTTGTTATATTCACTTGCTACTCGTAAATTTGAGACTCTTAAGACAGGTCGTCTTCAGTAGATAGTTTTCTTGCTTTTCTCGAGAACAAACTTTAAAGGAAAAAGTAAATATGACTTTATTGTTAATTTCTTTACTTTGAGGTACTTATTCGAGTGTTTTGTCGGGAAGTCACAATCGTGAATAAACAACAAAATGCATCCATCGAATATTATTAATTCACTTAGAAAGTCAAGTAATAACAAGGGACAATAAGAATACATACTTTTTACCATCTGTAGCCGTGAAGAGACAGAACCAGAGGACATTCGTATTCTTGTAGTGTTCACTTGCGGTCACTAATTTTTCGTAGGGCCGTATTTCCGGCAGGTCCTGAATGCAGCACTGATTCTCCGCAGTTCTTCAAAGATGCAGCCGTGTTCGGTGGCTGGACGCAGTGCGAGCTGATGACCTGTGCGGGGATGTGTGTGTCTGCGCAGCTTTTAACATGTGAAAGGAGAAACTAACTAACGGAGTATCATCGAGAAACGGCACAGGAACGTCTCACTGAGCACAGTAGTCGCTGGAAGGGAAGAAGTTGGCGAATTCGGTTGGTGAACTGGTTTTGACAACTTTACCAAATCTTAGCTAACTCAACGTTAGCTGTTATGCCAGTTAAGCTAACTTAACGTACATGTCAGAGGGGTTTCTCGCTGTGTTCACTCTGTCGATATTAGTAGTGTGTTTTTGAGTGTTGTTGCAAACCACTGGACGTTTAATTAGCTTTGTCAGCCGCGTCTAGAGCTGTCGTTAAAAGAGGAGAACATGGGAGGCTGTGAAGTGGACTAGCGTACATCCATTTCAGCAAAACTGACAAATTCAGTATGAATGTTATTAATCGCCTGCGTGCGCGTGTTTTTTTCTGCTAACGAATCACGAGCCCGCTTTGGAGTTGTGCAGCACTTGAAAACATTCAGGATGAGCTCCTCCGCTTTTGACGCTGCTTCAACGTTACCTACAGATTTTAGGTGCATTTCTTTGCGTAATATAATATCACAACCTCCAAGCTGTAAACCCCGGAGGGTGCAGGAGTTTCAGTCAGATAAGATATGTTTGTCTTTTAATCTCAGTTGAGTGAACTTTGATCAGCTGCCTTTTTTTTTTTGGATGAGACTTTTCCACTTGAGCCTTGCTGTCAGACTTGCCTTGCGAGACAATCTCACCTCCATGATGCATTTGAGTCATATGCCATTTCCTCTTTTCCCTGCAGCCCATTCCCACCCCCTATGGTGCCCATGCGTGGCCCCGGCAAACCTAATAGCTTATTTCTAATGAGCACCCCAGTGAGACACACTGAGGTTTTAAATGCAGCCTATTCATAGGTCAATGACTTTCCCCACCAGCTGTTGAAGAAGAATGGGACAAAATCAATCAGTTACCAGTGAAAAGTTCCATTTTCTACTCCTTTGACCTCACTTGACCTTTCAGACAATAACGTCTCAACTTCATTTCAGATAAATGTTGTCTCCGTGTGATAAACAGCGCTCCCTTCCAGGTGGTCCAGACAGGAAACTGCCCAAGTGTATCTTGGATCTCAGAGTTGGCACTTAATTCCTTCTTCCCAAGTCTTGGTATGCTGCAGCTGTGATAAAATTACCAGAGCTGCAGAATGCGAGGGTGGTTTCATCGACGGAGACCATACAACTTTAAAAACCAGCATCTGGGCTTTTCATCAGCCACCTTCTTTATTATTTCGTGGTTCAACACTGATTGGATGCTGCTTAGGACTGACCTGGGTCTCGCGATAACGTGAAGTTCCAGCTTTTGCAAGTTAGAGCTAGGATTACACTGTGAGGTCTACTTTAAATGGGACCTGGCATCTTTGTGTTTGTTTAAAAGTGAAGTGTTTGTGCTATGTGATTTGGCATTCCAGACACCCAAGGGAGGTCTGACTCTGTCATTCTTGTAATGATGTTGACAAGCCCCACAAAGGCGTGAGGGAGCTGTTTGCCGGCAGATGTGGTGTAATACACCTTTAAATGGGCACACTCCAATTCTATTTGAAGAGTTGCTGTCTAATTTTACCCAGCAGCCTTCTACTCTCCCCTCCAAACTCTACAGGACATTATGGAGGACTGCTTACCCAACTACTTACTACTGGTGTCTCTATAATTTATAATGTTAAAGAACTGGAGGTCTTCACTTGTCATTTGCCAACTAAGATGGCGCTTGCCAGCTTCACATGCCAGGTATGCCTTCTGTGATTAAAGGTCATTGATGGGGAGGTGAAAATTGCTATTCATCCCTTTTCAGCACAGCAGGCAATGATTATTCTCCCATTAAGGGCTATTTTGGCCTGGGTGTACGTGCACCATGTGGACAAAACTCCTCGCAGTGCCCTGTGGGTGTTCATTGGGATGGATCGCTTATCGCCACATCTAAGCAGCAAGCTTAAAAATGCATTGAACTAAAAATAAGAGTCTAACATGTTGTGTGTCTGTGGGAAGTCAAGTGTTTGGGCAGTGCTTTTGTGGAAGCTGTGGATTTGATTGAGATGAAGGGAGAGCGTGAGGGTTTATTGTTTTCCCCAGTGAATGAAAAGCTGTTAGTCCCTTAAGGCCTGTGTGTCAGGGGACAAACTGCAGAAGTAATGTGGGAAAGAGGGCACTCACAGAAAAGCTGTTTGTCAGGGGATATTTTCTGCCGGGGTAGACAGGGTTAGAGGGTGAGAGAGAGGTCTTGCAAGATAAACATTGCACCAATGCTGAAATAATAAAGACTCTGTCTCTGTTAGCCTGCAGGACCTTGGACCTCTGCCTTCCATGCCAGGTTTGATTTTTATTTGTCCTAAACATAAACATCCGTCCTGACTGATGGTGCCTTACAGAAAGCCGCACCACCATGTCTGACTGGAGACATCCCAGGGGGCTTATGTCATACTTCTAGAACCCCCTGGGCCTTGTTGGGGCAGACGGTGAATGCAATGTGATGCGGTAGGTCTGCAACAGGAATTCTCTGGACTATTTTTAGCTCTCCCCTCATCAACTTGTTCCGCACGAGGAAAAAGATATTTGTGCTGTTAATCGTTGCACAAAAGGCTGATTAAGTTCTCTTTTTGGATTCAGATGCTGTACCCAACTTGTATGTAATCAGCTGTGAGCATCATCAATGAGCAGTATGACAGCTGGTGGATGGGAGTTTTCTTTGGAGGCTCCGCAGTTAGAATAACAACTCAGGATTTAATGTTAATGGTCTTTTAATTGGCAGCATCCTTGGCATCCAATAACACTTTTTTTTTCTTTTGGTGTGGTATGGTGTGACATCCTCACTGACCTGTCTGTGCCCACTGTAACCCTTCCTGAAGAGACAGAGAAAGTGACATGTCTGCCCAGGAGCAGAAGTCTTGTTTTGCTTTGGCTTCCTCTGTAGACGCACTCAGTGGTTTCACTTCTCTCATAACCTTGACGGGCTGTCAGTGGTGAAAAACGCTCCAGATAGTCATCACCCCCGAGGACCCTTTAACATGTTAGGTCTATCTGGGAGTTAGACTTTTAACACATTTGTGGTGATGACTCAGTATACATTTTCTCTTTATTTGCATTAGCACTGCTGTATCTTACCAGCATCTGTCCCGTTTCAATCATCTGTTTGTTGTGTTTTAAAGAAAGGAATTCAGGCTTTGACTGCCTGGATCAGTGTAAAGCCTAGCGATTAGAGGAACAAGGAAGTTTATCACCCCGTCTGAAGAAGCGATCCATTGCAGTTCTTTCTTTTGATAGTCATCAGATTGGTTGTTGTAGCATCTGTCTTCAATTAAGGGGCAAGTTGCAGATTCCCATGCGGGAGGTTCATGCTGCGGGTAGTTCAATCATCAGCTGTGGGAACCAAATGCTCTCCATTTGTGTGAAATGACAGCTAGCTCAGGCACAGGTGGTCAGCTTGGCATGAATGTTGGTCTGTGTGTAGTGTTTTCTTTAGGATTTGAAATTCGGCCGTGCCCCCTCCCTATGAAAACAAGGTTTTGGAATTGCCATTCAAACAGGAGGTGAAAATTAATGAGTCAGGATTGTTGAATTTTGTCCAGATGTGTTACGATTGTGGGTTACACTGTTTTATCATGTCCTGCTAGACATAATCAGACATTTTAACTTTCTCCACCCAAACCATTTTCTACACCTACTGACAGCTGTTGATAAGACATTGGAAAAACATTTTTAAGACCCAGACGTCTACAATATATATAGGTTTTGAGCCTATTGTTCCTAGTCTAGCCTCTCATTGACCAAAGACAGATTAGCATAGTTTTGGTCTGGTCATTAAATGGGGTTAGCTCATAGGTCACGGTGGGTGGGATTATCAGTGGATTTTATTAGTTCACTGTTCACTAAGACAAGTTCAAAGTATGCCCCTCGACATGAATACTACTCCTGCAGGTTACACAAACTAACCCACCACTTGAAAACCAATTGCCCAGGCTTGGTCAAAGGCTGAGGAGGCTTCATTCTTAAGGAATGTCATTGCAGCAGGGCTGCATTGACTGAGCATAGATTTGCCTGTTTTAAAGCATATTCTTTGCTCTGAAATATGCAACAAGATTATCGATTTCAATCAGATCCATACTGACGACAAGGCAAACAGATTAAAATGGTGATGTTTGCTGGATTGTTCAATTTTTGATGATAAGAATATTAAAAATTGGACATTTTGTTCAGAGTTTTCAGACCCAAAGTGCATGAAGCACACACTGGACATTGATTAGATTAAAAAAAACATTTGTCATTTTTGTTGAAACATCTGAAAACGTTCATTACATTTATATTAAAAGTATCCTGTGGAGGTTGTGAATAAACAAAATGAATGTTTACTTTTTCCTGCCAAATTGCATTGTGTGTATGTGTCCCTGAGGCTTAGCAAGCTTGCTGAATTAATTTCTTCTTCTTAATCTTCATCTCTTCTTCGTCTTCTTCTTTACCTGTGTTTTTGCATTACTAGGTCACAAACAATCAGTGAAATACCATTAAAGAATCTAAATTAATGCGTTTGTTTCCTGGTACTGTGTGCCTGTGGACTTATATGCATGTGGGTCTTTGCACAATATTAATGAGATACAAACAGAAGGGGACACTCTCATAAAAACCGTGCACAGCAGTGCTGGTAATGGTCAAAGCCTCCACGGGGTATATTTTAAGTAAACAAGTCAAACATTTAGTTGGCTCATGAGTCCAAAAAAGAGCCAACATTTCATTTTGCCAGGATGGATGCAATTTTTTCCCCCTATTTACGTGTTGTGTTTTGCTGTCGATATAGAAGGAATACAAAACAATAATAGTTTTATGGCTGCTGGATTTCTTGTCAAGGAAGCGAGTTTTACTTGAGTCCAGGCTGCAGCTGCAGGGACCCTACAGTGAAGCAATGATCTTGATGTGTGGATCCAGCTCTGTGATTTCTCTCCTTGCATTCCTGCACATCTTAATTGGCGAACCTCCTGGCAGTGGGCTCAGTTTGGCCTCGGCTGGCCTGGCTGTCAGCTCGGCACAGTGGCCAGCAAGCGCACTAGGAACAATGCCCATCCTAATCCCTGAAGAATTCCCACTCCTCTGATCTAGCTGGCGCAAGAATGTGATGTTTAAAAGGCCGGAGGCTCACCAGGAATCACAGGGAGACAAGTTCTCATGCACAGTCTTCCATGTTAATTTGTTTTAAGGAGCCAGAGAGGCAGTGATGTGAGAAACTGGCATCACAGTGGCTCCGAGGGGACACACCTCATCATTAACAGCCTGGCATGAGGGATTAGAAAAATCCAGGCCACCGGGGGTGAACCTGTAATCTCACGGGACAGTTACACTGACAATGAGATAACTTGTTTTGATGTGACATGGATTTATTTGTAACACTTACTGAGCAAATTTATAGAAACAAGACAGCTTTATATAAAATGTACTTGTTTTTGTTGGCCTCGCCTATTTGGTTCTTCAGTAATTTATGTAGCAGGCATTATTTATCATCATATTTATAGTAGTGGTCTTTCATTATTTATCATCATATTTATAGTAGTGGTCTTTCTTTTTGTAAAGCAAATTGAAATGCTGCTTTTGAGGTACACATCAATTAAAGATGCATAATTGATATTTACATAGCTCAAATTGCAGTTGCAGAGGTTTGCAAATGTCAAATCCTGTAACAATGACTTTATAGCTGCTAAATCTCTTGCGTGTGCATTCATGCTAAATTATGACTGTTGTCATTCCAACCCCCCTCCTGCCCTTTCTCTACTGATTAGCATGAGCTTTTATCACAGTTTCCTCTACTGTGCATACCTCAGCCCCAGCGCTACTATACATTAGCAAGTGCCTGGCATGAGCCAATGCAGAGCAGTGAGTAGGGGAATGGGAAGAATTTCCTCTTTGTATAAGACCTGAATAGACTGAACCTGGTTTGATTTCAGTGAGCAGGGCTAGGCTAGTGTAGAAAGCGTGGCTCACTTGACAAAAGGTTAAAAACTTAAAAGACTAACATAAAGTAAAGACACGTTAACAATTTTTTTTCAACAATGATAAGCATTGTGTGGCATTTTTACTGTACCTGAAACCCTGAAGTGCCTAGAGTCTTTTTGAGCCTTTGTGTTTTGTTTTGTCAGCTCCAGAGGCCTGAGTGCCATGCCAGAGGGGTCCCATTCTGCTCTCCACCAGGGCCCAATGGGGGAAGGTAAGATCAATGCAGTCACATTCAGTATGCTCTGTTAATTGCGTCATGTGAATTGACCAGTCTTATGACATGGAGTTTTAATAAAATAGATTATTCCTCATGATATATCAGGTTACCCAGGACATTGTACAAACACAACACAGAAGTACAGCAGAGGTGAATGGAAAAATGCTTGAAATGGAAGAATAGAGGAAATGTAGAGGCTTTGAGAGGCAGTGCTGAGAGAGCAATGAACTTCCCTCCTACAGTCCAGACTGGCAGAGAGGCTCTTTGTGTGGCTGTGGAGCTTGTCCAACCCCCTTTCAGAGAGCAGAAACCCCTGAACACTCGTACATCAAACCAGAATGTGTCAGAATCACAGACAGCCAAGATGGTTGGTCTAGCCAGCGGTGCTGACCTTGTATGCTGGGGGCCACTCAAATTACATATTATTTTAGTGTTCATTATCTTCAGTCACAGAGCCACAGCATTGACACAGGGCCTCTTTGTATCTGTTTGCCTGCTCTGTCCCCTTAACCCCCCCACCGCCCCCACTCCTCCTCTTCTCTCTACTGAACACATTTGGCACAGGGCTTCCCCTTTGGCTGAAGAATACCAGCGTGTCAATGGTTCTCCTTTTCCTCTGCGCCTGTCCCTTTGGTTCAGCTTTGGCCAGAGGAGGCTTTTGGCTGGGGGAGACGTGTGCCGCCCTCATGAAAATGTGTCTCTATTTCCTCAAAAGGCCACTCTGCACCAACCACACGTTCTCACAGCTCATTTTGCAGCTCAGATGTCCAGTGTGAAATCACCTTGGCCTGACAGAATACCCACTTGCAGCTGAAACTTTTTCAGACTGATTTTGTTTGTGGGCCAGTTGAAGTTAAAGTGTGACTTGCCTAGCTCCCCTGCTGTGGATGGATGGATGGTAATTAAGGGGCAGGGTGGCTGGAAATGCGCTATCTGTGAGAGGTGATGATTGGCTGTGGTTAGCACGCAGATGGTGTAAGGAAGCCCCCTGTCTGGTCAAGGTAAACAGTAAAAAGGTTGTGGTAGCTATCCAGCTGCGATTCGACACTTGTTAATATATGGCAATGCTGGGGCTGAAGTATGCACAGTAGAGGAAACTGTGATATGAGCTCATGCTAACCAGGAAAGAAAGGGCAGGAGGGGGGCAGAGTGACGACAGTCTAACTCAACGTGAATAGTTGAAGAGTTTTGAAATGAAAAGAAGCTGTGTTGGTAATTTTCACTACTAGCAGGCTTTGGGTGGCACCATGCATCATTAGACAAAACCAGCATAAAGGAAAATATTGCTCCAAGATCTATCCAGATGTTCTTTTTTTGCTGTTATTGTTCTGCAGGTTGAATTCCCTTTTCCAGAAGAATTGGATGAAGGGAACCTACATTAATAATTTCCACCTTAGCTAAACTTTCATCAACTTGTTGGAAATGGGAAGCAGCTTGAATATAGACCTTGCATACCACATGTGAAATATATCAGGCTAAAAAGCTAGTGTGACATGCATTAGCCCATCAATCCAATGTCAGGCTTCAACAGACCTGAGGCAGCATGAAGCACCTCTCTCAAAGATAAGGGTTCCCTCTGACCTACTTAACCCCAGGCAGGAATGTAGCTGTGTGTGCAGAATGTACAGCTTTAAAGGGGTTTTGGGGGCGACAGATGGATCATCTCCATTCACTGCAGCTTTTCCACACCAGTGGCCATAGGGTTGTGGACATAGATATATGATGGCAGGGATGGCTGCGTCTCTGAGTGGGCTTGTCAGTGGAGCTCTTGGACTGGAACTCTTTCTCTGCTTAATTGCCTGTAGTGTTAATCACAGGCACCCTCAGGTGAGCCTGCAGCAACTCCTGTTTTCAGAGTCATGCATGGATACCCTGCTCCCCCCTGCATGTCCACAACAACTTGCTAATTTTGCATAAGTTCATCATTACATAACATAGTGAGTAGAACTCCACATTCACTGTATTTCATTTCATTGTTGGGCTCAGACTCCCGTACTCCTCACAAAAGCATTTATTTCAATGTAAATGATTTTACAGCCTCCTACAATGACATTCCTCCTATAGAGCTCTTCCGCTGGATTACCCACATTAGTTACAGGCTCTGTGCTTCGGGTGTTCCTGTTAGATGGCCTCTTAGAAACTCATTTGAATCAATAAAACTATTTATCAGCTTCCTCCATAACACTTAGCATTCAGTTGGCGTTTTGCAATCAGGCATGCAGTGCGTTAGAATATTTTAGTGAAGATGTAATAGTAAACACAAAAATGGCTTAATGATATTACTTGTATGTTATTGTTTAAGATGATTTATGTAATTAATGCTGTTTCTTGTATTTCAAAATAGCATGACAAAACATCTGTTCTGTGTTTAGTGAAGTACACAAAAGACAAGTAAGTAACTGCCAAAGCAAACTATGAAAATCTTTATTTGACTGCTGTGTACAGTACGTGTTATTGAGGCCTAAACTAGAGGATAAACAGTGTCACACCCTTTATAACGCTGCATGTGATTAACAGCTTGATGTGAAGTAAATGAAGTGTCCTCTCCCCTCCACACTTCACACAGCTGTCCAGCCACCAGCCTGTGTGGACTCTTCAGTGAGGCGCTAACAGGACAGCAGTTTGGTTGTAGACTATCAAATTGGTGGTAAAGTTTACAATAGACTCACACCTCAGGGCCCAGATGGTGTGTGATGTCCAGAGGAAATGAAAGTTTTGAATAGATCCGAAGCAGGCTGTGTGCTAGTGTCTGAAGGGCTCTTGGAGGGGGGCTTGTTGATGGAGGAGTTTCCTAAGTGGATCATCACATGCCTATGCACTGAGGTTAGCTGGCACAGCTGGATCCTTTAAGAGCCAGGGTCGAGCACACGAGAGGTTTACAGGATTAAATTTGAGCCTTTTGAGGTGTTTTGTCCATTTGGTACGTTGAGAATTCTGCCTCTCTGAAACATGTCAATCTTCAGTGTCATTCTTACAGTGACCTTGTCCTTTCCCCATCCAGTTTTTTGCTATAGGAGCCTTTTTTTGCAATCATGGTCGTCTAATCCACGAGTCCTTTTTCTATGTAAGGATGTCAGGAATCTAAAAGCTCTAACAAATGCATCTTGATGTTTAACTGTTATCAGTAAATGGCTGAAATCTGTAGACTGCACAAAGCATAGTTTCACTTTTAGACACCAGAATTCCCCTAAAACTTCCCAGCATAATGTTATGACCTTGACTGTCAGTGTGGAATGCAGGTTCAGTTTGTGTGTGTGTACTCAGCCCCTGTTGTCCACTAGGCTTTATTTACCGACCTTCAGGCTAATTATTAACACAGCATTATAAGCTCCTTGTGAGGCCAAAGACAGGTGTAAATCAAACCATCTTGTATGTATGAATGGCTGTTTCAAGCAGAAAACCCCTTGAAGTGGCCTTAATTCTTTCATTCATCAAGGGATAAGAAATCAATCCAGGCCATCGGCCTCAGTGTCTGATCTCCAGTGTTCTGACCCATGCTGTTTGATAATGGTCTCTGAAGACTCAGGGGCTTAATCCCCGGAGGCACCCTTCATGCTTGTGCCTCCTGGCCTCCTGAGGAGCAGCCATTCACCGTTGCCAGGTGGGGAGGAGTTTTTCCCAAGGGGATCAGAGCAAGACTACCTCCCCATCTCCCAACAGCCACTGGGGGAGGAGTTTAGTGCCAGAGTTGTGGAGGGGTGTTGAAGATGGAAGTTCAGAGTGGATCTTGAGGGACGGAAGGGCTTTATTAAGATGTACTGCAAAACACGAGCCCCTCTTTACCCCCCAGTGGAAGATAGGTCACACACTGTGCCCTTGGCTCTGAAAGAGTTAGCAGTTTAGCAGTCGCGCCAAGTGCTGGATTGAAGTAGTTGTTGTTGGTTTTTTTTTCCTTTTCTTGAGAAGTGAGTGAGCTTACTAATCAGCCAGTTCGGAACAGGGATTTTCCACCTTGTTATGTGGTAATGTGGGATTTGAAAGTTGTCTTTGTGGCCACAGTAAAGAAAAACAGGTGAAAAGATGATGTGATTTAAACTTGTTTTCTGTCAAGGAAGATGAGGGTATGTTGTAAGAAATGTTGTAAATGTTACTGAGGAGACAAGTTGGTGAAGTTGCAACACAAACCTTTTTGTCCTCAGGGGATTGATGTAATGTATGAAGCTGCCAAGACAGTGCCAGGCACCCAGGAAACAATTCCTTCCTAGATGATCCTCCCAGATGACTCAGTGTGATGAAGCTAAGCACTAAAATGACCAATATTTCACAGTTCTATCGTAATTGATCATGCAGTAACAGGTATGATCAAGCTAGTGTTCGGAGTAGGTCTATTTAGATGTGATTCATCGTACGCTGGGTTCTAATTCGTTAACCATTTGACACATGAGTCAGAGTGAATCAAGCAGGAGCAGCTGTGTGGAGTGTTACTAACAGAGCAGGCAGGGGCTTGTGTTTTTCAGTGAGATGTTTTGTCCACAGTGCTGTCACTCTTACTTTTGTTTCAGAAAACAGTGCTTAACACTAATGCAATTGACAGACTTACCACCGGCAGCAAAACCTTTAGAGCAGTCAAGGTGCTTCAATCTGGCTTATGTTACCCGTATCAGATTTCCAATGAAGAGAAAGTCATTTTTTGATGCTAAGAGCTCCTGCAGCTTTAGGATAAGCATTTGCATGCTAAACATTGATACATGCTGTGTTGTTCCTGTTTCTTTGCCCCTGATTTGGTTAGAAAACAAAAGGCTGTAAGCCAGACAAAGGAGGAACTTCTGGGTTATTTTTGGAGTCTCAGGCAAATTTACAATGAAGTTCGACTTGGGGTCCCACTAAGTCTAACTGAAATAGTCATAAAGGTGTGTCTCTCTCTGAGACAGCTCCTTTTAAACTGTGTAGTGCACACTCATCGTTCATCATATTTAAAGTCAGGTCACAGGAGTTGGAGGCATTGGAGATGATGATTTAGAAATCCTCCAGGACTTTGACACCTTGTTCTTTCAGTTTTCTTGCTTTGGAGGACAAATCATTCCTGCCATCTTTAAGGTAATAATTAGTGAATCTATATATAGTTTTGCTCTATAAAACTATTTTAAACATATAATCAGTTGAACTTATCTGTTGTTGATGCTTGTAACAGTTTCCGTCATGCCACATAATTTTTTCGACTGACATTGTAATTACCCTGTTTGTGTCTAGTTTGTTTCCTAATACCCTAAGTCAAGTAGACGTTGTGTTACACAATGCGCTGTATACAAAGATCTTTTTACTGTCATTGTGTTTTGAGTGCGAAACTGTAAGCAGAAGTTGGTTAAGTTTGATATGTGGACAGAGCAGTTTTAGGTGTTGAAGAAACTAAAACCATAGCTTGTCCGGGGTAGAATTTGCATGGAGGCTGGTTTGCATGAATTGCTGAAAAGTCACAGTGTCAAAGTGTTTTGCAAGCGACGATTAACGTCATAGCTACATGTTCTAGCTTATCATGCTCTCAGTGCAGGTGGTAATATTTAGTTTGAAACCATGCTAAGATTGTTTTTACGTAAGCCAGAGAATATTCTTTTTAAAGGAATGCTTTGTGTGCCATACGCCAACAACTTCTTTTGTAAATGTGTCTGTAGCCTTTCAGACAAGTTAATAACCAGGTGCTGGGGTATTCACTGTTTCTGTTCATCTACTACACCACCTTATTAGGCATCGCATGTCAGTCACACAACCATGATGTCAGAGGCGGAGGAGTTTATGAACTGTCTGCTTTGTTAACTGCGTGATAAGCTCAGACTGAAATGGAAACAAGGGCAGACTTTACATTATTAGTTCTAGACTGATTACTCATCGAGCCCCTGAGTGAGTGAATCTCCTGTCTGCTTTCAGCAATGAAACAGACTGAAGTATTTACCTCAAATCACCTGTCATATCCCTGATTGCCATTTCTTAATCATTCATACCCTCTCACACTGGCTTTATCGTCTATATAAGGGTCCCGGACTGTAAAGCTATTTAATTGGATTTTTTCTTAACATCCAAACTCACTTTACAACCATTTGGTTACAAGTTGTATTAGCGTATGCCAGCTCTGCATTAAAGTGAGCCATTGTCCAGGGGATTTGGATGCACAGAAGCAACAAAAGGAAAGGGAAGGCCACGCTTGTAGTATTAACACACCTTTGTCTGTAAATGTTAACCTCGGCTTAACAGCCAGGAAACTGGAATTCAAAGAATTACAATGAAGGGTTTGGGATTTTTTTTTCTGGAATTCCAACCATTTTTCCTTTAGCAACAACATTGGTAATCTGCTCACACACATGCAGCTGATATAATGTAATCCACTGAGGATCACCATGTACACTTAGTTAACATTCTTGATGCTGACTTTGTTGAGACTAAATGAACTTTGATTGTCTGGTTGTCTGAAATGTAGTCCAAATACTACATTATCTCTCTAGCCTTGACTTGGTTAATGGTTATGTATGTGAGTTAAAGACTGTAATGGTGCAGCGCTGAAACAAAGGAAAGTGTTGTGTTTTGTTGTGGTAGCATACTTTGTGAAATAGTAGTGTGTGAATCCATCTCTTGGCTGAAATGGAGATTTGGTTCTGGATCATATACTTTGCTATGCAACCATTCTGTGTAAGTCATGATTTACCAGGTCCACTAAGTTGTTGATATAAAGTGGTAGGGATTTTTTGTGATTGGATACAATAAATTACTTAAAATGGTTTTAAATTATGTCCTGTATGAACAATTTGAACTCTTCCTTTTATTATTTATCTTAGCTGCTGTTGGTGCTGTAATCAGTGTGATTCTGCTTCAAGTGTTTAAAGAACAGTTGTTACTTATTAGAACAACAATTTAACACTCAGTAGTCAGGTGGGAGTAGGTCACACATGTGTAAATCACAAGCAAGTCTCAAGTCTGAACCTTCAAGTCAATGTCAAGTCACAAGAATTTCTGATGATCTTCCTCAAATTCCACATTTAAATCAGTAAGTCTTATTGATATTTCACATTTTGTGGCAATCAGTAACAAGCCTCCAAACAACCCTAGAGAGTGGGATTGCGAGACTTGCACACTGAAATTAAAAGATTTGGGATTGTTTCTAATAGCACAGCTTTAACAATGCATTCAGCATTGGAACAAAGTGGCCACACAATGGTGTATAAAAGGGGCGCTTAAAACAGCAGAGAAGTGGCATGTTATGAGAAGACTAACGTCACAGCGATGACCATATAGTCATGAGCATGCAGTTGTGTTAGCTAGTATCCTTACTGGTTTAACTGGTTATATGGCCCCTAATATGTCTTCTCAAAAAATGCATAATTGATTTAAAGCTAAATCTAATGTAGCTTAAACTTAACATTAGCTTTCTAGCTAATGTTTTACCACCCAATAAGTTAACTAAAAAAATACGTTCACTTACCTTTCTTTGTAGGTTTTGTAGTGACGGATGAAGTTCGATGTTGTGGTGGACCTGCCACTGATTTTTGAGCTGCAGACCGTGCATACTGCTGTTCTCTTCTTACCACTTTCATCGACAACATAATCCTTGGATCCAAATTTTGTTATTTTTGGACTAGCCCCTTCCATAGTAGCTGCCTTTTGTGTGTGTTAGCCTCTACTGGTCTGCTGCATCCTAGTAGGTGGGTTTGAGCACATGTCACTAAAAATCACCTAATCATGTTTCAAAAACAAAATGTTACTTCTCTACAAAAATGCAGCTAGAAAAATGTAAATGTCAAGTCATTTGTGTCATCTGTCTCAAGTCTTAAGGAAAGTTTCAATTCATGAATCAAAGCCGAGTCAATGTTAATCAACCAAGTCGGAAGTCCTCAAATCTGCAACTCAATTCTGACTCATGAAGTCATGTGACCCAAGTCCTCCACCCTACTTATAGGAGAATTGAGTGTTCAAAAGTCTATGTTTGTGCAGTAGGTGACTGTCTTAGCCAATTCTGTGGAAACAGATGGTTTGAAATAGTGTACGTTGCCCACTGCCTGTGTTATGGTGGTTTCTTTTTATAGACCTTTCCCTGCAGTTATTGCCAAAGCATCAGATTGGCATCTGGGTTTTAAAGGATGAATTCCAAGAACTATTTTTCCTACCTATAAAGTTAATGGTAACAAATTTGCTCTCAAAGCAGCCAGAAAACTGTGCTTATCTAAGATCAGCCTCAGTTGCTCAAGGGAAAATTGCTTAAAGGTGACAAGACATTTCGTTTAGTATGCATATTAATTTTACCATTGTTAACCATCAAGGCAAGGCTGTTAGCAGCTCAATTGTGCTTTCTTTTAGTGAAAACTTGTATATATGTTTTTAAAAGGCTAAATTTGATACCAGACACTTTACAGTCCTCCACATCTGACAACAGGGTGGTACAGCAATAGGCATGGCTCTGCCATTGTGGCTACAGATCCCTTAGAGATTAGTTATAAGTGTTTGCAGATGCTAAAGAGACTCTGTGGCACCGAGCAAGACCAGACACTCTGCCTTCACACTGTCTCTATGATAATGGATACTTATTATTCAGTGTGCTGAGATAACTGGTATAAAACAAGGACATAGGTGCATATTCTTCTCTGTCTGTACACACTTTATGAAGTGGGGGGATCACGAGTCGACTTTGTCCAGAGCAACAAGCAGAATGGAAACACTTCACATCACACAGCACCAGGCACTGGGTTTATCTTAGGCCTGCATGTTGACCAGATCATTTGCATTCCCCGCAAGGCATGTTTCAACAAAGTCAGCGAGTGGTCCACCAGCGCTGCTTTCCCCTGAAACATGTGGTGTGTTCTATCAGTCACATATAATGGCTGTCTGTAGAACTAGTACCCAAAGTGGTCAATCAAAGCCGTGGTGAGAGCTGAGCTGGTGCTGGAGTCAAGCCAGTGCTCAAGTCTTCAGATAAGTCAGATGGTATTCCTACACTACCATGGTCTACTTTTTTAGTAGAGTTCAGTCAGACTTGTCTTGCTTTGGCACTTAGGATGTCCATAAGAAGATGTAGGTTATGATTCTGAGCCATCATGTGTTAACTAGGAGAGTGTGGAAACTGTGCATACACAGTGTTGATTTGTGCTGTTTCTCCCTCTCCCTTTAACTTGCCGTTGATTGTAGTTTGCAGCACAGCAGCTTTTTTATAGAGGGATATTGGGTGTGAGGAAGAGAAAGGAGGAGGAAGGGAGTTTCACATGCCAGACACACCAAATCTCAAAACCAAATATAAGGACAGAAGCTGTAAAGGAAGCGGATGCCTCATCCTAATTCATAGTGGTGTAGTGAGTGTAATAGCTCACCGCTATGCTCTCTTTACACCATCAACCCTGTGATTTGTCACAGAGCGTAAACAGAGTTTTCTCTAGCGGTCAGCTCCTGCCCGCCTGCTCATTCGTTTCTGCCAGTGAGGTTTTGCATGGGAACTGTGCTGGGATGGCTTGGTGTGGATTGTGGAGCAAGTTGCACAGCGTGAACGAGACTCTCATGAACTCAGTACTGACTCATGGAAAGTTTTAGGATGCCAGAAGGTGTGTGTGTGTGAATAAACTGAAAGGCGGTTTGATTCTTCTGGTAAAGCCCATCATCCAGCTGCATGTCGCACTTTTTTCAAGACTTTATAAATCACTAACTTTGAGCACTTCCCATGTGAAATGTTTGTCTTTTTAACATGATTTATTCTAAGGAGAGCCATAAAAGTATATTCTCTATAAAACTGCATATGGGAGATAAGTCAAGTGAGTATGCTTTTTCATAGTGAATCTGTTCGGTTGTAGCCTCGTTAAAACTGATGAAATACTTTTTCCTGACAACATCAGGTTCGTGTTATCAGCTGTGGGCTGCTGACCAATGATGCGCATCTAATGATGAACATATTTAAGTTACAAGCTTGTCAACATTGGTGAAAGAGAATGTATTTCAGGCTCATAACATAAACTACATCTGTAGGCTATCAACACCAAATTATGCTCTCCATCCCCACTTGGCAATATCACTTACCTGAGTAATTGAATTTAATGTTTTGCTTAATGATGGTTGGTGCCTCGTACATTTCCATTTATTAGTTTGAAGTCAAATTATATGACAAAGCTTCATTTCTTTAGCTGGGCAAAAGCTGGGTTTTCAACCCCTTTGCCCTCAGAATATTTAAGGAAATGGAGCTCTCTGCACAGTGGCCACTCAGTGCTCCATTCTCACACCACCATGACTTCATATATTTAGGAAACGTTTGTTAGGAAAATTCCCATTTGGCCAGGAAGGATGTGAAACTGAATATGGATTCGATTTCTCTTAAATTTAAACGAAGCTCAATAAAGACATATAAACAAAGCTTCTGGTCCCGTTCCCCATTTTTTTTCTTCCCTTCAACCCCCCCTTCCCCCCTTTCTGTTTTTCCAAGGTTGAGCCTTCAGCAGTCAGGAGAACAAGAGGAAATGGCTAAGTTTTCCACAGAATATGCAGTGTTTTAATTTAGGCCATGTCAGTAATGATTTGAGCGAGGCCTTTTACTGTAAACCACTTTTCATGTCTCAGTCTGGGTGGAGAGACACCAAGCTCTGTGCTGTCTTTGACTGATTTCTACATAGTAGTCTGTGCATTGTAGCTAAAATTATATTTATCTGAAGTTGGCCCTAAACAGTCATAGCCTTACTGGCATTTGTCCACACGGCAAGCAAAGTCATCACTAGAGACTATTTGAAATGCATCTGGTTTGTAACACCATTATATTACTAAATGTTAACAACAGAAACAATGAAATTCCTAGCGCACTGTACAAAGTAATAATGAATAAGCAATGTAAATGCGTAGTTCCACTGTGTACTTGCCTCAAGCTGAAACCATTTGTGCAGCTGCACAGAAGCAACCTGTAGGACAGGATGGCTGCTAGGTATGCAAATGTGGAAATATGGTTGCTGCAAAAGAGCAAGCATAGAGAGTTTCTTAAAACAAAGTGTAAAACTAAAACTGCTTTAAAGCTAAACAAAACTGTATCTTTTGGAACATGAGGCATGAAATGCTTGAAAGGTGACTTTAATAGTAATTTGGAGTGTCTCTATAAGGAATTCAAACTGAGATGGATGTCCTTGTGTGTTGACCATACTGCCTTTTAAAAACACTGTTTTACTGTCTGTCTCTCATATCCTGACACCTACCTTCTGTCTGTGTTCTTCTCACCTGTCCCAGAATCTCCTCAGTTGTCCTCACCCCTCTCCACCTGTGAACATGACCAGGCAAACGTTGACTTGGGCCCAGACTGTGACAGCCGCCTATGTGTGGAGCCACTGGAAGGAGAGGGTGAACGTCCAGTGAGCTTGGTGTCCACCCTGTCCTCTGGTTCATCCCATGATAGTCGCAGCTTTTTTGGGAGCACCGTAGTCCTTCCTTCCTCCACCACCCCACCCATACCGAGCGAGGAGGACATTGACTTGGAGCTGAGCCCAGCCGAAGGCACCGGAGAGCGGGCAGGCGACCCGAGTCCCACCCTCACACGCTCTCGGGTGGAGCCCAGGGTGATCAGCAACCAGTGGAACAACAACAACGCCACCTCCAACAGGAAGGCAAGTGGCGAAGTCCCTCACATCCCTGCCTCGCCTGTCATCACGGACACCATGGCGCCCAACCCAAAGCTGACCTATGTGGACCGTGTTGTCATGGAAATCATTGAGACAGAACGCATGTACGTCAAGGACCTGCGCAGCATTGTGGAGGTGAGTGGATGTCAGGGTTATGCTCACTGTACTCAAACTTAATTTTCCGTCACAGTTAGTGTTTTTCACTTCCAGCCAAGTATTCACTGTGAGCCAACCATCTGATATTATAGAGGTAAATCATCAGTATACTG
Organism: Chelmon rostratus; assembly: GCF_017976325.1. Lineage (NCBI taxonomy): Eukaryota > Metazoa > Chordata > Actinopteri > Chaetodontiformes > Chaetodontidae > Chelmon > Chelmon rostratus. The sequence goes on along the minus strand of NC_055672.1, from coordinate 16,384,839 downwards.
TGTATTTAAAGCACATGTTTGACTTGGATTAATATACAGCTATGACTTCATGTCTACAGCACTCTTTGGAAGTGATTTACTGCATTTGGCCAGCCAGGAGCCAAAATAGGGGAATTGGACTCAACGGCTTTTGAGAGCAAATAATGTCTGCTGTGTTCCAAGCAGCTGTTTGTGGCCACAAATGAGTCCTATACTTGTAAAACATCGAGTGGATTTTTTGTTTTCTTTTCAAGACCAGGATCCACTCTAATGTTCCGCTTTCCAAACAATCAGTCAGTTGAAAAAATGCATACCTGACATCTGGCAATTGTGTGCTTTGTTTATAGATTTCTAGATCTGACGGTGGAAAAGTTAGGTCTGCTCATAGTGTTATATATAAACCATTATGTATATTTACATTGCAGTGAAAGTTTACAGCCTGTTGCCTGAGATTATGAACTCTGCTCATATCTGGAGTTCAAACACAGTCAAAACTGGGACAGAGCGTAGGTCTTTCATGGCTGAAATCTTGCGCTTTGTGGTCAAAGATAGTAGAAACCTCATCGCAGAGATGTGAAGCATGGAAAATGGGCCAGGGATGATTTTAGCACTCAACAGACCACTTACATCTTATCACATCGTCTACCTTTTGTAGTCTGGAAACAACTTCCAGACCAAGAAACCTCTGTGGCCCCTCAATCTTTCCTCAGCCTTGCATAGAAACAGGAACTCTCTGCTGCACTGATGGTAATGTCTTTAACACGTGAGGCATTTCTGAGTATGACTGGCAGCAAACCAGCAAGCACCTCTCCTCGCATTGTGTCCGACTGTGCTGGCGTCTGGCAGTTGCTGCAGGAGGGAGTGCTACCCTTGTCGCAGCTTGAGTAATGACTTGCTCCTGACAAACACTTCCAGGACTTCTAACTATTTCAGTTGACAGGAGCAGCAGGCTGGCCTGGCCTGGCCCCGGTTTACACGGGCCCTGCAGCGAGCTCCGGCCTAGCCTGAGCTCTCAAGCCTTCCCAGCCAACAAAAACACCTTCATGTTTGCGCCAACTGGAGAAAAAACACAGATGAAAGGAGATTGGTTTTTCCATAGGCTGCAGTGTGGGAACACATTCTAGTACAGATGTATCCTCTATCCTTTTATGATTGCAGTATGGTTTACATCAAAATGATTCCACACAGCTCATTTCAATTTCACACCAAGCCTCCACTCTGACAGCGATGCGTGAAACTCTTCCTTCATCTGAGCGTTGTTTCCACACCAAGCTAATCCAAAGCTTCCACTTGATATTGACACTGAACTCACAGCTCACACAGCTGTTGAAGCTGTGTTCACTGTGCCTTTAGATCTAGTCTGTCACTCACTCAACTGTCTTATCTGTGAAATAAAATTTTGAGAACAGCTGTTTGACCCAGCTGGTCTCACATGCCTAAATACACCCCCAACACCTGGCCTGAACCCACCCAGAATCATCACACTAAGCACTGAGACAAGAATGTGGTCAGTGCTTCAGAAAGACCTGGACAAACATATTACTTAGTATGATTCATGTTTGACACAAGGACAAAACAGCCTGCTTATTTTTTAATAAAGCAAAGGTAATAGTCCTATAGAAAGGAGACTACATAAATAGCATGAATTCTCTCACAGCGTGCTAAAGGTCACGTGTTTATGGTGGTAACACTAGTTGCGAGTTTTTCTATAGGAGCCTATGAGACGCCTGACTGTAAGTCATTGCTGTCACTGCACTGGAATTCTTCATCCATGACCGGCTGCGGTTCATTCAGTAGAATGTGTGATGACTCTACTCTCAGTCTGGGCCCTGCAAAGTGTGTGCGTGTGTGCGTGTGCGTGTGTGCGTATTTACACCACATCATCTGGGACACTGGTTGTGTGTGAAAGCTGTTTACTGGTATGCTCTTTATATAGTCGCTGCATGTGTGTGTGTTTGTCCCTCATCAGCTTATTCCTCTACTTGTTTGGAGTTGTTGTATGCCACATGAGTGTAGAAGGAGGGTTGTCATCCAGATGTTGGCATATTTGCCGCTGTATTTTTAGATATTTTATCTACTTTTGAATACATCATCAGGGTCCAGGGGGAGTCGGGTCTTTGGAGGGGAACAGGCTGTGCTGATGTTTATGGTCTCGGTACAAGAGAACCTCTTCCAGACAGTCACACTGGCTTCTAGTCAATGGAACAAATCCTTAAAAGGATCCTTTAAAGACCACATCAGTTTAGCGTGAATTACTGTAAAGGTCGGAACAAAAAAGCCTTAAAATCAAGATGCAACACATTTTATGCACATTAGGAGAAATGTCATACACTGCAGCCCTGAACTGGACCAGTCAGTCAAACCAAATGTCTTAGGACAGCTGAACACACATCATAGAGGATAATACCGGGACACAAGGAGAATTCTGTTTTTATATACATGCTCCCTCTACTGGTAAGAATGTGGAAGTGCCCATATGACACTTGACTCAACATGTCAACAAACATTGACATTAAGTATAACTCCATCTCTATTGTTTTTCCAGGATTACTTGGCTCACATTATCGACATGAGTAACCTTCCCATACGGCCAGAGCAAGTGTGTGCCCTGTTTGGGAACATAGAGGACATCTATGAGTTCAACAGGTAAGTGACTCCACCAAATGCAAACACACTGGGATGATAGATATTTTGTATAGATGTTTAAAGTAATACTATAACCACACCTATAATGATCATCCAATTTTGAATTAATTACTGAAAATGGTCACAGTGGTCTAAACTACAGGATTGAGGAATGCTTTCATATACATTCATATGTATCTAATACAATATGATGAGGAATGTTAAGAATGCGTGTTGCTTGACTACTTTTATCTCACTCACTGCTGATATTTCTGGCATAAAACGCAAGCAATGAGAAACAAACACACACTTAAGCAAATATCATAAAGCCAGGGAAATGGTGGTGCAGCTAGCTTTACATTTAATCATCTTATGTCAGCAAGGGCTCATTGCTGACCACGCTGCTTGCCAAAACACACATTAACATTCCTGTCCCCCTCACTGCGAGGAGCCTCCCTGCTCGTGCCAAGGCTACCATACAGCTCTGAACCACAAATGGAGATGATTTGATTTGTATTACTTTTTAATGATATTCTAACCAGCTCTGCAAGACAGATTTTGGATTAAAAATGGCCTCGTACTGCTCTTGTCTGAGAGATAAAGCCTTTGTTCTTGTCACATTGCACTGGAAGGTTGTGTTTTCTTTAAGTTAGAAATGCAGATAGTGATACTGTCTTTTATTAGAGTATTCTTCAGGTGGAGAAATGCTTGTGTCAGCCTGTGAACAGGTCCCATGATGGTATATATTGCAACAGACATTTGTCAATTTGCAAGAGTCTGCCCAGGGGAGACCAGATTTTACCATCCAGGGATCATACACTGACTGTGAAAGACTGTTTACTATACACAGTAGATGTTTTGTTAACCGTTAATTACTGTGTTGTAATTCAAACCCTGGGTTGGCTTCACCGACTCAAGAGTTCTCAGTAATCTTGGTCATTAAATCACATTTGACGTGAACATTAATATGTTAACTCATAAACGACGTTGCTGTTATTCAGGAATCTGTCTTTCTAACACTTAGTCCCCCTCCAAACTTAAATATTGTTGACAAAGCAATCATGCGGTATGAACAAATATTGACTCTGTGTCCGAAATAAATCTCGACTCCAACATTTTCTCATTGTACCACGAGAATGTTGACACATTAGCTTGTAGTCGCTCTCAGTAAAGCTGCATCGTCTCTGATCTAAGCTATGGAATGCTGCGTGATGAATTGTGTTTGATATTTTCCTGTGTTAACTGAACAGCTTGTGTGCAGAGTACTTGTGCTGATTGGTGATGTTTAGATTTCTTTGTACAGTTGTATTTTTCCACAGTCATCCTGCCGTGATGTCTCCGTCATCAGTCCTGCACATTTTACAGGGGAGGGGGTGAGACACCGTGTAAAGCATTAAAATGCCTTACAACTCTCAGGTTCTGTTTCCCAAGCTCTGAATAAAGCTTCTTTTGGATGGGACGGTGGGCATGGAGAATTCCATGATGAATGGATGTTCATTCACATTCAGTCTGATCATGCAGTAAGGTTCATTTTAACAGTGTATGCTGCCCTCTAGTGGCATTATGTCTTAACAAGGGTCGCATCTCAGTCAAGGCAGATATAAGAGTATTAATATTGATTTATTGAACATTGCCACTCATCATCATTCTTTCCCTCTGTTTAATTTTTGTTTTGTTTCTGTATTCCTTCCTAGACAAATTAATTAGCTTAGTTAGTCCATTAACACTCAGATTCCTCTCTGTTGTTGTGTTCTACCTTTCAGTGAACTGCTGCAGTCCCTGGACATGTGTGAGAACGACCCTGTTGCCATCGCTCGATGCTTTGTAGATAAGGTGAGAGGAACTGTCCTCTGATTCAGAGTGATATCAGTGCCTCAAGAAAATAAACACTAGTAATTTGTTTCTCTGACTTGTGTTTCCTCAGAGTGAATACTTTGAAATATACACTCAGTATTGCACCAACTATCCAAAGTAAGTAGCTAAAAAAATACTAATTTTAATTAGACTTTTGCTGGCAATACCATGTATAAGTTTTCTTTGAGAGTAAAATTTGACATGAGTAATCTCTGCTGCAGCTCAGTGGCGGCACTCACCGACTGTATGAGGAGTAAAACTTTGGCCAAGTTCTTCAGGGATCGGCAGGCTGCTCTGAAGCGCTCTCTCCCCTTGGGCTCCTATCTGCTCAAACCGGTCCAGAGGATCCTGAAGTATCACCTGCTGCTTCAGGTACAGATTGTCCTCAGTGGTCATTGTGTTGCAACACAACTTTTCTTCACAATGCAGCCATTTGTAGATTTATCTTATTATCAACTATGAAGGAGTAGTTCTTAACCCTTTTGCATTATGATGAAGCAATGTCATTTTGTAAGTGTTTTCTATTCTTTGGTTCTCTGATTTATTTCATTATTAATGGCCTAAGAGGCTAAAAGCTATTAAGTCTTTTTAAAGGTAAAAGCAACAACAATAGAAAGAGAAAAACAACTGAGTTGGACACACACCTTTGTTTGGGGATGGATTCAACTAGTTCCCTTGACCTTGTCAGCATTTGTCTCTGATCTCTTTCAAAGGAAATTGCAAAGCACTTTGACCCAGAGGAGGAGGGCTATGAGATCATTCAGGAGGCCATAGACACCATGACCGGAGTGGCCTGGTACATCAACGATATGAAGAGGAAACACGAACACGCTGTCAGAGTGCAGGTGAGAAGGAGTGAAAACACATGTATGCCAACATCCATTTGAAAAGGTGCATTTAAGTCACTGTCACGCACTGCAAACACACAGTATATCCTCAGCCAAGAAGCATTTTCCCACCGTCTCAGACACTCTCCGATTTTCTCCTGTACATCTGTTGTCCAGTGCTACTGTGACTCTTTCTGCTATCCTGGAGGACACAAAGTAATTTCATTCATCGATTTATCACACATTTGATTTTCTCAACAAAGCTGCCCTCTGTGACTTCCATCTCTTGCATAAGTATGTATTTTAAAGCTCCAAATCTCCAAGTAATTCCAAGCAGATATTGTCCAAGGCAAATCCATGAAGTTTCACAGTTTGGTATTGATCTATACGCCTTTTCTCAAGTCTAGTTGAATGTTAAGATGAAGGCTGCAGCTTTTTAATGATTTTCTTACTTTGACTGAGTCAACTGCCTGCTTTTCTCTGTACATGTGTTTTATAAGGATTACAAATAAAAGCTGACACTTGGCTGGCGTTTATTTTCTTTCATGCATATAAGGAACATGACTGAGAGTGTGTGTTGGGGGTGTGTGCTTTCATGTGCATCTGCAGGAGATACAGTCTCTTCTGATCAACTGGAAAGGTCCTGACCTGACTACCTATGGAGAGCTAGTGCTGGAGGGCACCTTTCATGTCCTGCGGGCAAAGAACACCCGTACACTCTTCCTCTTCGAAAAGATGCTCCTCATTACCAAGAAAAGAGGGGAACACTATGTCTACAAGATCCACATCTCAGTATGGGTTTTTGACATTTTTATCATTGATTAGGGATTTAATAGTTGAAAAAAATGTATGCGAGAAGAATGATGATATTGGTGTACAACAGAAAACTGAGTACAGGCATATTGTCTGTTACATAAAACATATTTTTGATAAGGTAGCAAATCAAGGCAGGTAACAAACTGAATTGGGTGAGACACCAGCTACATCACTACATTCTTTGTGGTTGCAGTGCTCCACCCTAATGCTACTTGACAGCGCCAAGGATCCGCTGCTCTTCAGTGTCATCCATTTCAAGCATCCCAAGCAACCCCACACAGTGCAGGTAAATAAGAACACCAGTGACTGTCAACACTTTCAACACTTTTAACTTTTTTTTTTTTTTTTTTTTGTTCTCTGTGTGTTAGTCTTATTTACAACCCAGTTTCCAGAGAAGCTGAGGCACTGTGTAAAACGTAAATAAAAACAGTATGCAATCAATCGTTCCACAACTTTCCCAGTCTGTTGTTGCTCCTGTCCAAACTTGTTTGAAACATGTCGCTGAATCAAATTCAGAATAAGCAGATATTTACAAAAATCAATGAAGCTGATGAGGTAAAACATTAAATATATTGTCTTTGTACTGTTTTCAATTGAGTGTCTGTCAAAAAGGATTAGCAAATGATCACATTATGTTTATTTATTCAAACTTTTTTTGGAATCTGGGTTGTAGATGTATTATAATTTTATAGTTCATTGAAGAAAATTAATTGGAATTAATTTTATTTAAATTTTTCAGTTTTTTTTCCCCAGACACGTAAGAGCCAGGTTCTCTCTCTGTCTGGTTTTGCATTGTAGTTTGTCTCTATTCTGTTTTTGTGTGTATCTGGTGTGTGTTTATTAACTCCAATAACTCTTTCTAAATGACAAGTGCTTGTCGTTCCAGGCCAAGTCGGTAGAAGAGAAGCGTCTCTGGGCCCATCAAATTAAGAGGCTCATTCTTGAGAACCACAACACTATCGTCCCTCAGAAGGTAAACAGCACAGTCCCTCACGTCTTCCTTCTCAGCTGCTATAGAATTGCATATAAACATGCTGTCTTTTTCTTTGAAGGCGAAAGGAGCCATCCTGGACAATTCTAACTGTAAGTGTTACTAATAGAGCAACGTTTGTTATGCTAGGACCAATTCAACTGTTTCCATAGCAACCAAAGATGCTGCTCACAAAAGAGGAGGGTGGGTAATTTTCAGTGGAAAATATGGATTGCTGTTTAATTTACCAGTAAGGCATAACCCGTCTGTCTATGTGGAGAAAATGGTTTTTGTAACTGCTGCTCTCAGTGTAAAGACAGACCCCTCTGCTGCTCAGATCCAGGGAAGTACCACTATAGTCCTGAGAGGCTGAAGAAAGCAGAGTCCTACCAAGGTGATGACTTCCATCTTCGAGGGCGAAATGAGAGAAGAAGATCAGGTTAAAGACCATTACTCCATCTCAATCTGTTTGTGTCTATTTGTTGTGTATTAGTATATGTAATATCAGTAGAACAGTATTGCTGATGATTAATTGTTGCCTACACCATGAGTGAGTTATGTCTTTTTCATTTCTGTCTTTTTAGAGCCTGCAAAACAAATCATAAGGGCCACAAAAGGTTGGTACACTGTGGGCTTTTTTGTTTACATCACTGTGCAACCTCAGTTTCAAAAAGGCTGGACTGCTGTGTAGAACATAAATAAAACAGAATGATAATTTGCTAAACCTTTTGACACATGCTCAACTGAAAACAGCACAGAGACAATATAAAGAAAGTTTTACCTCATCAACTTCATTGATTTTTGTAAATATGTGCTTATTCTGAATTTGAAAGTTGTGGAATGAAACATGAGTTTATAAAGGATGTTACTGCATGGGCTCAGGGACACAACTGTTGTCATTACACAGAGTTCATGTGTAAATGATTGCATTCTGCTTAATTTACGTCTTACACAGCATCCCAATTTCTTTGGAATTGGGATTGTATGTTCAGTACAGTTTTGGCAGCCAAAAGGGAAGGGAAAGGGAAACAGTTTGATGCACTTACTGCATCAAATAACCCCCCCGCTAAGGTTATTTTGTGTCTGTCCAATAAAGGCTGTTCCACCTCTCCATGGCACTTGTGCTTTGTTTTTCCCTCAAAGACACCTGGAAAACAGATCAAAAGACACTTAACTCCCACTCCACTGGCCTCACCCATAATGAAGTTTATTATAATGCCACATCGGCCGTAGGCTTTGTCATACACAAGCTCTTTTCAGCCGTCAAATTCAGCCTTGCCCTCAGATCTGCGTGTCTTCCTGCTCTCATTTATTCAAATTGGCTATTATGAAAGAGAAAACCTTTGTATTCTTGTACCCAGTTCTCCTTTGCTCGCAGTCCAGATCAATTTTTCAAACCAATGTAATGAAGAAGCAATTTTCATGTCAACATTCCCATCTCTGTGAGGGAGTAGGTCATCACATCCTGGCTAATTGCATCATGTCCAGTTTGAGCCTCTGAGAGGAAGATGTTTCTAATTGGTATTTATCTAATCACAGGGCCTCCCTTAAGTCTGGCCCAGACTAACTACTGCCTGACTCAGTTTCTGCTTATGGAGGCAGAGATTGTGTCCTCACCATAATTGTACAAGATGCATGTGGTATTCATGTTATTTTGTCATGTAATATTGGACTTGAGTGTGCTTTTTTCAGACTTATTGACATTCTCATTTGTTCATCTCTTCCCCTCCCCTTCATCTTTGTTCTCTATGCAGCTGTTTTGAAGGTAAGTACCTGAAATCCAAATGTTGTCTTTTATTAAACCTTGATAAGCTCTTTTCATTCTGTCGGGTTTTTTAGGTCAGAGTGCAGTGGTGAGATATGGTTTACCCAGTTTTGACTCAGCAGTTTAAACTTTGTATTCTAATTGCAAAATGACTCGAACGAAAAATGAGAAAGTGCAAACCTAATCTTCACAGAGCACACTTTGACTTGCCCTGGATTACCAAAATCATATCTCACCCAAAGCTAAAGCCGCTTCATGATGATTCCATCCCATTTACAGCCTTGCAATCACAACGTGACTGTAGCACTGGCCTTGCGATAACAAACCACATGTCTATGACTTCACGCTACAGCATGCAGACAGTGAGGGTGCACTGCTGGGGGAGAGGTGCTCCCTTCAGCCAGCCACTAGTGTCAGTACGCTGACCTCCAGTCTAGGCGAGCCCCAGGCTGAGAGGCCATGTGTGGAGGATCTAATTCCCAGAGGGGACTCTCTGGAGCAGCTAAGTCCTACTGACAGTGACCCGAAACTGGGCTCTTCACCCAGTGAGGGGGGGCTGGAGCTGGAGGAGGCAAAGGAGGAGGATGAGGAGATGGGGGAGAGTTACAAGGAAGATATACTGATGGGAGACGACCAGGTAGCCGACTTTGCCAGCTCAGTGCTGGCAGCCATCTCCTGCTGGCACTATAAAGCCAGGGCTTTGCTTTCTACTCACTTCACAACGGTGAGGGTTTCTGCCACCCACGGGTTTCCCATTTCCTGCTTCATTCCACTGGCTTACCAATACTCTCTGCCACTCTCTCTCCCACGCTGGCTCTCGTCCCTCTCCCTCTTTTTTCTTTTGTAAACAGAACATACTAACACCTGCTACCATTTGCACTGTGCACATTGACTGCCTCAGGTTAAATTTGTGCTATTGAAGTGCATGGACTGATGTTCTCCCAAACAGCTAACAGTCAACTCTATAACGTGCTGCATGGGTGGAACTTAATAGTCAGACTTGGTGCATGTGTTTGCTTGCATTGTTTCATTTTTTTTGGAGCTGAAGGTCATCCCACTGTGCCCTAAATGTTTTCCTCTCATTGTATGTTTTCCTCAGCTGAGTAGTTAGTGCGCTGTGTTTCATGTGTTTTGTGTGAGGTGATTGAAGCTTATGATGTTGAAACCATGCCTGCATTTGCATTAGAACCAGTGGCTTAATGTGCCCTGTTAAATGTTGTTTGACTTCAAAGGTTAATGTAGCCATCCAATGAAATTATCATTATAATAGCAAGAGCTTGCTCTTTGATAACCATATTTCCTTATCATATTTCCCCACTGAATTTTCATTACTAGAAAGTCTCTGTCAAGAGGGTAATTGTTATGCCAGTATTGTTTCTGTATATGAAACAATACTTGTTATTGGAAGACTTTCATTCTGACCATTGTAGTGGATTCAAGACAGACCTGAAAAAACATTACGTGTAGGAAATGATAGTACACATCCTTCTGCCTCATGCTGCCTCACAGTGTGACCTCTAGGATGATTTTTCAAACTCTTAGTTTAATGTCAAGTTTTGCTCTTTCAGGATGATCAGAACAGAGATCCGGCTGAACTGAAGACGACACAGAGAGAGGAGGAAGAAACTTGCAGACAGGAGGAAAAACATGTGGATGTGGCTGTGAAAGAAACTCTCACCACACAGGTACTCCATAAAGCCTTGAATCCATTTATACATGCATCCATTCATTTCCACCCATGTCTGTAAGGCCACATATGACGTTAATTCACTGTGTCAAAGAATGCCCATCAAGCCTCATGGCTTAGTTTGTTGTTAAGCCTATTTTCCAATCATTATTGTATAGTTTGAATGACACACTTTCTGTGTATTTGCTGTAATTATACTACATTATACTATATTAGACTGTTTAGGTAAGCTTCCTATCTAATAGGTGCCCTTTGCCATGAGCATAGCATTTCTATGAGGTCAGTTTAAATTATGCCTAGAGTTATATTAGTGCCTGGACATTAAAATGCTACACACACACACACCTGCTGTTCAGTGGCCAGCACTCCCACTGAGAAAGGCAAAATTGTGTTTCAGAGCCAGGTGCAGGTCTTATGGCAACTTTGCAAAACAACTGCTGCTAGAGTGTAGGTTTGTATTCTCGCTAACCTTATCTCCACCACACAGCTCCAAGGTGCACTTTCTGCAATCACAGGCACTCCAAAAGAGCAGGCACCACCTGGAAACAGGTTTAGATCGATGGAGAGCTATAGGGGACACCAGCACTATGAACACTGTTCGAGCCACAGTCAGGGCAATGCTCACCGTTTTACTTGCGAAGGATAGCAAAAATGGCCCTATAAGGAGTTGCTAGAAACCAAGCTGCAAAAGCAATCACAATGTCTCCTTGGATTCTACTACATTTTGATATTTCACATCAAATAGGTCAGTGTAATAAAGCTCAAGTGGGCCTCATAAGATAAAATACATGCATCATAAATTGTGGATGCTTTAGATTAAACTGCAGTTGACTTTGAAAAGGTCCATTAAGTTAATGAGGAATGGAGAGTGCTTGCCATCATAATGTCTCTTTTACTCATTACATCCCACTTTGCAAACACTGCCATCATGTTTCAGGTCAATATGGAGCAGCTGTGCCCTCTAGACTGTGTCCCTCAAGCAATGAAGAAGAGCGATCAGCTGGAGGTGCATGACTCCCGCCGGCCTGAGTCTCCTGTCTCCCCTTTGCAACATGAAGAAGACGCAGCAGAACCTCAGGATACCTCAAGAGAAACCGGAGAGGAAGAAGAAGGCCACAGTGATTCCTCTGGTCTCCAAGTGGAGGAGACGAGTGTACTGACGAATGGGGAGCTCTCGGAGGAGGAAGAGGAGGTGCTATCAGACAACAAAAGCATCCTACCGTCCTCTGTATTGGACCAGGCAAGTGCGATAGCTGAGCACTTCATCAGCAGCTTGTCCAGAAGGAGCAGTCTGGTTTCGGAGGACTTGGGCTCCCTCACCTGCCCCTCACCCTTAATAGATAATGAGGCCTTCAAAAGCCCCGCAGCTTGTTTGGATGTAGAAAAACAGACCCAAATGTTGTGCAGCTCTTCCCCAGAGCAACAGGTGACCTCAGTGAACCTGTCAACGCCTGCTCATGACCCTGCACTGAACGCCCTCATTGAAGGGGAACGCAGGTCCACTCTCTCTAAACAGGATCGCCTCCTCATCCACAAGATCAGAAGATACTACGAGCACGCTGAGCACCAAGATGCAAACTTTAGCATCAAGCGCAGGGAAAGTCTGTCCTACATCCCAGCAGGTCTGGTCCGCCACCTGAGCCGACAGCTCAACAATGGCCCTCAGGAGCAGGCCATCCCAGTCCACAGAAAAGGCCTCTCTCGGAACCGCCCCACTTCCTGGTCTGTGTTTGACCTTCCTGGCTTAGAAAACAGTCGAAACACAGACACTCCTCAAAAAACAGAACCACAGAGACCAGTGGAAGCCAAGGCTAGATCCCAGAGCGTCACGGACGCCTCTACCACAGAAGAAGAGTTCAGACCATCAGCAGACATGCTCAAGGTTTGGCAAGACATGGAAATGGAGGAGGAGAGCCAGGAAGTCCAGCAGACTGCAGAGAAGAACCTTACTGACTCAGGACTAGAAGCAACACAGGAAATAAGCAAAGACGTTTCAGATGTTAAAATCAGTAAGCGACCGCTTTGGATTTTAGAAGAGTCTGAAACAAGCACTGCCTCAGATGGGTCCTCCATGTCATCACCCACCACAGACTTTCCAGCAGAGGAGGGAGGGTCCTATCAGGACTGTAAGTCATGTAAGACCCCCACGTCTCAAGAGAAGAGACATATCAACCATGGCCACCTACCCAAGATCATCAACTTCCGAACAAGTATAGACGAGGACCAGATCCTACAGGACATGGGAAAGATGAAAAACAAGGTGTTCCAGCTGGCACGACAGTACAGCCAGCGCATCAAAAATAACAGGCCAATGGTCTGGCAGAGGAACCGGGAAACAGCGAGTCAACAGGGCTTCAGGAATACGCCTGTTGTGCAGGAGGAGAGGATGCAACTGAGGAAAAAGGGTAAATAGGATGCAAGTGATGCCATGTTGCTTTCTTTTGCAGTAGCCTCTTTTTTCATCTCTGTAGCTCATGTTTGGAGAAAACTGAAAAGCAGTTTTGTATGTTTGTCTGTTTTCTGTGTATGTATGCAGGTAAACCCAACCTGAGATTGCCCTTGAACACTTGTGATCAGGCGGTCATCCAAGAAGAGTGTCCTCCAAGCCCGGTCAAGACGCCCAGTACCGGAGCCAGCTCCCAGAGCACACTTACTTGCCCACAAAGCCCCCAGTCAGACGCCTTCCACTGGCCTGACGTGCAGGAGCTGCGCACCAAATACGCCAAGACCCCCCATTCTTCAAAAGTAACCCGTAGCTGCACAGTCCCAAACGGGATGCTGGAGTGCTGTATGAACAGGTGTAATGGCTGCTCACACAAGTACAATAGCTCCTCTGACCTTCACAGAGCTCTGACAGACTGCTCTAGGACACAATCTGAAACAGTATACAAGGAGCAATGTCCTGTAGAGGTGGACTGGCACCAGCCCCAGCCCCGGCTTCAGCCCCTGCTGTGCAGGTGGAGCTCCTTGGACCACATGCTTGGGTCACTTCCCCTCCATGAAGTACAGAACCTTCAGGAACCTGTGAGGACCTGCAACACAGCCAGTCAGACGTCTCTGATCACAAAAGACACTGGGAAACAACGAGACGAGGACAAAGTTCTCCAGGAGGGCTCAGACTGTCCCACAAAGTCTGCTGTCCTGAGTTCAGGGAAGATGACAGAAAGTAATTTAGTGAAAAGCTTACGGGAGAAGTTCCAGAGCTTAAGCACAAGCTCATGAATTATGTACATTTTTATTATCAGGGACTATCACATGAAAACCTGATGCTTCCCAACGTCCCTTTTTCCTGTTTTCCCCTCAAAAGAATGCAAGTCGTTGTCTGCGCATTGTTTCCAGTATGGGTGATGATGTCAGCACCAGTGAAACACAAAAGGGAGATATCGGTTATTGATGAGAGCCACGAGGGGAAAGCATATTGCCTTTAAAAAGGTGTCTTGCAATATTTGGGTATTTGTCTGCACTGTACAATTCACGTTTATGTAGAAATAAGTCTGTATCAATTGAAGATTAGGTTCTATGTGATTATTATATGCATCTCTTCCCTCCGACTGTTGGTGTATCTTGCCATAATCACTATGTTGCCATTTAACCATGTAAACTCTCAGCTGGAGTTTCAGGGGAAAGCAAAAAGGAGATGATTGCTCGTTGATGAGAGAGAAGTCTCTGAGCGTACACCAAAGAGGGTTTCCTTTTAACATTTGTTGACTTTTAATGCATGTGGTCACAGCAGTAATTTGCTTCCACGTCCACTGTAGCTGCTTCCTAAACTGTTTTCACATACTGTATCACTGGAGCTTTATTTTTCTCAATACGTTGTATATTTTCTTTAATATTATTTATGAAACTGTATATTTGGGAGAGATTGGCCTCATGTAAATACTGACCAGTAGCAACGCTTTTTACTTTTCCATTCCAGAAAATATATTGTTTCATACTTGAAGTTTCCCATATTTTCAATAAAAACAGAAATAAGTGTCTACATCTCTTTCCCCTCCCTGTCATGCATCTCAAATACAGTATATCCATCTGTTCTGTGACTCAACTGAATCAATCTATTTATGTCTACAACTTCCATGCTAAGCTGGTTAAATGGAATAAAGAGCACTTCTACATTTAGATAAGGCTGAGAGATGAGACAGTTTTGTGAAAGCTTACAATTAATTTTTACCCAAATAACACACATAAATGGAAAATTGTAATGCAATTGAGGCATTACATTTTCATTTTCAAGTCTGCATTATTGTTATAATATAGTCTTCTCTGGCCTCCCTTTTTCTGTTTGTAGAAGATGCAATTCAGGATTAAAGGAGAGTCATTGTCTTATTACAGTGTTTGCAGAGACAAGGGGAACGAGCCAACTAATGACAAAATCACATGCTCTGAGCACAAAGTTGTTACTGCATTTGTGAGTAAAAAGCTTTATGTAATCAATGGGACAAGAATTCTGTTTGGCGTCTTTAGATCCTGAGCCCTCAAAAAACACATTTAACATTGTTTTTATCAGCTTGATTCTTCAGGACTTTTCCTTATGTTATGGAAGTGTTTCAGAAGTCTGCTACAGGAAATTATGCATTAGCATTTGTCCATGTCAAGCCTATAAAATGTAATTCATGAAGTATTTCATTACTTGGTTAATGACGTTTTTTTTTCTCTGTTTTGTCACCTTTATCAAATGAGTCCAGTTTGTGGCAAATGGAGGGGTTACCACTTATTGGGTCATATTGGGTGGTGATTAAGGTCAAAGGTAATGAGGTAAATGGTTGATACAGCTGTTGTTGTTATTGTTGTTGTTGTTTTTACACATACAGCATTGAGCACTATGGAAGTAAAGGAAAGCTAATGTCGATAAAATACAAGGGTTAAAATATGCCATTAATAATCCTGAAACTGGCCGGTTTGAGTGATTTGATCGGTGTACTTTTATTTGTACTTCAGTGAACGGCTCGTGACAGTATTATAAGGTTGGCGCACGTGTGTGGGTGTTAATGAATTTAGGTTTGCTATCTTTTATTTAAAATGACTGCACAACCCATCCTTTGTGCCTCAGGTTACCCGGCGCCTTGTCTCCGTCTTCACTAAATCATCTTTGCCTTTAGACGCTGCGTCAAGTTAACCACGAATACACACCGGAAGTCGGCGGGGCCATCCTTCAACATAAAAGCGTAATTTCGGTTCAAAACGCGCTCATCAGTGACGGGTTTCGTTGTGAACCAGTGACCAGAACTTGCATCCTGCCTGTCTCTTCACTGACTTGACACCGATTCGTGACACCGACCAACGGAGTTGAGTTCAAGACGCAACTGGAGCCGCGCACTGACACCACATGCCAGAAACATCAGATTTCCTCTGCCGCAAAATCAATCCACTCGTTTTTTTCTCTGCCGGATTGGCGCAAAAAACAACATCGTCTATATTTTTTTTCTTATGAAGAATGGGTTGCGCAATATCAGGTCTGGCAGCAAAAGCGGAGTTTGGAGAGAGGAGCACGGAGGATGCTGCGACTGCTGCGTATCCCAGAGAGGACCAGATCCAGATGGTGAAGGAGTCGTGGAAAGTTATCCGGGACGACATAGCCAAAGTTGGGATTATTATGTTCGTCAGGTAAGATTTTCAAACCTGTTCTGTACCTTTCCAGCGCTGGTTGCATGTCAGATAACTCAGAAATTAAAGAGGTAAATGGTGTGGTCGGCTGATCAGAAGGGTAGAAGATAGTGTAAAGCTGTAGGATCAGTGTTTTAAGTATCATAAGGTCATACTGAGTAACCTTCATGGACACAAATGTTTAATTTAAGACAAGATTCTTATAAAACATGCAGTGTGACAGTAATTTGTCAAATGAAGCTTAAATATTGCAGCTCAGAGAACACAAAATAAATCAAACTTTTCTTTCCATATTGTGTATTTAAATGGCAAATGTTGACTTTTCAGTTTAATCTCATCAGGCATCTTAGTGAAACCTCTGCACTGCGCTCAGACCTGCTGGCCCAGGACAGAGGGGTCTGCAGAGGGCCCACCAATCCACTCTGATGATGGCACAGTGCCTGACCTTTACATACGAGCCAGAAACTGAACATCCAGCATCCCTCCACCTCCACCCCACCCCTCTGCTCCGCCTTCAGACCCACAGCTTTTTCACTTACGGCTCGGAGCAGAATACCCCTCCTCCCCTCTTATCACTTCATATCACATCTTGACAACATTACATAATAACACACAGCTCCAGGTCTGCCATACCACTGTACAATTAAAGGCAGCGGCCATCAGGGAAAATGCACTTTATCAGTTATGATGATGACCCGCGTCCGGGAAAACATGTTTGGCCTTCGGCGGGGAAATAAAACAAATGAAAGAATATGGTGATGAAGGGTGGCGGACATCCAGGCTGCAGCTTCTGGATCTACGATAAAGAGACTAGTGGGCACATGGCTAGCAGCCCAATTAAGGGCATGTATCCCCTGGGTGACCTCAGCAGCTGAAGAGATTGACCTTAACATGTTGGCCTGGAAATACCCGGGCCTCATGCGGTTCAGGGTTCCCAAGCTGTCAGGGCTTGTATTTCATAACCGAGCAATAATTTTTACAATAAAACAGCAAATAGGAGTCACCTGTTATACATCATGTGCTATGAGTTTAACAGAGCGCTTCTCACGGTGAGGGGATGTTCCTCTATGAAAACTGTAGAAAATGAGGCACTCTACAGAGTTGGGGGATCTAGTCACAAACGCCAAAAATAGTCATGAATGCAACCTCTGAACAGCGGCAATTAAAATTCCACAAGCTATATAATGCTCTATTGTCTGCATGTGTGTCCATGCTTTCATGTACACCCATGTCCACAAGAAGCACACACAATGGAGCAAAATAACCAGCTCTCCACACGCCACCACCGGGTCGACAGAGATGGAAAAATAAAGAGCGCCCGATTTCCTTGTTTGTCTCGTCAGTAAAGCTGGTGAGCGGGAGCTATGAATGTGGCGAGGGAGGCGCACAACTTTACAAAAGCAGACACGAGAGTGAAATCTATTATGCGGCATTTCATTGTCATGTCTGCCGGTTTGATATCTTTATGAATATAGAGCGTTTTGTCTTTAGTCAGAGCTCAACACGTTGCGTTTCAAAGGACGCCGTGCTGCTCGTGTTTTAACGCTGCAGCCATTAGGGAGACCATCACTCCTGCAACACCTCTCCCGGCACCTCTATTCATGTTTCTATGAAGGGGGGCACATGCTATAGACATCTGATGCATTTATTCATGAGGACTCTGCTCTATGTTGCAGGTGTAAAACACACACACACACACACACAACATGCACAGGCAGAGTGAAAGAACAACAACAACAAACAGAAAATGGAACAAGCTTCTGTTTGACCTGCCACACCCACGAGCATTTTAGATCCTGCTTCATTATTAATTTCCAGCTCTGCGATGCTGCTCTCAGCTCAAGTCTTAAACTGTCTAGCTTAAATCAAACAGCTACATGTTCTTCAGGTCCTCCTCACAACCTCTGCTGCCTGTCACTCCCCCCCTTTTCCCCCCTCTTATTTTCCTCCCGACAGCGACTTCATGCTGAAAAAGCAGAATCACAATAAGCCTTGCATTTCATTGTGAGCACAGTACAACTCACATCCAGAGGAGGTAACTGTGTATTCTCGATTATGACTAATCACAGGTAGCTCAGCTGGAGACTGGAAGGTTCTCTGATTGGGTGGCAGCATGCTTGAACTCTCTGCTTAAGGAAATTGATTGAGGTTGAATTAGAAAAGGGAAAACTCTAGCAGGAGCGGTGGCTCCATGAGACTCCATCCCGGCTCGTGACAGGGCAGGGCTCGTCACAGCTCTGGGTGGCTAACAAAGTCACAGATCCACCTCGGCTTGTCACTATTTTCAGCTCTTGGCTGTAAAACACCAGAGAGGAGGGCAGTGATGACAAGAAAGGCACAATCAGATCTCTATTCAAAGAGTGGGGAGGAGAGAAATCTCTAGTCGCCATTCACACACTGGGAATACAGAATACCGTATTGCCGTCTTGGTTGGCAAAACCTCGAATGAATATGACTGGCTGCTCCTCGTGAGCGGCTCTCTCTGTTGTCTTGGTAACAGGTTGTTTGAGACCCATCCCGAATGCAAGGACGTCTTCTTCCTGTTCCGAGACGTGGAGGACCTGGAGCGGTTGCGGAGCAGCCGGGAGCTCAGGGCGCACGGCCTTCGGTCAGTCACCAGCTCATAACACATCAGCACCATCCACAACTAACCAGCCAATGAAAGCAAAGAGTAGTACTGCACGGTAGATGCAGACTGATGTCCAGCACCGTTTAGTCTTGCTTACACTAAAAGGTCAAAGTCATTCAGTTACTGTGCTAAAAAGGACAAGACTGGCATTGTTATACATTTTGTTATTTCAGCAAATCCCATAAAAACACCAGAACCAACAATCCTTAAATCTTTCAACTAAATAACAATATATAGTTTCATTTTTAAAAAAGGTGCAGCAATATCCTAAAACAGCTGGGAACTTTGGTTTTTAGCAGTCGTTAGTCAAATGAGCGTAATTTGCATTTTTAGGGGGACTATTTTAAACCGCGGAATAAAACACATTTGGTGCTCTTGTGCAGTGATTCCCGACCTTGCTTTTCTGATGTTCCTCCACAGCCCTGAGCTGCAGAACTCCTTCATATTATCTTATTCCGAGTGTGAAATTCGGCTGAAACTGGATGTTAGTTGTCAGTCTTAATTACATAATAGTGCATCATGTTACAATATAAAACACTGATCCCGATCTGTGCTATTTTTCCCTATTTGTAATTTTAATTCTATTATGCTCCTAAATACAATAATTTGAAACAAAAACATGAGGTCATGTACTTTCCTACCTTTCGTTTAGGTTTCAACAACACACGATGAAACCGTGTCGCACACAGCACAGTGCAAGACACGAATCATGAGATCAGTGGCAGAGCAAAACACCTCAGGTGGTCAGAATGACCTGCTTACCACAGGGGGAGCTCGTAGCATCCATTACAGCCACTCGTCTGTTGTTTCCCAGGGTGCATCAGGCCTCTCTGTGTTCCTCTACACACGAGGCCAAAGCAGCCAATTACAGCCTGAGGACCTGCAGGTACAGAGGCGAGCGTGGCATCGCAGCTGCGACGCACAAAGTGTGTTAGTCGTCCCGGCGTGAAGTCTTCAAACTCCCTGATGAGGCCAAACGGCCCTTTAGCCGCACACTCGGGGACATCGGTACAAATCTCCACGGTGGCGGCGAGACACCCAAACCCACTCGAGCCCTTTGTTCCATATTCATCTTCAAAACTGTCACGCACACACTCTGCAGCGGTGACACACACACCTGCAAAGCAACAAAGGAAATTGATCCTGGGGGGGTATTTTCAGGGGGAATAAGTATTGTGCAACCAGTCGTTTTTTTGCCTCGAGTGTTAGATTACCAGATACGCGTTCAATTGTGTTTATTTTTCTTGGCATTTGAGTTTGTGAAATGTCACCGTGGAGCCTTTCAGTGTCACACTATCAGCTGATAGTCGCCAGCTGCTAAATCACGATTAACCGGTGGATCAGTCGGGCTGGGTGGCTCATCCTCGGTCTTTTATCCCCGTCTCTTTCAGGGTGATGTCTTTCATCGAGAAAAGCGTGGCGAGGCTGGACCAGCAGGAGAGGCTGGAAGCTCTGGCCCTGGAGCTGGGGAAAAGCCATTATCACTACAACGCCCCGCCGAAGTACTACAGTGTAAGAGCCCGGTGATCCCGGCGCTGCTGTGTTCACTGTCTGTGTGAGGCTGCTTTGTTTGTAGAAGAGTGCACGTGTGCTAACTTCAGCTGAAACTGTAGCTCTTTATCAGACTCGCTTTTATACCGAGACCCCTGAAATCACAGCAGCTGAAAGAACTGACCCGCTCCCAAAACTGCAAAGTGGAAACACACCCGCCCTTGCAAACAGCGACAATGGAGTGACACACCAACTGGATGCTAGCCGAGTGATGCCAGCACGAGCCCCTTCAGTAAATATGTCACGTGGTTGTTTTCCAGTACGTCGGAGCAGAATTCATCTGCGCCGTGCAGCCCATCCTGAAGGAGAGGTGGACGGCCGAGCTGGAAGAGGCGTGGAAGGTAAGGAGCGTGGCTGTGTGACCTGGGTGTGGGTGTTAATCAGAGAGAGGCCTCATGAAAGAGGCTTGCAGTCAGCAGGAGCGATGGTTTGCGGACGGAGGCCAAACGGCGCAAGCTTGACTGATGTGAATGGCGCATCCCACTGACCCGCACACGCACGTGTTGAGAAGATGAAAGTTGGAACATGGCTCTGTCACATCATGTCACGTCACTTCAAGATACCTTGTGTTATTAACGCAGAGACGCTCGAATAGTCGCTGCACAACGAATACATCTCTTTTCTCCGGCGAATTTAGATTTAGTGCACCGTGCAACAAAGAGGTCACAAAATTTAAAGGATTAACCACCACACGCTTTTAAAGACGCTCATCCAAGATAATCTATATGTTGTTTAGACACAGCGTATGTGTAGCTTTGTGATGTATTTCAGTGATTCAGTGTAAATACGCTGTGAAGAAGAGAAAACTAAATGTAAAGTTACAATTCTCTATGGCTTCAATGAGTGGTCTCCACTGCCCTCTGGTGGTTGAAGTAGAGAAAAAAGGTTTGTTATGTGAATTTCTCTCCGCTTTCAGTGCGCATTGTACACTAAGAACTGCTAAAAGCCTGAAGTTTATCCTGATTTCAATGTTACATGTTAACAACCACAATCTCTGTGCATTACCCATATTTACGTTATCAGTTTCTCTTTTTGTCTTACTAACAAAGTAGTGCAGTTCCCAGTAAAGAAGGGTGATGGAAAACAACATGGAACTCATTTGCTACATCATTCATATGGCACTTTGAACAAATCTATTCTTCTTCTAGACTGGTTTCTACAGTGGGTGGTAAAATCCCAGTGTAGGAGAGCTGTTCTTGCATTTTGCCCAGAGATGGTGACAGAAAAACAATGTTGTCTGCATACAAAAGGATAATTCTCATTTCCCTCAAAGCTTGGCTAAAAGGATGAATGTCCTTCACTTATGGGGATCCTGACCCAGTTCTGTGTGTGTTATGTTTATGATCCAGACCATGTTCCAGTATCTAACCAGCCTCATGAAGCAGGGATACCAGGAAGAGAGCGACCGACAGCGCCACCTATCACTCTCCCCGAAGGAGAGACCGGACAAGAGGAACACGGCATTGTGAAACACCACAACTCAGACTGTTTTCTCCAGTTCAGCAGAGATGTTTATGTATATAGTGTATTTACTGTCTCTTTTTCTACATCGCTCATGTTTCCCACAGTCACTGTTTGCTACTTTATCACAAAGGACAAAAAAAGACAGCAGTGACTTTTAACAAAGCACTTTATTTCTGAACTTAAATTCTGCTGCAGGTCTCAGGAGCATGACGAGACAATACAAATGGTTGACAAAACATACTGGCTGTAGTTAAACCTGCCTTGTAATTGTGATCAACAGGAACATTATTAGAATTACAGCCAATACTTTGTCTCTGTATTCATAACTCAAACTCAATGCCTTTCAGTAAACTGACAACTTTTAGCGCTTTTTCTTGGCTATCATTCAGGATATCTTCTTCAAATTTCAATTAACCATGTTAACTGGAGCCATACAGTACATTTTATGGTGCTCGACAATTTAGGACAGTTTAGCAGCTTGGTATGGAACTGTGGTTCAAAACAGAGGGGAAATAATATTCATTGTACTTCAAAAAGCTAAACTAAAAATGCATAATAAAGTAAATTAAAAAAATTAAGAAAGTCAAACTGGTTAAAACAAATCTGATGTGATTTAGTTCTGTATTTCCAGGTAACTTAACAGTAATGTCAATGATTAAAAAAAAAAATTCCAATGAATGTAATATTTAACATTTTTCTCGAGATGCGGTCAAATTGAAACATGGCACCACAGCTCACAGGCAAGCAGTAAATATAACATAAATAGGGACTCTAACAATTAAATAGTATGAAAGGCAGCTAATTATTGGGTTCCATGGATTTGGCTCCAGAGGTGACACAGATGTTGATGACCTGGTTCCGAAGCAGACGTGGTGGAGACTCAATAAAGTTGATTTGCTTCGCTCTGTGTGAGTTGTGAGAAATCCTCAGGTTTTCTGTTCCAGATCACCGATGGCACTGACCAGCCAGGGATGAGACGTTACCATGCAAACAATGGCATTATATCAAAGCAGTCACCGGGTGGATGAACAGTGAGTCTGAGGCCTCAGCTGAATGGGAGGAGAGCCAAGTGGGGGCCTTTCCCATGCTAGTACAGGCCAGTTTAGGTACCCGTGATTATGTTAAAGAGTCTGTTGCTCATTGGGTGGCTTTGGTTTTCTTGCTTTTGCTTTTCTTATCTTTCTTCTTAAGTCCATCCATGTGAGCTCTTAGGAGGTTGGAATATGCCTGTAAAGACAAGTTTAGATTTATGACTCACTTCTAACAGCTCACTCATCAATGACAGACACAAACAAAAGATTATGTTCAACAAGTCTAAGTCGAGGGGACCTTATCAAGAAAATCTGCATACACTGACCCAGGACTATAGCTGACAAACACTGAAACTGGAGCGAGCTCAACCTACCATTTGAAACTTGATTACTTCTTTGGTGCTAACCTGTAATGGCAAGAAAAAAGAATTCAACATTAAGAGCAAAAAAAAATCCACCATATCAAACATTAAAAAACAGGAAACACAGTTAGCTCACCACTGTGCTAATCTTCTTCTTGCCATCAGACGCCCTGATGAGACATTTGTTGTCTGCTGGTTCAAATGACTCCGCGTGGCCCTTTCGGGGCATTGGCTTGGTCCTCCCATCATCTGGAAAGAAGAAACACATCCCATTGCTTAAATCTTGAAAGGGGAGACTCGCAGTTTAATTTCCCCATTGAGTGATAAGTGTCAAAAGACAGGCGGGAGCTACTTACATTTCTTTAGCGTGATGACAACACTCCCAGATGTTCTGCACTTCTGGAAGAGCCGTGTGAGCTCTGTGAGGAACTGCACAACAGAGCAAAAATAAACTTTCCATAGCAACAAACTGATTATACATTCAGTTTCCAGATCATTAGGCACATGTAGCACTGTTTTAATCAGTTCGGTTGAAGCTGTTGTAGAGAGGCGTTTTCTCATCTTTAGGGTTATTTTGGATTGTCTTTGGTGGCGTTTAATTGTATTAGCTATCTCATACTGCTTTCATTTAATTATTAGAAACATTTCAGCCTCTAGCATTAGCTTGCCTTAGTATTAGCTATGAGTATATGACCTGCTATCCTATAAACAGTATTAAACTTATTAGAGAGGAAGTGTCGTTTAGCTAGGTTACTTTTACAGTTAATTAAGTTAGGTCTGTCTTCAAATCATACGTTACTAGCTTCGGTGCTAACTTACGGTCCAAATTTTCACTAACGTTAATGTTATATTTTGTCCATGTAAGTACTTGTAGCTTTAGCATTAGGCAAGACACTAATCCAGTTCTACTAAGATTAACGGTGCGAAGACAGTTTATGTCTCTTAATATGCTAGAAAGTACTATAATTAAACCTACTTATTTGCAAAAACGCAAAGCCGGTGTTAGCTTCAACAAGGCTAGCTAATGAGTCTGACGAATATCTTGTCTACCGTTGAGGCTATTAGCTAGTTAGCTTTTAGACAATTAAAGCAGACAATCTCAATATCTACTTTAGAATCAATAAAGTCAACAAAAGAAGTTATTCGCAGTGTGTGTTTTGTTCTTACCGAGTCATTTTCAAGCAGCACCATGATTCTGAATTCAACTCAGCTGTACTGTTAGCTTACTGGCCGCAAGCTAACTGCTGTGAAGCACACGTACTACACAAGCGTGAGCTCCGCCCTGCGCGCATACTGTGAAGACAGTCGTTTAATCACAGCGTCCTCTACTGTCAGGGAGGGAACTAACATACAAAGGGCCATTCTGTCAGCAGTAGTAGACTGGTGGAGGAAGGAAGGAAGGAAGGGAGAAAGGAAGGAAGGAAGGAAATGCTTGTGCATTGATTTTTTCCAATGATTTGGACAGTTAACTCAACAATAAAAAATACAATAATAATTAACACTTTCTATCTACTACGAAGCATTGACAGTGGCTGGCTGCGGTGATTATGAATATGGCTGCAGCTGGGATTTCTTCTAATTCCTACTTAAGTTAGAGAAACAAGCCATATTTAATCATAATAAAAAGGGAATGTCCTTACGGCATCAAAAGGAGTACATGTCAGATGTTTTAACAGCATCCTTAATGTTTGATAGGGAGATTGGCTCAATGTACATTTAATTATGGTTATTTTTTTATAAAAATGAAACAAACCAAATAGTGCATTTTTAACAAAATTTTAAGTTGAAAATTATGTCATGAACTTCTCAACAATTCAAAACAGTTTCTGGGTGACTCTGAAAACACTGCAGTCTATGAAGACGTCATTCTTGTGACACAGGGGTTGCACAGGTGCAGTGAATTCATATGATTGGATTGGCTGAGGGTTGTGGTGTAGTCACTCCTAACCTCCTGTGGTGTGCTGTCTTATCACAGCTGTCCTTTCTGATGGGGTGCCAGGTTAGACTCCTCGTGCTAGTGTCTGGTTTCACAGTGCTGCCTTGGTCAATATTACTATCTAAGGTGCTGTAAAGAGTATCCACAGTCACTGATGTAGCCACTCACTGCAATAGTCACAGGCAGTGCTTCACAATCCAACACTTAGCCAGCCACAGCGAAGAGCAGCCACACTCACAGCAAGTGACTCTCGATTTATATATTGTTTTATTTGTTTCCAAAATCTGTTGTCGACGTATATTTAATTATCAAACATGCATTCAGCAAATAGTTTGGCAATAAACATCCACTACATCTCAGAAAAACATAAGCAACAAGTCAGTAAAGCTTATTTGTAAGTAAAGGTGCATTACATAAAGTCAAATAACTGAGGATGACACAGCTGGTATACTTTAAACTTGATTTGATGTCAGGGTTTCAGTCATAAAAATGTCCACTTTATCCTCGACCAGAACTGCTGATTTGGACACAGATAACATAAAAACATAGATCACAGCCATGGTTTGACTATGGCCTTATAGTAGAATATATTTATGTATAACTTTTTCCAAAGGAGTTTCTGTCATCTTAATAGAGCACAGTTTGGGTGGTGGCCCAGGTCTGCGAGGTGCACAGCAAACTCAGAGTGCCAGTCTCTGTCAAAGACTGCCCTGAGCTGGCTCTGCAGGGCCTCAGTCTTCCATACGGAGTGGGGAGCATGTTGGGAAATCACCAGACCCACTCCAGCTGTGGTCAGAAAGTAGTCCCCTGACCAGTTGGAGGTACCTGCGGAACAACATGCCCTATCATTTATTAACCAGTTCAAATGCAACTGATGCCTCAACACATGAACGCATCAGAATTAAAGTGGGTTTAAACTCAATAATTATAATAATCCTGAAGATAATCTGTAACTCACCAATGTAGGCTACTTTATCAGTCACCATGTATTTATTGTGGTTGATTCTGGAGAATGGAATATCAGACTGGTTTCCCACAGGCACGATGTACACTTTCTGAACAGAGAATGATGTGCAAACAACAAAAAAAGAAAACTCAGTGATGAAGATATGTGTCGACAGCAGATGCTTATATATAATGGTGGGTCTTACTATTTGGACGCTGATACCCTGGTGAGGGCTGTCCATTGAGGCTAGAGACTGAAGAAAGGGCAACATGGCCGGATCAGAGTCCTGCCCGCAGCTGATCAGCATCCGGACCTTCACCTTCCTCTCGAATGCAGCCGTCCTGATGGCATCATCAATCAAGGGCCAGTATCTGATGAATGGAGAGGGATACAAAGGGAGGACATGAGGCAAAAAGAGGCAAAGGCGTTTGATGCAAACATTTTTTTTGTGGGTGAGGTTCACCTCTGTGGCTTTTCAAAGCGTGTGGTGGGGAAGTACTCCATGACAGCTACATCAACATAGTGTTGGGCTTCTGAGATGATGGAGAGAATAGCCTCAAGGTCCTGAGTCCTTGATGGAGGGCAGAATGATGGTGGAGAACCCTGGGGGGGAAGACAAATAAGGACTTATAATAACACCAAAAACATTTGATTGAGTCAGTCGCTCCCCTGTACACTGAGACAACAGCCTTTTATATACCGGCATAACAGCATCCTGTAAAGATGATCTGGAACCCGAGGAACTCACTGTGAGGTAAATCCTGCTGGAGACATTACCACTTTTCACCAGCAGGGGGTAATCTTTGTTGATGGAAGTGTCATACTTTGCAGGCCAGGGCTGTGGCAGGGAGCTGTTGGACTGTCCCATCACCCAGTAGGACTGGAAAATCTTATGCAGGTCCTTTGCTAGGCTGGAGCAGTTGTAGATGGCAACTCCCAGTTCCTTGACCTACAGGAGAAAGTGAGTCATGAAACAGTCAGGCAGTGTCTTTAGGTTTAAAATAAGCATCTGTAATTGCTGAGATTTGATGTCACCTGTGTGAGAGCCCTCCAGTCCATGTTGGCGCTTCCAACAAACACATGTTTTCTGTCAACGATCCAGAACTTGCTGTGGAGGACGCCCCTGGTCAAGCGGCCAAAGTTCACCTTCCTCACCTGAACTCCTTTAGAAGCAAGGTGGAACAACGCAGTGCAAATCAAAACAGACTGCAGTGAATGTAGAGAGCAAGAGCAGAGGAGACGCTTCCAAACCTTTCTGTTTTAAGATCTTTAAATCTGTGGAGTTTGTTCGAACGCTGGGAACACTGGTCACCACTCGGACAGATACATTCCTGGAGGGCAACTCTTCAAGTTCCTTCAGGATCTCCCTTCCCTGCCGAGGACACTCACTGCATTATAGGATGTTTTCATAAACACGGGATAAGATATTCAACAGTTTTTCATTTTCTTTGCATTTTAGTTGACAACTCACAGGTATGTCAGAGGAAGAGTTCACGTTGATGTCTTCCCCGGTTAAAGTCCAGTAGAAAGAAGCCACATCCACTTGGTCTGTTGCCATGGAAATGAGGTCTTTCCAGGCTTTTTCCAGAGGGATCCCAAACGTTGCATTGGCTGTATATGTCACATGCTGAGGGATGCTCTCCACCAGGACCATACTTAGAGAGAAACAGACATCCAATGAAGGAACTCTCTGCAAACTGTGCTGGAGCAAGCTACAATGCAGCCCAACAGTTTAGAGAATCCTGAATTATTAGGTCAACAGATGTAGATACTACATGTTTTGTGATTTTTGCTTTCAAATTCTTTGCTAAAAAGTGGTTATTGATTGTTTAAATACACATCTAAGTGATGCTTTTTCAATTATTGGCAATTTCTGGAGTGTTTTATGAGAAAACTTACGAAAACATGAACACAGACATCACACAAAAGATTTAATCCTAGAAACAAATGGCCAAATTAAGACAAGCAAAGACCAGCCATAAGATTTAAGTGTTCTACACAACAGTGTGTTACTCTTTAATGTTCAACACAAAGTTTATCCATTTATCTGTTTAACCTGCCCTCCTCTCCTCTGGAGTATGAATATTTCGCTTGAAAGCAGTCAAACTGTGAGTGAGCTCAACCAGTGCACAAAAGTCATCACAGATTTTCATCAAACATACTTTTACTGTGTGAAGTCCACTTACAGTTTTATTATAACAGCTGATAAATCTTTTCATCCTGTCTGTCCCTGGTGGACTCTAAAGGCACACCAGTGTCTGCAGACAGCAAGCCGCTTCAGGGGGATTATTACCTGCACTGGTCCGTGGAGACATTGCTCCCGCCGGCTTCACCTGGAAGCGTCTTATGATCCTTGGGGGGCGCCGGTCTTTCCAGCACTGCGATGGCAAGCACTATCCCCAGGACCGTCAGACAGCCCAAAACCACAGCTAATGTTGCACAGCTGGTCGACCTCTAACAGCGTGACGTTCGGTTGGAAAACAAGTCCAAGAATAAGAACAACGTGTTGCACAAAACGGAGCGAATATCTCGGTGAATGTGTGATGGGTCCTACCGTTTTGTTGGGAACATAACTGTCATGAAGGCTTCTATACAAAGAGGTCATTTTTCTCCTTTCAAGTGCTTCTCGCCTATTAGTTCAAAAGCAGCCGAAATCACAAGTTTGCAGTTAAGATGGTTTGAGTCCCAGACTGGTTTATAAAGAATGGAAAGCAAAAGCAACTTACACAACAACTTCGCTTCTTCCCCTCCAGAGTTCACTCGACACAGAGCTGAAGTGATATCTCTGCTATTGAATATAGCTCGGTACACTTCCTGTTTTTACTTTCATTTCGGGTTTTGAGATATGAATCTGCTCAGGAGTAAGAGGGAAAAAAAGGGTAGTGAGTGAATAGAGGTCACGAAACAACTCTGCTAATCATATTTATTTGACATATAAACCTGAAATCATCAGCTAACAAATTACACAAACGACTGAACATAAATACCAGCTAGTGTGACAATAAGATTACATCAAAATCATTCGGGTTGAAAGGAAACATAAATTGAATATCAAAAAAGGGACATTTGACAACCAAGAATTACATTTCAGCTCTCAAACCAGCTGAAACTTGGACTTGGATGGAATAAAGTCACAGGGAAAACTATCCCATAGAATAGCAGCAACACTTTGAGCAAGAGGAGTCAAAAAGACATTCAATCTTTGTTTGAGTTTGTAAACAACCACTGACTCATTATCATCATCATCCCACACAGCTCTGTGGCACTTACAGACACTTCCCAATTACAATCACATGTACAGTCTGCACTGGCAAGAGAGAAACTCGCTGGTGTACTGGCTCGCCTTCGTTCCTGCTGCAATCAACAACAGTCAAAGGTTGACAATCTTTAGCAGGAGAGTAAAAGCTTTCAGTTTGCAGCATATCAGGTCGAGGGGATAATGTCGTACTACAATAGTGCAAAAGACAAGATAAAGAGGTAATTTGTAGGACACACAGATCTATTTTTACACAATGTCACAAACTAATAATCAGACTCAGTTTCACACCTTCGACTTTGTCAACTTAAACGCTAAAGTGACATTTCTCTCCTGATCAGGAGTGACCATGTGACTCGAGACACTGAGGAAATATCAACTCTTACACAGTGCTCTGATAGCTCGAGCATAAGGAGGATTAGATGGCTGTCAGTCATTTTATGATTGTCTTTGGCCCAAACCTCAGAGCTCACTGTGCTCTTCAGACATAGAAAACTAAAAACACAGTTTCAAGCCTCCAGCTGTAATGAATGAAAGCACTTTTCAGAATGTAGGAGGACAGGAATGCTTGAAAACTCTTGTTTTATTGCCACTTGAGCTTGTGGTTGCCAGGTGACTGGTGACTATGGACTGGCTCCCTCCTACCATTCGGACCATTCCTGAGAGATTTTCATCTCCACTTGGACAAAATATAGTGTCCATCTACAGAGAGTCGCTCCACTGGGAAATGTCAGCAGAATACATACAAAAGAAACTGGCTGGTTGTGTAATAAAACATTAATTGGTCTGGCACTAGAGTCTATGTCTCCCAAAGTCATGCTGTCTTGGTTACAGTGTCTCAACAAAAGACTGCTAATAAATACTTTTTACATTCTTCGATAAATCTGGTCCACAAAACATGGGAAAAAATATATAAGGAAATGCAATGGGTTTACTGAGGATACAAGTACACAGAACACCAAGATCTGCAAGGTGTTACTGCAGTTCCTTCTACCAAAAACAAATAGCAATGAATTAATATATCCTCAAACATGTGGTTTGTCATACAAATCATGTCATGTCATAAACATACAAATCTTACTTATGAGTAGATTTCCCTGAGATGGTTATGCTCAGGCTGGTTTTCAAATAAACCAAGTAATTACAATGAGCTGTTACAATCAGCAATGTTGGTTATATCATTGGCAAATGAAGAGGTCAACCTCTTAACACACAGAATCAAGTATAGATCTGAGGCCTGTCACAGGTGAACGGGAGATTTATTTAGCACTTTAGTACTTCCCTAAATCATCATCTCACATTTAGGCCTCCCTCTGAGCGGATTTTAAGGGCGTTTAGTGCAGGCGTCACTTGAATTACACCACTGTGTAGGTGTGTAGTGCTCATAGTGCAGTAGTGTTTATGTTTGGGTGTATAGGAAACTCCAGTTCTGTGTATCACTTCCCCCTTTGTTGGTTTCATCGTGCGCACAATGGTGCGCCATCTGGGTTTGTAGGGTTACAGTGCAGCACCGGTGGAGCCTGTGTGTCACACCTCAGACCAAATATCCCTCTCTGAGATCGTCTGGTGTCACAGCTGCTCTCCTGATACTCTCGCCGGGCCTCGGGCCGCCGCCACGCTTGGAGGCAGAGTGGACTGTTCTAAAGTCTCGGGAGGCGGGAGGTCTGGAGGACCGAGCTCCAGATGAGGAGGAGACCACAGAGGCTGAGGACTTGAATGCTTCAGGCTGCCCACTGGGCTCCATGACTGTGTTAATGACTGTGGGGATGAAAGAATGGATTTTTTTATCCGATTGTTTGGGTTCACAATACAAAATATCTGTATTGTTTGTAAAAGGTCAGGTTGACTCACCCTCAAGTTGTCGTTGAACTCTCCTCAGTTCTTTCAAGATAGACGTAATTTCCTGAAATACACGTGTTCAGATTAGCTAAAACAAACAGCTTTAATTGGCATTTAACTTGAAAATTGAGAAACAGAAGTCACCAACCTTGTTGTTGGTTTTGACAACAGGAACATCACTGTCAGAATTAACCTCGATTTCCTGCCAGATATCCATCCTGTCCTGGAACAGTACCCTGTGTGTAATGCCAGAGTCAGTCAGAAAGTGGGCTGTTCTTTAAAAGGGACAATCCACATTTCTGTGTCCAAAACATTGATTTTCTTTGTATAATAAGGACACTTTGAAGCTTCTTAATTGCAGTGATTTAGCAGAACTAAAGCCAATCAACGTAAACAAAAAACTATTTTCTTCTTTGATATGTTGCTTTTTATAATTATTTTAAAGAACAAAATGTGGCTGCATCTCACAATGGAAACTAAGCACCAACAATTTTATCTGCATCTAATCTATTCAGAAGATTACATCTCAGTCCCATACTGTCAGTTCGACTATACGTCTGAGTGCTGACTCATAGTGTAATAGGATTACAGGCTCAGTGCAGTCTGGTCGTCAGACAGGATCAATAAAGTTTTTCATCAAACCCAGATTAAGCATGGGAATAAAGGATGTTTATTTAAGTGTGTGTGACGTGTTTGCTTCACATCTTACTTAATTTTGTCAGCAAGTTGCTCAGTGTTTTCTCTGATGGCCATGATGACCTGAGACACAGGATTGAGCATCAGATTGTCCACAACGACCTGGAGACACAAAAAAAACAAAGCAGAAAAACACCTTATAATGACCCCCCAGTGGCAACATCACAGAGGCTTTAAAAATGGGGTGAAGCGACATCAGACCTCGTCTCTGCTCTGATCTTGCCGCCTGGAGGTCTGCTCATGGTCACTTGTGCTCTGGTCAGGTTCCCTTGTAGATGTGGAACTTGGTGGGACTCTCTGGTAGTTTAATCCAGCCTCTGGAATACGATGAACCAGCTGCAACACAATCAGACTTTAGAAATTAGTGTTATGGTATAAGACAGACAGAGAGAGGGATGCTGATGGACAAAAAAAGAGATTCTTCAGTTTTAGTCAGTTGATCCAATAGAGATTTCAAGCTCCGGTGTTTTAGATTAAGCAGCAACAGCCCCTAGGGTAACATCTGGCGTACCTGTTCGTGAGCGGTCACCATGGAGACGGGTGCACTGCCCTCCACTGCAGGGTTTTGTGAGTCGCCATCACCTGCCACGTCATGGATCTCTCTGGCCAAGATAGCTAGGTCTTTAGCCAGGTCTTGACTCAAGCTAACAGGGAGGGAACACGTGTTAGAAAGATGGCTGAAGTGCTTTGTTTGGGAAATTAGAACATATATGCATATCAGAATATCCTGGTGCTCTGTGTGCCATTGGAGTAATTTAACTTAATAAAAGACTGAGCAGTCAAATTACCACTAATCACCAATTTGATTTGGCACTGGCTCCCTGGTCATTACTCTAAATTTAACCCTTGGGAATCATATTAGCATCTACACTGGAAAAAAAACAACTTAGATTGTAATATTCCTTACCGCGCAATCTCAGCACTGTGGTTAGACCAATTGTGGAGGGTTTCTCCCTCATGATTCTCCTCCTCAGAATCTCTGCTGCGGGGTTTCGGACGCAGGGCGACCACCGGCTGAGGCTGAGGCCGATTACGTGGGCTGTGGGAAGCTGAGGAAGGTTGGGAGCGTTTGTGTTTAGGAGTGCTCTGGTTTGAGTCGTACTCCTCATCTGAGGTAGAGGTATAGTCAGAGCCCTTCTGCCGTCTCCTGGAGCCTTGGCGTCGTGAATTGGTTTGAGTTACGGAGGATGAGCAAAGAGGAGACGGGAAAACAGGAGAGAAAGAGATGCCATCAAAGCATACGGTCGAGGAAAAACACCACCAAGTACTTTAGATCACCAAAATCAACAAGAGACAGAAAAGTTGCTGTGGAAGACCTCATTTCTACAACTGAACTTCATCAGTGAGATGGCTCAGGTTTTTATTTTTCTGTTTCAAAATCATTATCAAACTGAAATGAGTACTTGACTTCCACAGTACAGCAGGTGAGTACCACACAAATACCATGAAGTGAAGACTGTGTTGTGTACCATTTTGTACATGGTTAGTATTGTTATCTTTATATGGCCACAGAATTCCAAAATTACCAACAGCTGTATGAGAACTGTACAGAGGAAGAAAAATGTACTTTTATCTAGAGGTATTGTAGCATAAGTCAGTCTTGGGAGCACACCTGATATTTTGGTTCAAATACAGCATGTGTGGCAGTGCAAAATGCAGAAGGGCTGGGTGAAGGTGAATATAGATCGGAAGGCAAAAATCTGCATCCTGACGCAGACGTCGTGGAGTTTCTAGCAGCTGTTAGTGATGATAGAAGTTAGAATTCTACTGTGCTTTATATCACAGTGTTTATTGTTTAGTATATTTTTATTGTCTTAGTATATTTTTATTTCTGGTTTATTTTTAATTGCATTTACGAATTTTTTTATTGCATGTTGGTTTATTTTATTCTAGTATCTTAATTTTATTTTAGAATCTTCCTTATTTCTCATATTATCTTGTTTCTAACATGGAGGTTGCAATGCAAATTTCATTGACATGTCATGCTCAATGACAATAAAGAAATCTTAAATCTTGAATTTTGCAATTGCTACATCTTATCCTATAATGTGACGCAGCAGTGTTTGCTTCCTGATGCAAAAGTAAAACATGAAGAGCTTTTTAAAAAAGGCGGCTGAACTGACTTATAATGGACATGTTCTGCATGTGCAGAGGTGTGGGTGGTTACTTTGTGTGCAGCCCGGCGTCATCTAAATGTGATTTAATGAAGGTAAACACAGTGGACGGCCGTGCTGATGCCATTGCACTCTGGCACATCTCTAATCAGATGCTGCAGATTTATCAACATACAGTATGTGTCCTGCTGCCCTCAGACGGCTGCAGGGATTTAATGAGGGAGATGCTTTTCATACAGTATAAAGCAGCTGTGGACAACAGACACTGGAAAATCATTCATATCTGCTTACAGATAAATGCAGACTGATTTACTGGCTTTCCTGCTTTAACCACATTCAACAGCAGGTCAGGAAAATAACTGTGCTGTTTGTGCTGGTCGTTGCGCTGTTACGAAAATACAGCCCTAATGTTAGTGTTATTGATGTAAGTGAGAGTCCAGAGTCAGTTCCCTTCCCAAATGACACTTTTACAAAAGTACAGAACCAAGGTGTTATTGCTGAAATATACAGTGTATAAACTGAGGACTATGAAAGCATCAAACCAATTCACCACTGTGGTTGATTACTAGAGCTTGTAATGCTTCCAAATCCTGGCACAAGATCTTTTTTCTTCTTTTGCAGTATAGGAGTAAACTGTTATACCAGTCCAGATATTTTGCACTCAATGAAACAGGTGTGTGAGTGTCTGTATTATACTCACTTGCGGTGCTGCTGGCGTATTTGGCACTGCCCGAACGTCCACGAGTGACTGGCGTCTTGTTGAGCGCTGCTTTCTGCGGCCTTTCTACAGGCTTTGGCCCCGGAGCAGAGGCCCTTCGAACTGAGCTGCTGCCAGACTCGGTGCTGCGGTTGGAGAATCCTGTGCTCCTGCCCGTCCACTGCGGGGTGGAGGAAGCCTCAGTGTCGCTGGGTGTGTTGAAGGAGCTTGTCCGCTTACGAGGCATCGCCAGCATATCCAGCCTGGAGAGTTTCTTGGTTTCCTGAGGTTGCTTAGGTGGAGCACTGGTGGCCTCCTGGAACAGCCTGTCTGTCTCCGTGCCCTCATTGTCTGAAGCTTCTCCCAGGCGAGCCCGGCGGAGCATGGACGCTCTGGTGGGTCTAGGGGCTGACAAGCTGTTGGTACGACTCAAGGCCTGGGACACTCTGGAGGTCTTGCCGTCCTCCTTCTGAAGGGGAACTGTGTATTTTTTGCGCGTTTGGTGGTTGTTTGACTCCTGATCAGAGTATGGTAAGCTCTGAGGGTCGTCACTCAGGTCTGTGGAGCCACGTTTCCCAACACTGCGTCTCAGTCCAACCGGCCTTCTGATAGATTCAGTCCTACTGTTGATGTCTGCTCCCTGAGAGCGCCACTTTTCTGATGTACTGGACAGGTGAACTGAGTCCTGACTAGCTATACTGGCTGAAGACCTCTCTCTATGGAGGCCACTAACGGAAGATTTTTTAGTCAGCGTGTTTGGCCTGGTCTTACTGCTATGGTGGCTTACTGTGCTAGAGGTATCCACATCAGACTCAGCAGAAAGAGAGTCCACTACTGGAGGTGGTGTTGTGTCTGATTGCTCTGCTTGGAGTTTGGCCTCCAGAACAGCTAGAACATCCTCTGTCTCTTTTAGGTAAGAATGAGTGTCCTGATTGTAGGCTCCCTGGAATGACTCAGGGTCTGGGTGTCTCTGAACAGGCTGGCTCGAGATGTTGGGCAATCTGGCATTGCTAGGCCGCTCCTTGGTGAAGCTCTCTTGTCTGATTAATGTGGATACTGTTCCCTCTCTGGACTCTGGACTCTTTGTCACCTGGCCCAGGATAGGAGCAGACATACTGGGCTTGACTTTTCCAGAGTCCTGGTTACTTCTCGGTTTGGTCAGGGTGGCCGTCGAGAAATTTTTGGTTGTCTGTCTTCTTTCAGTTTTGGGAGTGCTGGGTTTTGACCCACCATGCTCAGGTTTGGACGCAGCCCCCTCTGAGCCGATGTAGAATGATGTAGTGTTGGATGGGAATCTGAGTTTGTCCTCCTTTTTCTTCTTCTCCTCTGTGTCTGACAGCGGTCTCCTCCTTTGCTCTACAACGGAACCATCATCTGACTTGCTAGCGTCACTCAGGCTGTCAGGCTCTACGTCGTCCTGTACCGATAACCTGTGAAGACCATCCTGAGACCTGGGGTCCACCAAGCTATTTTCCTCTACATTAAATGTTGAATGCAGGTCATAATGAACGTGAATGCTGGGGGTCTGAATGTCATTCTTCTCCTCCAGTGGTACCTGGGCCAGAACGTGCCGTGCTCTTGAACCATCGGAGTCTGCGCTGTCGTGGTGTCGGCTGAGTGTGTTCTTGTGGATGATTGTGCCTCGTGCTGAAGTGAAACAGTTTTAATGCATATTAACCACACACGCTGAAACCGAATATCATTCATATTCATCAGGGTGTCTCATTATCATTTCAAATACACTCATGTCTCGTCAGGTGGCTTACCCCCTCCCGACAGCTCCATCTGGGAAGGAATGTCAAAGAGGCCAGACGAAGGGCCAGATTCTATGTAGCTGTCTGCCAAGCTGGCCCAGCAAGACATCCACTTAGGAGCACCCTGTAACACTGCACCTGCTGGCTGAACCTGCATGAGAAAACATACAACTTATTCATTATTATTTTTAAACAAGAAACATTTTGAAGAAAATTGTTTTTATATGATTTCCTTAGTTGGAAACACTGTTAACATGATAAACAATAGAAGGTACCATACATCAATCTGTTTCATGAGTCATGTTATGAAAATGCTGATTTTTTTTTCTTGTATTTGATTAGAAAGAAAGACCAAAACAATGAAGAACCCAGAATCTGTGAGGAAAGATGAGGCAAATCAAGAAATCAAGAGAGAGATACACCAACAAAGAAAAGAAAGCCCAAGAAGGCAGATCAAGACAGCACAGCATACATACTGATCAATGTGTTTTAAAGTTCATGGTTTACTGACCCAATATATTAATTAACTGAATTTAGAATTGGCGTTAAATGTATTGATTATTCCATCCGAACACTGATCCCAGAGCAGGAAGGATTACCTTCACCAGACTCTGTCCCTGTTCTGGAGCTGGCCTCACCTCCCCACAGCTACTCTGCCTATGCTGCTCCCTGCTCTGAACAATTACAGGCCTAAATGCTGATGACGTTTCTGCTTCACTCTCGTTGGTTCGCTGTGGGCTCTCGAAAACGCCGAACACCTGTCAGGAACAAAGCAGTGCAAGTGGATAAGTGGGACGTGCCAATGTCTGAGGCTGAATCTGAGTTGGACTTTCTCCCAAAAGATAGGACACTGGTGAATTGTAAAGCCTAACATGTTGTGGTTATTAGCCTCATAGCATATGGTACTTATATAAATGAAATGGAGAAAGATGCTTACCTGGTCAATCTTGTTCCGTGCCTCTTCGAGCTCTCTGTCAGGAGTATCTGTTTCAATGGTGTAGGTTCCTGCGTCGCTCAGACTGTCTTCCTCTTCATTTTTGGGGCCGACATGCGGGCTCTTGACTTCCATGCTCTGAGACATCAGGGGCACCACAGGGACTTGGAGGGGAACAGGCTGATGAATAGGAGAGGAAGTCTGTGGCTGGTATGTAGTGTTAGATGGTGGGGGACTAGTCTTGGATACTACTACTGCCTCTTTTTTAGCTGCTGAAGGTGGACTAGCTGTATTTTTCTCCCAGCTGGCAGAAGACGACTGCTTTGCTTGTTTGAGGAATTCAGCAGTAAATTCCTGGGCAAGTTTGGATCTCCGGCCCACACTGCTAAAGGGCCTCGCACACACAGTTGATGAAGAGCGAGATGAAAAGCTGGTGCTGATCCGATCCTCTGTCTTCTCCCTTCGTAGTGAGCCAGCTCTCTGGGGGCCTGTGGAAGCAGGGCCCTTCAGGGGGATGGTGTATCGTTGGGTTGGGGGAGTGGTGGAGGCTGGAGACGGGACTTGTCTCTCCCCAGTGGGGCTTGAGCTCTTTCTTGCCTTCTCTAGCTGCACCCTGAGGCCTGAGGGCTCAGGTGGGGATGCGTTATTGGTGAAGGACTGCGAGCGCTTCTTTCTAGAATTATCGTCAAAGAATTCAATGACAAAGGCCTGGTGAGGCTCAGCCTTGCCAACGCTTGACAAGGACTGAGACTCTGGTGGAGAGTAGGACAAAGGCTCCTCAGAGTCAGGGGTGGTGAAGCGCTGTGGTGGGGAGGCTCTCAGGGATTGTGGACACATCTGGGACCCAATCTGAGGTTCTGATTGGAGGAAATCATTTCCATTGATTGCAAGATCACCTGAATCACTGTGAGTGCCATCGTCACAATGGTTTGCTGATAATGGAAAGACAAGTTAGCTTGAGAGTTAGCACATTATTGCCATAAAAGCCAATAACATAAACAGACTTTGTACAAGTGACTCACCCTTGGTGAACTTCAGAAGAGAAGGGTCACTGTTTGTGCTATACATGTCTTCAGCATGTGACCTCCTCCTCAACATGGTAGCATTGCTTTGGACCAGCCAATCAGCGACTTTGCTTTCTGCTGACATCACCTCAGTGGGTGCAGTGACAGTGTCTGTGGAAGGTTGCTTGCGCTGGCGGAAAGAAAACTTGGTCACATGGTCCTTGATCTTCATTTTACCTGGTGTGCATTCATCAAATTCGATGGTGAAGGAGGCATGGCTTTGCACTACGGGAGGTGTGGGGGTGGAGGAAACACACTGAGTGGAATCTGGAGTGTCCTTTGTCGGAACCTCCTGAACCTGTGTCTCAGGTTTCTTGGCAGGTCGTGCCTGGGATTCCTTTGTTGGGATCTCAAAGTAGCTGGGCTCCCGGCGGTAGGAGAAGGTGGGCTTGGCCTGACTGTCAGACAGAGAACCGTTGACCTCATATCTGGACACGTCTTTAGCGGACTCTGTTAGCAATGAAGAGTAGTGCGACACACACAGATACACAGCAAGCATTAGTGATGGTTTTACATACTGTAATCCCCTAAATGATTGAATATAGAAAGACAACCACTTTGGCATTAATAACAGAAACATATAAAAGCTCATCTTCAAGCTCATATAGCTAAATGACTCAAACTCAGATGATTGGGATGTCACCCTCATACAATCCCTGAAACTGGGAACCACAAATCACACAAAGATTCCAGCTGTTAGACTGAGAAAACAAATCTGCCAGTTGGTCTTTGGGGGCCAGTTGGATGTGGCCAAATATCACTTTAGGAGCTCAGTGTCCAGCGGAGGGTAGCTGAGCAGGAATAATCTCTTTCAGCCTGGGCAACATGAGGCAAACAATCACCCTTCCTCCCCCATTCCAGCAGCTTTGAGGGTCATAATCCATCACGAGGCAGACAGGCACTGCCCACTGGCTTGGCGTGGTATGGCCTGGCTAACTGTCAACAACTGGCGGCCAGAGACCTGCCTTGGGCTCAACATCATCCATCTCTCAGTGACCCACAAAGGGCATCAGATAGCAGTGGCATAGAAAAGCATGTCATTACAAATTAGGGTCTAATTCACAGATGTGAGAAGACAGAAAACAATTACAGCACGAAAATACATTTTGCTTTAACACTTCAGTATAAACATCTTAACTGAGTATAAACATATTCTCTGACCTGGAGACTCGATTGGCGATTTTCCACCTCTTTTCTGCGTTTTATTGGCTGGATCCTCATCCTCACCCCACCAGGACGGTTGGCCATAGAGAGGAGTAGGCTTGGATATCGGAGAATCTGTGGCAGCTAACAGACACACAAACACAAGTACAAACACACACCATTAGGCACATGGATATACTCAGGCACAGGGAGGGATGGGAGTAGAGAAGAACGGGCCAAACAAAGAACTGAATTTATACAGCCTCTTGTATTTATAAGGAAATAGATTTCTGTTAGTCACATGATAGCACAATGTTGTGACTGGGTTTGGCAACAACAAAAATGCTGCATGATATTGGTGCTCAGAAAGACTTAGAGTGACACTACCCATAGCCTTCTACACATTCCCATGACACAGAGAGAGTAGTGAGGGTCAAACTGCAACACACAAGCCACCAAAACATAATCCTCCTCGAGTGAATCAGGACAAAACTAATCCTAATCATCAAAGAAAAAAAAATATATATATATATACAGCATATGTATATACATATATATGTAGTACAGGATATAGGATGACAACTGCATCTAAAGTGTAGACAGTGACACTCACTGTTTACACCGACCTCTCTATTTGCTCCCTATACAGGTGCAACCCAGGGAATGGGGGTTATTTCCTTGATGCTGTTTCTGAACTGGTGTTTAGCTGCTGACTTTGCCCGTCCACACATACCAGCCAGCCTATATGGCACTAATCAGATCATCTGCATGCCGCCTGTCGGCCTGATACATGGCCTAAAAAAGCTCTCTGGATTTTAATGTGGTGGCTTCACAATCCTAAGCATCAACAGCACTTCGCGACTGTTGCCTTGGACACACACAATAAGACATCAACACAGTGACGGGAGAAACAGAGGGGCATGTTACTAATTCCTTTCCCCTTATCCAATCCTCTCCTTTTAGCTAAAGAAAACATGGCTGAGTGCCCCAACTGAAGTGGACTGAGCACAATCCTGAATATGTGGACTCATGAAAAGTTAGAATTCCTAGACTACTACTAGACTGAGCCAAATTAAAGTATTTTTCATTATCTGTCACATTAGTTGGAGGATTTGCCTCGGTTAGTTAATTTTTTGGGGCATCACAGAATGGACATTTTGAGAGCACGGTATCTCAATACATGAGCAATCAGTTAAAAAGAGACTGAGCATTGGGGCATATCATATAGTGCGGATATGTTCTGTATCATATATTAACATGTGAATGATCCATTTCATGCCCCTTCAGAAAATACTAAATAGCTCCGGGTCCTGGGAGAGTAAAGAAGGCCTGACTGAGTCACGCACTGTACGAGTGAAGAGTCCTGCCCTGCAGACAGCTGGAGGATTGGAGACACTCCACATCCTGTGCAGCTGCAGGGGAAAACAAGTAAGAGCACACAGAGAAAAAAAAAAGACATACACAGCTCTCTCAGCACTCGACAAGTGACAGAATTGTTCATGATTTGTGTGATTAAAGAAAACACACACAGAAAAAAACCCACCGAAACCAATATGAAACATCCAACCCCGAATGAACAAAATATAAACTAGACTGTATCAAGGCATCCAGTCAAACAACTTCAGCCAAAGAGAATCAATTTGCATGTAGTCAACAGACCTATGCTGGCTTAGTCTGGTTATGCAAATAAGTGCAGGACTTTTCATTTCTCATCATGAGGAAAATGGCTGGAGACTATTCTGCATGTGTATGTCTAAGCGTGTAACACAAATGCAGCCTTATTTTCTGTAACATACTATGAAATCCTATCCTTATCTTCTTGTGACTGTATATTTAGCAAGACAGCGGAGGCTAGTTTAGTTATCTCACTGTGTCACAACAACACAGGGCAAGGCTGCTGTCACACTGCAGGTGGTAACTGCATTGCCACTAGTAAACATGGCTTCAGTGAGCATGTTACACAAAGAGCTTGCAGTCACAGATTCACTGTGGTTAGCTTATAGCCACAGGAGATACAAATACATTACTACATGTTTTTCAAAGTTGTGCAGCTCAAAGATGTGTTTGTAAGGCACTCTGAGGGACACGAGCCTAATGCTGGAAAGGTCCTATTTTAAGCACCAGTCATAGTTTTCCCTCTAAGATCACAGGGGCGATTTTGCAGCAGAAAGCACAAGAATTGCTAAATCAACAACAGGTGGAATAGGTTTTGTCGATTTGAATGAGCTTCATTCACAAAGTGCTTTCTCTTGAACTCACAATTCTCCGACTGTTCCACTGCTGCCTGTAGTGTACAGCAGGATTTACTTAGTACAGCTCAGGGTCAGGAGGACATGACTTGAAATATAAGCAGCAACAAATCCACCACTGGCTACATGGACAGAAGTTGCCCTGGCACCAAAAAGCCTGACACCTTTCTAATTCTTCTGCGACACGTGCTGAACCATCATCGGCGTGTTTGGCAGCACCCCACCTCGTCAGCAGTCAGGCGTGGCTGACAGAGATAAGACTGCTTGTCCTCAACTCTCCACCCCTCGGCCTGCCTGGCAGCCTCTTACTCATGTGTACTCATATTGCCAACTGTGGGATGTCAAGATCTATTTCTTCACTGACACCACAGGATTGTAGCCTCAGCCTCTCAGCTCACATGGGAGCCTAATCTCACACCAGGGAAGCTCTTAATAAAAGAAGCCACAACTGCTTCATCAAGTGATCTACACCC
Organism: Chelmon rostratus; assembly: GCF_017976325.1. NCBI lineage: Eukaryota > Metazoa > Chordata > Actinopteri > Chaetodontiformes > Chaetodontidae > Chelmon > Chelmon rostratus. The sequence continues at coordinate 16,342,574 of NC_055672.1, read as the reverse complement.
AAAGTCATGCAGCACATGGAGTGAGAAAGACTTCCTCTTCCTTGTGTGTGTGAACGTGGTATTCAAATCCACTTAAGCTGAAACAGTTCCTCTCAGGCAACAAGAACAATTGACCTGCTGCCGCTATTATAAAACCTGCTGCCTTCCTGCTAATATGTGCTATGATGGACTATGTGAGGGCAGAGTTGTTTACCTGTGAGAGACTGGGCTCTTCGCTCTGTCCTGTCCTGCAGTTTGACGTTGGAAGTAGAGCCTTTGCTCTTCTCTGAGCTCTGGAGCTGCTGCTTTTCCTTCACCTTGGCCTCCAGGGCTTTTATACTTAACTGCAACTGGCTGGTGTATTTCTCATGCTGCACAAGACAGGAGGGAAGCAGGATGTGAGAACCCTTCTGCCAACAATCAGTACAAATATAACTGTCGTCACAAAAATACAGTATAAAGAATTGCATCCACCAGGGACTTCTGCACAATGTTAGCTCCTAAAGGCATACATTTAGAAACAAAAACTTGTGTTCAACTGATTGAAATGGGTAAATACACTTCAAAGTCAAAACTGTCTTTTTATTTTAGGTAATTGCACATTTTAAGCTTAAATTTTTTGTGACCCTGAGTGTAGATGACTAAACCCCTTTGTTTGTAGGAAAGGGGCCTATGCAGCACTTTGGGGCGTCTATCATTTGGCCTAGCTTTTCATTTAGCTGGGTTGTGGTTATAACGGTGAGGAAGCTGCAGTTTTACAGGCGATACAGTGCACAGGGGGCACAAAAGTAACACATTAAAATATTCAAGATAAGCAATGACACTGTACGTGGGCGGTAAACAAGCTCTCTTCCAGCACTCCATCACCAGTTATCCGATTTGTGTCAAAGCACAGAGCTCATCATGAGGAGTGACAACAGTTGGCACAGGAACCTGACTAACTATGGGCACACACATTACACCACATTTCACACATCAGATTGAAAAGTGTCACATTGTTTAATCTAGTCCATCAGTCAATTACTTAATACAGGAAATTTACCCGGAACATTTTAGCCAGTAAAATGAGAAACATTTTCTGGTTATCGTGCTTGCTTTTCCGTTTGTTCATTGTAAATTTAAAGCCTTTGTTTGTTTTTTTTGACTTTTTGTCAGAGAAAGAAGGAACTATTTTACTGAAAGTTAGCAGTTATACTTAGCTTGAGTAGCTTGCAATGAGCATTTGCAATCATTTTGGATATTTCATGATAACTGGAAAAAGATTAATCAATAATAAAAATAACAGAAGAGCACTGCCATTTATCATTATCAACAGATCAACAGGGACCCTACGGCACACACTGTCAGTATTACTTACTTTAAGTGCTTCCTCTGGGACCTTGTGTTGACTCCTCTCCAGGATATACACATGAGCATGTGCAGGAAGAGTTAAAGTACACAGACATACCTTCATTTTTGTAAAACAATGTGACAATACTTCTATTTGTACAACCACAGTTTAGCGACTGGCTTAGGGACACATTTCTCACAAGATGTAAATGTGCAGTTAGTACTCTTTACCTAGTTTTCACCTTGTCTCCAAAGTAGTTCAAAAGTATCTTTTTCTGCTGCTTGCAAGGGAGGGATGAAAACAGATAAGCAGCAGAGACCTGTTGTAATTCAAACAAGCTCATATCTTCAGAGACCCACTCCTTGAAATGTGCAGAAATCACATGGCACATACTGGTTACAAACATTCCCAAACGTCTCTGCACTCTAAACAGCTTTTCCCTTTGTTATCTTGAGTTTCACCATTCAGGAGGTTCCTGCTTGGGGGGTCAAAGGGTGCAGGAGATTTTCTCTCCACAGTTGACCATAATCTAAAACCCCTGACTGAAAAACTAGAGGGGATTAACATGCCGATGGAGCAAAAGACCACAGAGGGAAAATAAAATGTTAAAAATTTGTGTCAGTGTCGGCGGCCAATCACCAACTTAAACTGTTCCAAGTGAAGAACAGAAAGTCTGTATTACATGAACCCCACACAGTTGAGCCAAACACATGACTACACGAGTAATATAAAAAAAAAGGATATCATAGCCAAAGCGAATGACGTCAGAGAGTTTGAGGGTGATGTACGTCTGGTCTGGGATTCTCAGGTCATTCACAAATGTCTGCAAAACAGAGAAAATAACATTTTACTCAGGTCAATAATGAAGCAAACGTGTTGACTCACAGGTGACAGGCTCTCTAATTCCTTGCAGCACGCACTCAAATACTGTAAGGTGCTTTGCAATTGGCCCTTTTCCCACTGAAAGTTAATCCATCAGCACATTAAAACTCTGATGAGATTAGGTTGTTATGCAATGTGCGTCTCTGCTTTTGTAGAATGCTTAATGGCCAGGTGGAGGTAAATACATGCAACACTGCTTAGTTTGTTGATCAATTAGGCTATCTTCTGCCCAAACCAACAAGTGGAGAGACTGAGGTTCCAGAGTTTATTATCAAGATAATGCTGGAAGTGTGCAGAGGACAGAATGGAGCAGCAGATCTTACTCTTGAATGAAGATAAGTTGGGAAAAACGGAGCCATGTTGGATTTCAGTTACCGTTCTGCTCTGATTAGCTTATTAGCTTGGCTGCAGCCACTAAGGCCAAAAGAAACGCTCTCTGAGAACAATAAACGGTTTCGCCCACTGGTCAACTCTGGATTTCATTGGGATAATGGTGCAATGAAGTGGCAACAGAGTGGTGAAGGGGGGGGGGGGGGGGGGGGGGGGGGGTACAGAGTGAGATAGAAAGAATGGGAAGAAAAAAAATGGGGTCCAGGCCAGCAGGAAAAGTCTCCAGTCTCCTGATGACCGCTGTTCTACCAACCGTCTCCGTCTATGGCAAACACAGAGGGGTATTTTGTGCTCTGGGAATTGTTGTGGGAGCCCAGTGGCTGGCTCCTTTATCACCCAGGGCTCAGGCAGGTAGTCCGAAACGAGAGATGGACTCACTCACCCCATTCAAGCTGCCCAGGTCCTTCACCATGTGCTCGTCTGTGTTTGTGTCGTAGTTGATCACAGCGTGCTGTTTGTCCACACTGCGAGACTGCAAAGAGAAAAAAGCAGAAGTCAAGCAACAGAAACGTAATTGGCCACTATTTTGATGATTCATTAATTGTTTAATCCATTCTTCAAGTAACAACACCAAGCACTGTATTTCTCAAATGCAAGATTTTAATAATTGTATCTACTTTTCTCTGTTTTATATCATTTTAAACTGAATATCTTTTGGTTTTGTACAGTTGGTCAGACAAAATAAGACATTAGAAGCCATGGACTTCATGATTAATTGGCCAAATAATCTATAAGGAAGAGATTGTTATTTGCAGTCCTGAAGGTCATCAACATTCCTACTCTCTAAATTAGGACTTGTGGATAAAAACTTACACACACTACAATCAAGCCTTAAAAAGCTGGTTCTCATCTACCAAACTCTGTGTGCATAGCTCAAGTCCTTGGCCATGTGGTCTACCTGTCATTCACCAAAGGAAAAATGTGCTTGCTTCTAAATATGCTCTCATCAATTAAGTGCAAACTGTACAAGTGATTTATACTGACTCCCTCGCTCTTCCCCTGCTCATTAGGCACTTTGGGCCTCCTTGTCACAAAACTCACAAAGATTGAAGGTGACTGCCAAACTCATTTGCAAAATTACCCCCGTCCTCCAATGGTCCATTTACAGGGCTTGACACACACTCTTCCACATCACCTACTAACTGGGATAAACAGCGTTCAGAGGCTCTGTCAACTGTCTGTGTGGGCCTGTTCACTAAGAGGACTTCAATATAACTTCTTGCAAAAATACTGAACAGCACATAGGTGCAACAATCAGGCAGTTTACTCACTTGATTATGTTAACTTTGCAGCAGCACTAAGAATACCACATTCCTAATTTGATGAGCCTTAGCTTCACTCTGGCATAATTTATCAAAGAGAAAATGTTAGCTCTGGCACTGGGAAACAATAACTACAACAGTGAACAAGACAAAATGCAGTCACTATTATTGTTGGAGGCATGGAGATACAGACATTGATCAGTTGTTGTGGAAAGTCCAAACATTCAAATTGAGGCCCTCGGCTATGCTACTTGATACGACTTCACTTACACTCAATGTCTGCTTTTCATGCCAAACAGGATTCTTGTGTTACAGACTTTCAGCTGTGCTTTGAATGGGCAAAATACATTGAGCCACAAACAGAAAATCAAATGATTAAAGGGTTAAGGACAATTTGGATTAGAAACTGACAGTGCGCCAAGGCAGGAGGCAGTCCTGAGCACTTAAGCAAAGGCAACAGAAAAGCCAGCATCACCTCAGGCTGGGAGAAGCTGTTTTTTTTTTTTTTTCCTTGATCAGGCAACGCCTAAATGTGGACATGAGCAACTTTTCAATCTAACCGACCTCTGTGGTTGGCACTGGCTTTTCTGAGCATTACACACTGACTGAGGAAAGTATAAACAACTGCTTCTGAGGCAGCATTCCTCTTTCACTGCTCTAAATACAGAGTGAGGAGAAAATGGGAGGGAGAGTATTATACCACAAAGAAACTGGAAAAACAACGCAATGAAATGCTTCAGCTGTGCTTTAAGTCATTGTTCGAAAGGCTGTCAGGGGCAAATTTGTGTGAAGACAATGTCACCGGGTTACACACACACACACACACGAAGCCTGTAACGAGCCTCCCGCTGGTGTTTCACATATTTGTGTGACGAGCTGTCGCGTCAGACATCAGGGAAGAGTAATGAAGCTAAAGAGTATTTTTGACAGACAGATTACAGTAAAGACCAGCTAAGTCTTCATGTGAAGACCTAACTGGCACCAGGAACCAGTTAGGGTTCATATGACACGTGAGCAAGCGCACACACATTCCCTGTAAGTCACACACCTGCAGCATTAGCTCGCAATCATCCCGGCCAACAAAGATCATCTCGCGTGGCAACCGGTGGCGTGTGCCAGAGCTGCTGACCAGGAACCATGACGTCACACTCATGTTGGGGCCACGATTCAGGATCCTCTTAGCATCCTGGGGAGAGACAACAACAAGGAGGTGAGACAAAATGACCAGGGGGGCTTTTCACTGCACAATTGTCATTCAGGTGGCATGATCAAAATTCAATACCTGTGTCCCTGAACAATGCCAGGAGCATTAGGGCTGCTGTTGTGAAAGCACAGAGATTAATGAAGGGAAGTGATCACCTCGCCTAAGTTAAACCTGTTTTTCCAAATAATTCTGGTCAGCCTGTGCTACTACTGAAATAATGTACTTAAGTAAGGTTAACCACTCTGAACATGCAGTATTTAGTGTGTTGGTGAGTCAGACAGGTTAGGGAGACTGTCATGTGTCAACAGAGGGACAGACAGGTTTGTCAATAGAGGATATTCAGGCATAACTCACAAATGCAGATTAACTAATTGAATAAAAGATAGAGCCGATAGAAACCTTTTTAAACAGTGTCTGTTTGAGTGCGCATACATGCTGCGAAACCTGTTGCAAAGTGACGCCTGTGAGTAATTAAGCTAAGTTAGCTAACAAGTTGAACATCCATTGCTCAGGTGTTTACTTCCTGTATTAACCTTGGCCAAAGAAACATTAACCAGAAATAGTCTTTATATCTTAAATTACAACATATTAACTGACTCGTGGTGAAAGCATGATTATTGTTTTAAACTACAGCGCGGACTGTTTGAGTCTGTCGGTGACACTGAGGTTGTTTAGCTAACGTTAGCGAGTCTCCGGCTACACCGAAACAGGGTTTTTCCACCGATTTGCTCCCAACGTAAACGTTACCTTTAACGCCTTCTCCGTTTTAGTCCTGAGTGAGGCCAGGGTTTCACGTCCTACGGCAGATGAAGTTCGACGACCGACATGCACAACAAGAGCGCCAGGTAACGCTGGGCAGGTAAATTACGATCACACCCCCTCTTTCCTCTGGGAATGACAACCGGGCGAAACCTCCAACGCCTCTTCTGCCGACCCGGTGACGTAGCCTGACAAGTCCAGTCAAACGCTTTACTTCGGGAGTAGAGGTGGAGGGAGGTAAGAGCTACCACTCTGTTTGTTTCCTGGTGCACGAAAAACTCGCGATGAGGAAAAAACATAGGCACGCGCTCTACTAGCGTGTTTTAAGTAGCGTCTATAACGCACTTAAAACAGAGTTGCAGAGCAACGCAATTTTGTGTATATATATATATATATATATATTATATATATATATATATATATAATTACCTTACAAGGCAAAATATGGCCTGCTGATATTTCAAGTGTAAATATGATATGTCTGGAAACATTGTCAATAGGGACAATGTATTGTAAAATGTACTGTACTATGTAATATTTAAATAAAACTCTAGAAATGTGTGTCGTTGCTTGGTGAAAAAAAACACGCACGTAGAGCACGTGCGTCCGGATTAGAGACCTTTTTTGCAGACCGGGCTCTAGTTTTAACCAGCTGGTGAGTGATCGTCTCTATAGACGATCTTCACCTATTATCACTGCCCGGTAGGACTTTGTTGATCCTGTGTGTCAAGCTGGCACGGTCGAGTGAGACAATAGCAAAGAAGATGCCTCATCTTAAAGTGGAAGAAAATGATAGATTTTCTTTGGCAAACCTTTAAAATAGTAGTTGAAACTGCCGGTAAATAGAATAATGTTGATTTATTGTTGCTGAAACGCGTGTAGAACACGCCAGTAGCTGCTTTGACTGAAAATATCAATTCAGCTTGCAGTAGCTACCATCTATGTGTATATAATCATCTGCTCTTAACTGTAATCAAGCAAAACCTGTGGCGATGATGCGTAGATGTGCAATATTAATCCAACAGAAATACTTTTTACATCACGCCATCAGTGGCCGCTAGATGGCGCTCTAGTTCCAATTTACCGTATTGCTTTTCAGCGCATGAGTTTGTGTCTCAGGTTTGTTTCAGAATGTTGAGGGCAATTTCAATGAAGCCACAAAGTCACCAACGACTCCCTGTGTTCATATTAGGTTAAATTCAGTCAAACAGAAAGTACAATAAGGAAGAAGTAGTAACCATGCAGAATGAGCCATTTCAGAATATTGTGTTGTATGCATTGTATTGTTCAGTTATATTATTGGTGCATTAAAATGTACATCACTGTAATGTTGCAGCTGGCAAAGGTGTTGCTTATCTTTCACTATGTACTTTGCTGGATAACCTGTGAATTTGACAAAGGGATCAATAAAGTTTTATCTTAATGTATATTAGTACATCATATTTTATTTGTTGATTATATGTATTGAAAATACAACAATTCCCTTGGAACTGTAGTGGAGTAGAAGTATCACGTAGCATAAGTTACTTTCCATCACTGGTACCTGCAGTCAGTAGGATGAGCATCTCTACAGTGTCCTAAAATGATCTTCCTACATATTACATGTATTTGTCATTTATCAGGATGCATACAAGAATGTAAACAATGAATATATCACATTGCCACTCTGAAAAATGTGTAGTTTATTCTAAATATAAAAAGGTAAAGTCAAGTCACTTTTTAAAAAATCCTTCTCTAGGGATGGATGGCCATGCAACAGATGTGTGTACAGAATAGAACAACGTAATAAAATCACAGCGTATTGAGATTCAGGATGACAAAGTTATAGATAGCTGGTAAACGTATATGAAGAATATGGATCCCAACAGACCTGAGCCACACAACCTCCTCCCCAACATGGAGACCTGGAAAGATAGGAGAAAAGAAACAAACAGAGGGAGAGAGAGACAAAGACAGCACGCACACACGGGACAGAGAGTGAGAGACGGGAGGAGAGGCTCAGTCTCCTGGAGGACGAACATCTGGATCCAAACAAACATCTGGAATAAGGCACTGTTAGTCAGGGGAGAGAGAGAGTGGTCCCAGAACAAGGAGACAGACAGAGACAGAGAGAGGAGACAGAGGGAAGGGGAGACAGACACACAGCTGTGCTTATGGAACACAAACGGGGGGTGAAGTGATGCAGTGGTTTTCAGAAAGTTTACTGTATTCTCGTTGGCATGACAACCGTAGACTATAGTACTGACCTTGATAGAGTCATTGAGCCTGACCCCAACCCAAACAAAGGATAATGGTAACAAGTCCAAGGCCTCAAGTATTCAAGGAATAAGGAACTAACTGAAAGCGAAGGTGATGAGATGAATTTAAAGTTTGGATTTAAAGGCCCCAACAGAGTCATAATGTCTGATATAAAGACCCTGCAGCCTGCTGACTTCTTTTAACTCAGAGAGTACAGAGAGCAGAAAGCACAGGACAGGTAGAAGGAGATCAGACAGGTATGAAGGGCCATTATGTAAGTCATCAGAAGCATCTTTAAATCTGATCCATCATGGACGCGGAGCCACTGGAGGGAAGATTTGTGTGATATAGTCAAATCTTCTAGTTTTAGTAAAGATAGGGGCTGCAGCAGTTTTAAAGTCTTTCCTTTTACTAAGTTCAGGTGAGTTTACCCTCCACTTCACCCCTGCTCTCACTGGTATGAAGGGACTCGTTGAACCTGTTTCGAAGGACCCTGACCTCTGTCACTCTGTAACTCCCCACCCTCATATAAAGCTCATATGCACTAGTATCTTCCACCAAGGCCCTGGAGTCAGCAATTGGACATTTTCCACCGATGACACTTTGACATGTCGACTTGCACGACGCCGCACTGAGTGATCAGGTAGCAGTTCATGTTTTATCTTGTTCTGTGCGCTCCTCTTGCTTCCACTATCTCCTGCCGTTTTTTTAAAAATGTGTTTTGTTATGGTTGTATGCTTTTGCTGCTGCAGCAGCAGGGTAGTGCTGTCAGTGAGGAGAGTGCAAGTGCAAGCACTGTTTGAGGCAGCACTCTGTCGCGCTGAAGGGTCCATGAACCAGACACTGAGCGGGCTGCAGGCCTGTCTCTGTGCTGCTGATCTTGCACAATGGAGACATTAAAGGACAATTAAGAAGATTAGTTTATTTTATCATTTATTTTCATTGGTAGATAATAAAACAGGTTACAGTGAAGTAGACTTTTAATACAATAGTTTTATCAAATATATACTCTGCATAAACTTGGCTAAATGGATATAGTATCTTATGTTGAAAGTAGAGTATGATACCATCTCTTATGTCTAAAAGCCTCAAAATCCTCAAATGTATATATTTATCGATGTCAGCCTCCACTGATTGTATGACAGGGAACATTTTTGTCCCTAGTAGAGAGAAGAGAGGAGTTTGGCTTGCAGGCTGTGTGAGTGACACATTCCCCACACAGCACAACACTACATCACCCAAGGGAGGCCTGTGGCAGAGCTGCAGCCCCAGCTCTGTGGCGTGTTCTGGGCAGTGCAGCTAGAGTCAGGTGAGGGATGGTTGTCAGGTGAGCGCCACACTGGGCCAAGGCTCGGTCTCGCAGTGTGGCGTGGTGTATTGCAGCTGGCCAAAAGACAGACTGTGAGCCCTGGCTGTCAACATCTGCTCCAGAGACTGTACCATCTGCCCAAGGCCTGGGGGGGAGCATCCCTCCCATCTCAGACCAGCTGCAGAGCCCCAGACGTGGACCTGAGCGGCCCTGCAGAGGCAGAGAACACGGCCAAGACGCAGTCAGAGCCGCTGAGCGCTGGGACATTTGTCTCGCACGCTTAGCCATGTTTTATCTGCAGGGTGCAATCACAGTGAGGTTTATATAAACAAACTCATGCTCCTATTGACTAGTCTTCTACTTTTTAGGGCCAGAGAGTTAAGGCACAGCCTGATGTAGCAACTGCAACTTAAAGGAACTCAAAAATCATACATACATAATCCGCATTGTTGTGGCAAATTTCTGTTGAACTGAAGGAAACTTGTGTGAAAAGTTCAGGTTACAGAATCCAAGGAGACAAAACAAGGAAGAAAGACGAGGAAGAGTGGGATCAAGTGCATATAGAAAGGACGTTTGTGTGAAAAACAATACATAACTGCAGCAAAATTTTTAAAAAGACTGGTGGGGCCCCACCAGTGTTATTCCTGTAAATGAACAGTGGGAAAGTCTGGACACAGTAATTAATATTTCACTGTATTGATTATTGAGCCAAATATGAGATTAATTATTTCTTGAGTTCTGGGCTCTTGAGTTCATTTGTATGCCTTTAACGCCCACGTTTTGAGATTTCACAGCAAAAGGAGTCCACACAGCTTATTGTTAAGACCTTTTATTTCATCAATTTGAAAGAAACAAGTAAAAACAGTGTACAAAGTTTATATTATTTGTTTACTAAAGCTGGTGTCCTCAGTCTCAGGAGTATGGGAGGGCAGGTACAAAAAAAGTTGAAATAAAAAATAAAAAGTATAAAATGAATTTCCCTATTTTCAGAAGGTGACAGCAAAGGGTGAGCGTGCATAGGAATAGGTAACAATCAGATTCAAAAACTGAACAAAGGTTTGCAAACGATTGAAGTGAAAACAATATCATAAAAACCATTACATTCAATAACGTATGACGCACTCTTGAAAAATGATTATCTGTCATCTTAAAAATTCTGAAGCGCTTTTTTGGAAACTTCTCAGTAAACTTTGAAATAAGAGGTTCAGTTCCTAAGAGTCTCAGCTCAGCCTCAGCCGTCTGCAAAAGGGGAGTAATCATTCAAACAAGCAATTCTTGTTTTATTTGTATCCACAACATTTGAATTTACATTATAAAAGTAGCTAATTTAGTCTTTACCAACCATAAAGTTCAAATAAGAGTCCAAATACAATCATTTTGGGGCAGCAAAGTGCATATCATTGGCACAGTAAAACTCATTTTAGTCAATGCTGGTCTCATAAATAACTCTGAAGCTCGTGAAGGGACAGAAGTGCCCTCGAGTAGCAAATCAAAGATGACTTTGTGTGTCTTTCCCCTGAAGCCCAGTTTGTTTGCAAAGTATTCCTAAAGAAGTGTATTATGTTAAAGTGACCTCATTGAGGCTGCAGTGAATGCACTGGGTGGAAACACCCAATACTGTACTGTACATGGAGGAAAAACCCAGAGGAGAGAAGAGTTTCTGATGGGTCAGCACTGACTGACGCTGATCAGAGGGAAACCAGGAGATGTCTGCAGCACAGCATCAAGATAGGAAGGCATCGGGAACTATAAGCACTTACTTCAGGGGGTTACCTGGAGGAGCCATTTATTATCCTGAACAGGAAACTGGGGGTCTCTCAGTGACTCTGATGTGCAAACAGTTAAGAGGAATCCATCGCGGACCAGCTTCTACCTTAATGATTAATCACTCTGCATTCTTTGCATGTCTGGCATTCCTCACATCAGACTGAACTGCACAACTGATTCATCAGACTCATCATGGTACAATGTGACCGACTGGTGTCAGTTTTGCATCAGGGTAATAGAAAAGTGATAAAAATCCTCTCTGGAGGATGGTATTTCAGTCTTAGGCTAATCAGCCATGTGTTACAACACGGAAGTATGCAGAAAGATCAACTTTATTTGATACGGTACATTCACTTTTGAAGCCAAAAATGTCTTGAAGTCTGAATTTGAATTGTTCAGAAGTCTTAGAGAGGAAAACATGGATTTATTACCCACTCAACAAACAACACACTCTCTGCTCACATGATGTTTTTGGTCCACAGTATGCCTTTTTCTACTTTAAATGATTGATTGATATTCAGTTGTGTTTTTTCAATACAAAATGGCCCTTTTCAAAATTCACCAGTGGCCTAATTTGTGCATAACATAACTACATTTCCCCCTTCATTATGGTGTATGGATGCCTGCTCAGTATACAACATAACAACCAGGAAATGCAGGGTAGTGTTAACTCTCTCTCCGTGGTCAGCCTTCAAAAGGCCTCACAGAACAACCACAGTTATCTTTCTTTTGTCTTGAACTTCCTTCTTCCTGGAAAACACAACTTGCAGACTGTAAATGTTACATCCACCAACGGCATCTGCAGACAATGCTGGGAGGACAGGGGCTGCGGCCCCCGCTCTTTTGAGAGTGCAGTCGGGTGGGGTGAGGGGAGATGGTGGGACCAGGGGAATGTATGAGTCGTTTAGGCTGTCCCACTGGCAGAGTAGGAGAACTGGGGGAAGTGGGGTCTCCGCTCGCTGTCGAATGACTCCATACTGTCATCTGGGGATAGAATAATAATAAGAAGTAATAAGGGGGTGCGTGATATGACAATATATGCATTAGTCTACAGTCAGATTTTATCATAGCATTATTAGACCAATGACCATGACTCTTTTTCAGCTAAATTAGATTTTAGTTTGATTTTTGCATCAATGTCATTAGTTTCTTGATTTGTCTGGTATTTAATTTACTGGTTTGGAAGAAAAAAAAAACAAAACATGGTGGTTTAATGGTTATTTCATCCATTAAAAATCGCTCAATTGACTTTCCAGAAAAGTTACAATATTCCAGTACATACTGATGTACATTACACTGGACTATTGGATATAAAGTTAGATATACATCAGTGTAACATAGGATTTTATCTGTATCACCTACTCCTGGTAGAAGTACATCTAATTCTGATTATTTCAATAGCTGGGAGACGCACGGTGTGTTACACTGTGATATCAGAGTACATCTCATCTTAGATGTCGCTTATTATAATAGCAGGATGTTGACCTCTCACAATTTTTGAACTTGTCTGTATCATTCACATCATGATATGAATATCTTTTTTATTCTTCTTAAAAACATTATTTTATTTTGTCAGTATCACCCAGCGCCAGTAATCCTATATACTGCCAATTTACGATTTTACTTGTACTGCTTCATCTCTGCATTTACACACTGGCTGTCGTTCACACACGTGATGACTTTGTGAGGCATGATGCTTCGTTTTAATGACACCGACTCTCCAGGAGAGGGGAGACTCCTCTCAAGGGAGCGCTGTATGCCTGCAGAAGTGTTTCTTTACTCACAGCCATGAGCTCCCCAAAATGAACTCAAACCTCAAACCAATAACGCTGTACAGAGGGAAATACTCAAGATAAACTTACTAAATGATTTTGTTCGGTGCAAATGAACCTGACAGCTTACATTTATTAACTTTAAACAGAAAGGAAAGTGCTGATCATTTTAGGGTTTTCACATGAAATTAATTCAGTTATGCTGAATTGCTGCTTTCATCTTAAGTGAATTGAAAGTGTAGTACTAAATAAAATCTCATTGGAGGTGAAGGGGAATTTATCATACAAGCTAGGTGGCATTTCATCTTGTCTTGCGCAGTGCACAGCTCTCATCTGCTTAACTTTCATATTCAAACACCATGAAATGCCACATTAAGGAGTCTGGTGATATGAAGTTGTGTAACACCGCAGAAGTAAAGCATCCTGTATGTGTGGGTGTGTACGGTTTGGTGCTACCTTGTCCGGGTGGCGTAATAGTGATGGTCTGTGCTGTGAACTCCTCGTCAAAATATCGTGTGTCCGTCTCCGAGGTAACTTGCGGCTTAAACGGCGGGACCAGCTGTTGGAGGGGAGAAGACGCACAGCCATATCAGCACATCAGCACCATCAATCTGTTTGATAACAGTTGTCATCCTGATGACTATATACATTGTTTCTAGATGGTGGCGTTTCAAGTGATGTAACCATACTGATCCCTGCGGGGAGATCTGAGCTTTATCTGAGCTTGGTATCCTTTCATTTGTGACAATCACAAGGAAAAGAGGGAGAAACAAGGCAATGTGAACGTTTTAGAAACAGACCTTCTTCTCATAAACATCTTGCCACTCAATTCCTGCAAAGAACTTGTGTTGCATGATTTCCTTGGCATCGTCAGGCCCTCCACCTAACCTGGAAGATAAGAATAAAAGGACAAATCAGGATGTGCTGTAATAGAAAAATTTGATGGCTCCAACCTTGAGATGCACTGCTGCAGAGGATGCAGCAGAGGAGGCTCACCTCTGCATTGGGTCTTTCTTGAGAAGGCCAGAGAGCAGCGAGCGAGCCTCGGGGCCGAGCGTGCGAGGAAAGCGGATGTCTTCCATGAGGATGAGCTCGAACAGCTTCTCGTGGTCCTGGTTGTAGAAAGGCAGTCTGCCACACATCATCTCATACATCACCACACCCAGGCCCCACCAGTCCACAGCACGGCCATAGTCGTTGTCTTCTAGCACCTTGGGGATTAGAAGTTTATTAATTGCAGCTGTTGGAATGCACATGAGCTATTTTAAGCTCTTTCATTATGGACATTTTCAGATGACAACACTGCGGTCTTATAGCCAAAAATATGTTGAAACAAATTCTTTCACAGAATATCTGCACAGCAAGCTAAATAATAGGTTTAGTTGCTTCTGCTTTGTAGCCACAGTTTAGGGTTAACCAATAAGATTGTGTTTGGACACCAGAGGGCTGTGAAGACAGCAGCTCTTTAGGTGAATATACAAACCCTAAAGCAACTGGGTTGTCCCCATCACCCCACCCCCCCTCAAATCACCTGCTCTCCCCCCTGGTCCGGACTTTTGAGGCCGCCCCAGCCAACACTGACTCACATCTCACATTAGGAGCAAGGATAGAGTTTCCCCTGGAGCCCTGCATATTTAATCAGCACAGAACCTTCCACACATACACAAACACACATACAGATCAACAAGCAGCAGAGGTGTGGGCCGCTTAAATAAGCAAATGTGTGGCAACAAACACAGACCAGTCTCACAAACAAACCGCTCAATGAACTCAACCAGTCACAGAGAGGGAAATATTTAGGCTTATTATTTCCATAGGATGACTTCTCCTAATGAGACAAACTCCTCCCGTGTTGTGCTTACAAAACAGTGCAACCTGTTGCATGACTAATGTGCTGCTGAGCAGAGTTGTTCCAAGGTCTCTGGGGACATGTACTGGATTCTACCTCGCCAGGCGGATGTTGAAGGTGAAATGAAGACAATGAGAACAGTCTGTTCTCTTAAACCTCAAGCAGCGTGATGCTAGGCAATTCAGACCTAAGAATAGACACTTAGGTAAAAAGACGTGGGCGGATTAATAGAATTAGATATGGACACAACAGTGCACAGGCCGAGAGAGGGCCCTGGAAAACAGATGGACGAATGTGTCCGTAAAAGGAACAAAACTACTGCATGTGTGTGCACGTGCACGCAGCCGCGAGCGTGTCTGTGGGCACTCTGCCTGGCGCTGCGGTGAGTGGTGAGCATCGAGGAGGAGGATTGGGAGGGCAGGGGGAGTAACGTGAAGCCGGTGTGGGGCTAGGATTACTGGGCCGTCTCTATTTCCAGCGCTGCTGTCGTGTGATTCACACCGTGCGACAGCTGGGCCCGCAGCTGCCCCATATATGTAGAAGAGCGCCACAGCTGTGAAGCTGCCAGGAGCGCAGGAGCCAAGCTCATCCCTCATATACGTAACCAGGACTGCCTGCCTCTTGCCTGCCTGCCTGGCTGCTTGGGCCTCAGCCCCAAACTAATACTGTTACACTGCCCCAAAGGAGCAGAGACAGGGGGAGGAGAGGGGGAGGAGAGCGCAGATAAAAGCACAAACACTTGCTGCTGCTCTGGAGCCCCACTCTGTATACTTTTTTCCCCGCCCCTCACAAAATTCAGCACTGACAGCCATTAATCTTTCGAACTCATGAATCCTGATCAGTTTCAGCAGCTAGATTAAACCTGTCCACAGTTTTCTTTGTGGATGTTCCCTAAAAGCTAATTCCCTCAGCCAATGATGGTTGTCTTCGTCTAACTACTTAATAAAAGTGACAAAGTGAATTTGTCCCACTCCTCACTCCAGAGACAAACTGGTCAGGCTTTTGCAGATTGGGTCTCGGGTCTCTCCTCCCTCTCCCCCTCTCTCTCTCTCCCTCCCTCCCTCTCTCTCCCCCTTGCTCTGGGTGGAATATTCCCAGACGTTACAGCATTCCTGTGCAGCACACACAACAAGGTCATTGTTTACTGCAGAACAACCTGTAACACTGCCTGGCCCGCACTCCATGGAGACGCTCGCCAGCGACCCTGTTGCCATGGTTACGCCCCCTGATGTCTCCCTGCTCTCCGCTGCCGAGGCTGGAGCTGTCATAGACTGTGCTATTCTGTGGAGGAGCGAAGTGGGCCAGACAGAGTTCAGGATGGACAGGTGGGGAACTCTGAGGAATGTTCAAAAAAGGTTTATGGAAGCAACGGGAATGCACAGTTTTTTAATGTTTGTCCAGGTGTGAGGGAATAAATATTCACATGTTGGCCCAACCTCGCCATTTGCCTTTATGGCCTGAAGCTGATGGTTAGAGGCAGGTTTGGTGTGACTGATAAAAACAAAACAAAACAGAAAAAAAACAGGTACATGTTCTTTTGAGGCAGCACTGGGGGATAACATGCTCATGATGGCTCTGCCCTGGTCAGGCAAGGCATCCGGGGCAGCAGTGGGGCTGTGGCTCCCCTGGTACCATGCAACAGCTGTAGCCAATGTAGTCTTCTTTTTTTTTTTTTTTCTCCAGTGGCGGAAGCTCACGTTTCCTGAGGCGCTGCCAGCCAAACACCCCTCCTCCTCCCCAACCAGAAAATTCCAAATGGATGCTAAAAACAACGATACAGCAACTGTGTCAACATGGACACCCTTCTCCCGGAAAACATTTTTACGGCAACAGGCGAGGGGCAAGCGCAAACACTCATGTGCTTACTCACACACGCCGCCAGCACTCACAATGCAATATCGGGTTACACAGCCCACTCAAACACTTGTCATACCTGCACGCAATAGGGTGTAGCCACACCCCCTGCCATACAGCAAATATGAGAGCAGGGTGCCCTGCCCTGAGCACACGGCACACTCATTAACTCACAGACTTCAGCTGGAGATTAGAAAGGCATTTGGGACAGCTGCCCTTTCTTCCACATGCTTCTCATCCACTGATGTCCAACAACACCCGCTGCATTTTTGTTTGGAATCTACTCATGTCACACGTGATAGGACTAAAATTCATTTTTGGGCTTGACATGGTGTTATTCTTTATCAAATCAACACGATCTCCCTTTGTTATAGTTTATTGAGTAACATTTTAGCTCGGCGCTCCCAATACAAACATATTTGTATCTTTTTGTTTCCTTTGTCACCCATCTGTATGGTCCTATATAAAACTGACTTCGTTGCAAGAAAGGGTTAAGTCAGTATTTCAGGGACACTGTAGTGGTTACCTCTGGTGCTAGGTACTCTGGTGTCCCACAGAACGTTTTCATGGTGGCCCCATCTTTGATCCCCTCCTTGCACAGGCCAAAATCTGTGATCTTTATGTGTCCGTCTTTGTCCAGCATGAGGTTTTCCAGCTGAGGGGGAAGAGAAAAAAGACTGATGTTAGCGCCATCATAAAACTACTCACTGTTTAGGGGCGTTAACAAGCAAAGAATTCTGGGAGGTGATTGGAATATTAATTCGTGACTGTACAAAATACAGGCACCAGTATTAGTTATGTTTCCATCAAATTATTGGGCAAGTATAAGTGAATTCGTGAAATTTTTGCAAAAATGAAATCTCGATCCATATCTGTTCAAGATTCAAGAGGATGTGACACGGTAACAATCAAATGAGCACACTAACTAGCTGGTCTTTAAATTAATTGTCACGTAATACAATGTGTACATGTTTTTATCTGCTCCCTCACCCTAAATTAAACCAAGAACATCATGGGAAACCTGCACACCTCTCCTCTTTTTAGTCTTAATTTTATGGCTTTCTAGTAGACTGGAGACACGAAACAATGAATGGTAGCATGTCAAGAATGCCTTCCTTTTCTATAGCAGAATGAACTGATGCAAGTACCACGACAAAGATCTTCTTGAAAATCTCTTCTGTTTACCACACCTTCTCTTTCTCAACATGCCTACTTTTCCACTGCAGTAAAAAACGTTTTTGCAAAAGCTGATAAACTGAGAATTCCCTGAAAAACAGGTGGATGGAAACGTACCTAGTGATTACATATACATGTAAACTGACCTAAAGCCCTTATGGATGTGCATCATGCAGTGTCATGACTTGAGGTTGCATGGCCTTTTAATATCAGTGTGTCCTCCCTCTCTCCCTCTCAGTTAAAGTCACCTGGCAGCTGTAGCTCACACGTGGCCAGCAGCGCCCGGCCAGAGTCAGCACATCCTCCAATCCTGCTACCCTGGCATTTTCAGGAGAACCCTAGCAGGCTGGGAGCCTGCCTCATAAACCCAAGGGAGAGAGGGAGGGAAGGAGGGAGGGAATAAAAGAGTGTGCTGTGCTGACCTGACTCGTTTTATCAGCTGGAAGTAGTAGGGCTACAGATGCCCACTGCAACACTGATAACCCCCCACAGCCCTCCTAAAACCAAACATGTCTTCATCAGTCTGAGGTATCCATCTCCAAGCCCCTCTTCAGAGTATCAGAGTTGTGTTTAACAACTATTTAAAGAAAAAAGGAGCTGAAACCATGCAGCTTCTTTACTTTAAGACAATGATGGACATGTTCTCTTTATTAACTGATGGTGCTGTACTGCCACCATATAAAATGATGTCAATCGTGCACAAATGGCACCCACTGAGAACAATGTATGCATACTATAATGGGAGGTGGTGGATATCCATTCAAAGAGGACTGGTGGTTATTTCTGTCTAGTTGCAATAAGCGTATGGACCGAGCCTCCCTCCAGCTGCAGTGAGGTCTGGAGTCTGATCTGGGGGAGGCAGATCAATAGGCCCTGGCCACTGCTACTGATCTGGATGGAGGCAAACCCTATTTATATCCTGCCAGGGGAGAAATGCAGGGAAAGGGGGGAGGGAAGGGAGGGGTGGAGAGAAAGACAGAAGAGAGAAGCTGACAGCTAGGTTGACAGAAAGTGAGGACTCGTCCCCGCCTACCTTTAGATCTCGATAGACCACGTTTCTTTCAGCATGCAGGTAGTCCAGCGCTGACACTATCTCTGCACCGTAGAACCGTGCCCGCTCCTCTGAGAACACGCGGTCCCTTGACAGATGGAAGAAAAGCTGAGGGGAAATGGGGGAGATTGGCGGTGAGGAAAGTAGAGGACAGATGAAAGAGGTAGTTGGTTAGTCCGGAGAAAAGAGGAACAGTAACACTGCTGAAGTTGTAAAGTATTCTGATTCTCTGAGACCTACAAGTGATGGTTCAAAATGATTTACCTCACCGCCGTTTGCATACTCCATGACAAAGCACAAGCGGTCATGTGTCTGGAAGGAGTATTTTAGTCCCTGCAAACAGAGAAGCACAACGCTCAAAGCAGAACTTGATGTTTTCCAGCTAATTCAAGAGGAAGCTGGCAGATTGTAACATGAAACATCACAATGAACATTGCAGCTTTGACCCTTTAGTTACATTTCTAAATGTCTAATGAGAAGAGAATTAAAAAAAACAACAACAGCATAATGTATCCAGTGTGCTGAGGCTTTTTAACTACTGTTGTGAGGCAAACATTGGTCCCATTCATCGCACTGAGCACATCGCATTATGTGTTGCCTCCACCCACCACTTAGACTTAACATTTTTGGAGGAGCTTTTCACTACAACCCGCTGCAGACTTACAGAGGAAGAGTTAACTGATCAAAAAACAAAACAAAAAAAAAGAACCAACAGTGTTGCTATAAAAGGCCCAGCCCTACTGCAGCCTTTGTAAAAACAGCTCTTCAAAACATTCCTGCTAAAACTGCCTCTTTCTGAATGGATGCTGCTGAGCTAGACTGAAGAGGCTCCCGAGGATCTCTGTGAGTTAAAATAAGGTTTAGTTTAGGTATACGAAAGGGCTCCTTACTGTCAAGAACGGATGCTTTGAATTCTGGAGGACTCTGTTCTCTGTAAGTGTGTGCGCCACTTCATCCTGAGAAAAAAAAAACCATAAAGAGTGTTTGTGCAGCTCTCACAATGGCTAACCATTTAGGTATCAGTCATGTGCTCCACTGCCCTCCCCCCCAGTGTCTTTTCTCCCCCTCACTGGCATCCACTCACTTTTGCTACGATCACCTCCTTCTTTAGGATCTTCATGGCATAGTAGCGTCCTGTGGCCTTCTCCTTTACCAGGATAACTTTGCCAAAAGTGCCTTTTCCCAGGAGTTTGAGGTATTCAAAGTCGTGCATAGTCTGGAGAGCCAAAGGACAGAAAGTGGCATCTGGTTACAAACAGAAGCATTAACAAACTCATGCTCTAACTAGCCAGGACACACAATCCCACTGACAACACACAAACACCCAAGCATTTTAAGAACTATTTCACCCAGCGTGCAATTTCCACTCCTCTAATGGTTTAGCCTATATGTGGTTGTGTCTCAGTTAACCTCTGACCCCGGTGCTAAAGAGAATGTTGAAAATGGTTGTGTGGAGGACATCCAATCCGGTGGCCTTGGACCTTTATGTCATGACACATGTGGGGGTTGTGAAACCTGGTGGACATGCTATCTGGTGCTAAGCCACCCACGGCTGAAGTTGGGAAAATAGAGAGTGACTGGGGAGAGGCGAGGGAAGGTGGGCTGAAGTGGCGTAAGTGCAAATAAGGCACAGCAGGGTGCAGAAGAAGAGTAATGGTCAACTTGGAATACCGGGATATACTCAGTGTGGGGAGGAATTAAGGTGGTGGAGCGAAAGCAGAGAAAAGAGACACAGCAGAGCGAAAATGGACCGTACCACTTTGTGTCTGATTTTGGTCAGGTAGACCTCCATGTCCATGGGGTCTGGAGAGGAGTCCATCATCTCCTCCTCTTGTTTCTGCAGGCCTTCAGCCACTGCTTGGATGGCTTTAGTCCATTCTTCCCTGAGGGAGGCACAGCCAGCAGAAAGATTACATCAGCCCATTTACCATCATGCAAGCCCAGCAGCCCAATCACGTAATTGTCTTCTTATCAACAGGAAGGCAATTTCAAGTGTGAGCTCTGCCAACAGCCAGTGGACCTTGTGCAAGTGCAGAACAATGATTAAATGTGTATGTGGGATTCTACATGTTAGAAAAAGAGAGCTCTTAAATTGTTAAACTGTTTTGTAGTAACAGGGGCAAATTCTCTGCATGTGAATGATTTTTGTTTTACTGCTCGGCGAGCCGAGAGGTGTGTGCTTCTTGCTTGCCTCTCCTCGGGGGTCTCCACGTGGAAGGTACGCTCGATGACAGTGGTCCACTGCAGGCAGCGGATGATAAATGTGTTGGGCTTGGGCCGTTCTGTCTTCATCAGCTGGCACTCTGACCACAGCCAGGGAGAAAGGGAAGGGAGACGGCGAGAAGGGCCGATGTGTAGGGGGGCAGAGGGGAGAGACAGACCAACAGTTATAGCCATTTATCTTTATTGCCACCTTAACAGACACTGTCGGCCAATTTGGAAAAGAACAGGTGCACTTTGGTGGAGGAAAACAATTCAGATCTGGTCAGCCCCTTTAAAACTGAACACTTGCTAACACAGGTTTTGAAAATAATTGTGAATCTGTGTAGTATTACATAAAATAATTTTCTCCATTAATTGAATTGATTTTGTCAATAAAATGACTCAAAATAGCAAAATGCCCTGTATAACTTACACGGCAACATGCACACATAGGCAACATTCCCATGCCAACATAAAATGGATTTTCAAGGATTTATGAAGGAAACATTATGCAAGAAATGCATGCTATTCCTTGCTATTTGGCACCCCTACAGTTTGTTAGTGCAATTCACTTATACAGCAATGTTGCAAATACGGACAGCAGTACACGTTATTATGATTACATTACTGTACTTACTTTACGATCAAAAACTAGCGGGTCTACAACTAACACAGCTGAACATCAAGCAGAACTTAGCGAGCCACCTAACATTATTTACTAATTTAGTCCTACAGCAAGAAGGCCAGCTTGACGTCTCTCTTGCAACCTTTAATTTAATGAAGCTCTCGCCAAAGATTTACTTTTGTCTCTTGCACAGTCATTCTCTCTTCTCCCTTCATAGCTCTCTCTCATTAACGTACTCTTCTGTCTCTCCTGTCATGATGTCCATAGAGGCTACTGAGTATGGTTCTGTTGCCTGCTTGCCTGGCTCCAGTGCCCATTCTGGCGTCCCCAGGCCTGAAAACCTCTTCTTACCAGTGGTCCAAAGCTCCTGGGCTAGTGGTCAGACACCTGCACGGCTAACTGAGCTAACTAGCTAATGGCAGCTACAGTTAGTAGCAGTTTATGGTTACTTTAGCAACAAGTAATGCCATCTGTCCATTAGAGTTGAGGCAGAGTAGCCAGAGGACATCAGATGGAAAACCAGAAAACATTTCTTCCATAAAATACGATCAAGTTTCATCAAACTCAGTGTCATAGTTGGTGGTGTGTCCATTCCATTCAAGTTACAGAGTGCAAGAACAGGTGTTTGGGGTGCAGGGTGAGAATGAAAGAGGTGCAATTCTTCCTATTATAATTCCATGTAATATCAAAATGATTGTGAAGATGTTGTTTTAAGGTATAATAGTTATACTGTTGCTTTAAAAAGCAAATCAGTACATCCCTTCCCTCCACACATCTCACACTTTTGCAGCAAATAATTGTCTTGTAAGCAGTTTGCAAAACAATTATTCACAACAGTCTAATAACAGAATCTAGAAAGCAGAGATTTCCATCTGCACCTCCTTCACATTAACATCTGTTCCCAAATGAAACATGTCAGCAAATATGTCAGAACGTGACACAAAATGGCCTCTGTCTGATAGATGGAGGACGGGGGAGTGGACCACCACTGAGATCCAACATGGCTCCATCAGGGTGAATATGTAATCCAGCTGCAGCAGCCCCGTCAGCAGCGACACACCATGTGTCCTCTGCGGTGGGGTCGCAGTGGTGACAAAAACCGAAGCCACTGCTGATGGAAGCAGAGCCTCAGAGCTGAGCCCAGATAAATACTCGAAATCAGGCGGCTAATAGCCACGATAACTCAAGAGTGTCGGAGAGGAAACATTTTGTTAAACAAACAGTATGCTGTCTAATTGCTGTGTTCAGTCATCTGCACAGCTTATCACAGTAACTTTCCTCTGATGTGAAGATGGAGTGGGCAGAGCTGCTCCGGGCATTTTTTTTCGTTGTTGTTGTTATTTTCTGTCACAGTATAAAAACTGAGAATTTGGGGAAGACACATACAGAGATGAGGAATGACGTCCAATGTATTAATGTCGGGAGCCAGACATCTTGCATGCACATTCAGTGGCAGAGCTTTGCCTGGGAGGGGTGTCCCTACTGAAAGAAACTTGCAGTGTTGCAGTTCAGATGATACGACAGCCAATTCACTAATGTCATAATGTTCATGTTCATAATAACTTAAAGTGGCATACAATGATAAAGTGGTCATAATATTAGAGATGACTTACTTTCATACTTTTACCACATAGGCATGATATTATAAACAGTTTTTTCCTGTTGACAGTTACTTTTGAGGGTGGACAAAGAGGCGAGATACATGTAAAATCAAAACAAGTACGTGAACATATTTGTAACAACAATGCAAGTAAAAACAAGAAGGCAGCAAACAGTAAAAAGGCTAAAACAAGCTGCCAAGAAACAGAGGGGAAAAAATGCAGTGGTTTCTCTGAAGCAGATACTCACGTGCGACAGAGAAGTTATTTAAGGGGGTTTCCAGCTGGTCAACATCTTGCGGTCGCTCTTTGTAGCCGATGAATGTACCATCACTCTTCAGAAGAAAATACCTTGGCCTCCAGGTCTTGATGTATTCTCCTGATATGAGAAAGAGATTGAAAAAAAGGACTGTTCAGTTAGAGGAGAGAAAATAAAAAATCAGCTTGTGACAAACTAATAGAGATTTTCTGTTCACGGACAAACCTTAATTGATAAACTTTGCATGCTTTCACATTCTCAAAATGCTGACCAATGCACAAGCATTTTGTTTACATTGTGGTTTCATGATTAATGACAAAACAGTGTTGTCCTTTCTCTTTTAATTCCCAGCGGTGCAACACATTTCCTGCAATCTAATTACTATGCTGTTCACTAGTGCTCCCTAAAATGACCATCTTGTCATGGTCTTTTCTTTAGTGTAGGTCAGCTGCAGGACAAATGGTGGTTTTAGTAGGAGTCAGGACCCTTTCCCCCGACCCGTCTGTCCTTTTTTCCAGCAGTCACTCGCAATGTAGACTCTCAGGGAACATTCAAACTGTCCAAAAACTTTTTTTAATCTCTGATTGTTTCCGTGAACTGGCGAGAGAAAACTTAGGATCTAGGCTGATGAAGGCTAACCAAAGGGGAAAAAGCTCTGTTCAAGAAAGTGTGTTTACTCTGTCTACTTGAACTTTTGACATACAGCTGACATTGAAAGATTTATCATTGCACTCCTACATTACTGTTGGACAAGATGGACATTTGAAAACAAAAAGCATCAAAATCGATGCAGCTGAACCAGACACCTCATTTTTTATTGGCATCCATATTACCCACAATGCAACTTGACCTTTGATAGTCTGTTTGGAGATTTGGGTGTGCTATGCTAATAGTGGCTAATGTAGCTTGGAGCCTCTAGCCTCAAGCAGATGAGGAGCATGCTAAGGGTGTCTGGTAAGCACACTTCTTTCTTTAACAGATTCTTTTTCGTTTTCAAACTTCTAGTCATGAGCTCCAACTGACGCTGCCTCACATCACATATACAGCAGCACTCCCTAAGACCTGTAACAACGCTTTGACATGTAAAATATGTGGAGATTACCTTTAAAACTTAGATGCTATAACTGCAAATGTAGTTGATAGTAACCATCTTTCTGTTTTTTTTTTCCTATCAATCATTTTGTAACACCAACAACATGTTTGCCAAAGCCTCAATTAAATTTTCAAATAAAACTTTCCACAATTCCCATTTTCTAGACAACACCCATAACCTCAAGCCAAGCATGTCCATCCCATTCACTTAGACACACTAGCATCACACAAATGAATCTCTCGTAGGCAGACAAAACTCAATTTATTCCGGTGATGCTTCAGGAAATGTTGCGCCAGATGTTGTGCAGACGGGGGGAAAAAAATAGCTTACATACCATAACAAGGCAGTGGCACACAGTGGAGAGCGTCTTGAATATTTATACAGGAAAAGTGTAATTTATTTTTAATTACGGAGTTGCATATTAACCCCATGCAGAGCTGCAGCAAGCTGTCCTTAATTGCCCCATTTCCTCCAACACAGAAGTGTGGCGGTTGTGTGAGGGAGAGGGGGTGTGTGTGTCTGCAGGGGAGAGGTAGGAGATCTGTCAATATGAGCTTCTGTTACCCTCCTTCAAACACAAACCCTTCTGACTGATGAAAATGATAACAGATCATGTCTGAGACAGACCAAACAGCAGCCAGTTAAGTCTCCTCTGCTCAGTGTATGTCCTTATAAAATATTTAAGGAGAGGACAAGAATTTACATCACTGGCTCACTTTTCAAGATTTGTCACTTTTGACACCTCAAAACTATGAACTTCCTCTTCCTGCCTCATTTCGACATTTCTTTTTGAGAAAGTACCAACACGAGCAGCAAACTCTAATAGGATGTTTCCATATAGCTTTTCTCTGTAAAGATAAAGGGTGAGGAGGAAAGGAAAATACACCTACAACAAACCTGAACATTCTAGTTGACCTCATACAGCAGGATGAAGGCTGTGTCTGTGCATCACCTTCCAGCAGAGCATCAAGCCATTAAAATCAAAGCAAACACCCAAGTACAAAAACACCTGATTTACTGCAACTGGCAAGGTGGTGGCACCAATCACCACACTAGAGGAAACATCTGTCCTAGAGCACAATATACTTAAGTCTTCAATCCACAGCAGATGTCCAATATGTTATTACATTTTTCATCAAGGTGCAGGAGGGGATTTTTCATCATGTTTTCTGCAGCGTAAGTATTTTCACGCCAAACGTAGCTCATTTAGAAATTAGCTCGACTTTGTCAGCCATCAGACATGTGCTGTCCTAATTGAAATACACACTGGCAGGAATCCGTTTGGTGGATTTCCCTCATGCCTGTTTCAATGTAACACAATTACCGTGATGAGCCGTTTGTCTGTTTTAAACTACAAGCCTCACCAATCTACTTCCACATCAGTCACCCACACGTGCACGCTGGTCTCCAGAGAGTCCACATGCACAGTGTTATTTATCATAGGCCTTCAAGAGAACCAGACGTCCTTACTTCAGCATAAAATCTAAGAATGGAGGTGGTTCTATTTAAGAGTACATGTAGCCATGCAAGTATCAGCTGGGAGTTAAACCAAGGGCCTGTTCAACACAAACATAAGTTGCCTAAATCTTTCACACTGCAGCCAGAAAGTCTCCTGAGTCCTCCGTACCAAGCCTTGTTTTCCTCAGCTGGGCCCCAGCTGGTGCCTCACTCCGTGGTCAGGTTTTGGCTGACCCATATCCCCCAGCTATAGTTCATGCCAGCCGGCAGTGAGGACAGTATGTGCACAATGCAGAGACAGCATAATGAGCCCCCTACCTGACACCATGACACCAGACGGAGGCTCAACACACATGCTTGTCTCATAGGTGGAGACTAAACTTTCAGTTTAGAAGTTTTGGTTGAACAGCAGGAATGCAGCAAATTACTTCCAGACTGATCTTTTGTACATTATAGGATTCAGGCTCTCTGATGGGCAGAGACAGGTGTTTATGTGTACGCATGTGTGTGCTTGTGTGTAAATACATTTGTGTGTGTACACTGCCTTGTGGGTAGTGACAGGTATTTGTGTGTTGCAGATTACAACAACATCCAGTTTGGAAGGCTCTGGGCTTTTCCTGCCAGCTCCACTGACGCACAGCGCCCACCAGAAGTAGCATGGGTGGTCATACGTGACGCAGCAGCGCATGGCATGGCGTGTATCAGCTAGACATTCTCCCACACTGAGGTGGCCTCAGTCACATGGAGGTGGGGAAGACGAGATTGCCAGCTCACCATTCTCAGTCACTGAACTCTGTAAGCAAGTGCCACTTGCTTGAATTATGAAACTGTGATATTAAGGACAAATCTGTTTGGTCACTGGGGTGAGGCCAGACAAAACAAACAAAGTGGTAAATGGGCTCAAGAAGGACTGTGACACTAGAGGTCTAAACCCCTCATGAGATGAGTGAAACGGCCACTATGATGTTGCAAAAACTGAA
The DNA here is from genome assembly GCF_017976325.1 of Chelmon rostratus. Lineage (NCBI taxonomy): Eukaryota > Metazoa > Chordata > Actinopteri > Chaetodontiformes > Chaetodontidae > Chelmon > Chelmon rostratus. Next base: position 16,315,537 of record NC_055672.1, on the reverse strand, counting down.
AAATGACATTTTCCAGAGGTGGAAGTTAAGCAGTGTTTGAAAGAAAAAAAAGCATGTTTGTGTGAGGCTTTTGTGATCTTCTTCTACACTGGGATACATCTTTTACAAGGACTGTCACAGAGATGCGGCACCAAGAAATAAAGTAACTCCACATCTGCAATGCACATCCTTAACATAGTGCATGCTCTTTCTAGACAGGAGGACACTGCAGCTTCCTCGTCTGTGACCACAAACCTGGTCACATGACAACAGTGGAAGCAGCTACATCCGGTTGTCTGTCTGTGTGTGTGTGTGTGTGTGTGTGTGTGTGTGTGTCTCTGCAGCTACCCCCTGCAAACAGTCTGTGCTCAGAGCACAAACAAAGGTGACCCTTGTCAACTTCCTATTTACACCCATTTCCCCTTCTTCTACTTTTATTCAGTTCTACTTTCCACACTGTGGCCTTTCTTAAGCACTGACATGGTGAGAAAGTGAAACTGACAGCTGTGCTTTCTCTGCATTTTTTTTCTGTTAACTCAGTAACAGTCAGAAGAGTAAATGTGAAAACAGTATTATAATCATACAGTAGCTGTTTTATGGCCCCACAGAGTAATTCAAGACCATGTCTATTCACTATTACCCCTTCTCTCAATATTTTATAAGACTTGACTTCAGTGCTTTGCAGAGTAGGACCAAATACATCCTGTGCACAGTAAGGAACAGTGCAGACTGCTGACAAAGGACAATGGGCCTCAAAACAACACAGGAGAGCCTTCTGCTTTTAAGTCAGTTCATCATCATTGATGTAAACTGAACCCTTTTGATGTCAACATGTTCTCCAAAACAGGAAAGTGGCCAACAGACAAACTGACCACAACCTAGATAAGATAAAACGTCATTCAAGTGTCAGGTCTGACTGTAAAACTGCAGACACACTTTGCTGTAAGGAAATCCACGAAACGATCTGGGTCTCAGAATCAGAGCTTTTCTAATAAAAGTCAAGTGTGACAGCAGACATGTGGCTGATCTCAACCAAATTAGGGGAAGGACAGAAGAATAGGAAGACTGATTTGACACCAGATGAGAGATGTGAGAACTAGAGGGGATGAGAAAGCAACGCAGTGTGCAAAGAGTTTTGCTGAGTGGATTGGTAGTGAGACAGATCACTACATATGTTCTCCACATATGTAGGACTGTGAGTGGGGGGTGTGAGCGCAAGTGGAGTGTGTATGAGCCATGCGTGCTGTGTGTGTGCGCATGTGTGTGCATGGGAGGAGCTGTCAGGGCCTGATAGAGTGTCTTTACATGACAAGCAGCTGCTGAGGTCTGGGATGCGCGCTGGGCAAAGTGGAAAATAATGAACGGAGAACCGCTGCCAAACACAACAGAATTCATCTTTATTTGCCAACTGCTGCACGTCTCTGTGTGTGGACAGCTCCAGCCTGCCACCACCACGCCCTCTATACCCCAAACTGGTGCGCACACACAAGGTACGGTAGGAGAGAACAGGTTTGGCCACAGCTGTACATGGTGGAGCATCATCATATTTGCTGATGCACGTGTGTAACAAATCATAAGCACTGTGTGTCTATGCATACTACTTTGTGATCTGAAAAGGTACCTCAACAGAGTTTGCCAAAGAACAAAGCTAAATCTGTATCAAAGACATCTCTTACACACCTTTGACATCAAATAATCAAAGGCTTCCATGCACTTTGGGATGAACGTACTTAATCACAGTCAGACATTCCATTTCAGATGTTGAACTAATAAGAGTGTGTCCTCCAAGTTTACAAACCTGAACGTTTCACCTGACTCCTCAAGGACTTGTAAGATTGCAATATACATTAATGTTTTGTTGTGACACTGAAGCCATTTGGAAGTCAACCTTGCTTTAGAGGTCTTAACAGTACGGGATGCACAGGCAGGCTGAGGGGTCAATAAAAGGAAAAAATGTGGAAGGCTTTAGACAGAAGGGGGAGAGAGAGAGTGACAGAGGTTAGTTGCTGTTTCCGAGGAGCGTCCTGTTCTGTCCGTCTCTACGTGACAACGACAGGAATGTTGAGGTCCCAGCTGCTGTGGCTTGTTGGCTTTTAATAAGACACATCACGCAGCATTCATCGTGGGCCCCAGAAAGGAGAGGCCACAGTGTGTCCAAACTAACAGCTCTGTTGCAAGTCATCCCCTTCTCTACCTTCTCCTACACTGTCTCATTGTACTTTAAAGGATTTTAATAAAATATTAAGACCAATAATTTAGAAAGTTAGGTCCACCTTAGTCATTTGCCAGTAGATAAGCTATAGACACATGCACAGTCTCACACACACATGCACACAAACACACACAGTGAGTGAGAGGAACCAACAGAGGGTCAGACAAAATGTGCCTCTCAGTGCCCACACCCAGTGGTTGGACTTCCTGAGGGGGCTGCTGTTGGGTTTTGTCCCCGTCTGGCCATTCATGGCTTGGGGATGAGAGGAAGGGAGCCAGTGGTAACTGCATGAACTGTGTGTGTGAGTGTGTGAGTGTGTGTGTGTTTGTGTGTGTGTGTGTGTGTGTGTGTGTGTCTGAGTGGTGAGAATCGGATGAGAAGGGGGTGGAGGGGTAGGCGGAGGTTGAGGATTAGGGAATTAGAACTCCAAAGCGAGTGAGGAGGGGGGAGCGGGCTGCGCCTTTTGTTGGTTTTTCCTCAGCCGCCCCCGCCATCCCTTCGGCCCTTTTCTGCCGGGTTCTGCCTGTAGGCTGCAGCTGCGGCCTGCCACCCTGTGCCCTGCATCTCAATGAGCCACGGGCCGCCCGCTCCAGAGGAGAGGGGGCTCCCTGATGCAGGGGTCACCACTGAGCCCCAGCAACCACAACTCCACCCCACACCATCCCAGCTCTGAGCCACAGAGCTCTGAGCTGGTCTTCTCGTCCTTCCTGGACACCCATCTACCCGTTTGTCCCTGTTACTGTGACCATATAAGGCAGAACCAGGCTCACACGCCATCCTGAACTGTCCAGGAATTTGGGCTCCTTCATTTTATTCCCCTCCTCTTTATGTCTTCCTGACATCCCCCTCCTCGCCAAACCTCTTTTGTTGGCCCCTCTCTCTCCCATGCAGCTGGATGGGGGACTCCATTGCCAGGGTTTTGGCAGCAGCATCAACAGGTTGCGGGGAAGGGCCACCCTGGCCTCCAATGTAGCCCTCTCTGTCTCTTCCCCGTATCCTTCGCTCTTTCTCTCTGTCACTGCAGTTGCCGCTGCTACCCCAACAGGGAAAAAAAGCAAGGGGGATGGGGGGGTGGGGGTGCAATGGAGGCTGCCCCTCTTTCTCACGCTTGTAAGAAAGCCCTCACTTCTTCTCCGTGGTGAGTGACACCTGCTGATTACCATAGAGACACTGTGGGAAGTTCCCCCCTGCCACACTGCGGCTGAGATTTGCCCCCTCTCCCTGGGTAAACAAGCAGTCCATGGATTAGTTAACTGGGTTACTGCATATCAAACAAATAAACACACATTATTTAGAGCACATTAGTGCCAATGAACTCTCAATGACCAGTGTATGCTCTAATACTCTCAAACGAGTAAGGACTAAACTCCAGAGGATACATTTTTTCTGGAGACAGGTAGTCTCCAGCTGTTGAAAATGGTCATGACCAACTTTCTTCTGAAAGTATGACAAAACTGTGTGTGTATGGGCTCTGACGAACTTGTAAAATATGTTAACAGTGACAGAATAAGCTGATGTGGAGGACTAAACACATATCTGAGCATATAGTCAACTCTTAGCCTGCAGACAGCTGAGCATCGCCTTCATCTCTCTGTCTCCCTATCCTGTGCCAGTGTTGTGATTGATGTCGGAGACTGGGAGCTTTTTGCTGGTCCATAGCTGCTTCCGCCATGGGTCTGAGTTGTCAGCAGGGTCATTATCCTAGCAACAGGATGGTGGGGCTGTGGGTGAGGAGTGTGCGCTGGAAGTGGGAGAGGACCAAGGGGGGTTGAGCTGGTGGGGGCAGGCGGAGGCGGAGAGGAAAGAGGGGAGTTAATAGAGATCAGGAGAAAAGAAAGAATGCAGGAGTAAGAATGGATGAGAACAAGAGGAAACGACAGAGACAAAAAGGAAAGAGAGGAGCAGAGAGCGCTGCCGAGCACCACAGTTGTGGCGAGCAGGCGGACTCTGCACAGCAAAGTAAGCACACAGCGGGCTTGCCGTGAGAGGAGGCGAGTGGTGGAGGTGCCACCTCCCTCAGCCTCCTGGTCCCCCCCACCATGCCAGCCAGCCTGCCTGCCGACAGCTGCACCCCAGTAATTTACTTCTCTCCAGCACATTTAACAGGAAGACTGCTTCCCATTACCCGGGGCAGGGGGTCCGCGCTGACGGCCAGACACCCGGCCAGAGTGCTGGCTTCCCAGTGTGACACCCTCTGCTGCTGGACCCTGCCTACAGGGGCTCCATTCCCAGATCGGCCTGGCACTTCAACTTTCATTTCTGGTGATCAATTGGGTAGTGTCTGGGTATTTAATTACTAAAGTTGGAGTATCTGTTCTGAAGTTATTTGCAAAAAAGTTTTTAAAAGGTAATGCTAGATGCTTCATCCATTCAGCAAAACTACTAAATTATCCACCATCAAATAATTATATCCCCCAGTTGCTTCTAGGATTTATTTTCCACTCATCACCCTTTCATGATTGTTCACTGATCTTTAGAAATACTGGGGGGAACTCTTTAGAAGCTCTCTGTTCCTAATTTTAATGAAAAAATGTATCTATGCCTCTACCTGCACTCTCCAACATTATTTTATTTGTCACATGTTGGACTCAGTAAATGTGTATCTAGATGAAAAGAACATTACCATTATTGTATTGTATTGTATTTAACTTTAGTACGGGAAGGAGCCTGGGCAAGCCCAGCAGCAGAGCTGGCCTCCAGTCAAAGTCCTGAAGTCCTGAAACAGTCAGTATTGCAGCATCATGAGACATTCTTAATCAGGTGGGCCTGCTCTTTTGAAGAGCGTTTAACTGTGCAGGAAACGCAGCGTTCCCTTACTGAAGTCACTAATACAGAAAGAAAATGAATACAAATGTGGAAAATGCTGGCTGACTTATTGAAGATCTGTTCACCAGATGCACAAGACGCAGATATTCAGAAGATGAAAAAAAAAAAAAAAGAAAAAAGTTTCATCTACACAGACTACTGTGTCTGGCGTTTCACAAAATCAATGCATGCCTTTGCCTGTAACCACTCTGTGTCTCATGCACTTTCCTGGACCACCAACAAGGTCTTGCTTGGAGGAGCAGCTCATGGGTGTCCTTCAGCCGCATGACCAGCAAAGGAGCCAATCAGCTGCTGTGCTCCAAACCAAACCACGAGAGGGTCTCTGTGGCATGTCACACATAACATCCATCCGCTCTCCTGAGGCCGACTGGGTCACTGAGCAATGTTCTGGGAACATCACAAAGACGCTGCTCAACTTCTGTCTCTCTCTCTGCCCCTTCATCTCTCCCTCGCTATTTCTACTGGTGTGCCCTCTGCTTTCCCTACCTCTCTCACCCCACCCCTCCTCTCATGAGTTGGAGCCAGCTGAGCATGCTACCCAAATACAACAGTTGTTGCGGCCTTCGTTAGCCTAACGAAGGGGCCGGCTCTTTATACTTGTCAGGGAGCAAATGAGTCAAACAAACAAGGGCCAGGGAAGAGGGGAGGACAAGCGAGCGCTGTTCTGTTGAGCTTCACTGGGTTCTTGGCCGCAGCACTTCCCTGGAAACTAGGGAACCCACAATCTGCCTCTTTGATGTCTGATGATGCTCTGGCTTTGATGGAAACTTTGGAAAAACACACTCGCAAAAAGAAATAACATGCTGCTTGGTCTCTGTGGCCACTAGAGGCCGTAGGCACATTCAAAGTGTGTGGGTGCAGTCTAAAGGATCTAAAAGGGAAGTATCATTTGGGGACGCATAACAACTGGTTATGATAGTAACAACAAAGTTACAGTGCTTTTGCAAGCCTGTACTTGCTATGCGGTCGGTGCATAAGGGCACTGGGTAATGTCCTGCTGGCAGTCTAACTTCTGAATAAATATGCTTCACACTGTCCATACACTCAAACATTTGCATATGCATGTCCAGACGTACGCACAGGCTACCCCTGTCCTACTCGACTGCTTTGTCTTGCATTCCAAAACTGTCCTTCCAAAACAGACAACCAAGATAACAGATACAACAACACATCCCAGGCAGTGTCCACAATCCAGACACATTACTGCAGCACAAGGCTTAAGGAGAAAGTATGAAGGTGTGTCCTACAGAATGAGATCATTTCACTGAGTGCAGCCTGTCTGGAACAAATGCACAGAGCACTCCAAGGCTGAGAATCTGCAGCTCGAATGACAGATCAGCTCTACTGGAGGGTTTACAGGGTACTAAGGGACAATGCATGCTCTACTTTCTTCCGGGGGCCTCCACACAGTTTACAAGTGCATGCTGAACATGACTAATCAAACAGGAATCAAAGAGCAAGAGTGAGTGGCATGGATGTGTTCATCTGACGTGCCAGAGCTGCTGTGCTCTGTGCCTGTGATTGGCTCACAATGAAAACCATTCATCGTGTTCCACCATTAAATGGGCATTAGTACAAGGCACATTTTAACTGTACCTGCTTTTGTTAAGTCCAATACAAATGTATCTTGGTGCCAGACGGTGTCTGTGGAACACACACAAAATGTTGATGGAAATATGGAGGGCTATCTTTTGTAAAACATTAAATTGGTGTTTTGAGTGCACACATGGGAGTAATGAGCATGCTGAACACACTTGGAAGCGGTATAAACCATTTATTATTACGCCCACATGGAGATGTGAGTCACTTGGGTGGTGCCACCACACAAAAAAGCTCCACTCAAGGTGCAACATGGGATGATAGTGGTTGAGTGTGGGCTACCTGGCTGAGGTGATGGACAGCAAGTCAGGGCTACTGCAGGTTCACCTTCTGTGCAGTGGCTCTGGGGCAAAGACTGCATGACAGTGACGCGACACTAAAAGCCTTCCTGTCAAGGAGGCAGGTGGACGCCCTCCAATCAAAACACAGAGGCTGTGGGTGACATTTCACAGGGCACAGCTGCTGGGCTGTGACAGCATGCCAACTCACTATTCCTGAAGGGTTGTTTGTTTAGTGTGTGTATGAGTGTGTGTCACAACTAGAAGGGTGTCATTGCAAGAACTCTGTGTGTGTGTGAGTGTGTTCTACTGCCACACTATGACTGTTTTTCTACCAGTCACTATTTGACTACACTTACAGTTATATTTTACACTGGCTCTTCTTCATAAGCTTTCATTCTTATCGGCACTGCCAAAGGTGTGGAAAAATGGACCTGCGCCAGTTTAGTGTCACAAATGTTACACAGAGAAAGAAACAAGCATCACAAAAAACTGTGATGATGCACACAGACTCATGAATGAATGGCACGTAAGCCCAAACATTTTACTGTTGTGCCTAACAAATGCCATTTTTCTAATGTTCCCTTCCACAGACAGGATGTTCCTGTTCTCGTTTTTCCCTAAAGACAGACACAATAACACAGTTTACCTGTAAAGCCTCTGACACGTGAATTTTGCTTTACGTTTTTTTATGAATAGTTGTAGAAAATCCAAGATTGTGGATTACGTAAACCTCCATATTTATGTAAATTGCTTCCTAACTTTAAAGCACTTGTCTATAGTCACCAGATTATGTAAATGAAACACTACCAGCACCCAACGTTTTATCCTTTCAGTCACTGGAAGGACCAGGGTGTGTCTGCCTGAGACCAACTGAGCCAAACCAGGCTGACCCTTTCGTAAAACAGCAGCCCGTTATGCTCTAAGCCCAAGCCTTGAGGAGGGGGAGCGAGGGCCAACACACCACAGCGGCACACTGTTCCCCCTAGAGTCCCAGGAACTCTCCTACTGACCTGCTCCCATCACCTTATCCCCTGAGTCAGAGTCTTGGTTTCGACTCTTCCAGTAAAAGCCTGGTTCCTTGGCACTGGGCCCGGGAGCCTTCATTGGTTTTGGAGAAGTTCCTTATCCTATTTTGCCCCTGGTGGTGGTGGTGGAGGTGGTGGTGGTGGAGCGGGCTCCGCGAAACAGCCGCAGTTTGAAGGCAGAGTTATTATGCACACATAAAGCTGCTCAAAGCCAGCAGGTATGTGAGGAATGCCTCTTCGTCCAAACAACAGGACTCACGCCCGACACAGAGCCACGCCACGCCACACAGCGCTGTCAGAGCAGCTAAATGGGGGCCCACTGGGGACTCTGCAGCTGGCTGGCTCTTTACATTAGATATGTCGTACAGCCTGTTAAAAAACGGTTAGCCAGTGATCAATCACCTCACACATATGTCAATTGGTTCAAGCATTTCTGCAGCAGTTACAAACAGATGTGCCAATAGTGTACTACAGTAAATCCAAGTACCTCAGGAACGAATGTAATGAGGATTTGAGAAATATATGAACCATTAGAGAAAAATTTCAATTTTCAGAGCGTATTCAATTTATGTCCCAAAACAAGTACAGAAAAACTGCCATGTGCATATATTCTATGAAACCAAGTAACCAAACAGTGTAAATGCAGCTCCCCTACATGTATCAACAAGGGATTTTGAAATATTTGCATAACAAACATATTTTAGGCACTTTGCATATTTGTGTTCTTGGCCAGTTTGGTCAAGCCGCAAGTTTGCACAGTTGGGGTTTCTAGTACACGACGTGATGAGGACTATATTACATCTTGATTGACTTGTAAACGAGTACACAAAAGAAACCATATGACATAAATAATGAGGTGCATGCAGTAGTTATCTTTTTTCACATTGGTTTCAAGCACAATGTAACTGCGCTTCAATCAAAAATTATACTCTTCACAACTGCTGTTAAATCCAACTATATAGGACAGACTTTATCTGTGCATTTACCTCTTTTATGCAGCCATCCCTCCTTGACAATCACCACATTGGTCATGTTGGTGGGCAGGGTGGAGGATCCAGGATTCCCACAGGGAGAGACACAGCTTTGTTTCCCAAGTTTCCTTCACTCAGCCCTGTGCAGGAGCCTGGAGACGGGGTCCTGGGGTTTAAAGCCTCAATGGTGGTTACCTATTAGATGAGAAAGTTGAAAATTGAGGAGAGAGATTTTCTCTACTTGTCTGAATATTAACCCTCAGGTCAACAGTGGAAGAGAGGCAATAGAACTGAGCTTTATGGCCCAGTTAGTGGAGGATATGCTAAAACCGCAGTTTAGTCCCTTTCACATGTGGAACCTGCAACACTGCAAGGTTCAAATATCTGTAAGGCCGTGGTTTTTGGCATTCACAATGAAGTCTCCCCATATTGGAAAATTCCATACACACACACGACACAACCATGCCTGATAGTTTTTTCTACACAAGGCCTGAACAGCAGTGAGCAGTGTTAGAAAACAATGTCATAAAACAGGAAAATTAAGCACTAAATTAAGGATTTTAAAAGGATTTTGCAGTCGCATGGCTGCTCATCCTGATGGTTTAGCCCAGGGGTCAGCAACCTTTACCACTCAAAGAGCCATTTGCACCCGTTTCCCACAGCAAAGAAAACACTGGGAGCCACAAAACCCCTTGCATTTATGAAATCAATGAACTGCAGAGAAAACGAAATTACATTTCTGCATGCAACAAAAACATTTTGAACTCTGAAAAAATGACGTTGGGTTGAAGGTTCTTTCAAGTAAAATAATCAATGTCTATTTGAGTCCTTTTTGCATTTATGAAAAAAAACGGCGAAGTTAAATTATTCACCGGCAGCAAACCAAAAATGCCATCTCTCTGTGTGCTGTCATCCTTTTACCAGCACATGCAGTCAGCTGTCAACCTGACTAATAAAAGGACTATATCACTGAACAATCAAAAAATATGAATATATGCAAAATAATAGGCAATTAAAATTTGTATCATACTTGATTATTTTCTGCTCCTGAACCTCAGCGCACAGCATCTGCACATCAGGGTTGTATGCCGTCACCTTCATCTAAACACAGGACCGTAATCGCACGCGCGATGCTTGCTTTCAATAAAGTTCATGTTGGAGAAAACCTGCTCAAATACATATGTGGATCCAAAGATAGACAGGACTCCAAGTGCAGTCCACAGGGGGCTGCATCAGAGGGATGAAAGAGCTGCACGCGGCTCCGGAGCCGCAGGTTGCTGACCCCTGGTTTAGCCATATGTACGTTTTGGATCTTATTTAGATCTGATCTTATAGTGAATGTCACAACATGTCACAAACATGCGATTTCGTAACTTTATCCATTTTGCTGTATTTTTGTCCTGTTAGCAGGTAGCAACAGAGTTTAAAAATTCAGCAGTTTAGCAGTGGTTGTCTTTGTTTGTGCTGAGGATACCGTAGGATGTGAGTCTCTCAGGGGGATGGCAGGGACTACTATCCCACCTGCAGGTTTGGCTGAAACTTGGACTGGACTGGATGATGGACTTAAGGGCCTGAAAACAAAATGATTTCCCAATCGCCCTGTTCTGAACAGAGCCTTCCCTCAGCTGTATACCACACTGAAGTTCAACATGAACATAAAAGGCACTTGATTACTACTTTTTTGAAAAAAATGTAGACATTGATCATGAAATTCACTGTATCATAAATTTATGACCATTTTTAACTTAAAAAAACATGTAGTACCAAGCAAGGACCAGACACATCAAGGTAATCGACCTTAGCCAATAAACACTGCAGAGAAAACCTTTTGGAAATGTTTTCACAATTTACTCATTCACATCATTTCCTTCTTCTTTCCTTATGCTTAAGGAGTAATTAAATGTGAAATTCATTCCAGATTTGCTGTCTTGCATGTGTGGTAAGGCAGGCCTGGGGGGAAAAAAACAGACAGCCAATTTAATCAACCATTTTTGTTTTAAAACAAAATACAAACTAAGGATGCACTGATCCAATATTGATATGGGGTATCGGTCTGATACTGACTCAAATAGCTGGATTGGGTATCGTGACAATGGAGATGGTCTATTCAATTCAATTCGATGTTTACATCTATGTGTCTCTTTGCTCTAAACATTGCAAAGAATTTTGATTTCTATTCATTTTGAATGTTTTGTTTTTACCAAGTCATGTATTTAAACTACCTGTGTGAGATGTGGATCAATTTATCAAGTTTGTTTGCATTATTTTCTGACTTAATTGGGATTCAATATTTGTTACTCCGTCTTAAAGGTTTAGACTTGTATTTCCTGGAAAATTTTTTAGAAAGTTGCTAGTGAATGATTATTTATTAATTTAAATTTTTATCTGTGCAGTTACATGTTACAGTTTGGTTTAGAAAAGCAGTTTACATCAAGCCTGATGTTACACATAAAAGAAAGTTCCCAGTCTCGTCCATACAGTGAGGCATCCAACGTATTGATCAAACACTATTATAGGAGCGGTACTCAGTACCAGCAGATATCCAGATTCAGGAATCAGAATTGGATCAGAACTGAAAAAAGTAGAACAGTGCATTCCAAATAAATATAGTAAATTAATACAGTTGAGATTAAAATATCATATCACTAGATGAGGACTGTGATGAAGATGACGTTATTTGGTCCAAAGCTCCAGAACAGCTACTGTAATAAATGGACTCTAAGATAAGACTGTTTTGCTAACTGTCAAATGATCAGGATGATTTTACACCACCTGATCACAATATTCAGCTGCTACTGAAAAAAATCATCTGTTTTCCACAATTCCATGACAACTAGGCAAACTCCCATCTGCTGATGAAGATCATATGATATGATTGAAAGCTCCACAACAGCTACAACATGGCCCTCGGGGTGAGATTGTTCTGCTGACAAAATAAACACGTTGTGGGGTGGAGGCACATTGTTTACGGGAAGGATAAATAGATCAAAAAGCTTATAACACAAATAACATTTGTGCACTCTGAGTGTTGCTGTTTTCATTCACACCTGACTTGTGGTGGAAGCATTACAGCAAACCGCCACCACGATGTTCACAGAACAACTCAACAACAACCTAAACACACACGAAACAGAGATGGAAGAAAATGCTGTCACATTTACATAGTAAATGTGTTAAAGGGTCTTCAGAGAGATGTGAGGAAAGTGCAGCATAAAGTGCGTTAAAGAGATCAAGCTGAAGCAATAGCCTTACCTGTTCAAAATCAAGTCAAAACAAATGATAGAAGGCAGGATAAAAGTGCGCTAACAGTCATCTGATAGACCAAATGGGGCTGAATTCCATCACAGACTTATTAGTTATTCAACAACAGCACGTACTAAAAACCTGCAGGCTATCATAACCAAAACGCTTGACCTTTTGATTCATTCAGTGCTTCTTTATGATATAAAGACAGCTTTGAAGGCAGGGCAGAAGCAAAAGAATGATCAATTGCCATGCTTGTTCACACAAATGTCACATACTGTACCAGGCAATCTCTGACTATCGACTGAAATCAATTTGCCTGCTGCTGCTGCTGCTCCGTCAGAGTGAGGCCATCAAAAGAGAGCTCTGTTTGAGTGGCCTCATCCAGCTTACTGGCAGGGACAACAACAGGAAGTGGATGTGACTATTGACAGACTACGAGTCATATCAGTACAGCCCCAGGCTCAAATACATCTGTCAGTGAATGTGCGGTCAACACGCCTTTTACTGACATTCTGCTCACTTCCATCAATGAGCAAAAGTGAGTTTATGAGAGCACGGTTTATTTTTGCTCAGTGTCTTTGTTTATTGCGCTGGGGTTGTGGTGCTTGTGTCACACAGTCGTTGGATGTTGGAAGGATCTTGGAGAGGGATTTGAAAAAAGCAAACTGAGCGCTATTCAAACTAGGGATCACACAAACCGTTGGATCCCTTCGGCATCTTAGTGTGTACTCTGCGACAGAGACACGCACACATTATATACACATTGGGATACATCACACAAACAAACTCGAGCGCACACACCACAGCCAAGAAAGCAACACATGCACAAGACCGGCTCTGGAGCCACAACAGAGCGCTGCTGTTTTAATGGGAGCGACCTGTTGCTACTGCGGCCTGTGTGGAAAAGCTGGGCTGCTGCCAGCGCTGCAGCCAGCAGCCACTGAATGAACCCAGTACCCTGACAGTCGGTCACATGGTCCTCAGGCCTCTGGGCCACCGCCTGCCTGCCTGCCTGCCTGCCTGCCTGCCTGTCGAGCTTTCAATCATTCATCTTTCCTGGCTCCAGCTCCAGGGGCCACCCCATTCAATGCAAATCAGTGTCATGCAGCAAAGATGCTACACACTGAGCCCATCAGTGGGACACAGAGGACAGTCCCATGTCTTTATGGCAGGAAGCAGAAAATCAGGCCGACATCACCACACTACTTCCTTCATCTCAGATCGATAGATACAAGTCTGTTTATGCTCTATTTACTGCTGCTGCTTGGGTAAACAAGCGAGTCGGCAGCTGGTTTTATGGTTACAAATACAGAAAGTTACACTCAAATATTTAAAACCATTAATTGAAATGCGAACATCAAACACGCTCACCTGTTGCTGGAAAACAGTCCCTGAAGCGACGCTTGGTTTGTGTTCAAATGCCACAATGGAACCAGTACGAGTGTGATCTACTTCAGAGTGCCAAGTTCCTCTTTCAAGTTCCCTGAAAACACATTGCTAATGATAAGAATATTGTCAGTAGGTGTAGCTGAATACCAAACCACAGCAACTGTAACCATCAAAGCCGCGCAAACTCACAGCTGTAATCCTGTGATGACATGTAGAACAACCCCTTTATGACTCCTGTTAATGTAATCATTTCTTTGCTGTTCAGACAAGCCATGGACTAAATGATAGATCACAAAGCTGGACTTCTTCAATTATGTACCAGATCATCTAACGACTCATTCTGTCCTTTATAAAAGGATCTGGTTAGCACACACAATGAGACCTCAAAGCTCTGGTCTATCGGTTTGTTGCAAATCAAATGACCTTGCTGCTAATGTGAACGACCAGTAAACTACATGAATGAAACAAGTATTTCAGGCTGTAGCGTTCTCCGTTTCGTGACACAGACTGTGAAAGAGTGTGGTCATGTGATGCTGACGGTGGGCTACCATCATTAGAAGTGTGTCCTCCTCAGTGATTAATGCAGCTAAACTCCTGTGGCGCAGGCAGGGGGACGGGCACAATCAGTCTGCCTGTGTACAGGGACGACGATTTCAAACAACATTCCTCAGATTCTGCATGCAACTGGTGGCACATTTGCGTCAAAGGGGCTGTGAAGGGATTGGGTGGGAGGTGACTGGTATTTTCTAAATAGAACAGGGGGAGCCAAGCAGTCACTGGCTGCATCATTGGGCCAGCTTGTGGCGTCTTCCCTGGGTCACATGGCAAGTCTCCCTGCGTACACACACTGGACAGACAGTAGTCTCATGACCGATAAAAAACATTTTGACACTAAAGGCGTTACGGGCTCAACATGCCCAGGGACAATGTTCTCTTTCCAGACTATACATGCACGTGTAACCCCTGGGAGACAGACACATCAGAAAAGGAAGGATTATCTCAAGTTGGACATCTAAAGCTCTGACTCTTGCATGTCCGTTAAACCTGTGCTGCTCAGATGTGCAGCTAACAAAGCTTTTCATTTTGCCTCCCACCACATCACTCTTCAACAATAAACCTTCTTGACAAAATTCCTGTAGTTATGATTTATGTAGGCGGGATGAGTGAGGACAGTAAAACCTATCACCGAAAACGTTACACACATGCATTTTGCAATTGCACTGATTACAGGGTAGGAAAATAAGAATACAGCGCTACCTTTTCTTTATGACTTCCCTGGTGTCCAAACTTTGGACCTAAAGGTGCCTGGGCCCCATTTTAGGAGCCACGACAGGGTGGCATCAAGTCAACAACAGAGATGGACAAACGTTACGACTTCGCATCACTGAATGTGAACGCACCAGTGCTACAAGCAACAAGCTAGCAGAGCTAACGGCCCAACGTAAAATTACTGTCTGGCAAAACATTTCTCCCTCATACAAATAAACAAACGCGGTGCTAAGTTCATAACAATGAATGAGCCGCTCTTTCGTTGAGCTCATTTGTTTTCATTAGCCTGTTGGGCCGCAAAGTGCAAGCAAAAAGCAACTTTTCTCGTAGAGGTGAACCGTTTAAAGTAACATGACTGCAGATATTTTGGCCTGAGGGCTGTCTCAAAAGTGGTCATTGTCAAAAATGAATGGTTAACATCTACGCTGGGACTCGTTGTCGTTTGTGGGAAAACAACGACGCGTGTAATCCACCACAGGACGTTTGTAAGCTCTTGACTTCGCTGCTAAGTAACTTCTACAGCGAGGTGAAGTCAGGAAAGTACCTCATTTCAGGTTTGCATTTAGCGACAGAAAGGATATGGGGCCTAGCAGGGCAGCTCGGGTGAGAATAACCGCATCCCATGTAAGTACAATGGGGACCTACCCTGTCTAGCTGTCGACCTCTTGTAGTTAACCATGCGAAGGAAGCGCGGACATTTACCTGGACAGGAATTCAACAATGTGTCCGTCTCATTATAGTGAGCTGTTTCGGCGGTATATTAAGTTGATAAGTCCTTCAACAATCTGGACAAAAGTGCTCTCATTTACTCCGTTTCTTTGCCTTTCTTCCACTACACCTCCCAAACGCGCTGTCTGCAATGCCTCTGTGGCAGCTTGCTCTCCCGGGTCCTAAAGCCGACCACTTTATGAGTCACAGTCATAGGAGGTGGAGTAGGCTGTCAGCCTCCCCATTGAAAAAATCCTGCAGTGTGCTATAGGGGCTTATTAGAGGCTGCATGGCCTTGTTGAACTCTGCGTTGAGTTATCTGTGCCGGTGGTCTCCAAAACGAGGTCCCGGGACCTGCAGAGGCCCCTGTAAGCTTTCCAGGGGATCCTCAATACAATGAGGGGTATGTCTGTTTTTCACTTCCTGGAACAATCACATGAAATGTACAAGCCTGACTTTTCTTTTTTCTTTTTCTTTTTTCTTTCTCTCTTTTTTTCTTTTTTCTTTTTTCTTTTTTTTTTTTTTCAGCTGTGCATTCATGATTTAATTCTGGTACCACATGCTGTACTGTGAGTTGTGTGTTGTGGGGGCTGCAACTGATTATTATTTGCATTATTGATTAATCTGCACATCACTTTCTTGATTAAATGTTTGGTCTGTAAAGTGTCAGGAAATTATGAAAATTTGAAAAATGCTCATCACAATTTCCCAGAGCCCAAGCTGTTATTTCAGGCCCAAAACTCTAAAATATTCAGTTTACTATCATAAAAGAAAACTAACAAACTTGCACATTTCAGGAGCTGGAATCAGTGAATTTTGGGTATGAAGTTATTATCAAAATTTATTTCCAATCGAATAATTAGTTATTTGACTAACCAGTTCTGCTCTAGGTGTAATCATATGAAGTGCAATTTACTTATGTCAAAGTAGCAATATGAAAACACCCAAGGCAGCAAGAAAATTGGCCCACATTTTACTAAAACATACAGAGTTCATTTGAAAAATGCTAAATAAAAATATCACCACCGTAAAACAGAGTAGAAAGGAGGGTTTCCAAAAGGTTAAAAATATATATCAGCAAAGAAGTGCATGCAGTGGCTATAGCCTGGTGAATGACACTGTGCAGACTGCGTAATGTCACTTTTGTGGCCTCTGCCTTCAAAGCTTTTTTTGCGGCAAAAAGCAGTTCAAGTAAGTGTTTACTTTTACATTCAAGTGGCTTACCACTTTCTGTTTGTTAAGAGAAAAATGAACAAAAATCATGAAAATAAAAGATTAAAACTCAAAATAACGAATAAAACAATGAAAATACGAAAATAAAAAGTAAAACATTTAAGACAAACGCCAGGCAAATTTAAAGAAGGGGGCTTCAGACAGCCATGAGCAAAGATTTATGCCTCATATAGCTGCTCAAACAGGACCCGGCTTTGCTGCTTGAAAACATTTCAGACATGTAGTGCTGCATACTGCTGTAAAATCATATTAAAATTAAGCTGAAAAACCACCTGGTAACCTTTGTAAGCAGTGTAGGCATGGATGTGATTCTGCTGTCCTTCTGTTGCTTGTCAGTACTTGAACTGCAGGCCTCTGGTAGTTGATTTATGCCTTATTTTTGGAGACACCTGAGTGGAGAATATTATAGCAGTGACGTCTGCCGATGCTAAAAAAGACATTCTTTCACTCTGAGTTGCTGTGAGGGGGAAAGGGGCACTGACATTCCCAATAAAAGGCCATGTATTCCATGAAGTAAGAAAGAAACCTTTAGATTTGTTACTTTATGGCCCCTGGTAAATCCTATTAAATGCACTTTTGCAACCATTGTCCGTTTTTTGGCACTTAAGCAGTTTTATCCTGGTTGAAATGTAAACAAGTTTTTTCTGGAGCTTTCAACCGCGTCACATGTTGGTCTTCATCAGTCGTTGGAGAAAAAACATAACTACTGGATTTGCATATCTCCATCTCCATGATAAAGGAGCGAACATCATTCACAGATGAAGACTAAATAACAGTTGAAAGCAAAAAAAAAACAACAACTAGTGAGCAAACTTTAAATTGAGATTATTTTGTCATTGTTTCCAGGGTCAAGAATGAACTCACGTGTTAATACTTAAAAATGGCATCAGCTGTGCCAACAGGAGGTGCAGCAACATAAAGTTGCATAACATCAGGACAGATATGAAAGAACACGACACGTGTGTCCGGATGAAACTGCAAAAGGGAAGTGTAAAAGCATTAAGATTTATCTGTGAGGTCCAAATAATAACCCTGCTTGTTATTCCAGATGATTTTAGATAAACAGTCATCGACAGACAAAAAAGGGCGCCCAGCTGGAGAGGCAGGAGTTAAACCAGTTTAGGACAGGTACAGACAGGCCGGCGCAGGCAGACTTAAAAGAAGTCAGGGATCCTCTGTATCAAATGAAATGCTCAGATGACTTGGTCTACTTGGCCAAAGGGCCTCATGCATTTTTAAACATTAAGTGTCTCGAAAACTTTTCTCCCAAACAGTTCTATAATATGATTACAGTTACATTTGTGATCTTTTAACAGATTACTTATTTTTCAAGATATGTGAAATCTCTTTTTATCTGTAGGCACAGCATTTAATCTTTATCAGCTTTGGTACAAGTAAAGTGAACTACACACATGCATGCCATAAAAATGCAATGATTTTGAAAGGTTGCATAATAGCTGAAAAATAATGTTTGGAGAGCAGGATAGCAGAGCTGCCAGTGTTCCCTCCGTGATGAAAAACGTATTGGCCTCTGCCCTCCGTCTCTCAGCCTCCTGTTGTCATTTCCCCTCTTTGTCACTTACACTGTAATGTGTTCCTCTCTGCTACTATGTGTCAGCCTTGCCAAGCTGTTCCTGTCATGCAAACAGAGCTGAGTGAGGGTATCCCATATTTTCTGCTGTTGTGTTCAGTTCCTCCTCCTTCTCCTCCTCCTCCTCCCCCTCAGCTGTCTGTGGTCCAGTGATGGGAAGGCATACCCTGTTGTTTTGCAGGTTCAAAGCAACGGTAACAAGATGAAAGAGTCAAAGTGAGTTAATAATGCCTTTCCTGTCAAAGACTCATCTGATCTCGTTTCTTGTCTGCCTGTAGTATCTGTTTGGAATATAGCAAACAGAGGAGAACTTAATGGGCTGTTGAAGGAGAATAGATAACATGTGGTAGCAACAATTAGACACAGAAGGGCAGGAGGGCCATAACAGGGAGGAAGTGGTGGGGGGTCTGACCAAAACGGCATCTCCCGGCAACTGCGGTGCAACGTTGCTACAACTGTCACATTATTTTCCACTATGTGTTATCCACCTGTTCCGCAGCTTTGCCTACAGCACCGGAGATTCAAAGATTTAACGTCAGAGTTTGTTGCATCGTATAAAAGAGTTCCCAGCTATAATATTTGAGTCCCAAATCTTTACAGTCTGCTACCTTCTATCCTGTTAGACCTAAATTCAGATAAGAAAAAAAGCTTGTATAAAAAATACATTTACAGACTGTACAGTGTGTGTCCAATGTGCAAAGTAGTTTGTTCTCCAACAGTTCAAATCTGTGTGTGTGTCTGCAGTACAGAACAGTGCATTGCAGTATATTTACGTAAAGGAGTGTAAAAGACAAACACACATCACAAACCATGGACAAATATATAGGGATACTTCTTTTATTTAACCCGTACAGCAGCTGTAGTGATAAATCAATGCTGTTGAAGAGTAAACCCCACTGACTGCATGACCTCATGCTGTGCAGCCAAATGTTGTTCAAACTCACAAAACTATTTCAAACTCTTCAAGCTTTTCATGTAGTGTAAGTGTTAGGCTGAATTTCGAGGAATTAAGTTCACAAATTAAATAAATAGTTAAATATTCCCATTTAATGGGACAGTGCAGCTGCAAAGAAAATAAATAAATAATAATACAATTTTCAAAAATCATTCATGTATGAACTATTTTGGGGGAAATAAGAGCTGGGACAATGCAGTCATAGATTATAACTTTTCCAACATAAAAACTCATAAGGGTAAATAAAAAGGGGGTAGCTGTATGCCTAGAGCTTCCTCAGACGGACATCTACAACACAACTCAAGTGAGACTTCGGTCCAGCGGGGACAGCGATGTGGTTCAGCTGTGGCTGGATGGCTGGCTGGTTGGCCGGTCAGGCTACACTGGAATGCAGGGTCTTTTGTTTGTCTGAGAGAGGAGTGGGTCAGGGGGAGAATGCCATTGATGATTGCAGAGAGGAAGAAAGAACCTCCAGGAAGTGTTCTCTCTCCCTCTCTCTCTCCCCCCCTCGCTCCCACTCCCATTCTCTCTCCCTCTCTCTCCGTCTCTCTATCTCTTTCTGTGTGTGAGAACCTTCACCGTGCCGAGCCTCTCTCCCTGAGGCCACGGTCCCCAGGCACAACCACTGCTTTGTCTTGCCCTGTGAACACACACCCCTCCTCTACTGGGCGCCTACGTTTGCCAGGGCCAGGGAAACACAGGGCCACTGCTCCTATTCTTATCCACATCGCTGCTCCTGCATGGATGGTGTGTGTGTGTGTGTGTGTCAGTGCTGAATGGTAAATTGTTTTTCATGTGGCACACACACATCTGATGCCTCAGTATAAACATTTACTCTGCTGGTGCTTTGTCGAAAAAAAAGTAAGAAGTTCATCATTTTGTTTCTTGCTCAATACCAATTAAGCTCTTAGACCAAATAAGGCGAGTTTTTTATTTAGGGGGCATGACACTGTCTTGATTATGATCATCTGGACATGACCAGGGTGCAGATGTCCACCCTCTCTAGCAGCAACAGTAACAGCCAGACTAAAAATGGAATAAAGCAGTAAGTGGATAAGAATCTAGCCGGTGGCCCCTTTCGACCAGTGGCTGCCGCCTCCCGTCACATTGCTCATTCCCCTCTGTGTCAGAAGGCTGCGAGGAGCTGCAAATGGCCCTTTCAAAACACACGGCAGCTGGAACACAGGGCAAAGGTGACCGAAGCAGTTGGGGGAGCACAGGGAGGGACAGGAGGAGGAGGAGGAGGGGGCACGAGATGAGCAGCTGCAACCTCGAGCCCCTGTTCCTCCACTGTGCCACCATCTCTAGCTTCAACAATTACAGAACAGACTCCAGAGGCTGTTTTTTTAGAGCCTGAACAAATTTGTGATTTTTTTTTCAAACGTATGGCCCACATAAATCAGCACAATTCCTGTCTTAAGACAATTTAGGCCAAATAAATCACAGCCAGGAGCTGGTGTGGTCTGGGGAAAAACAAAGGCACTGGGTGGTGTGGTGCCAGGGAATTCCACAACCCAAAGCAGGATTAGAGAGAACAGCCCTTAAAAGTTCCCAATAGTCCACTGACCCTCCAAACCACAATGCATGATTTATAATTCTTTGTCTCCGTTTGGATACTTTCACAGATACCAAGTCTCTGTGAACAGAAAGTGTTTCTTTCATCCACGGCAGACGTCACAACCATGGCAAATTTTGGTGAAGCTTGCAGATGAAATTTACATTCTGGATTTAAATGTTCAAAGAGGTTTGGGTGCAAAATGAAAGAACAAACAGGATGTGTTTCTTTAATTAAATAACACATTCAAACTTGAAACTTAAATGACTAAACTGCCTACTTGAAACCATGTTTCCCCCTTTTTTTTCAACTACTGCTCTGTTTGTCCATCCCTTCACTTTGCCACACTTCAGGATTTACCGCACCGAAAGCACAGCCGCTCATGGGAAAGGTGCAATAACAATGTGAAATAAGAAACCAATTGATGTTCCCAGTGTACTCTGCTACTTGCTGCCGCTGTGTGAATTCACGGAGTAGTACAGAACTTATTGTGGCGGCGCGATATCGCGAGACTTGAGCCATGATCAACCTGCTTGACACACAGCAGCGCTGAGTGCAGCCTGCCTTGCCAGGGTCGGACTGAAGCTCAAGAAACGACAAGGAGAAGCGAACATCTGGCCGCACATCATGAAAGGACGCCGGGGCTTCTAGGAGACAACACGACGAACGGGCCGGAACTGAATGTGAGTGCAGTGTTTTTGTGCTTTCGGAGCGGGGAAAGCGAAAGTTAAAGAGTGTCCCCCCTCGCCGCGTCGTTCAGCGCAGTTGGCTTTGCTGCGAGTTCCTCTGCTGTTTAAAAGGCTCCCAGCAATGCGTTTCCCGACACGGACACGGGGCTCGTTTTACTGCGCCTCCGGCTCCCCCGTCTCCCTCTTCTACTTTTCTTTTTCTTTAAAAAAAATGTTACTAATGCGCGCAAAATTGGAGTTATGCACACTGCTCCTGGCGGCATCCAACTTTAATATGCAACCCGTTTGAGGTTTTTCCTGACCATCCAGCCTCTTCTGCTTTGAATTAACCATTTTCAACCAATATTTCACAGTTGTGCGCGTGTCTCATGAGTGCGTAAAAGGGCCACAAAGCCTTTTATTATCGTCCGCGGTTGTCGGCTGCAGTTTTCTTTGGTGATAATTGACCCGATTAAAAGAAAGAGGCAGAAATGCCGCATAATCTTGTGACACTTTTAGATCAATCTCTTTTCCACCCCCCAAGTTGTGCGTCTCGTTTGGACTGCGTAGCCCAGAGTTAACATATGGCATAAAGGGGAGCACAGCTGGAGGTAGCGTTTCCATTGCGGTGATGTCAGAGCAGCTGACTCCACAGCTTGCAGTGTAGTTAGCAAACAGAGCAGCAGTTTACTCACTCTGCGCTGCTCTTATTTTTTTCCACGTTTAGCCTCCTTTGCCCCGACCGACCCGTGGGTACCGTCCCCGGTGCCGCTCGCGTGTTCCGCGAACACCGCCGCTTCGCGTGCGTTCGGAAACGCGCCGGTGCATCACTTTTCGCCACATTTTTTGGAGCCTCGAGAAGTGGGCTGACTACCACAAGCCGGACTGCTCAGGATAATTTGGAGCGTGGATCCGTTTACACCGTGATACATGGGTGGGTGAGCGCAGCGCAGCGTGTTCTGCACCACTGGAAAGAATGTTGGATTTGAATGTTTTCAAGTTGGATAAAGTTATTGACGTACACCCTCGAGTCCATTTGAAATCTTTCTGAATAAAGTTCTGAAATTTGGGAGCGATTTTGTGAACTTGTATTTTCTAACACGACAGGGCTTGAGATCTTATGTGTTTGCTCAGACTTGCAAATCATTTGGGTTATTTTTCTTAAGTTATTCCTCGCGTTCTCCCTGCTGTTGGCGACTTGGTGTTTGCCTCTGATACGCGACGGCGACTCCGCTGTGCCCTCTAAATGGCTTCATTTCGTTTATCCAGTATCCTGTTTTTCCTGTTTTTCACCAGGTTATGAAGGAAGAATGGAGTTCCCAGACCATAGCCGCCAGTTGCTGCAGTGTCTGAGTCAGCAGCGTCACCAAGGTTTCCTCTGTGACTGCACTGTTCTTGTCGGGGAGGCTCGATTCAAAGCGCACAGAGCCGTGCTGGCCTCCTGCAGCATGTACTTCCATCTCTTCTACAGGGACCAGCTGGACAAAAGGGACGTTGTGCATCTCAACAGTGACATTGTGACAGCCCCGGCTTTCAGTCTGCTCCTTGAATTTATGTATGAGGGGAAGTTGGAATTCAGCACTCTCCCGGTGGAGGATGTCCTGGCAGCAGCCAGTTACCTCCACATGTATGATATAGTGAAAGTGTGTAAAGGCAAGCTTAAAGATAAGGAACTCTCCTCTCTGGATGAAAAGATGAGTGAGGATTTGGGACTCGGCTGCCTGGACAGGGAAAACTCCTCAGACAGCGAGCTGCACAGTAAGCAGCTCGTCCGGCGACAGCCCCAGACGCAGTCTCAGGGGCTACACAGGGCCCCCCCGGCAGAAGAGTTTGACATGGACAACAGCGAAGTCAGGCTGGCTGTCACAGATTGTGATAGGTCTACACAGAGCAGGCAGAAGGCAAACGGTCACTCTGGCAGGTCCCCGGACCTTGTAGGTGTCAATTATGTGTCAGCAGAGGCCGAGCCCTGCGTCCAAACAGCTGGAAAAACAAAAGCTGATGTCAGTAGTTCCACCGTATCGCTGTCCCAGAGGTCCCGGGCTTCAGATGACATGGACTGTGCACTGGATTTGTCTTTCAAGCCTCTGTCTAGCAGAGATCCCTTACACCCCTCCTACGTCTCGGGACAGCTGGCCCTCGACAGCCAGCAGCAGGGCACTGAGCCACTTGTTAAAGACGAACACGACTTGCTGTCAGAGCAGGAGGACAGTGAGCCGATGAGCCCTGAGAGCCAGCGCTTTGGGAATAGTGCCAGGAGCTCAGTGGTGACAGGGTTCGCTGCCCTCTTCCCAGGCAACAACGGCTCCACAGCCGCCCTGCTCTCCCAGGAGGAGGACCTGATGGACGAGGAGGGGGAGGCCTGCAGAGGGAGGGAGGGCACCCCAGGCAGGGAGGTAGAGGAGAGGAGGGGGAGGCTGCTGGGGGACAGCGAGGAGGAGGAGGAGGACGACTTGGCCTCTTCAGACATCTCCACCTCCAGCGGGGTGCTCCTGCCCCCGGGGCAACAGGTGTGCGTGTGCCCCCTCTGCAGTAAAGTCTTCCCCAGCCCCCACGTGCTGCAACTGCACCTCAGCTCACACTTCCGCGAGAAGGACGGCGCTCGCTCCAAGCTGTCCCCCGACGGCTCGGTCCCCACCTGCATGCAGTGCAACAAGACCTTCTCCTGCATGTATACCCTGAAGCGCCACGAGCGCACACACTCTGGCGAGAAGCCATACACCTGTGGCCAGTGCGGCAAGAGCTTCCAGTACTCCCATAACTTGAGTCGGCACGCTGTCGTCCACACGCGTGAGAAGCCTCACGCTTGTAAGTGGTGTGAACGGCGCTTCACCCAGTCTGGGGACCTCTACCGCCACATCAGGAAGTTTCACTGTGGCCTTGTCAAGACTCTCGCCATTGGATAAAACACCTCTCAGCAGTGCCATGACATAAGACAGAATGTCTTTTCATATACTGAATACTACTCGGACTGAACAATTTTCTCATTAGCGTACACATGTTGGCAGTTTGTTTGGAGACATATCTGTTGGATTCTACCCCATGTGGCATTTCTCAATTTAAAGATGTAGCAACTTTAAAACTGGAGCTGTTTTCTGTGCAGCACTGTGTCATAGGCATACAATGACGGAGGCGCCCAGGTAGCTCACCTGGTAGAACGTGCGCCCCGTGCCGTAGCGGCCCAGGTGCCGCTGCGTGTAGACCCCCACCTCTTTCCCCTTTCCCTGTCAATAAAGGCAACAAAATAAAAAAGCTCCAAAAAAAAAATAGAAAAAAAAATAGGCATACATGATGGTCAGAGGATGTTAGGTTAAACATGGGTGCTGTGAAACTCGAGCTGGATCTGTGTGGATGGAGGTGAACGAATCAGATGATGCACTTGCTTGTTTCTCTTTTGTTCGTGTCAGCCCGTTGAGTTTATTTGAGCAGTGTATTTGCTGGAAGCATCACATGTTCATCCCCTGCGGGCAAATGGGTGATTGCTAATGCTAACACGTTAATACAATCGTCAGAGTGATTGAGACTTTATTTGTGCACATGGGAGATCAGAACCGTCCGTGAGTAGCAATATATGATTTCTTCTTTAACTCCTACATTATTATTATTATTATTATTATTATTATTTATTTTTTTCGGGGGGGGGGGATTTGTTTAGTCCTTAACAAGTAAACTATCATAAGGCAGCAAAACTAATGAAGTCTGACTACTGGAAGTGTAACTATTTTTTCTTCATGGAAGTAGATTTTTTGTTTGGTTGAAATGAAGTTTGATGTTGTTTATAACAAGAGGCGAGCAGCCGACCATCATATCGCCATATTTCCTTTTTGCCTTGGGGAGAGCTCTTTAGTTGCTAATGTGAGTGAGCACATATTGATGGAATGGCCTTCTAATTGCTACTTAAAAAGAAGTTGTGTAATCAGAGGAGGGGTGGAGAGTAGTTAAAAGCTAATGCCTGTAACACTGGTGCCTACTGAAATTCTTAACACTTCACCTCGTGTACTTACTTAAGCAAGAATGAGATATATTGCCATGCCTTCTTGTCAAATTCAGTGAGTTTTCAGGCCTTTTCAAAAAGAAAAATCTGGATTATACTCCACATACCAGGTGGTAACAAAGGTAATGGTCTACTCTGGAATGCCAGTTGATCCACGAGTGTCCTTAATTAAATCATCGAGAATGTAACAAAAGTATGTAAATCAAGCTCTTGTCAGTTAAAAGTTAAGGTACTCATTTGGGCTGAAAGCAAAGAGGAAATTATCTTGTTATTACCTGGTGTGGCGTTTAGGGCAAACCCTCAGCCGGCAGACAGGTGGACGTTCAGTACTTTGTCGGCGTCTGTTGTTGGCGCTGTTTGTCCGTCAAAGCTGTGCTCCGCGTGCCATTCAGACGGTTCTACTGACTCTTCTGTCTTTGAATTAACCATTTCACATTATCACATCTTCTTACTGTGCGTAAGTTACTACTGATGCAGTTGGAGCCTTTAGTGATGCTGTCGTTGAAAAGAATCTGTGGGCAGGAAATGGATTTTCCTCCATCTGTTCACGTTGATGCTACACAGATTCTCGACGGGGGGGCGTTGGCACTAAAAGTCTGTGATATTTGTCTAATCTGTCCTGAGAAGACTTGATCAGAATTTATTTATTAGTTTGACTTGGTTCAGGGTTTACTGTAGGTGTAGTCCTTATTTCTATAAGCTTAAAAGACATCGCGTCTTGCCTAGCGATCTTGGTACTCATTAACTGGTGTCGGGGCTGTCTGTTCATTTTCTCTGTGCAAGTCGAGTTACTGTAATTGTAATTTAATATACAGTGTAGAAATCTCTGCATTTGAAGATTTGTCACATGGAACATAGAGAAGCACTTGTTTTTAGCATGCATTTAGTTTCAACACTATTGTCTAGGCTGCTATTTCTTACTTTATGTATATTTAATGTAAATATATATTCTATTTATCAAGCAGTTTTTTTTCTGTGTTACCACACATGCAAGGTTGGACAGAGTCAGGTGTCCTATTGAGGCCGCAGTCTCTTCAAGTGTCACGTCTTCCCAAGGGAGTTTGGTTCCTTTCCCATATTCAAGACTCGATTGGACTCACTACAAATCAGAGCAGTTAATACCTCTCTGAGTGCTGTTCTGCCACAGGAGACAGTTGTTCACAAGCGCGGCCACACTGATACGGCATTGGCTACCTATAGAAATGAGACAATAGAGGCATTGTGCCCCCCCTACTGAGTCCCAGGTAGTCCTCAAGGGATCATTGTGTATCTCCCTCCTAGACGTAGGGAGGAAAAGGCAGCGCAAGTCTCTCTTTGCACTTTTCTGTATTGAATGGAGCCATTGGAATGTGAGAAATGTATTTAGCAAAGGGAGACCAAGGACACTGTAAACAGGTGTATTGTTTGGAGGCATCAAAGAACAGCCCCCCAATCCCAGCATGCAATAGATAAATGCTTCATTGTTCCTCTACATGGAGGAGGTACCACAGTGATTTGATTGCACATCTATCAAGAGAATATCAGCATACTCAGAGTATTGTTTTCCACATGCTTGATTTAGGAAGATTGCTGAGATTTACAGTAAAACGTCTGACAACTGTGACGATGGAGGTCAGATGTAGGTGCTGACCACCTCTCCGTTTCACCACACTCTCGTGTTTTTCTTTCTCGTCTTTTACGTTCATCGCCGAGACTCCTTTCAGGACGCAGAAACGAACTCACATGTGATTTCTCTGCATTTGCAATGGGTTTGTCAGAATTGCAAATGGAGGAGCCCGAATTGAGAAGGAAACAGACCATTTCTCTCAGAATTACTGCAGTCGTGTTTTCACCCCCCCCCCCCTCCCTGACCCGGCGGGGCTCGGGTGAACGAGGCCTGTGTGTGATTTGACAAGAAATGTGGTTTGGCTCCCTGTTTACTTGCGCAAAACACTCCTGTCGTTCCAGTTGAATCACTTCGGTTAGTCGTCAGAACAACACTGTAGATATATTTCAGATGCGTAGATGTTGTGTAGTGTTAATAATGTATATTTCAATCAGAACACAGGAATGTAGATTTGGTCACTATTTCAGTTTTTTAAAGGAGCATTTCTTATGTGGTGCAAATTAATTTGATTCTCTAATGTACATGTGTACAGAGGTAGAAAAACTAACGATATGTGAAGAATTGTTTCTTTTTATTGTTTGCAGTCTTTATTTATACCTCCAGGATGATCACCAAATGTGCCTTGTAGACACACGGATAGGTGTTGCATCTGGAGAAGCCCTTTTTCTATATTGTACATTTTGCCCTGGACTGCGGTGGCGAAGTTCCCATCGCAGCAGAGGCCCACTGAAGTGATTCACAACTGTTGTTCCTGTTTTTCTATCATATCAGAAATGTTAAATCAGACAAACTAAAAGTTTAAAGTCCATTTATTTTTGCTGCTTTGCGAGAGATTACGTTGACTTTTTGAGATTTATTTGACCATTTTCGTTGATGTGAATTAATCTGTTGTGGAAGTGTTCAACTGAAGACAAGCATTTTTGTGACTTGGCTGTTAGTAGCCAACACTACTGGGAACTAACAGTCCAGTCCTTAGTTAATGTCACTGTTGAATGTGAAACACTGAGATGTTGATTGTCGACTTCTGTGGAAACAGCGCTACTCTTGATCGAGGGCTATGTTTGCCCAACTCATGCTGTATGATCTTTAAGTCTAAAAAATGACTTTACTGATACTGGAATTTTGTCCTCAGCAGGTTACAACTGTGAAATTGTGTATAATCATGAGAAATATTTATTATTGCCTTTGCTTCTTGTGCAACATTTGACTGTCTCAGTTTTAATTTGGTAAAAAAGAAAAAGAAAAAAGCTTCTAAATGTCAAACGAAAATCTTTTTAATAGAATTTGTAGAAGTGCCATTAGAATTTAATATAATTTTTTAATAAGAAAGGTATATTTTATAGTAATCAATTGCTTCAGTGTTAGTGGTGTAGAGATTAGAGGACAATCTTTATGCAGAATTGACATTGAAATTAGATACTGAGGCAATTTACTTTGATCTATAACTGTATGTGCATTTTCCTTGTTTGCGCTTTTGGAGTGTGCTTGTGTGTGTGTGCCGTGGAAATGTGACAATCTTGATTTAGGTCTTTCGTAAGATTATGCATAGAATTAAATGGAACAACTTTCTTTCTTTGTGTGGATTTGATTCATTCGCTAACTTGTACCGTCACACTGGCTTTCACACCGGTCACGTTATCACTTTCAGACAAAACACTGTTAGTTAGCAAAACGGACCCCGATGCACTGACGACAAAAGAACGTTTTAGGAGAGCCCTCGTCTGACACGCTGCAGCAGCAATCAGCCAGACGGTGTGTGTGGGAAGCACTGCTATGTGTACAGAGACAACAGAAAGTGATAATACTGCTGGTCTTTCAGGCCCGATCCCTCTGAAACCATAAACTAAGCTCAAGGACGGAGCATTTTCAAGATGGGCTCCCATTGTTCCTGACCTGTTGCCAATACTCCCCAAAGGAGATGAACCTGGAATAACAGCTAGTCAAAGCCTTTGTATAATTATTACAAAACTCAACTTGATTATATCTGCTACAGCAAACACACACACACACATTCATTTATTTGTAAGTAAACAAACACATACCAAATAAGTGAGGAACTTCATGCCAATTCACTGGACAATTTCAATGGCGAGAACTTTTAATTATTTCCCCGCTGCACCATGAAAGAAATCCAGCTGCTCTGCTCCGTGATCCCAATGGGGATGTGCTCAGGTTCCCACCACCCTCCCCCCTATCCCAGCTCACCAATTCTGGGAACGCCATATAGACAAGGGCCGCATCCAACGGCCCCCTGCCCCCATCTATCCTACCTCCACCCCCACAGGCCCCAAAACCACGGCCCCAAACCTCGGCCTCATCCCACCACTCTATTGTGTGCGTGGGTAGTAGCTCAGCCAGGCTATTGTCTGGCCCAGCTCCCCAGCACGTACTTTATGCACAAACAGACGACACAGCGGCGCTGGCCAGGCAGCTCCAACATAAAGAAAACAATGTCCTCCCAAGATCATTCATAAACACCCTGAACGGCCCCAGCCAGCTCACAGTAAATAAGGGCCCTCTGCAATGCTGCGACCACCTCGCACTGTAAACATCCACAGCAGCAGGCCTCAGAGCGTTCACTGGCACCAACATCTCACATCTGCCTAACGGGATCCAGGGCTTAAGACTGCCTGGTGTGTGCGCGCAGGGTTCTTATGGACCAAAACCTTCACATGGAAAGTAGGGCCCATGTGATAGGGCTTAGCTGCAGGGTGACGAGCTGGGATATGTGCAGTGTAACTCGATGGTGTAATAAAACATTCCTCTCCGAGGCTCAAAGCCTGGCTCACTTGGCTGTGAGTGGTTTTGCGCGTGTGTGTGTGTTTGTGTGTGTGTGTGTTTAGAGGTACTTGAGAGAAGTTGAGAGGAAAGTTGTAAGTGTCCACCACCTCAACAAGGCCAGCGGTGGGAGCCCTTGACCTCTGAAGGGACGGACTGCCAGGGACAGCTGGTGTGGCCTGTGTTTATTTATTTATTTCTTAACAAAAGACAGGTGGTCACACTTGAAAAGGGCACACAAACACAGTCACACATGCGCTTGTGTACAGACAATGCCCACACACACACACACACACACACAGGTAGATTTCTTTTTCTCTCTCCACACGCATATGGTTATCATCCACTTAAATTTGGAGGAGCCATTCTTTTGACTTTCAGAAAATCCAAATCACATTGCACCCGAGAATAAAGAAATTAATTTTGAATTGTTAATATAATAGCTAGGTGTAAAACAAACAGGAAAAAAGACAACTTGACAGACTACATCTACGTTTGAAGCAGCATTTAAGTTCTTAACCACAATCTAAAGCTACAGTCTGAACCGGATATACAACATATCAACTACAACTACAAGTGCATAAATACATATCAACTAGTGCTCCCACACTGGGTTTGCCTTTTTTGGAGTGGCTCGCCCTGACAGTGCCAAGACAGTGTGTCCTTGGTCCACTGTACAGCTGTCACTTACTCGCACTCGTTGACGCATATTTATAGCAGCAGCATCATTGGGCTCCACGCTCGCCACACTCAGACCACAGCTGGTCCCCGAAAGAATGGGTGAAAGACAAAGCCACGTGCTCCCGCTGGCCGACTGCAGTTGGTCCTGTCTGGAGCGCTGTGGGTGATTATGCGGCCCCCTTCTCCTTCGCAGACACCCAGCCATACGTGTAGGCTACTGGGGAGAAGTTGAAGACCATTTGTGTGTGTGTGTGTGTGTGTGTGTGTGTGTGTGTGTGTGTGTGTGTGTGTGTGAGTGTGGCACGCTGCGACCCTTTTCTTCCCCTTCGGGTGTCACGGATGGGGATGTGCTGAAAACCTTGGCAGCTGCACTCTCTTGTTTTGAAGGTACATAAACACATCACATCATTATGGAGTTAACCGAGTGCGGAGGGCTCCGTCCTAATAAGTCAATTAAGAATACGGTAAATGACTGAGTAATTGAGTCTGAAGTCCAAGTGAATGGTGTTTGTTTTTCACTCAGATTTGAGAGAGGGATTAGACAGGCAAGACAGATATCACCAATACTATTTGCTCTGAGTGTTGAGGCAATAACTAAGATTAAAGTGATAAAGCTGGATGAGTCATGAGATTGTGTTCTTTGCAGACGACACGCTTTTCTCCGCTGTCATTCATGAGAGCATTATTCACTTTCTTCTAGATACAAATTTAGTAAAGGGATGTCTGATGCTGTGATGGATCACAGGATAATGAGGTGACCTTTTGATGGTTGAAACAGGGCTTCAGATATCTGTGGGTCACTCTGACTCATAATTCCTGACAGCGTTACTCAGCTGGTTAAAACAAACTCATCTCCCAGGTCATGGAGGACTGGAGGACATTAGTTAAGACAACAGAGATGACTCAAGATTCTTTTGTAGCGGTAACCATACGTGTGCAAAACATTCGACTGACTTATAAGAGTCATTCAGCAAAAGAATAAATTCACAGTTCAGTTTTAAAAGTGCTCATGCACAAATATACACGTCGTCAAAAAAGTTATTATTAGGCTGCACAGCTCAGAGTTCTGGTAACATGGATTCAATCAAACATAAAGCGAAGATGCATCATTAGATATTTGCTATTTCATTAGTAATTTTAACTTATGACAGTGAATATAACACACTCTGTTGGGGATGTTGTGGGTTACGATTTGATTTCACATTTTTAAGAGAGGAATAAAACACGAGGGTCACGGAAATGAGACGATTTCAAAAATCTAATTATCATTTGAATCATGTCGTTTAATTTTAGGGAGCTTTTGTTTTAGGGATGCAACTAACAATTATTTTCATCATCGATTATTTTTTACAGTCAATCAGTCTACGAAAATTACACACAAACTAGTGGAAAGAAGAGTCCCAGGTAAATGTTTTGTTCAACCAATAGTCTAAACTCCAAAGAGTCACTTTACACTGATGCAAAACAGAGAAAAATCAGCCAGTTCCTGTAAGCAAGGGCGGATATTTAGCATTTTTTCTTGATAAATGATTTTAGGCAACACATCCATTATCAGAATAGTTGTCGTATTCAGAGCTATGGATATCTCTGCTGAATTCCATGAGCCAATGAACGTATCTTTAATACAGGCAAAAAAAAAAGTTTACAATTCAGAAAGTGAATGTCTTCCTGTCGAGTGTTTCATGTCCACCTCTGATTTCCTTAAAGCCTTATCAAGAAATGTGCAGACAACTTGACGCCTGGCTTGCCAGCAGCTGTCTGTTCACTCAGCCAGAAATCAAGCGGTGCTCGCGGACACCAACTGCAGCGCTCCCCAAAGACTGGAGCCACAACTGGCCCGCTGAGCAGGGGATGTGACTCACACAGCTCATGGGCGCGTTTGCAGCAAGCTTCAGGATGTGCACTCATCCAAGCTAATATCTATAAGACCATGTCATGTGGTAGATTTCTATAAAGCAGTGCTGAGGACTTCTGCCACCAAGAACAATTACTCACTCTGAACAATACCTGACCCTGAAACCAGTCCTCATCAGTGACGAGCAGCAGCCAACAGAAAGTGATGACTGCACCTCAAGGTCATGTCCAGCAAGGATAATGTAGCCAAATTGTCTGCAGCAAAGCCCTGGTTCTGTTCAACCTCTGGGTCTTCTGTTTTCAGTAAACACATTTGAAAGCAGATTGTCAAGGTCAGTCTAGACCGGCTGGATCAGAATTTCATTTTCTTTGCCGAGCCAAAACTTTGATACTTAAACTGAAAGGTTGCAAATGTGCTTTTTTTAGCACAGTGAGATAAATGTGTCCATCCAGTGTACAAGCAGGGTTGTGTATTATTCTGAACAGGGTCCAGACTGACATCCCTCAACTGAGTCCTTGAAGTGTGCTGCCACCTGCTGACACTTCTACGACACAGGATGATAGTTGGGTCACCTTTTAGCTAATTTGCAGATTTTTGTTCAACTGTGCCATTTTGATTCCGGTATTAATCAAAAATTACTGAACCCCACCCCTTTAATTAATCAATGACAGAAATGAAAAATTAATGAAAAAAAAAAACAAAAAACAACATATTCAACTATCAAAAGTGTTCCAAGTTTATTTCACTTTTGGAATGCAATACAAATATACAAGAAAACATTCAGATCACATAAAAAAAAATCACAGGTGTAAAATGCAGTGTTAGTAATATCTCATGTGAGGCAACTAAATATGTTCAAAGAAACTCCTCTTCCTTTACGTCGAGCAACTGCAGCACAGTATTTCATCATATCGCCCGCTGTAACTGTGGAGCAAAGAAAATATTACAAGACAATCGTAGTTGGCTTGGTTATTCAAGTATCCAACTGTCTTTACACAACATACAATAAATCTACAGGTCTTTTTGATGCAGTGATGTTAATGCACACGAACTACAGTACTGCAGTTCAGAGTGCACCCATAGTACAAGTACCCAACATCTCATATAAACATGTCTTTAATACCACAGGAAGTGATTGATTTTTCGGGTGGTCTTGATTTAAAGGGATCAAATGATATTTTGAAGCTGGGATGACTGGGGGGAGGCCAATATGGCCACTATGTTCCAGCCCACATTAACTGATAAGAACTGTGTATTGAATGAGCCATAACACAAATTCAGCTGCAGAAGAAGTGAAGCTTGACAGTTTCAGCCGTGTCAATTTTAAGTGACAAAAAATGTTTAAATGCCACCGTCATGATCATTTTGGATAACTGAGTGAAAAGGAAATCAATCTTGGACTTACTCTATGATGGTGCAGATAGAGCAGCAGAGGCTGGAGCAGCTGGAGCATTGTTGGGTACAGGAGGAACAGGCGAGACGGTCACATTGGGAGCATGGCGCCCTGGAGCCCTGGTTCTTCTGACACACACAGCAGCCTGTAGGAGCCACTGCCACACCTACACACAAAGCACACATCCACACAGCACACTGGATCAGCATGGAGCAAAACACTGAAGTTTGAAAAGCAACTAAACGTAGCATCCAAATCTGTGACAACCCTGACATCTGCTGGTGAAAAGCATGAACTGAACTAAACATCGGCTTGATTTTGGCCTGGGACTGAGGTGACTTGTTGTGCTCTGACCTGTGTCCGTCCCATTTATAAAGATATACCCAGTAATGTGTGCCAGATCCTTGTTGCCCAGTACTCAGGAAATGCTGTGTCACCAGGAAACATTCAGCGTGCATTTGTGTGTGGGTGGTCATTTAAGGATAGCTTAATATTCAAGACCATCTTGAAACAGTACTCACACACCCACCTACACTTTTTGGCGCAATCTTCATTCCTGTTCACACTGGCCACACATACTGTATAGCAGATCCAAATAAAGTTGTTTTTCCTCATAATTACAATCATTTGGAAATCTCCCTTTTGAGCTTCCCTAGACAATGTTTCCATGCTGCGCTGCAGTGGAGTTATATTAATACAAAGTTATCCACTTGATTTTTCTACTGAGTGCTGAGGCATCATATTAGCTTCATCTGAAATTTGGAACTAATTTTTTATACAGAAACAGAATAGTGGATTTTGTCCACCCCATCACTGTTCCAAACAGGTGTTTTTGGAGCGTTCCATAACTTTCCTAATCTTTTGTTGCTCCTGTCCCAACTTGTTTGAAATGTGTTGCTGCCTTCAAATTAAGAAAAGTAGATATTTACAAATATCAACTGATGATGAGGTAAAACATTAAATATACAATATATTGACTTCTATACTGTTTTCAATTTGAGTATATGTCAAAAAGGATCCAAAAATTGCATTCTGTTTCATGTTTTATACAGCATCCAGACTTCACTGGAACTGGAATTGTATTACATGGCCTAGATCACATGACCACAGCCACATAAAAAACTGAAGTTATGCAAGTATATTTAAGATCGTCTTGGTCCATGTTTTCCATGAAGTATTAGAGGACAACTTGTACTCTAAACTCATGTACTGGTATTTGCTGAATGCACCCTTAGTGTTTGACTTTGTGAGGTCTTATTTGGGGAGAAGCAGGTTTAGTGAGTGCTTCAGGTTTGGCGAGAAACTTGAAGTGCTTCAGACACTCCAAAGGATCCACATTCATTGGCTGTGTCAGCATGCTTTGGAGGACCCACC
This sequence comes from Chelmon rostratus, assembly GCF_017976325.1. Taxonomy (NCBI): domain Eukaryota; kingdom Metazoa; phylum Chordata; class Actinopteri; order Chaetodontiformes; family Chaetodontidae; genus Chelmon; species Chelmon rostratus. Next base: position 16,280,349 of record NC_055672.1, on the reverse strand, counting down.
TCATCTCACCTCTACTATGCTTTTATCAGTAGATGTCGCTGTTGTCACATATTTTGGAACTTCATTTACTCCTTTAGTGTTGACTGAAGTTTTCTCTTCCAAATGTGGACCTCACCCAAATGTGGTTTTGGGAGTTAGAGTAAGCTCCTGCCTCCTGCACTGTGATACCTTACAGAGGACAGGTAGTTGTAAAATGGATGGATGACTTGTTTGCAGGCTGCAATCGTCGATCACTAGTAGAAGAGGTCACTCGCATTAAATCCGTTGTTGTAGATGCAAGGTCCTGTTGCTTGACACTTCAGAACTGGATTTTCATGCTGTGTCTTTCAGTGATGGTATTTCTGAGTGTGTCAACATATTATACTCAAAATATATCTCGACTACAGCTATCAGTTCATACGCACCTTGTGCAGTGTTTGTTCTGGTCAGTCTACCATCATGTCCAATCAATGTCTGTCCTCTTAGCAGTGTCTGGCTGCATGCAGGTGTCTCAGCTTGTCCAGTGGACTGCATGTCGGTGCACGTCTCCTTTCCAGTCCACATTTTGCCCATCACAGCTTTGGCACCGTTGAAGAGTAAGTTCTTCGTCTTTTCTGGGGGAGAAAGAAGACCCACACACGTAAAGTTTCATGTGACCAACTTATTTGACCACCCTGAGGTAAACTGGGGCTGTCGTTTACACACACATTAAAGTCTGTCTGACTGCACTGTGGGAGGTCAAAGGCCAGCTGGTACTAATGTCAAATAGACCATGAATACCTCGTTCAGTAGTCGCTACACTTTACGCAACTTTTTTAAATGTCAAGAGGTCCAACTATTGAGATCACGAGGTGTACACGGCTAGTCTTTTTAGGATAAGGCACAAATGCACTTACATTACCTAATGTGACTACTTTATGAACGTAAAGAGGTGTGTTTCTATCCAGCGACTGCCGCGCAAACACAACTAGCAAATTTGGGCAAAGGCGAAGCTAACATTAACGCTGGCTAACATTGCAAGGCAGCTATATATCTACCAAGTACCTACCGTGGATTTCTTGCCTGTATTTGTACCCAAACACGCCATAATTATTCAATTCTTGCTGTCCGATGTGTATTTTGTACTGGGAAGAGAAGGTTTCCGAAAACGGACAAGCTCGTTTCGGCATTTTAGCTTTCAGAAAAGTCCCACCGTTATCTTGTAGACTTCCACACTTGTTTGTTGCGGCAAAAATGCTAGCGAGGCAAAGGGGAGCCAATCACACACATCTTTTATTGTCATGTGAGAGCTCAGAGCCAATCCTACAACTGATCTCCTATCACGTGATGTTCAGTTCCATGACAAACTTCATCCACAATGTGATGCCTTCACTGGCTGTCGCCAATTTTGTATTTACTGTTTATAAATTTCAGAAATTAAAAGCTAGAGATTGGTGGAACGCAAAAGTTCATGAGACACAATTACAGCCCAGGACAGGACGAAAACGTTTTTTAAATATCAAAAGCGTGAAGTAATGGGTGCTTTATATTCTCTATATCACACTTAAAATGACTTAAAGGAGTACATGAGATGTTTTTTCCTTTTGATTAAATGACTTAAAGTAATGATCAACACATTCCCAATACACACAATTCTAACAGTTCATGGTTTATGAACAATCAAAAGGTAATGTTTACTTTGCAGACTGTCAAGCTGGGCTCTATAAATCAAATCAGTATGATGAATTATATACAGGGCATCCACATTGGATCTATTTGCTTTTATCTGAAAAGGTTTATCCTGGTTTCATTGGTGATGCAGCCATAGATTGACAGGTAGCTTATGATTAAATCTAACCACTGCAATAATAAAAGTTTGCAACAGAACAAATATAGCCAACACTACTCAAATGTTACATGGGTGTTTATTTATTAGCTAGTGGAGCAGGTCATTATAAGTGATGAAAAATGCCACAACATGCCACTTTGTCTGTGCTTCCATTACGAGGAGATAAAGGTTTCCCTTCAGAACATCTGGATCATGCATTCTCTGGACTTTCCAACACCAACCCACTTGACTAAAGAGAGAGAGAAATGGAGAAAAAGATTAGCGAAGTTGACAAAGAATTCATAACCATTTATATTGGAAAAAGCTCTTTCTGAGAAGTGAAATCGTTCCGCCTAGTTGATATCATGCATTACTGTGATTTCAGGGGAAATGTTGACAATTTTGTAGTCTTTCATACTGAGTGTGCTCTGCAAAGTAAATTAAGACATGCACGTTTGTTATTTTGTGTCAAACATACTGGGAACTCCAATGTGGTTCTCAATGAAGCGGATGTAGTTCTGTGCCTTGGCTGGGAGGTCGCTCCACTTCCTGGCTGCAGACGTGTCCGTCTTCCAACCAGGGAAGGTCTCATACTCAACCTCCACGTTCTGCAAAACGTCCATGTTGGCTATGATTGAAAGAAAACAATCATCACCAATCTTTAAATCAATGTTAACTGTCATCAAACAAAGCAGATGGGTTTGTTAGTCTCTACTGCATATCAAGATTCTTCTTTATTGTCATTGAGAATGACATGTCAATGAAATTTGCAGTGTATCTGCGTGTCTTCTGTTAAATCACCTGGGAAATGGGGAATTCTTTTTCCATTGAGTTTGTAGGCGACTCCAACTTTAATTTCATCCAGAACATCCAGAATGTCAAGTTTTGTCAAAGCAATGCTGTTGGATGAGTAACATGTCATACGAGAACTTTTTAGCATGTGCTGTTTATTCATTATTGTAATGTAATTTCTGATGGTGCATTAAAAAAGCATCCTGGTGGGGCAAATGTGCTTCAATAGCCAAACATAACCACAAAAACTGCTGTAGTCACTCACGCGGTGAATCCATTAATCATGTGAGCGTATCTGACGATGACAAGATCCAACCAGCCGCAACGTCGCTTCCTTCCTGTGGTCACACCCACCTCATGACCCCTCGTCTGCAGCAGCTCTCCCACCGCCTGCAGCAAACAGGGGAAAAAAAAGCAGACCTACCTGTTACTTAATTATTCATGACCTCAATAATAATCCCACAGAGAGCTGAAAACATGCAACGAGTGCACTAGATTTACACACAGCTGAGTACAATAAAACATCACATGAGGCTTGGTGGATAAAGTTTTAACATCCTGACCTATGCTCCTATGGTCAGCTCCCGTGACAAGTAACATAACCCCAGCTCACACAGTAAATATATCCTGAACCTGGCCCTAAATTTATCCCTGTGAACATGTGATCTGTATAAGAGGTAAAGAGTGTTTGAGGCCGTCTCTCACAAAATTTGACAGCTGCACTCAGCCAAAGAACAGCCCCACCCCTCCACCGCCTGTGTGTCAGCCACATGATCACAAACAAAATGTACATGTCAAGTGACAAGTGTCTCTATGCATACGATGTGAAGGATGGGAAAGCAAGGACGACGTGACAACATCTAGTTTACACGTCCCAGTGTCATCTCACTAATTCACTTAAGCGATATCAAGCTCTTACGTTGAGTTGTTCTGTGGGGAAAGCGCCGATTCCCACTCTGGTGGTGTAGGCCTTTGATACACCGAACACGTCTCCAATATTCAGAGGGGGGATGCCGAGACCAGTGCACGCCCCACCCACAGTGCAGTTTGATGATGTCACAAAAGGATATGTGCCTGAGGAGAATCGTTTCATGTGTTACTACAGCACGGAACCCAAACACATCGCGCACAGCATGCATTTCTTTTTAGCTCTGCTGACCCTACCAAAGTCAATGTCAAGGAGAGCAGCATTGGCCCCTTCAACCAGAATTTTCTTTGGAGGTCCATGAAGAGCTTCATACATGTAATAGACCCCATCTCTGACCATCGGCCGCAATCTCTCAGCGTATTCCTGCACAAGGTAAAGAGATGGGGATGAGTTTTTTCTTGTTGGAGGCGACGGCAGTAGTTCTTATGTTAGTGTTTACCTTGAGTTTTTTCAGTTGGTCCTCAACATCAACTGTCAAGGATGGATACATGGATTGGTACTGGTGGACGAGGTTCTTGAATCTGAAAGGAGAGGAAACCCAGAATCATGTAACGTTATAGTATTGGTCTTGGAAAGTACCCTTATGTCCCATGATCCCAACCTCATGGAGAAGTCCTTAAAGTCGCCCAGGAGGTCACACACACGCAGGCCAGTGCGAGATGCTTTGCTGGAGTATGCGGGTCCGATACCCTTCTTGGTCGTTCCAATGCTGTTATCATGCAACACAAGCAAAGGAAACTGATGAAATAGAGCGTTGAATGAGTGGAGGTTTGTACTGACTGTGCTGTGGCGTGTTATCGTTCCACACAATGTTGGCAGGTCTGGCTCACTCTCAGCCCTCTGCCTGCCCTTCCCTAACCCTTACTTCTTTCCTTCTTGTGCTTGTCTTTCAGTCTCCTGAAGGCCATCGACAACCTGATGGAAATCAAACACTGCCGAGGGACAGCAAACAAATCAATAAAAGACAACCTTCACACAAAAACATATGGTTTATGCAGGCTGTACACACCAAGGTGAGCTCTGTCTGAGACAATTAGTCTCTTCTCCCAGCCTTTCAGACCTGGTCAGGGAACAGAAATCACAGCTGTGTGAGCATACACTCATCGTAATTTACACTAGTGCATGTTGTGTGAATTGTATTTTTTTCTTTAAATACCTTTCTTCTCATTTTTATCGCCTTCCTCAAACAAGCCAGGAAGATGTATTACCACTCCATTTCCTACAAGGGCAGAGGAGGAGGGACATGTACACTCATCTGCACATATCTTCTATCATGACTGCTGTCACTGTAAAGCTGAAAACTAGAGCCTTTACCAATGAGTGACGTGCTTTTGGGGTTGATGATTCCACTGGGGAGAAGGTGGAAGTCATACTCCTTGCCGTCTACCACCACTGTATGTCCTGCATTGTTGCCCCCCTGAAAATCAAAGCAAGGTACACATTATGTCCACAGTTTATACTGTCATTATTTTCATGACGATCTCATCAAATGCAGTATGATGTTAACACCCAAGACCACCCCCGAAGATTCGGGGACACACACGTCTCATGTTATTTTCGTGAGACAGTGATAAGCCACCCTCTTCCCAATTCAGAGCTTTTCCAGCACCTATTTTAACAGACTTGGCCGGTGCTGGTGGATCCCCGGCTAAGACCTGGCCTTCTCACATATCCAGCCACCCTGAGAATGTGACCTCGCTCTAGCCTGGTGGGTGGGGCTCTCAAGCCTCCAGAACACAGGGTGCCAGCCCTGTCAGTGGAGAAAGTACAACACAGCAACTGTTGGCAGGTTTCAGTGTGTGTCCCGGCACTGGAGTGACCTCTGAGCTCAGACCAGAGGGTTATGTGTCTTATGAAAGCACACAGAAACTGACCTCTCTGGACATGTTTTTTTTATTTTGAATTCAACCATCTCAAATCCAATCTTTTCCTCCCATAATCTCTTTGTGATCAGCTGGATGAGCAACTTTAAAATAAGGTTTATTGGTGGGTAGAAGAATTAACAGATAAACCAGCCTTATAAGTTCCACTTGTTGGTCATAAAATGAGGACTAGACATTTTAGATCTGTAAAATGTTTTGAACCACAATTCCCTTATTCCATCATTTAAATCCTTGAGTGCACCGTTTCCAAAACTACAGTACATGCTCCATATGGTTTATTGTAATAGTGAAGCAGGTTTCCCAGCTAATAGACACCATGTTCCGATGAGTATTCCCCAAATCACAGAGGTGCAAGTGTTCTCACCCGGAGCACCTGTTGCGCTCCACCAGGCCACCCACCAAGTGACAGATCCCGTTGAAATGTTATGAATTCATAGAAAAAACGGCCCAGATCACGAATCCAACCATTTACCTGACATCTGCACACGACGTCAGCTTCAGTCGCCAACAAATCGACGACTTTCCCTTTGCCCTCGTCTCCCCATTGCGCGCCGAGCACCACCGTCGCTTTGTTCCAGGCGTCGTTGCGCGATCGCTTCTGTCCGGTCGCGGCGGGTTGATTCGTGTTTTTGTGGTCTTTCGCCGACCAGGTGAGCGACATGACGGCGGTGGCTTAACTCCGGCCGCCTCAAGAAGACTGTGCCTGCAAGAGCGGCATTGCCATATCTGTAACTTCATAGCCGATGATGTCAGAGCCAGACGCGCAGGGCTGCGTAGCTGTGCTCTGGCGAGTTGTCTCCAAGGCGGTGGAAGCAACGAGAAAACAGCCTTCACACAACAGCCACAGGGATGTATGGCGACAGATGCACCCTTTTGTGACATTTACTGTGTGTAGCCTGCATAGTAAAGCTTTCTGTTTGCCTCATCCGTGTGAAAGAGTTGATTAAAAACAGCTGAACAGTAAATCCACTTTTATTAAAATATTAACATTCAAAGTTACAATCCATTAAATGCTCTCCTTAGATTTCCTGTTAGAGATCATCTGGCTAGTGAAGAGAGAAATGAAGACACTGGTTTCAAGCTGTTTTGTTTTGATCAGTTACATACCTTGCACCAAAACACTGCATTTTTCTTTCTATAGGTGCTCAACAGTAAAGAGTGTATACAGTAGCAAAACACAGTCACTGCATATTACAACAAGTGTACAAAACATATAAAGCATATTCAACTCTTTTGAATAGTTCTGAATCAAAACCACTCATACACACAAAAACTACAACTCATTTACATAAAGTGACACGATAACATTCATGCTTTGAAGATGGCAGCATTAGATGCGTTTCCTCTTCTTGGTCTCAAATCATTGCAAAAGGAAGACCTCTGCATCCTCTTGAAGGAGTCAATATTCATGTAGTCTCACAATATAAAACACACTTCAGTCCTTCCAGTTCAGAACGCCTGTGGGAAATTAACATTTTCTTCTTCCTCTTGATTTCCTCTTTCTCGAGTCACCTAGGAAAACAAAGACTAAAATGAATTTGAAAATCAAAATACATCTAAATAAAACACTTTAATACCTCTTAAAGTTATTATATCTATATCTTGCAGGCATGGCTACATCAGCTTTAAAATGTTTAACTTTTTTGTGGTAAAAACATCTTTAATGCATTTACATCACATCCAGTACAGTAGGTCTATCTTTCATCAAAGTCAGATTAATGAAGCACAGTTTACAGGAAGCACACTAGACCGTGTTAGTAGGTTAAACAGTCCCAGCTGCAGATTTGGGGAATGGACAAGAAAATATGGAAGGAGAGACACAAAACTGACAGCTGTCATGAAATTACTCAGTCCACAATGACTTCACAAAGACTTCACAAAACTGCAAGGCTGTTTGAGGCCAGAACACTGATGTTAGATAAGGTAACTACTTATTAAAGAGGTTTAATTGCTGTATATGATCACACTTTTCAGATTAGTCTCCACCCTGGTTTAATATACATTTAAAACCACCTCAAGACACATTTGGTTAAATGCTGTTAGAGATTTTGGGCCTGACCACCACTGAGCTGGAAAAGTGTTAAAGTGAGAGCAAGTGGTAAAAAGCTGGACAACAGAGACAAATGAGATCCGGATTCCAGTAAGACCGACAAATGACGTGTTATTTTGGACGAAGCTTCGACGGTGACTGAATTCATTAGGATGATGTTCCCGCTTACAGTTTGCCAGCCCATCGATTTGACCTACCTCACTGCAACACACAGCCTTTTTTATGCTTAGTGTGTCCTTTCCCACTGTTACCTTGTGTATCAGAGAGTCAGAACGGAAAACAGAGCATTCAACCAAACTGACCATGTTTAAATCCAGTCAACATTGAATCTGCAAATCAACACTCTTTAATAAAAAGCATATTATCATACAAAATACTTACGAACAAACACTAAAAATGCCCATGCATTAAAATGTAAAGTGTTAAATGAAATAAAAACAAAACAAATAAGGGTTTTGCTTTAAGACAAATCAAGAGACTAGCATTCCAAACATGATCTTTATTTAAGTTAATAGATAGATTACCTTGAGTACTCTTCTTTTTGTTTCGCTTAAAAATGCTCTGCCGTTTCTTTGGTTCGGGCTGAAGGGATGGAGGCACCTCTTCAGACACTGATGGCAGATCTTCTGACTGCAGTCCATCTGGGACGTCCCACCCCTCGATGCTCTCACTGAGTGTAGTCACATTGTGCTTTGGGTCCAAACGTTTAGAACTATCCTTGACCTCATCTTGGCCTGGAGTTTTTACACTGATGCTTTCCTGCTCGTCTCCATCTCTCTCTTGTTCTACAGTCTCTGTTAAATGGCTTATTTTATCACTAGTTTCCCCTTTCACACCTCCTGTTTTATGGCTTTCGCTACTCTGTGTCAAATTGTCTGTATTAGGTAAAGGGCTTTCCTTGATCTGAACATTCACACTAATGTCTGCTGGCTCCTCGGGTGTCAGCTTCTCAGGTACCAGGCTGGAAGTGCCATCTAATACGGCCTCTAGCAGGTCCAAGTCAGAGAGGGAAGATGGGCTGAGTGCGCTGCTCTCAGTTGAATCCAATGAAAAGCCGTTTGTGGGGAGAGATGGTTGGTGCTCTGCTTCAACCTGAGGCTGAGTTTGAGTCGTATCCAGCGAAGATGCCACAGGTTTCTGTGGGTGTTGCCCATCCTGCAGCGACGCAGGTCTTTCTTGGGGTGCCTGCGTTGTCGTGGCTGCTTCTCCTGGGAGTGTGTTGGGAGGTACAGCTGGTCCATCTTGCACCGAACTTCTCGGCGCTGGTGGAGTCTCTTCTGATGGGCTGATGAAGCCGTTCACTTCGCCTGTGCTGGGCGGGTGACCCTCGGTCTGAGGTTTGGTAGGAGCGGAAATGGTGGCCATTTCTGCGGCTTCTTCGCCTACAGGCTTCACACTTGATCCTGAGCGGGAGAAGGAAGTAGTGTTGATGGTGAAGGTATGTGCACTGAAACCATTATCTTTGAAACAGAATGATATTTCACAGAGAGCAAAGATGCATGAAAATAAAATGCTAATGCAGCTCGGCAAAGCAGCGAAGTGATGGAGCTAGCGTAGGATAGATGGCAACTGGGTGTTAAAAGCACAAAACGAGCAGAGATAAAGCAGAAAGGCTGTGTTGTAGCTCGCAGTTAAGTGGCTCAGGAGCGGAGCTAGGAACTGTGGATGGGGGCCACAGTCTCTTGTCCTTACCAGATGGGTAGGTATCCCTACGCATTTCACTAGAAGGGAGGCTTTCCGAATCGCACCTTGGCCTGGTCTTTCTAAGGCTGAAACCTTTCCTGATATCCGCCAGGAGGTGGTCGATGATGCAACCGTCTTCCTGTGGAACAACGCCTCTCTTGACTGGTAAAAGAGAGGTAAAAAGATTGCTTCAAACACACGCTCGAGTCAAATGACACTGTGCTTTGGAACTGCTAGTGCAGTGAAAGAAAGGAAGGGCTGTTCACAACTTACTTATTTTTCCATTCTCTCCCTTCTGTCTCTTGGACTCTTCCTCTGCCAGCTGCTTCTTTCTCTTCTCAGCCTTGGCTGCCTGTTCTCTCCTGGTTTTGTTTTCCTGTTATCATGAAAGTCAGGATGCCACTCACTGCCAAGCACACACTGTACATAGCAATTTGCCTTTGTATCATTTGAGCAGAGACATTGACATGTTTCAGTTTTTCCACAGTATATTGTTCCAAAGAAAACTCTACTCCATACCCAAGAGGAAGACGTAACCGTGCAGCGTGTATGTATACAGTAGTCATGCATACACATATATGACCTGACCTTCAGCGCCTTGATGAAAAGTTCTCGGAAAGTCTTGATAGTTCCGAAGAGTTCCTCGAGCGACAGCTGACTGGCATCTTCACACAAGTAGACTGCCAGCTCGCTCTTCTTCTTCTCCATCGCGGTGAACCTTTCGCTTAAAGCTCTACAAGCCTCCAGACTTTCCTGCAGCAGAGACAATGGAGGACCTCGGATCCAGAACAGTAACGAGTGAACAATATTTGGCTTAATTTGCAGGGAAAGCAGAGACTATCGTCTTACCTCAAGAACTTTTGCATATTGCTCCTTCACCTCTTCCACAGAGTTGGAGACCTTCCTGGCTGTCTCATTCAGTCGTTTAAGTAAGGCACTGGCTTCTGCCTGAACAGAGTCCAGATTTACTCTGAGGACAAAGTGTAAAACCTTTAGTTATGTGTCTCACAGATCCACTGAGGACCAATTAGAAAGGAAGACCATGAGCTGAAGTATATGTGAAAAGTTTCTATACCCTGCTGCTTTTTGACTGATCTCTATATCATCTGGCAGCGCCAACAGCTCCGGGTGGTTCGCCTCTGCTTCCTTTGCAAAACAAGCCACACAGTGCGTAATTAAACAGGTCATAATTATGAGGGGGAAAAAAGTTATGGCAGCTGTGAGCGTGCTTGTGTACCTCCAGGATGTGATGAAGCAGCGTGATGCGGCCCTTGTTGGCCTTGGTCTCTGTAAGCTTGAGCAGAGAGCTAATCTTGAACCCCTCAGCGTTCCCTGTGTGACTTCCCTGGAAGTAGACCGAAGATTAAAAATGCAAGCCCTGTCTGAATGTCAGCTTAAGTAAAATATACATGAGAACAGAGAGGTTCTTACATAGTTGAGAAAATTTCCGACGTCAAGGATGAGCCTGCAGAAGCTGGGCATGAGCGTGCTCGTTCTGAGGGCTGAGAATTGAGTTACATCATGTTAATTTGATGGTGCAGAATGCTGAGCTGGAGAGTCGGGAAAGAATGTGACGATATCTGAAAGCGTCAGGTTTACTTACACTGGCACGCCTCCTCCACCAGCTTGACTTTCGGTCTGAGCATATCCAACACTGATGAAGTCTCCTCACACAACAACATGCACTCAATCCTCAACTGATAACTGGGGAGACAAGCCAGGAAGCAAAGAAAATAAGGAGCCAAGTATAACAGAATACACGCTCTCGATTAACAGAACTGGAGCGAAAAATAAAAAACAAAGTTACCATGGCACAGTGAGGAGGGAGGTGTAGAAGCGGTCAACATTCGCCAGCTTGTCTTTTTCTCCTTGGAAAGACTTCAAATTTTCAATCTACATTAAAAAAAATAAATAAACAAGACTGTGAATCAGACATTTGCCACTTTAAAGTGGGCTCTTAATGGCAGATGCATGTGTGAAAAAGTCTGTAGGTAAGGATGGAGAACAGTACAAACCTCATGTTTCTCTGGTAAGAGCTTTAGAAGCTGTTTCAGCACCTCTACATCAAATCTAGAACGGTCCCCATTCTGAATCATGGCTACAAAGTCCTCATTTGTGCTGGACAGAGAAAATGAGAAATGCTGAGCTGGAAAATGGACCAAAAGATGTTCAATTAAAACATCAAAAATAATGTGGAATATATTACCATTTGAACTGCTTCAGGAATATGTTTAAATTCAAGTTTTTCTTTGGATCAATGAATGTAATCTATATTTTAAAAAAAAGAAGACAGAGAGGGATATTGATTATTCAGCTCTGATAATCAGGTGTTTGTTCTGAGTGCTACAGCTCTGGGGAGCCGTGTCGAGTGTTGTTGACCAAGCGCACCTCTTTAGGCTCCTTCTTGACAGGAGCAGCTGCCCCCTTGTCTTTGTGCACGGTCACCGGGAGACAGAACAGCTGCTCGATACTGCTGTAGTCCGGCTCGCGAGGAGGCGGCTCTTTCTGAACTGAGGCCCACATGGAGTGACCATCTGTGTGTGCGTGTGTGTGTGCGCACAGGAAGAGACAGACCTGTCATGAGCTCATGCGGCACCATTTTGTACCAATATCACACCATGTCTGAAGCATTTGAAAGTTAAGAGGCAGGGGAATCCTCCACAACACCCACGTTAGATAATAACCAAATCTGGAATAATGGTCTGTTTCGGTTTAGTTTGTTTATATCAGTGTAACTTCCCCATCAACTAGTCTCTACATGGGTGCCCTCTGCCAATGTCTTCACTCACATTTCCCATACTGTTCTATTTAAAGGTCTATTTAAACTCAAGGGGTGAAGGATATCTGGGCAGGGGGAGGAAAAAGGTTCAAAAATGTTTTTCTTGTCTTAGCATATATCAAAGTTGACTGTGAAACCAGAGGTGGGACTAAGTCACACATGTGCAAGTCACAAGCATGTCTCAAGTCTGAACCTTCAAGTGCCAAGTTACTGTGGTAAGAATATATCAAGTCATAGAGAGTTTCTGAGGATCTCCCCCAGTTTCCATATTTAATTTTTATTTTAAACATTAATGAAAACTGTTGCAGCGATGGAGAGTGGGAGGGAGATTCATCATGGCGACTTACTACAGCTTGTTACATCTAAAAACAAATAAACCAAACAGTATTACCAGGGGCGGAATGTAGCTAAGTACATTTACTCAAGTAGTCTACTTGAGTACAAATTCAAGGTACTTATGCTCTTGAGTATTTCCATTTTATGCGACTTTATACTTCTACTTCACTACATCCTAGATTCCAATATTGTGCTTTTTAGTCGACTAACTTTGTTTGACAGCTTTAGTTATTAGTTACTGTCAGATTACAATTTTTCATAATTTATCAAACCATGCATTTCTAAATTTGGTGATTTTGAATGGTTGTGATAAACTGAAGGATTAAGTGTTCCTTTATGGGTTAAGGAGTGGTGGTTACCCCCACCACTCCGTGAAACTAGATTAATTTGGGATTTGCTGCATTCATAAACACGTAAATGACAGATTATCATGATATTATTTGCACTTTCATAAGAATGTTTTATCCACTCACCAGTAACAGAGCGGAGTTTCTGCCAGTTGAGCTTTTTCATCCTCAGGGTGGGGCATCGGCTTGCTTTTATGGGTGCAGTGCACCCAAGGGCCTGGCTACTCTGAGCCACTATCATGCCTGGCGGGGGAGGAGGGGGAGGTGGCATGCCAGGTAAGGGAGGTGGCGGCGGTGGTCCGCCACCCATCCCTGGTAGTGGTGGCGGAGGTGGTGGGGGTGCCATGCCTGGACCACAGGGAAGTGGTGGTGGCGGTGGCGGCATTCCAGGCAAGGGAGGGGGTGGTGGGGGTCCACCAAACCCTCCAGGTAGTGGTGGAGGAGGAGGTGGAGGTGGGGGCGGAGGTGGAGGTGGGCACTGGTTAGAAGGTTGGAGCGGGGGCCCAGTCATACTCGGGGGTAGAGGAGGAGGTGGGGGTGGAGGGGGAGGTGGAGGAGCAGCACACAGTGGCTTCTGAGAGGACGTGATGCTTTTGTCTGACTCCTCTGTGTCCTGATGGTCCACATCGGTCTGCACGGCCTTATCCACTTTCAGCAGCTGCCCGTCCACTTCATGACGACCTTCACAGCCTTTGGAGAACATCAGCCGCTGCATGATCTTCTCACAGGACTCCATCTGAGCTGGAGCGCAAATCCAAACACCCACACACAGACACACACAGACACACACCATGTGAAATGACTTCTCTCATGCAAACAAAAGCTTTCAGCCGGCTTGTTGACAGCTGCCTCCGTTTCATCGCTACAATCTGTTTTCCTGGATAAACACTCCCCTTCACACATGACTTACTGAGCAGGCCATTATCTTGCCATTATCCTCCTCAGAGTGTTGACCTAAAGTGAATGTATTGTTGCTTCAGTGCTGACTCACAGTCCTGGGCCAGCAGTATGGCTCTGTTAGTGATGGCCTCCAGTGCTAGCCAGATATCGGAGCGGCCCGGGCCCAGCACCAACAACGTCTGCAGGATGGACAACAGCTGGAGAGAGGCCGGAGAGCTGCTCACCTGCACACACCAACACATGCATGTGGACACCTTAGGAGTGCTTGTCTTGTTTACATACCTACTTCAGAAAAAACAGTTTACTGGACTGTTTGTAATTTTTTAGTGGTAGATGATAAGGCAAGTCAGACCTTGTTAAAGAGTGTAGTGAAAACCTCCAGGTGATTACTCATGTCAATGCCCCCATAGATCCGCAGCAGCTCCTCTTCATCTTCAGCCATTGCCTCTTCAAAAGCTTCACACTGAATAATCAAGTCCTCATCCTCCTGCTCCCTGCACACCAGCCACACATATTTCACTGATGGGGGACACTTTGTTGCATTTAAATGCCACATTAAATTTTATAAAAAGCAAGGGCTACCTTCTTTGCCCACATTACTGTCATTAATGGACGCAAATTGCAATCACCTTTTCCTAAAAGCACCATTTACTTGATTATTGAGATTGTAATGATTACAGACTTCAAAATAACCTTTAAAGGTTCATTTGTTGCATTAAACCTGCTTTAGAGACTGAGCGACTCTAAAAATCAAATGTGAACAACAGAAGGAAGGCTCACCTTAACTTTGGCAGAATATCAAGTAACTGAAGCCCTGCAAAACAACAATAAAAACAGGATCACAACAGTCACTTATCAGTTTTTAAGAAAGTTTATCTTTCAAAGGTGTCATACATCTCTTCACAGTGGCATATGTCAGCTTTGTGGTAATTGGCAGCAGGTGAGTGATCAAACTAAAGGGGAGTGGTCAAAGGAGCATCTGATTGGTCCAAGGTGTCGCTACAACAATGACATATTCGCCTCATAGGAAAAGGTCCATCAGTCCAAGGTTAATCCTGTTTTTTGTCCAGTATATGTACTGGAACAGACTGGGACAAACTCCACAGGCCACGAGAAAAAATAATCCACTATAGAAAGATGGATATGTTCGAGCTTTATTCACTTACACAGATATCATCAAAATCACATTAGATCAGTGTGATTTAATCAGTGTAAGAGTGATGACCTTTTTGTTTAAACTTAAACTTATGATGGTCACCAGTTATGGTGTAAAAAGCATGAATACACAACGCTTTATCCACTTGGGGTTTGCTCAGTTCTCGGGCGTTTTGTCAAAGTGAGAATGAGGCCGTCGGACCTATTCTTAGACAGACCCAGTGACAGGGATATTTGTAATAGAGCTCCTGCTGATGGCCTGCTTTCCTCTCTGCACACTTTCAGTGCAGAAGGGGAAACACTGTTTACCACAGTGTGACCTGACTCCTGATGGGACTCTAGACTCCCGATTAATTGGCAAACAGCAGCTGAACGGAGCGCCTACCGATAAACTCCTTCCTCATCTTATCTCTCTGCCTGAGGTCGTCTGAGCCGAAGATGATGGCGTTGATGACACTGAGGAGTGTGACCATATAGGGAACGTTGTCTGTAGTGTGCAGCTCGTTCATGATCACACTAAAGCGATACTGCTGTGTCTTCACGCCCTGAAGGGAAAATCCAAGTCAGTGCAAGCTATTACCTAGGTATCATTGAGGAAGACTGTGATTCTAAATGACTATAATGCCTGTGCATGCAGTCCACCACTAGATGGCACTAATAAAGTATCTATGACTCAGAGTGATGATGCAAGATCATGTCAGGTAAATTACACAACAACTTAACATCTCAAAAACAATTTAAGAGGCATGACATTTTCATCTACTTGCCTTGTAGTGGTCCAAGGCATCCAGTGCCAGGTGATGGCCGTCCGTGGAGAACATGCTGAGGGCAGCAAGCAGCTCAAACACTTGCTTCTTCACCATGGTGTTGGAAGTATCCAAGGCTGTGGAGCATCACAATCACACACATGAAATACAGGTTGAGCGCTCATATTTCCCATCTGTTTCTCTTAAAAGCATGCCCTAATCTCTATCCTTTCCCGCTTGGTGTCTAGATCCAAGTGTGGTGCTTTATTCCAATGCCTTTGAGACAACTCAACTTGAACTTTGCCCTCTAAAGATGTGGCGTTGTGCTGTAGATAAACATGTGTTTGTGCGTATGAACGTGGGGGAATTCAATATTCACAACCATCGTGACACAGTGTTTTTAGGGATCTCCCGAAGTAACCCATAATGATTCATCTCTGTATATGAAGCCGAGCATATGACTGGAAAATTCAGCTCAGCAGAGTGAGTCACAGAGAACCATTTAATCAGCTGGGTTGTGACCAATGTAACAAAATATATTTCAAATGAATGAAAATGGTTGATTTAAATATCTTGACCAAATAGTTCAGTGTAAGTATTTATCTCTGAGACATAATCACATGGACACTATATGGGTTTGTAGATGTGATGATTTTTCATAAAATGAAGAGTGTGGTCAACCTTGGGAGAGCTTCCGAATGTATCCCTCGTTCTCTATAATGAAGTGGATCCCTGCGGAGGAGTTCATGACTGCGCGGACGCAGCTGACGCAGGTGAGCTGCAGAAGGGCGTCAGCGATGCGAGAGCATCCCCGCCCCGAGAGCCGGTCCAAGGCCTCCAGGAGGAGATCTAACCCACTCAGCTCCAGGAACTGGACCATCCATGTCTGGTCGCTGCCCTCCAGGCGACGCTTGAGCCCTGAGTAGTTGACCACGGTGGGGACTTGCAGCAGCCTGATGCACAGCTCTGGATCAGCACTCTCCAGGTTGGCCTCCTGCTGGGTGTCCGAGTCCTGCGAGGAGCCGAGGCGACCCCTGACGGCCGCCCACTTCTTTTTCCCATCTGACTTTCCTGACATGATGGCTGTGGAGAAAAGAAGGGAAACACAGGCAGTGTTAATGAGAGACAATATTCAGCTCTTATTTTTAATACACAGACGCTGTACAGTGCTATCGTCCACTGTACAGCGTCGTCATTGCTATCAGGCCAGAGGAAGCAGGCCAAAACAAGGCCTTATCAGAAAGGAAAACAGAATAGGAAATGATAGCTCTGCACTTCTGCGGATGAGTAAAAGATATGTCAGCAGTTCAGTCATCACCAGCTCTGCCAAACATTCCTACTTAATCCTGCTTGAAAGAGAAGAGAATCGCGTTGGCTCGTCAAAACTCTCCGCAAAGCCGGCTCAACGTGGACAGTGTATCACACTTTACTTTGTGAATAAATGTATTTTCAAGCTCATTGGTGGGATATAAACATTGGAAAATATGCACAAGGCACACTTGTGAAAAGCTAAGACACACAAACATCATGCAAACATATATGAATGCGCACACTGATCCCACAAGTGCCCTTCCCTGGCATAACCCAAGAGCACAGTCCCCTCTTGTACCAACCTGTCTCAACCCTGAGCCTGTAAAAACGATCCGCTGCAGCGCATGTAACTAGTATAAACACGTTCCCACACTCTACTAAAATCAACAGGATAAGGGTTCGGGCCAAAAAAGGGGAAGACTTTCTTCAAAAGTCTAAAAATACTTTGTCTCTGTGATGCTGAGTTGTGATATTAAATGGTCTGGCTTAAGTGAACAGCCTCAGACTCAACCTCTGAATTACTATCATCATCATTCCCCTTTAAATAACAATAATAATAATAATAATAATACCCCCCTAAATCATAATACACCTTTGAATCATATGTTTTGATTTATATCTTATACTGTATGTTCTTGTCATGTATGATCTTTGCTTATTTTTTCCTTGCTTTTTATGCTCTGAGTCCATGCCTATTGTTTGAAATGTGCTGTATAAGTGAACTTGACTTGACTTGATTTCGCACTTGGCAAAGGTAACATATACAGATCAGGCATTGAGTCAAAGGCATGAACGAACACAATGCTGTGCAAAAAAGGTCACCGAGAGCCAGCCTGGGAGGAATTATAGCTGTTACAAGTCCTTGATTTTATCTGCTTTCTACTCGGGAATCTTGCTGCTTTGCTGCTTCGCTTTGATTCGACATGTTAGGAGCTCAGTAAACTAAAGGGAAACAAAAGTAACGACTTGTGAAAAATCTGGCAAATTGGATTTTTGTACACTCTGTAGAGGAAAGGTAAAATGAGGCTTTTTCTTTTCTCACATATTCTGGCAAGGCATTCGTCAGCTTCGACTGCAGCATTTCAGTCCTGCTGTCAGTGTGAGAGTGTTACCGTGGCAGCAAGCAGGCAGACAATGGTGTTTTACAATAGGCCTTCTCAATACTCTTCAAAGAGCTGCGTTCATTAGCCACAAAATAGATGGAATGCTCCCTGCCCCCCCTTTCAGGCTAAGAAGAGAGTTATGCCAAGCAAACATTCAAACACCTTCTGATTCTGTGGTACATTGTTCTTTCATGTTCAGTGTGAGTGGAAAACAAAAGTTGCAAGTTGATTCTTGTAATCTAGGGAATTTTCACAGTCATGAACACTAGATGCACTGAGAATTTTGTTAAACAGACTCACTTCCCGCGAAGCCATGGTTATGACTATGACGCTTCAAGGGAAACGGTGTGAGTGTGTGTGTGAGAGTGTGAGTGTGTCTGTGAGTGTGTGTGTGTAATGTGTGCTGACCCTAAAGCACAGCTCGGGAAGTTTTCAGAGGGAAGGAAGGGGCTTTGCCTGAGCAGGAAACTTGGCTCAGACAAACATGCTGGTGTGACAGCTCGTGTTCCCCTTTTGAAATTTCATTTTCATTCCAAAGGATGTTGATTTGATCCCGTGCAGAGGGAGGTTCCGTTCATGCGCAAACGTCTGGGCAGCAACGTCAAAGATCGACTGTGATGGAAACATTTGCATATTCTTTTGTGTGCTCCTCAAATACATAAACAACTTTAACTCGCCGACCTTGTCTGCCAGAGCTCCCACATGTACCACTAATAGCAGGCTGATTCACTGCTGCACAGGACAAGCCCACTCATCTGTCCTCTGGTTTAGGCGCCCACGCGGCAGCCCACTGCTACTGTACAGCAGCAACACTTATGAACATGCAGAAACATCTCCACGGATGTATTTCCTGGACATATGCAAAGCTTATGCATGAGCATTTTTGCCACAGCTGTTCTGTGTATGTCAGTAATAATAAGGGAGTCAATAAACTAATAGAGTTAGGTGGAATCAATTCATTCTCATGGGCTAGTTTACACATTTTTCTCTCTCTTCTCAGTTTGTTTGAAATAGCAGACATAGTTAGGAGATAAAGGATGGGAACATGCATCATAAAATGAGATTGTGCCATTTTGAGCACTGAAATGGATGATGGATTACGTGGCACACATTTACACAAAACACATGTTAACACATGGAACGTGTTGCTTGGAGATGCGTGATTACACATCAATATTCAAGCTTTATCCAAAGTATTTTACAGTATCTGAAGAAAGATCCTTACAACAGAGAACATCTGGTGCACATTAAGTTGATATCCTAACCTTTCCTGCTCCCCTCCCTGCTATTTAAGGGAGTGACCGACATGCCTGCAAAGTCTGCAAGCACGTTTAGGAGTTGAAATGTATCTTTTGGTTGCGGCTGAGTTTCCTTTATTCACATAATGTCTGAGGATTTCTGCAGCAATCGTCAGATAGATCTACAAAAAACGAGTGACAGCCCATATGGTCCAACGCGCAGCCTTAACACCGGAATCCTCATTTCAAGTGGATTTTTGGCAACACATTTTTTTCCATCACAGCCTTCTTCCTCCTCATCCTGTCCAAGACAAGGAGGTTTACAGGGAACGGGCGATTACCACCTCCGGGATGGCGCGACAGGACTGTGACAACAGAATATCATTGCCAGTTTGTCCAATCTACGTTATGCACTGGCACGTTATGATAAAAGGAGACCTGGAATAGCGACATTAACGGTGCAACATCAGGACTTTGCGCTGCGATTTTTCCCACACGCCAGGGGACATAACGGGACTGGTCACCTTACTGTTGCGAATAAAAAACACCAGAAAAACAAAACGATAACGCTGATTACTTTGGCTCCCGCACATGTCACGGCACAATACACTGTTGCATCGTCAAAGATCATCTACAGGCTGTCTATGATGCCTTACCTGGTTTTATTCCATAAATATGCACCTGAAGAATCGCGTCCTCTGGCGTGTGTCAGATGGGGGAGCGCTTTACAGTCATCCAGACCTCCTTTTATTCTGCCAAAAAACGAAACATGGATCTAATGAAAATTTCTGTACTGTGTGGCAGGTCAAACTCTGCGAGGTATGCGGATGGCACGGCTTTCAAATCGCTACGGCCCGAGCTTTCACTTACTTGTGAGACTGACAGCGTCAAAACAGCAACGTTACCGAGCTAAGACATCCGGCCAAAACTTTCAGAATAAAACATATGCGTAGCATGGCACAGGTATGCACAATGCGTATTGCAATTTGAAAATGTGAACATTTGGCCTTTGCCGTTTTCACAGGAGGCAAGTCTGAAACTGTGAATACAGTCAACACAAAAAATACAGAGATTGCGGTTACAACAAGAATTCAGAGAAGATAAAATAATTAAGATGAGAGTGGAAAGTTCTGGTTTGGCTATGATCGTATGGGCTAGCTAGGCTAACCGGACATTGTCTTACAGCGTACATTTAAGAGGAAACAATGTCTCGCTCGTGAAATAACAGCGTACCTTCTTGTCCAACAAGTACAGCGTAGTAATTATTGAGGTAAACAAAAAATGAGTCCACGAAGTAAATAAAATAATTAACTAAATACCATCGAAACTAGGATTGGAGATTGGGAACGTTGCGTTAGCAACACATTAGCTTTGAAACAGCTACTATGGCTAAGTTAGCACCAAACTGATCACAAAGGCAAATCATTTAACATCTCAAATTACACACAAATACACAAAATAGCTATTATAAGGAGTACCTTCAGAAAATGTTTCAAGCAGGGTATTTGGATAGTTATGTTCACCCACATAAAAGATACCTGTCTATATTTGCTTCATGGTCGTATAATACTAACTGTAACAATGTCAGTTAAACTGCAACTGTAACTGAGGGGTTACCACTGGCAACGGAACATTCAACTGAAAATAACTGTTGGCGGAATAACGTATACCAAAACAGATTCAAGCTAACCAAACATTTTCTCTTTCACTGTCACATTCAAAACGGTCGGCGTTTTATTTTGAAGGCAGAACTGCCTCATTTCTGGTCTTAATGTGCCTGAAGCCGTTAGTGATGCTGAAAGCAGCCAATTGTTCGAGCCCACCTCCCACACTCCCCATCCCATCAGCCGGACCTGACCTCCGGCGGACAGTCCCTGCTGGAGGTAAATTAACCTGGCTCCCCCGACTCTCCAACTCAGTCGATGCTTCTTGATAGTGGCTAAAAGTCGCCTGTGTCAGTAACATAATTTATTACGCTTTTGAGTTAATGCGGATTTATCTGATAATTGGAGACACAATGTCCAGTCTTCAAGGTGTCTGCCTGCCCTGGGGAGTCTTGCGGGGCATTACGACATGCGACTACAGTTTTGGGGCATACGGCTTTTGGTCTTCTGTGATCCAGATCACTAGTCTTCCTTTCTCTCGGTGTAATGGAGTGGAAACTGGGGTTTCTGTCAGAAAGACCACAGAGACATCAGCAGCATGGCTCTTCAAGTGAAGAATATGCAGAGTGGCTGCCTTTCCATGCCATTGTAATAAAAATAATGGTTGCACATGACACCACTTTGTTTAAACTGAGCTGATAAAAGCTGTTGAGCAAATAGCGTGTACTCTCATGAATAGTCCATAACTCTCTTGCTGGGCTAGTTGAACAGGATCATGAAGCCCATCCACTGGAATCAAGCTCCTAAAGTCAACATTATTGTAAAGTTTCATTCATTGTCGGCCTCTATAAAGGTGAGTCTTGTGTCAGTGAGTGTGGGATTTACTTCTACCATGTTTGCCTTAGGTATCCTGGAAAGAAACAAAGGTCATTACAAGTGACATGATGTGCTGAACACAACTAAACTCCATAGGAGGCAGAAACACAGCTCTTCAGGATGAACATCCCGAGACAAGACAATTATTTTGGACACTCTGGGGTTGCAGAGTGATTATGACATTCCTGAACAGTTTTCAATAATAACATGCAGCTCTTCAATAAGCTTTAATATACTAGATTTTAGAAAAGGACAACTGCTCTAAGACATGTAAGGACATGTTCCTGATCTGCATCACTGTGGATCCCACTGCCCACAGGAAGCGCTGCAATAATGGATTATCATAGTTTAAAAAAAAAAAAAAAAAAGCTGTTATCACCAAACTGCAGGCAGACCCATATCCTGAAAACAAAAACAACAATTCATCTCTATTTTGGAAATGTCATTTTGGTTATTGAATAAAAATGATTTCTACACA
Organism: Chelmon rostratus; assembly: GCF_017976325.1. NCBI lineage: Eukaryota > Metazoa > Chordata > Actinopteri > Chaetodontiformes > Chaetodontidae > Chelmon > Chelmon rostratus. Next base: position 16,258,354 of record NC_055672.1, on the reverse strand, counting down.
AATACTGTAAACTTTCTCTCAAAGACCCTTATGTGAGACACCAGATGTTCATGTGCTTTTGGCCTTGACTGTTCAGCTGCTTGTTCGCCTCTGCTGTGTAGTGATAACAGTGGCTCTGATCAGAACAGCTGTTTCTTTCATATTTTGTTTGTGATGCTTTCTCCAAAAGAATTCTTCATCCTACTGGTGTCCGTCAGGTGTCCATGGATCCCAATTTGGACACCACTGGCCTGTGGTTTTGAAAATAGCTTAGAAAATTCACAATTTTTAAACTTTTATAACCACAACTGGTCTCGGGTGAAAATGTCCCTACCTGTTTACATTCTACGATTAAGGTGTCATCAGGCTTAATTAAGTGAAGGGGAAGACTTAAGGCAGATCTAGAATAAAGACACGTGATGTGATTATAAATACTGAAAAGAGGTTGAGGTAGTTTTCAGAGTGTTGCTGTTACATCATTTGTCCACCAGAGAGCAGGATGCACTCGTAACAACAATATCATGCATCTGACCAGATAAGTTTGTTTTTCAATAAAATATCACAACTTATTAAAATACAGATTTTAGGAAGTCATGGTAAATATGCCAGAGAGAAAACATACTGTAATGCCAGTTCACACCTAAAATAAATTTGAAGTTGAAACAAACAAATTGCTAATTTATGACTCGTTAGCAGTCCTCAAAGGCATCACGAAGATGTTAAAAACGAGTCGAAAAGGTAAGATTTTAAAAAGCCGGTCAGTGCTACCACTTAAACTCTTTCTATGTGTGCCCCAAAGCGGCCAAGAGAAAAGCAGAACAAAAACTACATTTCCCAGGTTGCAGTGTACGTTCTAGTTGAAAGGTCAAAGACGACGTCAAACTCATGCTGCCTCAAGCTGCAATAACAACAAACAGTTGAGTTAGCCGAACGTTAACGTTGCGTTTACATTTGTTATTTTTCCTGTGTTGGTACTGTAGCTCGTTGTTGGTAGACATGTCCGGGAAAGCCAAGGATATCCTACAGTTAGACCTGTATGGTTTACTCGGGATTGAAAGCACTGCTACAACGAAAGAGGTGTGTAAATTAGGCTAACGTCAATTTAACTGTAATGCTAGTTAGTCAGAAAAACAGCCGTTACTGATAAATTAGCTGCTCTTGCTGGTAGGCGCACGGCAGTCTTGAGAAAGTTCTTTTGATAGACAGTTTATCCGAATGTTAGCTAGTTAACATACATGTTAAATAAGATATAAATAGCTTGCTACCAAAGTATGGAGCTTGTAGAAGTGTGTGTGTGTGTGTGTGTGTGTGTGTGTGTGTGTGTGTGCGAGTTTGTATCGTGTGTGCATAGTAAAGTAGCACAAGGACTAATTTTTCGTTAAGAGAAATGCCAGGTAAGTAAAGAGAGGACTCAATTGTAACGTTCAGTGAGGTTGTTGGTAGCAACAGTCAGACAAACCTGCTAATGACTGAATCGCAAAGGTGTGATGCACCGAAAAGGTCACTAGGTGTCGACGTTGCATCAGTCATGTCATCAGCATCGCTATGTGTGAATGTAAACACAGGATTTGCAACACGATTATTTTAACCATAATTTTTTCTGCCAGTTATTTTCTCGATTGATGGTTTGGTTTATGAAAAGTAAAAAAAAAAGAAAAATATTCTGCAGAGCCCAGGGAGACATCATCAGATTTCATATTTTGCAAAGACATTCAACTTGCAATAATGTAAAACAGATCAGGAGCAGCAGTTGATCAGTGGATAAGCTAGAGGTGTGGGATGGTTGCCATTTTATTTTAAAGGATGGCTTAAAACAGTTGACCCGTTATCATGATAATGGCAAGGAATTCTTCTGTTGATCAACAAATTGATGAATCGACTAATTGTTTCAGATCCAAATTCCAAATCATGTGAATGAGAAATGAATTTATGGATTGAGTCTGCCAACTCAACAAATGTTCTTTATCTAAAACGAAACCAACATAACTGATCTCATATAAATATAATGGGATCACATCTAATGAGGCCTGGAATTTTTGGGGCTGCAGAAAATGCTGTAATACTATGGCCAGTCTGTTGTAAAAGTTCACATGTGTCGGCACACCTCTTTGTACAGACAGTACATTTTGCACAAAAGTTATTTTATTCCTACATGGATTTTAAACCAACTCTCAGAAGATCTTTCTTATTCATTTCCCAGTCAGGAGCAGTTCTCCATGATCCAGCCTTTTCCCTATGACCACCCCTCCTCACTGTTTCATCTAGAATCCATAGGCCCAAAGGGAAATTAAAATCACTGCCAAAACAAGGGAAGAAGTTAATTTCTTAATTGGCTTTCAAAGCTCTATCCTCCCCAGAGGATTATCCTGGAGGAAGTTAGTGGTTGTGGCTTGGGTAGAATTAAGACTCTGAGATGCAGAAGGCTGGTTCTGTGAGGTCTGTTGATGGTCGAGAGAGATAGTGAGGGGTATGTGTGTGTGTGTGTGCGTGTGCGTGTTTGTGTGCGTGTGTGTGTGTAGCTCATTGAGTCTGGAGGGGCTCAAAAATTAATCAAGTGTGTGAAAAGAGATGTCATCAGATGGGCTACTTATCCCAGTTGTTTGGCGTGCTGCTCAACCACCACTATCAGGTATGCTGTTTATCACAGAGAGAGAGGAAGAAGCTCATCCAAGAGCCTGTTTATGTGAGCTTAGCCACAGCTTGTAAAGCACTGTCTTGACGTAGGGGATTTGCGTTGTGTATCTCCTCCGGTTTCTAGCATCTCTTTCTGTTATCACTGATGTTGACCTTCTTCTTAGCGTGGCGCTTTGATAAATGCTGGGAAAAATGGCATGTCAGGGTCTATGATATAATGCTTATGGATGACTGGGGTTTGCGTTAACCTTGCAGTGCTGAGGGAGGATGTTGCTGAAGGCTCGCCAGGATTTAAAGAGTTATGCTCATGCATATCAGCAGGGCTTGTGTAATAATCACCTAAGTGTGTGTTTTACCTACCACAGATTGCTTGGTGAAGCAATGTCAACAGCCAAGACCACACAACATTTCTTGTGGTTTATTCAGCTACTTAAATTGTAGTGTACCTAGCGTGTTGCTGTGTATTCACTAACAACATGCCTGGAGGATTTACTTCCAGGCAGAGCTATCAGGAAGAGATGATGGCATTACACTAAAACAGCACATTGTAGGCTCATTCCTGTCAACGATGAACAACTTATTCGAGTGTCTGTTTTGTAAGGGAAGGTAGATTTAGATTGTTATGTGGCGCAGGTCTGAAAACATCAGACACTGTTGCCCGGGCAATATAATTTAAATGAAAGCTTGAATAGGAAATTTGTGAGTTTGCTTGCTAATTGCTAACAGAATTTTGTAAAATGATAACAAAATGATCAACTTGATACCACTCCATCAAAAGTTGACAAAGGATAATTAATGACCAGTTTGACTGGAAGTTTGATCAGGTTCACAAGTGCATGGAAAGTCAATCCCAGTGTCTTGCTGTTTCTCCTCATTGCATCCCCTTTTTTCTTTTATTTCTCCTTTTATTTCTCCTTTTCCTTTTTTATTTCTCTGTGTGTTTATGTCCTCCTTGTCCCTCTCCTTCCTTCTCCCTGTTGTACCTTTCATTATTTTCCTTCAGCTGAAACTGTCCCGTAAATAGCAGAGCATTTTCATCAAAGAGGATGGGCCAATGGCAGATCAGGCAGCTAATCAGCTGCACAGGCCATGGGCCCTACCCGGACTGTGCTGTGGCTGCACCAGGGCCAGTTTGTCAACTATAATCGGCACCAAAGACCGGTGTAATGAAGACAAGATGTGGGCTTGTAGTTAAGACTGTGGCAGACTGGGATAAGGGAGCCATAGAGAGTCTTGTTTTTTGCCAGGCACTAACCATTAGGCTACTGTTGGCCTGCTTCTGCAAGATTGGAGTCTTTCCTTGATTTCTTGGTTCCTCCTTCCACGACTGACACATGGGAAATCATTGAGATTTCTACAATTCAGATTGTCTCATAAATGAGACAAGGAAAATGTGATAATCGAGAACAATTTGAACTGGAAGTGATAGAAGATGAGGCAGCATTAAAAACCAACATTTTTGCTCATCTGTAAGCATGAGGGACAGCAGCTGGTTTTAGGCCAGGAGTTCTTATGGTTTAGTCTCTCACATGGTCTTACTCATAATTGATTCAAGAGCCAATCTTAAAAGGTCATGGTGAAGTGCACAAAGATAATTGCGTCAGTAATTGACTGGATTAGTCCTGTAAGAAGATGCCACTCTATTTGAGAGCTCTTATCCACACATGTGCTAACTTCTTCAAAAGTTGGCCTGCTTTGCCTTTTAGTTTGTAAGACCAAGGAGCTCCAGGGTCTTCCAGCATCAATTAAGGCTTGCGTGTTACAGCATTGATGGGAGTAATCATGTATTATTTAACAAAACAGCACTGGAGGCGCAGTAGAGAGAAGGTATCATGAAGGATGCTAGAGAGAGTGAAAAGGAAAAGACAGGAGGAGGAGGAGAGAAAAACACAAGAGACAGGGAGTTTTGATAATGAACTGAAATACAGAGAAGTATGTGTGTTGCCTATATCTTTAATTGAGCTCAGTAAGACAAAGATGATGACGTGCAACATGGCTGCTGTTCAGCAGAACAGCATCGATGATGACAGGTTGTACTTGTCAAACGGCAGATGTTTACAGCAGATGTGGAGACATGTTTATCTTGTCAGCTGGCTGCAGGTGATGAAGAACATGACAAATAGAGTGAGTGCGAACTGAGGACATGGTCGGAGCTCTTAAAGAACCATAGAAGTGTTTTTAGACCCCAGTATTTCAAATCACACATACTTAACTCCACAGCTGGGAATCGTGTTGCGTTTTTTTTTTTTTTTTTTTTTTAATCTTTATGTATTTTTCTACTATTCCAAGAATCCATTGGTTGAAATGAACAATTTCTGCATGGTTGTCACTGCCTACCATAATGGCTTTTCTTGCCTTTTGCTTCATTTTGATCCCAGAGAGGAACACTTAATTAATCTGTGTACTTGCCCTCTATACGGATGAATGACAGTAAATTTGAACTTGAGCTTGAGTTTTCACTTCCTTACAGACAGAATTGGACAAAGCTATGATAGTGAGCACAGAGAAAAGGAAAGGAAAAAACAGGCAGAAGGAGGCTGAAAAGGACAACGAGAAGACTTAGGCCAACAGTAAGCATAGTATGTGTTTGGCGCCAGTCCACAGCTGTGTGTCATTCTTGATCTGTAGACTCTGTGCCAAGCAGCCTGACTAAATATCTCTTAATGAAGTCTAGTCTCTTGTAGCCCCCTCAGTGAACCAAGTTCTCATTTACTCTTGGAACTATAATGAAAAAAAAAATCTGATAGAAAGGGATGGTAAAAGGAATTGTGACATTTAGGAGCTGTCTGAGCCACGATAATCTCCAGAGGGCCCATTCGAGGCTTGTTACTTTCTTATGATTGTGTGGTGGCTTAGATCTTGTACCTTGGACAATCGGCATCCAGCCTAATGTGTCCAAGTTGACTGTCATGGAGCCTCATTGGAATTGCTGTGTAAAAGGCTCGGACACTGATCAATTACAACACTCTGCTCAGTTCCCTCAGAGTTCAGTTATGTTTTCCCCCCAGTAAAGTCAGCTCTGTATGTTTTGGCATGTATTCGAGAGATAGAATTGTGCAAAACAACACACAAGGAAACACTGCATATGCCAGAGGACAAGGCTTCCAATGCAAACGTTTCCCAGACATGAAGAAAGGAGCTCCCAGAATCTGTGGCCCGTAGCATACTGGCAGGAGACCCATTTGTGCAAAGGGGGGTATGTGAAAACATGCAGAACGTTGGCATGGCTGATAAAGACTAGTGAGAAAGTGAATATCAGTGTGTCTCTGTGTGTCTCTCTCTGTGTGTGTTTGGATTTAATCTTGGATGTATGGGGGATGTATGTGCCAAATCCTTTGCATGCAATGCATATGTGTGAGTGCAGAAAGCTTCAGTGCTGCACTCTACAGCCCCCTCTGGTGTCCAAGGAAAGTTTTCCTGCTTCCCTTCATACTCCAGAGGAGCGTAGATCTAATGAAAACCACCTTGTCATTAACTGGTCCCTAGAAGGACCAACGAATGGTTAACATTCCAAGCAGTGACCCAGAGTTAAAAAATCAGCTATAACTAAAACCTCATATGACATTACAATACTCCAAAGTATTGTTTAGTTTTTCCACTTTGGCTCTCTGAACCCCCCAGAAGTTTTGGCTACCAGCCTAAGATATTAATGGCAGCCCTCTCAGATTTGTTATAGACAATGGCACTCTGTTTGTGTATGTTATTGTAACATTTTTTTTTTAAGTTTGAATAAAGATGGACTAATACTAGGCTGCAGCTCAGGCCACATTTATCTTGCAAACTGGCAATTCGCCTGAGAATAGTTTTAAATTCTTGTGCGGGTAATTCACTGTGCAGTAAGTGCTGTAGTGGTTAGATTCTGTTAACAACACGTCAAAAGGACACAAAGCAGAGGATCAGCTCAGGTGTTGATTTGATCCAACCAGTACAGTTCTTGATTTTTATTTAAATGCAGACCATATTTCACCCCTGTGCCATTATTTGAATAGGACCATCATTTTTATTCAGACTTTGGCTTTCTGGGCCAAGGACTACAGGACAAACATAATTGGTTCTGAGAGAAAGAATTTAACTTTCACATGGACAAAATTTATGCTTAAGTGGATGATTTGTTCTCTTTGTGTCCTAATCAACATTTTCCACTGTACATAACTCTAGGGTTTCTTCTGTTTTTCTCCTAGATCAAGAAAGCTTATCGACAGAAAGCCTTGACATGTCATCCAGACAAGAACCCAGACAACCCAAAAGCAGGTGAGTGAGAGCCAGTTAATGTGTTTATCTGTGTTTGTTTCTCTTCACTTTCTCTCCACTCTGAGCCACAGACCTCTGTAGAGCTGGAACAAGATTTATTATTTGTTTATGCAATTTCTTCATTGTTTCCTGAAGAATCATCATCTGACCGAGTGGCTATCAAGCTTCAAGACCAAAAATGAATACTCTAGAGTAGCACTCTCAGCAAGTTATACCCTGCCAGACTAGTCAGAGCACTCTGTAAGAAGTCTAACCCGCGCCTGTCTCTCCCGCTGGCTTGATAGCCAGACAGGACCAGCCAAACGCCACCAGCACCGCCATCACCGCCGATGTTTCCACACTCTGTCCCTCCTTGGTTTTATAAGTCCCTCCGCGGCCTGTTGCCAGCTGGCATGTCAATAATTAGACCAGGACATCTCAATGTAGCTTTTTGTCAAGACAGGGGGAAAAAAAAGGCACCTTGGACAAAAGACTGGTCATGAGGCATGTTTTCAAGTGAGGTTTGTGTGGTTGCTGGATGGTTCAGACAATTCCTGATTATGTCAGGGAGAAAAAAAGGGAAATTGGTGGGGCTGGGGGGTTGAGAGGGATAATACAAAAGCAGGGGGTCGGTTTCCCAGAAATGGAAAAGAAGTGGTTTGGAGGGCCTCAACACTTGAACCCGCACATGGACAGACTCGGTCTCTATCGCACGAGAGCGAAGCAAGTCTTGGGACTCGCTGCCCCTCAGGGGAAAGTTGTATGCATGTAAGAGGTGACTTAAGGGTCATGATTTCTCACTGAATGAAGACACCCCCCACTATTCCCTCATTTTCTTCAGCCCCCCGTGTTGTGACACTCTGAGCTGCCTAGTGGGCATGGCAGGTCTCCCCCAGTTGGATTTCATTCCAGCCCATTATATGCGTGTAGGTAACCTGACCGCCTCTGCTGGCAGCATGATCTCCACAGCCTCCTGTTAGTGCGGGCTGCCAGTCCCCACAGGGAGTAATAGTATCGGTCTGTTAGGCCTCTCATAAGTGAATGATTAAGCCTGGTTAGTATAGTGCAGTGGTGTGGCGGTCGTATGATGGGGAGTGGGATTGTGGTCTCCCTGTGTACATTTGTGTGTGCGTGTTAGATGACAACTGGGGAGGTGCAGTCTTGCGTGGTAGTGGTGGTTGCGGCAGCAGCCCCTCGAGGTGCCCTAATGGTATATAGATGCAGAGGCCAAGGGTTTGTGAGGGAATGCACGGCTGTGTCATTGGAGGAAACTGGTTTCATGAGACTTAAGGCATCTTTTAAAGCATAAAATGTCTCAGTTTGTCTCAGCCTCATGTCCCAGCTTCAAGATATCATGCTGAGCTCATAATATCTCTTTTGGCATCACGCACCTATAGACATTCACTCTCTTCACGCCAAGTTCCAAATGTTATATCTTTGCGAAATTGTAGCCGTATTTTTCTTTTTAAAGCTACACATGTAAAAAATTATTTCCTGAAGCAAAAATATAAAAAAACGTTAAGTGAAAAAGTGTTTCTGTGTTTATTCAGTAGCAGAATTTTCAATTTTCTCACTTCTCTTGTCCCTTTCTTCTAGTGGAGCTCTTTCACCAGTTGTCCCAGGCACTTGAGGTTCTAACTGATGCTGCTGCCAAGGTAAAACCACTAAGGCCTCCAAACCTTTCATAATAGTGCTGATATAGACACACACAGAGACAAAGCTCATTCTGGTGTCTAATACTGTTTTCAGGCTGCCTATGATAAGATTTGTGCTGCCAAGAAACAAGCAGAAGAAAGAAACCGGAAACTAGATGACAAGAGGAAGAAGATTAAGCTCGGTGAGTCACTCTGCCATTGTCAAAGCTTTTCAAGGCTCTGGATATACTATACTATTTAAATGTAAATACATTTATGTAAATATGTTTTCATTGTTGATCGATATTCCAGCACTTACACATGGGCTGAGTTTTTTTTTAAGTGCTAAGGACATCTGAGTGGATTGTCCAGCATGAAATAAAATAAGAGCAGCTGTTGGAAAGTAATCAATTTATTTAGAATGGTTTTGTCTGCTTCATTGTGCAAAAGAGATTCAGTATGAGTACATAAAGGAGATAAAGACTATGTGTGTGTGTGTGTGTGTGTGTGTGTGTGTGTGTGTGTGTGTGTGTGTGTGTGTGTGTGTGTGTGTGTGTGTGTGTGTGTGTGTGTTACAGACTTGGAGGCCAGAGAACGACATGCTGAAGCCCAGAGCCAGGAGGAGGTGCAGATTACTAGAACACTTGAAGAAGAGGTAAGGAAATTTATCGAAACCATATGAGCGATGACACTGCATCAAACATTTAACTGGAAAAAGATGTAGAAAATTAAAAATAAAAATATCTGTAAACTACAGACCTCAGTTGTGTATTGGGAACAAGGTATTCCTGCATATCCAGGAAACTTTGAAGCATATCCAGGTGCTTTTATTCTGTTTTTCGTCAAATATTCCCTTCTGATCGAGTTGAAATCTTCCAAAGACTTGGGTCAGGAACAAAGGCCCTATCTGAGAGAGGCTTTTTTTTTCACTGCCATATCATAATTATCAGTAAACCCATTAGGAGATGTTGCATGACTTGATACACTTTGTTCAGAAAGCCAGTGATAAATAAAAATGGTGTGCGTGCCTACACAGTGAGTCATGGCATGTGCTCAATGTGCTTAATGCACGTAAATACGTGGCCATGTGCCTTGGGGGGAGAAGCGGACCAGTAGGTGGCACTGTTCCATTTTCTGTCTCATCCTGAGGTGTTATTGCCTTAACTGTGGAAAGAAGGTGGCCCACAAACTGTACTGGAAATGCAGCAAAGCAGAGAGGGTGTCTTAGAGTGTAAGAGCTGCACAGGTGGTGAATTACATCAATGCTTAAGAAAGAGTAAAAATTTGTGATTTCTCAAAACCAGTATGTCTGTTTGTGCACATTATTGTATCGTATGTGTCGGTTTCCACCAGATCGCCCGTTTGAGAGAGGAGGGATCCAGGCAGCTTGAGGAGGAACAGAGGCTCATCAGAGAGCAGATCCAGAGAGAGAGAGAAACACAGCAGCAGCAAATGGGAGGATGCACTCAGAGATGTATGTCCACTTCCAAGATTTAGCCTAGTCCAGTCTGCACCAGTCCAATACAGTACAGTACAATACAGTCCTGTTCTGCCTGAATGAATCCACTTTGAGTCCTTTTACCCCCCTGAGTTTCCCAACCGTCACACTGTCTGTCCAACCACAGCAGTCAAAAGGCACCCTGTGGTTCACCAAATACTATTCATGTTAAAAACAAAAACAATAACTGAATGTATATTTGAAGCTATGCTTTGCTTTAAAATACTTTGAAGAGGTCTATTTTAGTTTCTTGGCAGTAAGAAAACTTGGCAAGGAACACCACGCACACACATCGTTGTCCATCCAACTTTTAACCTCTCGATAATATGTTTGCATTAAATCCTCTGCGTCTGTATTCTGGAGACATGAAGAAATTAAGTGTCTTGTAAAAGAAGACCATGGAAGTGTGGGTATTTAAGGGAAGTACTGATTCTTGGCCCTACACTAGACCCTTTTTTGTGGCTGGACAATTACTCGTGCATAGTCAGCACGTCTTTTGAGTCTCTTCCATTTGCACGCAGTCAGGCCTCCCCAGCCCTCCCCTGGATCAACACTCTGTCTGTTACATCTCTAGAGGCACTCAGTGGATCAACAGGCTCATGCATTCACCTCGTGACAGTCGATTTAAAATGGTTTAAAATGTCCATCTTCATGAGTCCCTTGACTGCTATCTGTGCAATATATCTCAACAAAACAATTGTTTCTTTGTCTTTTTTCTTAACTGTCTCATTTCTCTCCTCATGTTTTTTTTTCTCAGACTCGGGAGTGGGGAGATGTTCCAAGAACAATGTGACCCCCAAACTGAAGGTTAGGCTTTCAACTATGGGGTTTTGAGACAGTGGATGAGACTGGGAAGAGAGGTCAGGATGATTATTCTTGGAGAGTAACACAGGAAGATTGAAAAGAGGAGGAGGAGGGGAGGTCGCCCAGCATATTCAGAAGGAACTGCTCCATTTGAGTGAAAGTGCAGGCAGAACCTCAGTGGGAATTTTGATAGAACTTTAAACATTTGTAATTCATTATTTGGAGACCACATACGCAGCCTCAGCACTGAGCGCACAGGCTTTTCTAACGCCCATTCCTCCAGAGTAGGCCCGACGTTGTCAAGAGACCTGTAACTATGCCAAGAGAGGCTTATTTTATTTCCTCCTGGAAACGGCATAGCCTGCACATATTAACGGACACTGGGGATGTTAGCTAATGTGTTTAGACATTAAATCTGGTTTTAGAATTTGATAGCCATCTAGTGCAACAGTGTATTTCACGACATTTGTGTATTCAGTTAGAAAAACAAACAGCAGCCGTAAGACTGACAGTATCAGGGGTCCTGTTCAAGGACATGGGAACTTTACTTCACTGATCTATCTTAAAGGCTGTTGGTTGTGTCTGCTGTTAAAGCTGTTTCTTTTTATCTTTTGTATCAATTTTTTTATTATTAATGTCTTTTCTTTTGTTGTCGCTGGACTCAGATCAAGAACATTGTTTTTTAAGTTTTTGCTGTCTAGTTAAAGTAACATATTTTTAACCTTGTTCAAAATAATCCTGGTATTGATTAAAACCTGATTTTTAGATTCAACAAATCTCTGGGACTATCAAATATGTATTGTTCAGCAAAATTAACAACTGCATTGATGGGTTGGAAACTATTCCAGTTAATTTGACGTCAATCATTCCTTTAAACAAATCTCAGCGATGTTAGACATTATGACAGCTTTTTGAAATTTTGTAATTTTCAAGGTAAGAGAACATCAAAATCAGAAAGAGCCACTTGGTTTGGTTCCACTAACATCTTTCCTATCTGTATGTTTATTGAAACTTGAAGCAGAACTATGCAATTTGTCCGTGTTGTGGTCTAAAACCGTTGACATCATGCAAAAAACATCTAAATCGAAGATTAATGTGTAAGAAGGTTATCAGTGGGTGCAGGGGACTGCTCTTGGAAGGAGAATGTACATTTTCAAACGTAATTGTTGGTAAAGAGGCTATGTAGACATGGAAATTCCCAGAAATCCTGTTCCTCTGACAGTGAGCAGAATGCTGGAGCTGAATCAACACTTCGTGCTTGCCATTTATAATACTACTTTAAGCAGTTACTGTGAAATTGGCTGGACTTTTTACATGGATTTGAAAAGTTGCACAATATATTTTAGGAGTGCAGAAACACAAATCATTTAGTGACTGGACTCCTTGCAAGAAAGACAATATGATAGATTATCTTGTCTTTTGTGGAAGCTGTTCATTGGAGCCATTCAGCTCTAATGCAGAAAAAAGTTGTACTGTAATGCTGTTCTCAGACAGCATTTAGGCAGTGCAATATGGCAAGTATCAAGAGTTAAGTAAAGACACAGAAACATTGTTACACAAGCAAATAATTTTAACCTCAGTTCAAACAAAAATGCAACACATACCAGAGGAGGACTTCCTCTCTTTCTGCTCATGACAGAGTACCTTGGGCATCGACCTGCTTTGCATTACTTACTCATTATGGTGTCTGGTGTTGTGCTTTATTCTGTTAAGCTATAGTTAAGCAGGTGAGTCACCAAGTATTTTGGGATCCAGGGCTCAATGTGTTAATTTTCACCCTGTTTAGCTGTCACACTCCCTATGAATGGAAATTGACTGCAGGTCTCACAGGTGGTTCTGTGGTGATCTTCCAAAAGCTTAGCAATCTAATTTCTCCTGTAGCTCCACTCTGTCCTGATGGTTATGGTAATCTGTGTGTCATCAGAGCCAAGCCTGCCTGGCGTGCTTTGTCTCCTGGTCAGCTGAGTTTAATCAATTGTGCTCTACTGATTAGACGTTATCGTGCACTTCCTTAATTCTTGAAAGCCCTCATGACTAATGTAGGCCTCTCCTCTCTGTCTTCTTTCTCATTCCAGTTGAAATGGAAGTCAAAAAAAGACGATGGGACGAATGGAGGCTACTCTGAGGATATTCTTGTCAGACTTCTACAAAAGGTGCACATCCTGAAAATCAAATAAGTAAATAGTAATAAAAGCAAAACACTCAACTCGGCTTGCCTTTAGGACTCCTGTTTTTCAGGATAGAGTTACAGTAAGGTATTATTTTAGTTTGGGTCATATAATCAGTAATAGCTTGAGACTGCGTAGATAGCTATTCCTTTAATATATCTGGCTGTATTAGAACATTACATGCAATGTTGTAAATTTCTGAGCAGGACTGCTTTACAGAAATGTTTGGATTTACAGGAATGTTGCATGTGAGGTCTTTAATTGACCGGATTAACCGAAAACAGACATTCCCATGTGGGTACTAATGTATGAATTGTATCCCAATTACATTTTCCGGAAATTCACTGTATTAGTATATGTATTGCCATTGCACTATAAAATTACATACACAATATAATGATTAACATATATAACGATGATTTTTATCTCTTTATCCTGGCTGTCTTAAAGCAGAGCTCCATAGCAACGAATCTGCCTGCAGAGTCCGGCAGTATTTGAGGTCTGCATGACATCAGCCCTGTAGATTGTTTTATTCTTCCCCTTAAACAAGGCCCATTAAATTTTGTTGCAGTGAAAGTGCTGAGGGCAATGTTGTAGTGCCCTTTTAAAGCCATGCACGCCATTGTTTGTGCCCCTCTTACCAGGTGATTAAGCAGTGCCAAGGGAGGCATTAGGAAATGTGCTCTTCTCATGCAACCCAGTACCACCTTATGCTATGATCAGTCACAAGGGCTTTTTGGTGGGGCATAGGTTGGCCTGAAATGAGGATAGGGCAAGTGTCGCTGACGTCAAGCTGTGCGGAAAAGGGCGTTTGAATTTCTTCCTCTGCACAAACGCAATCAATATGGTCCCAGGCAGAAGGGCTGTGTCATAATGAAGACTGTGGAAAAAAAGTGTTGTTCCTTTTTACGTTCTTAAGCAAAGGGAATAAATTTTAGGGAAAAAAAGAATGTTTGAGATGGCAAGCTCCAATGAGTGACAGTTAATGGTTTGGGCAAGTAGAAATAATAGCCACCGCTGCGTGGGAAAGTATATCACGTGTATACTTATGCATGCGTACGTGTGTGGACTTGTGTACTTTGGCCGCTTAAAATAATACATCTTCATTTTAAGGGGGAAAAACATGTTAAGATATTTATACTTTATGAAACAGAGGCCTTTTGAGAGTTTCCTTTGTCACTGTTGGCTTGCTACAGACTGTCCTTAGTAAGCATTAGCATTCCTGGACTTTCCCGTTCCCAGAAAGCTACATTTTCACAGGATGAGATTGTCAAAGGCCACATCCCTCCTACTTTTTGCTCCCAAGCCCCTGCTTTAGGCGAGGAGAGGTTAATGATGGACGGCCTCAGTTATAGGTGATATAAACCCTGAGGAATGTAGAAAACCCATTGCTGTGCTAGTGGCTGCTAAGACTTGTTTCTACCCTTCCTCCTCTTCTCTCTGTCTCTCTTGGACAGTCAGACAATAGAGAATGACTAACGCGCTCTTCGCCCTGCTCCCCTTTTTGGCCAACCTTTCCTCCTGAATCTGATTTGTAGCTGGATGAGAGCTACATCTAATTTCAGCTTTCATGTTAAAATATTGTTTATCAAATGTTGTCACTATACAAGGAGTAGCTAAAATGCTGACATACGGTATTGCCTCTTGTCTCTTTTGAGAAGTCACAGAGGTCTCACTTTTGTATGTGATGCTGCTTGGATGTTCTTTGCAGTATTACTGGCTCAGTGCCAAACATATGAACCCTATCATTAGAGATTAGGTCTAATAACCAAACACATATTGAATCCCAACTTTTATTCCAGAAGTCTGTTATATTCACCCATGTTTTGAGTTTTTCAGTCTGCATATGCTTTGTGTTTTCATGGTTATGGGTTGTGCTGTGAAAGGAAATACTAATTTGAATGTTCTGCATCTCTCCTCTTCCTCCATTTGACTTTCATTTTATTCTCTCATTTCTTACCTCTAGTATGGGGATGTTTTGAATGTGATTATATCGAGTAAGAAGAAAGGAAGCGCTGTGGTCGAATTTGCAACTGTGAGAGCAGCTGTAAGTACCCAACTCTTCCCCAGTCAGTGTCCTTATTCTGTTTGTTCAATAATGAAAATCTTTTCCAAAGCAGACATTTACAGAGAACCACATTTGTTTACCACTCACATGCCTCGCAGTCTCAGGTCACCTGCTGCGTCTGATTATGATTTAGAATGACACCTGTCATAGACTTCCCAGCCCAAGGAAAGTTCCTGCGATCCAAACGGATGTTTTAGTCATTCTCTGTGCTGATGGGAACCATTGGACGGAAGGACTTGAGCCGCCTCATTGTTCCACACTGTCTGGATCCTCAGGCCCTCTGTCGCCATGGTGTACTTTTTTGTTGTGGCTTCCTCACCGAGATGTGTGGTTTCTCTCCAGAGACCATGTCTGCCAGTCTAGAGGGATCTGGGTACAGGTTCTGTGGTCTCTGCCTGCCCATATCCAGGTCACAGCCTTGCCCTGGGAGTTGGCCGAATTACAATCCACCTTTGTCCGTGTAGACATGTGCTTTTCATTTTTATACTATACCAACAGTTCGGTTCCAGTTTCAGTTTATTCACAAAATTGTTAAAATACAAGTACAGTCATTTAAGACATAATGGAGATATGTGAATTGGGACATCCTGATAAGAAATCTTGAGAACAGTTCCCCAGACACTAAGCAGACAGTATTTAAAATATGTTGACTAACACGTCTTATAGTCCCTGCTCAAATACCCAGGTGTAAGATAGATAGATTGACAGATTTCAGGACAAGAAGAAAGTTTGTTTTTTTTTTCTAATAAAATACTGGCAGAGAAACCACTAGAACATCCTCTCACAGATTATTTTGTGTTTTTAGGAGCTGGCAGTTAAGAATGAAAGTGGCTTGCGTGAAAACCCCTTGAAGATTTCGTGGCTTGAAGGAAAGCCGGAGGTTATCGCTCCAGCATCTCAACCTGGCCAGTTCATGTCTTCACAGGTACCAGTATAACCTGAGGATGCATGGTTGTAATTCCCTCCCTCTCTCATAAAACATGTTTGCCCTGTGTTACAAAATCTCCCCATGTACACAGCTTCCAACACAAATACTATTGCATAAACACTGCCCCAGAAAGAGAGGTATGTAAACCTTCTGAGGTTTTATTTTCATATCGGTGGTGCAAATATTGCCCCGATGCTTGCGCTCTCCTCGTCTGGCCTAGAACAATGTGTATGGTTAAATGGAATTCAGTTTATTTGCTTTGGAGTGGTGAGGCGCTGGCCCGGCACTGGCCCAAAGCCCCTGGTCGGGACGCTCATTAACAGGCCTGACCTGGGAGACCCCAGGAATGCTGCGTTTCACATAGCAACAGAGAAGAAGCAGTTTGCAGTAATGGTAGCCTGGCACGTGAGACTGACTAAATGCCTGCATTGATGCCAAGTGAGCCTGCATCTCTGTTGCTGTTGATAATAAGATTTGTGGTTTTTTTTAGGCTTTCTTTCGATTATTGAGAGTTGAATACCTCTTGGAGTTCTTAGGGGGCACGTGGTTTTGAATTTGAAGAATTTATGTTCTGCAGGCCAAAAGTTTGCAGCAAAACTAGAATGCTTTATTGGGAAAAAAAATCTTCATCCATTTTCCCTCTGATGTGTTTCCTCTCGTGATTTGTAATCACAGTAGTCCATATTGCAAACTCAACTTTTTTAATTGATTTTGCACGCCCAATGTTTTGTCTGTCGCTAGCAGCACACATGCAGACACCAAAGGCACATTAACTCTTTTGTGCAAAGGTAGTCTAATTTCAGCGATATCTGCAGAGTTTTTCTTTATCATTTGATAAGTATGAAGTAGTAGTTTTTCCCCACTTTGTCCATGTTACCTCTCCTGCACTCTTTACCTGTTAGGGATTGTAGATGAGTAGGCGCTTTCTGTCCACTAATCTGTGTCTCCAGAGCTGCTGCTGAACTCAGCTTCAACCCTCAGCCCAGTGCAGTGTCTCAGACCCCCGCGAGAAGGCTATGTGAGACACAGCCTTCATGCTGGGACTTGTCATACTAATCTTTTTAAATGTTATTATGGTAACCCGGTTTGCCTTACAGATATCAAAAGCTGAATGCTTCATCTTTTTTTTTTTCTCCTGCCCCCGAGAATGAAAACAATACTGTGACTTGGTAATTTTCGCATTAGCCCTCAGTGAAAATACTTTTTCCTGAAGAGGCCCCACATGACATAATGTTTAACCAGTGTAGATATTAGTAATGTTGTTCCATGTCTGGCCTAGGGTAAGTGAACATGGGGGTCATTTGAGAAAGAGAGACAAAGGTAATAAGAAGCCAGAGCCTTGGAGGTCCTTCTCTTCGGACTCTATCTGAAATCTAAAAATCAGATTCCTTTCCTGTTGCCTAGCTCTCCATTACTCCCCCACAATAGCCAGCTGCAGTCACATAGGAGCAGCTTGGGTGAGGACTTGCTTCTTTAACCTCATCAATCCAAACATCGTGCTCAGAGAGTCAGGGTCTCACTACAGGGAGCTCAGAGACACAGACGTATGACTTCAGCCTTCAGACTTCAGCTCCAGCTCTGATGACCTTAATAAATAATCTGGATCCAATGTGAAGGGCAAACAGAGTGTAGGGTTCACACAGCCAAAATAGTTGTATAGGTTCAAAAAACAAACTGATGGCAAAAAGCAAACAAAGGATTTGCACACTGTACTGACAGCGCAAAGCAAATTCAATTCAACAGAGCAATGTTTCAGGGATCATCGTCAGGCATTATCAAATAAACATCACAAAGCAACAATATGTACAGACACAAACACATTCATCACTCAGGTGGTTGTGATGTATAATTGAGAGTCCATCTCCTCAGACTGGACCAGAGCAGAGCTGAGTCCAGAACTGGATAATTTAAATAATAATTTATTATAATTTAAATTTGCTGTGAGCTATCAGTACAGTGTGTTGATTGTTGGTCTGGTTTCTTTTCTCAATGTGAAGGGCCTTATGGAGTGGGGGCCACAAATTCCCCTTGAAGACTCCCTCAGGGTCCAGAGGCCTTGAACATTACTGACTATGTGTTAGATTTTCACTTTTCTTGCTGAGAGACACTGAGAAGACCTGATGAACTGTTCGCTCTGTTTTTGTTCTGCTTGTACCAGAAAGCGGATGTGACATGATTTCTAACAGGGCCTCCACTGCATTAAACCAGTTTTCTCACCATGGATATTAAAAATTTCATAACAAAGAAGGGCCACATCTTCCACCCTGTATGGAAGTGCTCCCCATGCTCCTGACTTAATTCAGACCTGTCTTTTGGGAAAGGATCTAGTTTCGTCTGCAGGCGGTTCTTTGTTGTTTTTGTACCCTTTGACATAATAAACTGTCATAGTGAGAGATTGGGAAATGGACAGGTTTATGAAAGAAGCGCTTGAGTCATTCCCATTCGTGCAAGCATTGCTTTTAGCATTGTATTGTACACAGTTGCAAATCTGTGTGAATCCTGAGTGAGTCATGTTGCCTGAATGAACCCGAAGTAAAGATAATAAACAGTTGTTTTATATTAATTGCTGCATGCTAACAGAAACAGCGCAGGGCTCATATACTATTCATGTAAGTGGAGTGTTTAATGAGAGCTGTAAATAGTTGCTGCATCCAAATATGATTTCATGTGTGGAGATGACTTTATGGATTACACAGAGTCTGACTAATGATTCCGGTCTCACCTCCCAGACAGTCTTGGATATGGAATCACAATCTAACCATCTGCTTTGTCTTTGCCGGATGTAATGTTTGAGTCTCCGCAGAGGTAACGCCATCATTAATCACTGCGTCGTGATTCATGGTTTATTGCATAGTTCAGCTTACCATATTATTTTTAAAGTGAATCTATTGTAAAGGATTTAAATTTGAGCTCTCTACGCCTGCTTCCTCCATCTAGAGCCATGAGAGTCATCGTGGGCTTGTCACGACACAAACCAGATGCAGCAGATCAGCTATTCTGGGATTGTTTTTCCAGCCCGCCGGTTTGCCAGTGCTTGAAAAGTGCACTCTCACCTAAAATAGCCCCTGAGTCTGCAAGAGATGCACTGTATGTGGCCATGCCATTGGCATAATCAACCCTGGCCTGACCCCCTGTCTGGGAGGGAGACCAGCTTCTGCATTATGTTATGATCAGATCCAAAAGTAGGAAATGAAACTATTATTAATATTGGTTTTGGTTTGTATCTTTAAAATTGAGCACCAGTTTTGAATGGATATAGTAGAGAGAGACTGGCAGTATACCTCATAATAAAAGAACCTGGTGCTGTTGGTGTTATATCTTCTATGTGTAACGGGACCCACAAGAAACAAAAGACCACACAGTTTATAGAAAACTGTTTTAGGATAGCTTGAAATATATGCATTTGTTTTTTAAATTTCTCATTAGACATGGCATGAATTGCCGGTGTGATTAAGGTGTGGTGAGAATTTCAAAATTATTGTATTGCAGCCAAATCGTGCATATCATGAGAGGGGAAGCTGTTGTGGATTGGCTTGGCCCTACCTGTCTATAGCTTGATAATATGTTCTGACATGATACAGACAGCATAAACAGTATCAGTTTCACAGAATTCCCGTTTGTGTGAACAGATGTCAAACCATGCAGCATATTTCAGCAGCATCAAGTCACACGGGGAGATGCAATTACAGGGGAAGGACACATCTCTTATTTGCCAAAACAATATTTTTAGTTTTTTAGTTAGTACCTGACAAAATAAATGTCATAAGAGCTACTCTTATGTGAGATGACAGGGCTTCTTGGTATTCTGTATGACAGCAAGTTTAGATTTTTGGAGGGAGAGAAGTGGTACCAGATGTGATTGGGATACTTCACAGCTCGGCCAGTTTGCGCTACGCAGACAAGATAATTTGTCTTCAATTACAGGCGCTTTCTTCTTGCATCAGTCATGTGGCTGAACACTTGTTGAGCTTAACTTCATGTGGTTCTTCACACTGAGAGTTCATAGCGGTCAAGGACTCTAGTCTGCAGAAGGACTTGTTCCAGAAAAAAAGTTAATTTTTGAAGGTTGTAAAGAATAAGGGCAGGTTTTCATTAAACCTCTGAGTGCTTTCTTTGTCAATTCTGTCTGAATTACATGAAATACCAAAATTTGTTGATATTTCTTTTTTCAAAAATTTTTTTTTTTACCCGAGTAGCACAATAATTTGTCTCCACAGTGTTTGTCCGACATTGCACACTATAATGCCTGTGTTACTGAATAGCTCTTTTTGTAAATGTGGAAAAAGTAGCCGGTATAGAAAAGTCTGACAAATTACAGGCACACCCTGGTGAGCCACTGAGTGTCACCTCTGGGTGATACAGGTGTGCCTCAGAGCAGGGATTGCCTAACAACTCAGCAGTTGTTTCAAAGTCCAGTTCACTGTAATACATTATGTGTGTGTCTGCATGAAATCCTGCTTGACATTCCTGTCTAATTTAGGCTTGTGTGTCTCTCCTGCTTGAAATAATATTGTGCTGCTTGTTGTGTTGGATAATCCAAGGCTGTAATTTCTCTAGAAACTGTTGGGCATGAGTGACTATCGAGGCTTGTTGCCTCAACAGTGGCTGCTGACAGTTAAAAAGACAAATAAATGTCTGTCCGTCAGGGTGTGTAAACATTCTCATACGAGCTCTCTTAAGATGTTGACACAAGCAGTTCTATCCACAAAACCACCAATTGCGGAATTTGAAAGATGCTTTTTTTTTTCTTTACTTCACCAAAATACAAAGTAGTACATTTTTCAATGCAAACAAATGTTTCAGAATGTGTTGTTGTCATAACATATACAAGAAAAGGGGGGCAGTGATATCCACTTTAAAATGAGAGATGCCAGAACAGACGTACAGTGCAGACATACCCACAAACATTGCTGTTTCTGTTTGGACATACATAGAATTCTAAATCTGTTGCTAGAAGCGCAACATTTGTGGTCCTTAAATTCTGCAGCATGACCCGTGGGGAACTTAGGAATTTGACTGGTTCTGGGTTTGCACCACAGCCTTTCCTGGCAACCCCTCGCTAAGGCCCAGACTGAGGCTCTGCCCTGACTCTCTCCTCTCCAGACCTGAGGAAAGTATACCTTGATTGTCTGCACAGATCTCCGTTTGACCATGCGTGCTTCCATGTGCATGCGTGTGTGTTTCCCTTCACTTCTGTGCCAGTGTATGTTAGACACAAGCACATATTTTTCACGTGTCGGGGAGGAGGTCTGTTTGGTCAGAAGGTAGTGTTTAAACCCTCATCAAGACTTTTGCTGCAGTAATGAATGTCTCTGGTCCTCCTCCCTCGACACCCCCTGCATATGTGGAAGTATCGCGTTACCCTTTACCACTTTCCTTCTCGTGTGCCACTCACCAGAGCATCGGACTCTGATTTGCAGCTAAGAAAACACCCTACTCTGGCTTTTTTTTTCTTCTGAGGTCTTGGACCTGTGGCCTGGATTGGTCTGTAGCCCAACCTGCCACTACTGGCTGGCTTTTATTGGAAACAGAGCTAAGTGTTTGTTTTCACTGCATTGTTGGGAATGAGAGATGGGGGGTACCTTGGTCTACCTTTGAGTGGGGCCTCTGGGATGCGTGCAGAGGAAAAATTGCCCTCCGCACACAATAGATTGGCAAGCACGCCAAGAGTCAAGACATCACAGCTCGAGGACCTTGGATTCCAGCCGCAGCTTTTCTTTTCTTAAACACAACACTCTTAAGTCTTAACAGCCGTCTTCAGTGCTGTGCCGTGTGGTTTGGGAGATTTCAATAGCAAAGGAGAGAAGGAAAAGAAGGTAAAAATGTCCAGCATGGAGTTTGACATCGGACAGAGTTTAATTATTAACTTAAACATTTTATTCACCTCTGCAAGCATTTAGTCTTAGGTGAACATTAACTTTGTGAAGGTGTCTTTTCTTAGTTTCACCTTTGAAACAAGGTTATGTTCCATGTGATTACGGACCACGGTGTGCTGTACACACAATATCTGGTGCTTTCTGTGATGTCTGATTAAAGAGGAAATGTGTTATTGTGTTACTGAAAAAGACACAATTTGTTATCCTGTGTATCAGTCTTTTCAGTGTAGTTGTTAACAACCATTAAAAGTTCTCTCCATAGGTCGTATGTCTCTACTTGGTACCCAGGGATGATAAAATCAGATATTTCCAGTTTATTTGAACACATCGGGATATTGATTTTTCCGTAAAATCAGAAGTGTGTGTCACAGAACAGCTCTAGTTGGATCTCTGTCCGTGTTCCAAACTTTTAGTAAAGCCCTCCTGTGACATTCGGCTACTGTCTTGTCTAGTTGTGCTGTTTGTCCATCACCTGGAGAACATCATCCAGTATTGAAGGGCCCAGGTCGAGGCTAAAGGAAAAGCCAGTGTCCTCATCCTTTTGCTGTCCAGCAGTTTTGTCACAGGTGTCTGTGGAGTCTTCATCCTTGTCTGAACTCAGGCTGCCCCATCCAGGCCTGTGGGTCTGACTGGAAGCAACATTATTCTCTCTTTGGTACCCATCCTCCATTCCCATCTCTCCATCTCCTTCCATGTCCAGAAGTGGCAAAGAGCTGCATTTCTGTCTCTTCTGGGGCCCAGAAGAATGCTGTTGGCTTACATGCCAGTTGGGGCTCTCCGAACCCTCTGCCTCATCCAGGTTGAGGCGCGGGGGCTTGGGTGGCGGCGAGCAGGCCAGGAAGAGATTTTGCTCGCTCTGGGAGCTTTGTAGGAGCAGACTGTGGCCCATTTTTAGGAAGGACAGGTCACCGAAACTGTCTGTATGGGCGTCATTGCCAATATGTGAGATGTGGCGGAAATCAGCCAGTGGTAGGCTGATCATGTTGACAGACAGCACGTCCCTGCGCTTCCTGCTGAGCCAACGACCAGAGGATGGCTTTCTGTATGACGTCGTTCTGAGTGGCATCTTGGAAGATCTGGTTGAGATAGACTTAAGTGGTACGTGGTGGATTGAATCTTTTTGTATTTCCTCCTTTGTTCAACAGGAGGTAGTGAGGCTTAAAAGCGTAATGCCATCTACAAGACAAAAAAAGAGAAATTCTAATATAACAAATGATACCAAGTTTCGTGTGAAGGTAACTTTTCATCAAGACTGCTTTCTAAATCTGTTTTTTGATCATTCAGGTTTCCCTCTCATCTTGCTAGATTATGGAGCTGGTCCGTACTTGTGCTTGTCATGTAATTCAGCACCAGATGTGAGTATTGGACTGCATCAGTCGGATTGATGTGGATCAGCAGCCATTGTTTAGAGATTGCACCTGCTCCACTCGATTTTGATTTAATGAAATTCAGCATTATTTGGCAGCGTGCTCCAGCAATGCTTTGAAGCTTTCATTTGTAAATATTTACTTTCCAAATCCCTTTTCTTTCCCACAAGCACAGGTGTGGTCTGCTGCCTATCCTCTAAAGGAAGTCTATTAGCCTACTTAAGAATTCCAGTAAGAAAAGTAACAAAAATGCAGATTCCCGAATGATTTTAGCCTCATTTCTGTCAGAAATGATGATAACTTTTTTTTGGAACACATGTTTATGATTTTGTGAGAAATACAAATAGCTGGGATGCAGTCAGTTTAATTTGCTGTGGTGGATGCAGTGCAGTGACTCTGGATGTGGAAGTTCATAAAATGAAATATTTGAATTCCATAAATAACATCACACTGTAGGCATTACATTTCAAAGTAAATTTTAGGTTTTGTAACGTAGTTAAGGGATTTTGTATTATTAAAATTTCATTTCCACAAACAAAACTTAAAAGAGAACATCTTGGACAAAATAAAAAGCGTACAATAAGACTTTAAATGAATTTGAAACGTTTGCGTTCCGTGACCTGTAATCATTTTATTGAGTAAAACAGAACTCAGTTCATCAACGCTGGCACGGCAATTAGATTATCTGCTCAGGGTCTGTGATTTTACGGTCTCCCAAACAGCTTTGCCCACATTAGATCTGTGTTCGTGACTTGAAACACTCACTCTGTAAATTTGTAAGCCACTACAGCAAACAGGTTTTGTTGGCCTGTAAAGGTTTTACCGGCACTTTAGTAGCAGCGGGAGATTGGAGAGCGTGGACACAACAGCATTCCTTTGCAAACATGTCAGTTTGGCCAAGGAGGAGTCTTAGGATTTCAGCCATGAGTACCAAGTTCAGGAAACGCTTCATGGCCAAGTAAAAATTAAAGAAGCCCATTAAAACAGATTGGCCAAGAAACTTTCTTTAAATTATCATCCTCAGTGTTGCCATAAATGATTCAGCTTTGAGACAGACGAGGAATCCGTCTGATGAAAACTTTAACGAGTTGAAAGCAATTCATTTCAAGAATTTCTTTTTCATGCCGTTGATTGTCTAGCAGGATAATAACAGTAGAATGGATAACGATTGAATAGTTAGTTCTTACCTTTCTTGCCGAGCAAATACAGGATATTTGAATCCCACACATGTACACAGGTCTCTGTCACGAAACTAGGCAGCGTCAACCTGCACACCCTGACAAACTCTTCCTTGACATGACGGGGCTTGTTCAACTGTTACAGAGAAGACTTCATTGCACAGCCCTGAGACAGAAACCGGGGTCAGTTAAAATGGTATTTTCCCATGTGACACAACCAAGTCAATTTTTACAGAAATTGGAGCATTTAACTGCCAAGAGAGTGTCTCTTACCTTTATTTATGCTGCTGCTTAGGTGAGTGTTGCCAGTCCTTGCACCTTGTGAGTCTTTTTTTGGTAATCCCTTCCAGTGTAAACTCCCTCATGCATTGCAGAGCTCTGCAGGTGTGTTGCCAGCGAAAGGCTGGTTTTGCCTTAGAGGTAAGCCAGGTGAGGTCAGAGTACAACCATCCAGGTGGAGCCTTTTCTTTTTTTTCTGAGTTTATATTCAGTCATCCCCTTTAGAATGGTTGCCAGCTGTCAGATGATATCATCCTGATTGTGGTGTGAGTTGGCCTTTCAGTCATAAGTGTTAAAGTCCTGCTGATTGGTTGGCTGCACCCTGCTAGACAGTGGGCGCAAAGTAGGAGCTGCTGATTTAATTGTGATATTGAGAAAGACCAAAATGCGGGGGAAACTACAGAGGCGCACGACTCATTTCAGGAGTGAGGGAGCTTGAGTTGGGATAGGTTAGTGACTCTATAGCAAGTTGTTTTTGAGTGTGTGTGTGTGTGTGTGTGTGTGTGTGCGTGTGTGCGTGTGTGCGTGTGTGTGTATTTCCTAGATTGCGTGCTTGTGTCTAAAAGGAAGTCTTGGTCAGTGAGCATAAGGGTCAGTCACCCAGAGGAGGTGGGTTAACTGATCTCTAATCTCCATGTCATTGTCCCTCTGCTCTGCTGATTTCCTGATTTCCTGCTTACTGTTGGCTTGTCAAAGCCCCGGAGTCCAGCCCACTCCACAGACCCTTCTGCCTGACTGGAGGCCTATAGCTTCTCTGTGTAATCAAAGCATACTATCGCACACAGACATGTATGTGCAGGCACGACGGGTTGCACAAGAGAGATAGCTTGTTGCATTTCCAATTCTCACGCCTCCAGCTTGTTGTCTTTGCCTCTGGAATGCTACAGCAATACAGTAATGAAAATTGTGTCAGAACAGCAAACTTTTTTTTTTTTTTGCTCTCTGGAATTTATTTGTGTTAAAGATGGCAGGGTTAAAGCATTTTGTTGTGTGCTCACAGCCAGTAATTATACTTGCGTTACTTGCGTTGATCATGCCATTATGGTTGTTTTATGGTTTGGAAGTGGTCTTTTTTAAACTATTTAATCTCCTTCAACCCATGTTTTAAAGAGAATACACATCATTGTGCTCTGATCTTATGCTGAACACAGTGTTCCAGCAGAAAGGAGGACACGTCTATGGACCCCTTTGTCCAGAGTCTCAGTGCCTCTCCTTGTTCACGAAACTTAAACATGCGGGGTGTGAAGAAAATGGACAAATGGTATCTTTCACTTCTCCTCCAGTCCTTTCAAATTGATCCAATAAACAATAGGCGTGCCGCCTGATCCTTTCTTGTTCTCCTGCTCTGTACTCCAGCGCCAGAAACGGTCTGCAAGACCAGACACAATTACTCACGCAAATGAAATTATCATAACATTTACTCAAGACTGAAACAGAACATTTCTGAGCATTTCTCTTCTGAGAACCCCCCCTCCTTCCACCTACAACCACAAAACGGCTTTCATGCTAGGAGACAATCAGGGTGAAAAGCTAGTGTTATCTGTGGTATTTGGGAATGACCTCACAAGACCTGCCGTCTGACCAAGGTTGGGCTCACTCTTTTAGTTGTGCTGTCAGGCTATGTAGCCTCTGGGCTGATGCGTTTAGCCCTCGCTGGATTTCTGTCTAAGCCTCTTTTCTAAGGCCTGACCATAGCGGCCAGTGTGGTTTGATGCAGCTATGCTGGGCCTGAAATTTGGGATGCTGCATGTTTTTGTTGTTGCAGGATAAAAAGTGTTTCCAGATATTGCTTTGACTGGCGCTAGAAGCCCAAACTGAGGCTTTGGTGGATATTCTTCTGGCCCTTTGTTGTGTGTTCTCCAGCTTCCGCTCTATCAAGGCCCTTAGACAGCCAGCATTTAGGCTAGATTTACAGCATGAATTGTCTGATTCTTGTATATGAAAAACATTTTATGATCACGACAAACGAGGGACACACTGTACTGCGCTGGATAAAATTTCCGCTTGTAGTACATCCATTAATTACCCAGAGTCTGAAAAACGCAAGAATAGATGGTCAATTCCTTGCATGAAATTGGGAGGTCCACTACTCTCTCTGTATCTGTCTCTGAAACAGTTTCTCATAGCTTTGTAATGGTGAGTGTGGTGAGTCGATCCGAGTTTGCGTTAGTCATCATTCTAACCTTTGTCGTCACTGTTTGTCTCCAAAGTTATGACTCAGTGATGATCTTTTTGAAGGCGCTCCAACAGAAACTTGGCAGTCTGGCTGCTCAGAGGAAGTGAGGACACTCAGTTTGCACATGACGGAGATCTGACAGCAGCCAAACTCTAGGTGTTAACTAAGTGCAGCCTCATTAACACATGACAAAGCTTGCAGTAGCCTCTAATCAACAAAGTATGGACACGTCAGTTCCAACACAGTAAGGAGGTGACTGGGCTGGATAATGAATGGAGGCTTATGGAAGAAATTTTGGATGAGGTCATGTTTATTGACGCCAAATACTGTAAGAATAGTAGAAAAGAAGAACTATAAGAACAGCTTGATTATTTACATTGGGCTTTAGAGGAATGGTGATTAGGAATTCTAGTGAATTCTAGACATATTATGGAGCTGCAGCATATTGCGTTTGCATTTGGCTCCCCTTTCCTCTCATTCTAAATTGTCAGCTGTCCAATAAATGAAAAATTACCAAGAAATATATGTTATAGCATGGTAATTTTGTGCTATTATGTAGAATCCTTGTATAGGTTTTGATCTGTTTGTTGTGCCATCAAACTAACAGAATGTTTAGAGCTCTCCATTTCGTTTTAGCTGGATTGAGTTAAAAGAAATGTAATGTACATATGCATAACTCACACTATTTTTTTCCAGTGAATGTGGGTGTTCAGTGCAGGCTGGGAATGTACTGCTGTGTCTCCTGGCACTGGATCATTAGTAATTATAAGATCATGGTTGGGATATTTAGATTACTGTAAAGACCGGAGGTATGAGGTGTGTTTGCTCTGCACATTAGATAAGGAACCATGTTAATATAGGAACACATACATACACAGAGCTCAAAGTTTACACTGAGTTGAACCTTGATTTCTTTTTTTTTCTCCTCTCATAATGACTGAGCTCTTTTTGACATCTCCAAGGTTCAGACTGTATTTTTACCAGTCCTGTGGCCCCCTTTGTTTTAATGGGAAATCTGTTGCAATCAGAGGGCTTTTCCCGGAAGGCCAAAACGTGAAAGACATAATTTTGCTTCTACAGCGATGTTTTGTTGGATATTAAAGAGGCCAAGCCCCCACATTTCCCTATTCAAAGATCCCTGAGCTCATCCATCATTAAGAGAAATGCCAGGGCACCAGGAGTTCAGGTCTTTGCTGCCATTTCTCTTTTCACTGTTTATTTCCTTTACTTTAACAGTTTCCAAAGGCACTCTCCGTCTCCGTCCAACAGGCTTCTATTCTGTCCAATACCGTGACCACGTACAACCACATGCGTACACGTCCACACATACACACCTACTTACATGGCACCCCACATCCGCTGCTGCCTTTTTTCCCCTGCGCTTTACCTTAGAATGTTATTGGCTGAATCTACAGTCCGCACGCAACCACCACTATTTGCACACAATGTTCAGTCAGTCACTGTACTGGCTTTGCACATGATAATGTAAAAGATCTACACTTTTTTATTTTATCGACGTTCTTTAGAAATCAGCTTTGTATTTAAGTTTAATACTACAGGTAACAGAATGGCAAGGTTCAGTACTACAGGTCACAGAGTTCTGGGGGCAGCAGACGAAACTGTAGTTGTTTTAATGAAGAACTCAGGCAATAATTGGCTTTTTTCCATCATTCTGTGAGCAACCGTCTGGTCTCTTGCACATGGCATGAGTCTGTGGACAGCAGGGCTCAGTGAAAGGAGTTGGTTACATTGCTGAAAAGTTGGAGGTTTGCAGCCTGTTTCTTGCAGCTCTTCATCTATCAGCTCAGTGTGGCTGTTGCTTCTCCATTGCTGCCTGCAATATTTTTAAACTGATTGACTGTCAAAAAATGATGAAAATGACAGTTTTCTTGTTTTATACAGTAGATGGATTTTAGACGATCAGTGCAAATCTTACTGACAGACACGTTGCGCTACCTGTGACCACTTCATATAAAAGTCAACTCATGTTTCGGCAGTTAAATACTTTGAATGTGAAGCTGCAGCAGTAGGAAATGTTCGGTTTGCGTTATCACCATTTTGCCACCAATGTTGCGGCAGACGCCCAGTTTGTAAAGCTGCAAATATGAAAACAGTGCGATACTTTCATCAGTGGGCCAAAGGCGCAGTCACCATTGTGTCACCTCATTTGATGATAGATAGATAGGCACTTCACAGACATTTATTTAAATGAAAATCTTTGCGATTGTTACTTTAAATAGCTGTATTTTACATACAGTAAATATCTTATCCAGTGTAGTTTCAAGGATGTCGAGGACAAATTCAGCACTAATTTGCAAAACTGTCACAATCAGTGACCTGTACCTGAGTTTTTTTAGATCCAAAACTTCTGCTGTCAGATAAAAGGAGGTCTTGTCTCAGAGTTTCATTCAAAAAACAGATGTTTGCAGGACACGTGCATGTAAAGGGTTAAATACAGGAAGTCGATTTGGGCCTTAATCTCTATGTAGTGTTTGTTCTTCACTAACAAAAACAGCATAATAGACCAGACCTTTGGGGTTTTATGTCTGCCGAGTCTCATAATGAATGATGACTAATCCAGTACCATTTACAAAGCTTGAGTTTTGTCTGCAGAGGAATTTCACCTTGGCTCCAGTGTTGCATGTGCAGTACCCCTGTCCTGCTGCCTGTTTGTTTGAGTTAGCAGGAGTGCTTGGGCACACACACACACACACACACACACACAAACACACATATCCACTCGCACACAAATGATCTCTAAATAAGTGTTCGCCTCTCATAAATCACCTACTCCATAGCTCAATGACACCCACACACACACACACACACACACACACACAGAGAAACACACTACACCACCACACACACTCCAGATAAATAGTTCCTTGATTAACTTCACCAGAGTGCATTAGAGGCAGAAATGTTAGCCTGCACCACAGACTATGGCTTGTAAGAAAAAAACATTTCTTCTCTTGGCAGCAAAGACCACTTCTTGGCTCAGTGACAATCTAGTTAGAGATATCTGATGGCTAATCCAGTAATCAAATACAAATTGGTAACCTCTGAGGCTGCAAGGTTAAGAGACAATAAGCATGAAATAGCACGGATGTCAACTGAAAATGTTTTAAAAGTTGCTATAATGGTAGTTTCAGTTTCTGAAGTAATACAATCAGCCTTTGTTATAACCAAGTCAGTGAGAGGTGTTAACCTCAAGCTTTAAAGACCCCCTCGATGAAAATCAAGTTTTTAACCTTGTTATCATCTCCATATGGTGTTTTCTATACATTACAAGACATATCATGAAACAGTGAACACCATGGCATGGAACTGCAGTGGACCAATGATGCAGAAACAGATTCAGACAGGGTTTCATAAGTCACATACCTATGGAACCAAAAAATGAGATTTGTTTGGTTCCATAGGAGATTTTTGACTGATGCCTTAGACACATCTTCACCACCATCATCAAAGCAAAACACAGGAAGAATTTTAGAGTGGTATTCCCTTCCCTTCAGTGAAGTAGCAGAGAATCTAAGCCACGAAGCACTGAAGCTGCTCTGGAGGCTTTTGGAGGTCTAGCACCTTACTAAGACCATTTATGTTGGTTTGTCTTCTTTATTTGTCATCTATCTGCATCTGTATTTGTGTTCAGACACTAGAGAAAGAAATACCCGCTTTGGCCTGTGTTAATTTGCCGGAGAAAGGTCTTTTCTTTTTTTCCATTTTGTAGAGACAGTGGCAGCCTCATTTATTTCCTCACATACTCACTCACTCGTGCTCACATGCTCACACACTCACACAGCTCGCAGAAATGCACATGAAGGAATGGCGTAATGTGCAGCTGATCTGACAACTTGCGCCGAGGGAGCACAGTGGCCACCTGCACTGCGAGATGCCTCCTGCTGTGTGTAGGACGGGTGTGAGAGCGTGCACGTGTGTTTGAGTGTGTGTGTGTTACACTGCCTGACTCACAGCATTGGTGGTACTCATGATGTCATTACTGGCACGGGGTCAGGCTGGGGTGTGCTGTTTGGAGGCCGAGCCATATGCTGTTGTCACGTAGCTAATCCTCGGCTTGTTTGTATGTGTGCGTTTTACTACCGTCCTACCTCTGCGGTGGCCTCGTGCCCTCCTCTCTTGGCTTTGTACTGGGGCCCATTGTTTGTGTTCTGTGGTTTCCTACTCACCCTGGGCCCCAGTGTGAACTGCAGCACACACACGCACACACAGACACGCATACGTACACAACCAAGTGTTTAGTTACAGAGTGATGCACTGGCTAAACATGTACATTGTAAGTTAACACTCGAGGCAAGGAAACATCCCTCACCCTGAGAAGAAATGCGTCACGCTGCCCATAAAGCACCTGTTAACACTCAGAATTCCCCTACATCATTAGCCTGGTGCAGTCCGCCCGTGACCACACCGGGTAGAGAATAGGTCAGACCAATTCTGCCCCAAGATTTTTCAAGTGCACTTCAGGGTAGTGGGCAGTAGAGGGCAGGGCAGAGCAGAGATATATTTGCTGAGGAAGAGGGTGTATTTTCACCAGCCTTATTGTATACTTGCTTGTGTTTTGCTTAATTTGAAGATGCGAGAGTTGTTTATTTACCTAATGGTGTTCGCGTGATATTTCAGAGTTACGTGTCAGACGAGGGCTTGAGCTCACATTACTGGAATGATAATAGCAGCTTTCCTGAATCCAGGGGCGGGGTGGTGGGGTGGGGGATAACTTCCCCTCACCGGCCCTCTCCTGTCTTCTTCCTCCATACTTACGCTCTTTCTCTCTGCACATGGATGCTGGAGTCCCCGTGATGTCTTCCAGATGCTTTAGATCAGCGAGCGCATTGACAAAAACCTACTGCTCGTCTTCCAGTTGCTCTCACTCACTCTCCCCCAGTCCCTCGTACACACACTCACTCGCTCTCTCCTGCAGCTCACTGTCTTGTTAAAGAGACACTTCCTTGGCCCAGCAGACTTCCTGGATATAATTCTATAAAACAATGGCTTACTCTGTGGACACATGGTCTCCCTACCCTTCAAAAGGGGATGGTGGTCTCTGTGAGTGCATTTGTGTGTGTGTTCTATGCATACAAATATGCAAAGATATGCATCATTCTAGGTGCATATTTAATGTCTCTTTGCTTCCTTTGAGTCCCTTTTCATGTGCCTGGGTGTGTGTGGCATTTGTGACCGCACAGATTGTGACCTGTGTGTGTGTGTGTGTGTGTGTGTGTGTGTGTGTGTGTGTGTGTGTGTGTGTGTGTGTGTGTGTGTGTGTGTGTGTGTGTGTGTGTGACATCCTGTGTTCCACCCTGCTTGATTAGCCATTAGCCAGTGGCTGCCCTCTCCGATTCCCCCCACAGTAAGAGAATCTCTCGCCATCATCGTCCAAGCCCAAGCCCCTCAAAGAAATCACTCACACACACACACACAGTGAGATCCTGGGCGACTGCCAGGCTTAATCCCAACCCTCATTTTGGGGTTTAATGACCTCAGGCAGCGGAATTACCCTGTCACAGTTGCTCTGCGGGCTGCTGTCTCATGCGTGTTCACCCTGCCGTCATGCTGATGGTAACTGAGATGAGAGCATCTGTCCGAGTGCGCCTTTCCTCGGCTGCGCACCGACAGGCCTCGTCGTGAAAGCAAACACACAGTGGACGGTGACCGTGGTGTCATTCGCTCCATACGCTGCCCTCAGTCGCTGTTGTCACAATGACAAATACAGACATGTTTGACTTCTCTATGACTCACTGCCACTGTAACGGCTCATTAGAAATGTTACTTGAATATTGATTAAAGGGTCATGCCGCTGCTTTTATACATCAAGATCAGTTTACTCGTGGGATGTACTCCACGTGCCGTGAGCACAGCTGATGTGATGTCATCAGGGTTATCTCGACTCGAGCTTGGAGACTACAACTTTACAACAGAAAAGAAAGCCTGCTTGCAACAAACTGAGGGTGTAGAGTTTGATAAAGATGAGACTTTGACCAGGCTAAGTGCGACATATGAGAAAGTGCTAGATGTTGCATTATGGGAAATGTAGGATTAAAGGGGGTTTGAAGCATGAAGCATACCAAGGACTAATAGTTGCCTCTGCTGCTTTTCAAATCTCATTGATTGATTGATGAAAATACACAATATCCCATAAACCTAAGCTGACATCTTCATTTGGTTGTTTTGTCCAAACAACAGTCCAAAACCCAAAGTTATTTAGTTTACAAGAAAATGACCTGAACGACTTATCGATGATCAAAATAATAATAGCTTTTCTGCCACTCAAGTTATGTATTAATCAAATTAAGCTTTGCATATCTTTTTGTTTGTAACTTTTTGCAAAAGTTAATTAATTCTTGGGCTTAAATACCTTACAGCCTGATTTTGTCTATAGAAGTTACACAGATTGTGACTAAAGATCAGAATATGTGCTTTCAGATCTTTTTCAGTCTTTGTAACATTTTCCAGGTTAATTTAATAACAACCCCTCTGTGTTACCTTGTTTGACATGGTGTGTCTGTGTCTCTCTCCTGCAGGGCGCCCTGACAAATGAACGTGACTATGAGAGCGTGGTGATGATGAGGATGAGGCAGGCTGCTGAGCGACAGAGACTCATAGAACAAATGCAGAGAGACGACGAAGAGGACGCTGCCGGGTCGTAGCAAAGCAAGAGCCAGCTCGGTACCAGCCTGCAACTACTCAATGAATACTTGTTTCAGGCTTTAGTTTCATAAAGCCTCTTAAGTGTTTTGTTATTATTTTTTCTATGTATTACACTGTAAGGCAAAATAAATCTTTTTAATAACTAAAAAGATTTTTTTTAATCTGTAGTTTTCATGAATTTGTTGTGTCTTTTCTTTCATTGAGAGTGTAGGATGACTGAGGGTGACGCAGAGTAGAGAGCAGGGGTCCTGCAAGTCCAGAGGTAGGAGTCCCAATAATCAGGCTGCAGGGGGTAATCAGTACTGCATACTATCTAGTCTAACCATATTGTATCAATGTGTGGATGGCAATAATATTTCACATTGTCTTGGTGGTTTTTGTGATGATTTGGGGGATATAATTTGCAGTTATAAAATGAACCAATTAAGCAACATAACACAATACTCAGTTTATCTGACTGATGCATCATTATAACATTATACTGTAGTGCCTCTGGGGATTTTTGCATCTAATTAATGCACCACCCCTGAACACTGATAAATTCACTGAGTATTCCAGGGAGTATTTAGTGTTTATTCATTGTGCTGAAAAAGAGCCAGAGATTGGCCGCGCAACACCACACGTAATCGAAAATTATATAATGATGTAATTTGCATTTGTCAGCCATCAGCTGGTTAGCTGTGATGACTCATTACCTCATCACTGAAGCCAACTTGTTGTGGTGCAATGTAGTTGTTGCTTTCTGTTGTCTGCATACACAATCAGTAACTCTGGATGGATAAAAGAGATAAAAGGTTGAAGGATAGGAGAAGGATACAAATGTTTTTTGGTTGAACTGTCCATAACTGATGACCACACTAAGGCCATAACCTGTGATGACATGGCTTCATTTTAGGGAATCATAAGCCAAAACGTTTGGTAACTCCTGATATGGATCATCATATCGTTATTGTAACTAAATACTATTGTGTACATTTTTTTCTTTTTTTCCAAATATGTTTTACTGAAAATACGTTTGCTCACTTTCTTGCTGAGGGTTAGATGAGAAGATTAGTATCACTGAAGCTGGAGCCAGGAGACGCTTAGCTTAGCTTATCTTGAGGACTGGAAATGCAGGGAAACAGCTAGCTTGGCTCTGTCCACCCAGTACCACCTTTAAAGCTCACACGCTAATTAACACACTTTATTTAATTTGTTTAATCTGATCAAAACTCAATAAACAGCATGTTGTGGTTTGACAGGGTTAGGTGCTGAACTATTTTTTGGCTGGGAGAGTTGATTTTCTGGAGTCTTGGTGTCACCGTTAGCTTGCCAGGCAACGAGCAGAGACTCCGGGAAGTCACTGCTCCCGGCCAAGAAATTGTCTGGCACATAACCCCCCGTACAACCGCATCTGGCTACAGCTTCAAATTGGACCAAATGGACAGACATGAGAGTAGTATCAATCTTCTCATCTAACGCTCAGCAAGTAAGCAAATTGCTTTTTTTTCTTTGCAAAAGCAAAGAACTATTGCTTTAATCACCAACTGAAAGGGTTTCATTTCTTTCTTTCTGAAATGACTTCTACGCCGTGAGAACTGCCACACGAAGCACGAACAGTGCATGAACATCCATGTTTACTTCATGCATGATATTGCAGGAATACTTAAAGCCAAGTTTCTGTTGCAGCAGTGGGTGTACTTGTTTTGGGGCAACCTACCCACCCCAATGTTTCCATTTCATACACTCCACCCTTGATCCTGGTGGATCCTGTCACAGGCCATGGACCAGCTTCAACTGAAGAACATGCCACTTGCTCCAAAGACTGTCTTGTGTTCAATCCTAAGCTGTTTCACAATAGGCTTATGTAACAGATACCTAGAAGTTGCTCTGTATTGCTTATTTATGCTCTCTAAAATGACACGCCACCACACTGTGACCCACATTAAGTCAGACACTACAGTGCCACACTGTTGCGGTTAGCATGAGTTTTGTAACAAGGTCCTCTGCCTGTGGAACATCTATCCATCAAAATCGTATTATTTTCCTGTCCCTTGGGGGACTATGGCGTAATGGTGTGTCTGTATTTGTGGGCCTGTGTGGCGACGCTTTCTCTTGTCAGTGTGTTATTTAGGAGCCACATGGCAGCTTCGCAACATCCAGGCCAGTCATCCATCTCTCCACGAGTCCTGCGCTGCCGCGCCGTGGCTCTGTTACACAATGTCCAGCTGCGGAGCGGTGCAGTGCGGTGGGAGACATCTGCTCCTCTCCTCCTGCAAAATCCCCTCATCACATGGTTTTGTTTATGCGTAGCCCTTTTCATATCCCGGCAATGTGAAAAAAAAAAAGCCCAGGAACACACAAACTCTGTCCAAATGACAACAGAGGAAATACAATTACAGGAAACACATTCACCACCAACCCTGCCATGAGCCCACAGTGGCTTGTGCTGCATGCGAACCAGGATGGGAGGATGAGCCTGATGTAGGCTCCGTCCTATCAACGATTACAGCAGATTCTCGGAATCTTAATTGCATCTTCTTCCGTCGTTTTCCTTACATTGTCAGGGTCAGACCTGTCAGTTGTTTTCGTGCAAACAGTGTCTGGAATCCCCATGGTGTCAGAAGTGGGAAGCACCGGCAACTTTTGATCATCGGTGCGGAGGGGGAAGTGAAATCATGTGTGAAGCAGCAGGACTGGTAAGAGTATGACTTCGAGCTGGCTGGCAAAGTTTCTGGTTTGCAGCTTAGTGATCCGGGCTGGCCCCAGACGTGCGCTGGCAGACCTGGGGCTGTAATGGAACCACCCAGCGTTCGCTGGCTCTCACAGGCGGACCTCTTGCACTCTGTGTGCCTGCGGTGCCGATGCCTCATCTTGGTGCATGCATCATCCCTGTAAGGTGCCACAGAGCTGTGATGGCTCACAATAATTAGCATTTTTTATATTTGATCATTGTTAAGTGTCTGTTTTATGGATTACCAGAAAGCGTGCCATTGTTTCTCTGGTAAATCTAATAAGGATCGCAAATTGTCTTTCTTTCATTAATAAGGACACAAGCAATCCACATCATTACATCATTTAATCATAAGCATATGATACACTTACAAAAACATCTTTACACAGTGCTGTGAATACAAATCTATCTAGCACTGAGTTTTATTTGCTTGGATGAGGCCTTTTGCAGGCTGAATTCACAGACATGCCTTTAATTAAGTTCTTCTGCCAAATGACAAATTAACAGTTAAACTGGCCCTCACTCCCTGCACATGGTCACCAGCAGTAAGGAGCAAACAATATGGGCAAGGGGTCTTGTAAAACTCTGGAATGTAATTCAGTGTTCCCCTGAAACTGGTGGCCAGTCACCTATTGAAGGTAATCTGAAACCTTATGTCTGGGATAATCTCAATTTAAGAACTTTATTTTCACTCGGCAAAAGCCTGATTTACAAGATGTCCGCGTGGGGTTGGGAACCAAAGGTTTAAAGGACTTGACAAAGTTCATCATCACGACTCATTCATCCTTTTAAAGGCTTCCACAGGTATTTTGATCCAGTCATCACTCCCATCACGCCGTCTCTTTGTGGAGACACCACACCAGCGTCTGTCCCACCCCCGTCATCGCCAGCACGCGGAAGCCGATCTTCTCCAGCTTGTCCAACACCAGGCGAGGGGGGTCATCCACGTGGTACTCAGAGCTAAATGAGCATAAACACAAAGTAAGTGGACTTTCCACAGATGTGGGGTTTCTCTGTCTTTCAGTAAACTTTGCTTGGACCATAGGACGCTGTTAATTGTTCTGGTGCTTGTTCACTTCCTTCCACACCTTGGTTCATTTCCCAGCAGCATTTGAATCAGATTGCCAATGACAACACTTCCCTGATCTGTATTCCATCAGCTTCAGTGGTTTATTCGAAATCTGCAGAGCAGCAGCTCTCCTCAGCCATGTGACCTGATCTCAGCTCTGTGGTCAATATGTACACGTTAGCTGCCAAAATGAAAGAAACACCAAGCGCCTAAATACGGAAATGTGGCCCGCTGTGAGCACATTTACAGTACACCTGGGAGTCCATTCTGCATGTGTGTGTGGACAGTTTACACAGTACAGTTTACTACTCCCTGTTTGCAAGATGGTGGAGATGGTTTCTTATAGATGATCAAATCAGTATCTTGTGAGGGACATTTTAAGTCTTGGTGGCTGTGTGGATGACACCCTGAGCCGAACTACGCTTCCAAATCATTCACTTTACTTCCCATCAAATGGTCATGCCCGAGTTTGACTGGTTACCTGCCACATTTACTTCATCACCACCCATTACAATAAGTGATCGCCCTATTCGCAATACTCACAAATTGTTTCCCAGCATAGTCGTTTTCCTCGCTCCCAGGTAATTCATGACAGCTGGATCAGAATATTCGTCTCCCACATTTGTTGGACCATTCTCCTGTAAGAAGTAATTAAGTATATTAACTGAACAGCTGATGAGTTTTTCTTAAGATTAATTATTAGACTAATTATTGCTTTGCTGCGACAGTATATGCTGTCCGTTATTTGTCCAGGATCTAGCTGCATATCACCGCCTACACCTGCAGCCCTCTGGCAGGTGCGGATCATAATCTCTAATAAGTGGACGGCCTAAAAATAGTTCATCCAATACTCTAGAATTAGGTTGCTCGAGTCGTGCAGACAACAGAATGAACATGCGCAACAAACTGGGCAACATCTGTTTTTAATTTAGGGAACCATGGCAAAAAGAAAAAAAAAACACAATCATACGCACGCTGCTTGCTCCGCTTGTAGCCTTGGCTGTTGTTTTCCAGCATGCACAATATTACAGGCCAATGCATAACTATAATCTGCTAACTTGATTGATTAGCAGTATGCGTGTTGCTCTGCCAAATCAATAATTCTCTGAATGTCCAACTCGAGCGCGCCTCTTCTGAAAGCATGACACAGATGCGGGATACACACCAGTCGGATCTGCGTGCTGATGAACATGTAAGGCATCCCTGCTCCCTGGCGATGGACCGTTATTCCTCTGGGAATGACCGCGGAGGTTTCTGCACAGACGCGACGGTCCCCTCTCCAACTTGCGCCTCTGCTGACAGCTCTGTGCGGAATGCGGAAACACCCACCGCGACGGACCAATCACAGCTCCTCTCTCAGCATCTGTTTACAGCACTGCCTGCTCCATGCATGAGGTCTTACTCAACTGATGTGATCAGTAGTTTGTTGACATGAGAAAAGTTGGCCGATGTGGATGTTCACAGGAAAGGAGTTCACAGAAAGAGTGTATAATTCAGTTTTATTACTCAGCCTTTTTTTGTTTTGTTTTTTCAGAATTACACATGTGCAGAAGTCCCCTATAAATTGTAATCATTCTGTGGCTGGGAAAGTGCAGACATTCTCCCAGTGTTTTAACCTGCATGAATGTTAAGTGATTTGTTAACCAAAAGTTGCAAGGCTTCAGTTTACAAAAAAGCAGAAGAGTTATACTAAACGCATTGAGCATTTCCTTTTATTCCAGGCCACATTTCATGCCTTGTGTAAAGAAATACACATTTATACACATTTGTTTGACGCTCTGCAATTTTGCTCACTCTGTCCATAAATTCTCACAGATTTGGTTTATGTAATACATTTGCTTAAAAAAAGTAGGATATTTGTGTGCATGCATGTATCACATTGAGCCCACACCGTCTGGAACTCTAATTTCCTCCTCAGAGATTTATTAATTTCCTCCTCAGCGCAACAATAATAATTTTGGATCAGTGTTGCGACTGAGAGGGAAATGAAAGACACAGACCACAGGCAAACAACAATGGAGGGAACGCTGATAAAATCAGCAATATGAATGTAATGTCCCACTGATGCTGGAGGAGCCTGATGGACATTCAGTTAGGCGTTGCATGTCAAGCTGAGTGGGAAGGATCATGTAAAGCCTGATTGCAGCTTGATACTGTGATGGAAGGCAGACGTGAATCCGAGCAATCCACAGCTCATTCAGAAATTTCATGTTGAACACATCATCTTGGTGGTTTACCACTTTAAGATGTTTTTTTTTTTCCTCTGTTGAGATTTTACCATACATTGCTGCTACACTTTATACATATCATGTATCTGCATGTGAGACTGCATGGATACTGTTTGTTTACTGCCTACTGTGTCTGCCACGACAGTGTCATTACCGCCTCCTGAAGTGACTTACAGCCTGTAATCTGTACCCCCTTCATTCAGAAGGATGCAGGTGCTTGGTGAGAATAGCTGAGAAGATTGCCACCTACTGGCTTCCAAAATCATTGTCATCCAGATTGTGTTGCTTGTCCCTTTCATTTTTTTTCTCTTTCATGTTGGTAAAAAGCATTCACACACTTTGATAAAGGCTGTCACACTGCTTTCCTCTTTGGAAAACATCCACTTGTTGATTGACAGGTTAGAGTTCTCTTTCAGCACTCCATGAAATGGACAAGCTTCCACATGAATCATTCGTGGTGTGAAAAAAAGATGGTTGTCCTGGCGAATGTCTCTATTCTTGTGTTTTATCTGTCCCTGTTAACCCGAGACCTATTCTTCAGGAAAGAAAACAGGAAAGCAGCAGGGTTGTCGCTGAGGCCCCCAAAAATAAACCAGAGAACCACCCCTCTTGCCAAAAGAACGCTCACTCCAAACATGTTCCTGCCCGAGCCACTTCCTGGACTCCCGCAGTGTCTTCCTGCGCTGGCTCATCTGCTGCTGGTTATTGGCGTGCAGGGTCACCTCTTCTGTGACCTGTGGTGACAGTGGAGCTCGTCCCTGGTGGGTCCACAGGAAGCAGTTTGATCTTTTGATGAGGCCTTTGCCTTCACCTTCTCAGCTGAAGTGCGATGGCCTGTTGCAGGAACGCTTCCGTCAAATGAACTACTAGTGTCGTGTAAAGAATCTCCTAAAAATAAAAAAAATGTAAATGCAATGACAGCTGTGTTACTTTAGCTCCACTGCAAAAACTCAGCTCTCAAAAAAAGCAATACAATGGGAGGCATATTACTTAAAATAAGCAAAATGATCTGCCAGCAGAACAGGAAAGAATTTTTTCGCAAGTAAAAATATCTAATGTCAAAGAACCAACAGTTATCTTAAACGCAGTGCAGCCAGACAAAAAACAAGTACTTTTGTCTGGATGGACTTCAACAAGGCAGTTTTGTTGCAGATTTTTTTAATTCTGGAAATTCTAGTTTCAAGCCTTCAGTTCCTCAGAACCGGTATTAAAATCTCAGTAAGACGTTATAATATCTTATTAAGATAATTAAGAACAAAAAAGTGTGAAAATGTGAAATGCTCTAACATAAAACCTGCCTGGTAAGAAGATATATCTTTCCAGACAAAGAAAAAACAAGCATATATTGCCTTGATTTAAGCTATTCCTTATTAGATTTTGTGTTTTTGCAGTGTGTGCAGAGCCCTTCAAACTCGATGAATAAATAGCAAGATCCACTGCAAATACTGCAGAATTCGTCATATATTCTCATATAATTACAACAGGCTCAGGAGTGGATTTGGGTCTCAGAACATAAAATATCCACCCACAATGCATGATTTAACTAAAGAAATAAAACACTGGCACTAAGAAAAAGTGGGAAAAAAGCAGTTAATTATTGAACTGCATTCCACGCAGGGCAACTCACTTAACTTGTGTATACAGAACAGAAACACAGGAACACAAATCATTCTTGAAAAAGAGACTTCATGTCATAACGCCTCAGACATCGCTCACACAACATCGAGTTCTCTGTGATGAATATGTCTGACGGATTTACTTGCTGTGAATGTGTGTGGGTGAAGACCTGTGCTGGACGGCCGCACTGCTAAAGCAATCACTTTAAATCACTGAGTGGGGACTGCATAGGAATGAGTTATACAGCAGCAGCAGCCAGTGTGTGTGTGTGAGAGAAAGAGAGAGACATGATTTACTGTGGGTGTGTGTTGCAGTGATATTCCAATATACAGCAGAGAGATTTAAACTGTGGGAGAGCAGAGACAAGAGGCAGCTCTCTGATAGATTGGGTGTTAGGGTTACACTCTGTATAGGTTTACATCTGCTTAATTTTGATGAATCGCTGTTGAGCTGTGCATTTCTTGCAGAGACTTTTCTACTTGTGCACTTACACTTGTGCGCGTCTGCATCTGCCTGTGCAGCGCAGTTCCCCTCAGAGGAGCTTCACAGTCCCTCCTCTGCAAGGAGATACATCACTGACCTCCTTCCCTTTTGCTGTTTTCCAGATTACACCCAGCAGCTTACATAAAGTGTCTTCAAACTGCAGAGATATTACCCAGCAGCCCTAGCAAGGTTAAATTCTCCTCTCTCCCTCCTCTCTTTGTCTCTTCTTTTCACCTTAGCTCACCTCTTTTCTGACTTTTCCCTGCTGCGCTCACTGATAGATGGTACCGCTGGCTTTAGGAATTACGCAACTCATCATAGCCGTATGTCCATCGCAGTGAAACATTTCAAACGCTGTCACCGGGTCACATTTTGTTGAGAAACACCAGGATGCGGTTTCCGTGGTTATGCGCATACTGGAAGGGTTTGTTTAGGGAGACTTTCTCTCGGTGATTAAGAATAATGTCATCAGAAATTTGGAATGACAAGTTCTTACACAGTGTGTCTTTTCTCTCAGCACCTCGATTCAGAGCTGGATTTGGTGCAAGAAGCAATGTCCCTATGGGCTACCACAAATGGGACCGATTGGGCTATTAGTTACAGGAAACAACATGATGCGTAATAAACACAGAGGAACAGAGAAGGGATTGAAGAAGGCTTGAATATATCGGCTATGTAGCCTAGTTTGTTGGCTGGCGTTCCTCATCCTTGTCTGTGTTGCAGCCCATTGAGTTTGACCACAGCAATGTCCATTTAGTGAGATTAATTATTACTGCTTGGATACAGTAAAGATGACTCTGGATGCTCCCGTCAAAAAGGAGCCAAAAAAATTAAAAAACAAAACAATGATCCATTTTGTTGAATGTGAATTATCTTGACCTGGGGTGTCATTTCA
Source organism: Chelmon rostratus (assembly GCF_017976325.1). Taxonomy (NCBI): domain Eukaryota; kingdom Metazoa; phylum Chordata; class Actinopteri; order Chaetodontiformes; family Chaetodontidae; genus Chelmon; species Chelmon rostratus. The sequence continues at coordinate 16,215,867 of NC_055672.1, read as the reverse complement.
GTTCATCGAAAAAGCTCCGGGAACACCTGTTAAATCAGTGGCTATAAATGCAGGATTTAAAAAGCAGGCACATCCAAACAGTGTTCACGGTGTCACAACATGATTGATTAGATCGCTTTGTGAACGTTCTAGTTCAGACGTCACCGTGAGTGTTCGGCCCAGCTTTTGCTTTTTCCCACTGGTTTCAATGCGAAAACTCTGGCGGAGAGTTTTTCTACGGACTGAAAGGACTCTCAGTTCTTAAGAATCAGGCTTCCTAAAAATCTGAACTACCCCAGCCTGACCACCACTTTACAGCTCATTCGTTAAGTTTTATTTCCTCTCATTACCAGATCATAAAAGTGTTCATTGCCATCCTCCCCCCCAAAGTCAAACATTTTGTTTGAATATCCTGAAATTACATGAAATTAAAAGAAAATTAGTTGTACAGTGATGATACTGGTAAGCATCAATTTCCTCGGGGTTAAAAAAAAACTATTTAAACTATTATGGCTTGAATTAAGTACTTTTCCCAGTTAAATACACTTTTTTTTTTTCCTGAAGAAGACTTTTTACATACTGTAGAGCTTTTGTCTCAGTAAATGTTTTAGATTTGGGTGATTACTTATCCTTTCATTAGTGCCAAATACTAATGTGATTACTTAACAGGTGTGTTAATACATTATGCATTGTACATTGTGCCAGCGTGTTTTCAAAGGCATAATATGCACCATTCACCATTAAAAATGTCTAAAGATAATTACACCTATGTTACATTATTTGGTTGAGCTGTGTGCTTACATTATCTCAAATATTTCCATCCATGTTCAAACCCAGAGAAATCTGTAAGTTTATTCAATGTGATGCTGCGTTTCATTTGGTCGCCCAGCCCTGTTTCTATCAACCTATCTTTATGTGCAGTTTGAAGTGTATTAGAAAAGCTTGATGGAAAGGGCAAAATTAAAAAAAAACTTTCCTCAATTATTGGGTTGATTTATGCACTTAATTGGCAAAGGAAGCATAATTTCCGAATACATTTTGGCATAATTAACTTTAACTCTAATGACTGAGCAGATGTTTCTGCTCTGAGAGAAGAAGCAGAATTGAAAGAAATTCCTGAAATTCTCTCCATTTTTCTCTCAAGACGACTGGTTTTGTCTCTTCTTCCTCTTCCTTTTTGAGGTTACTGGAGGTTGGCAAACAACTGCCTTTGTTTCTGGTTTGTGTCTGCTACTTCTTCTAGCCTGTTTGTTATAGCCATGTCTAATATAGACTATACCACCGGCAGCCGAGTTTATTTTTTCTCCAAATCAATCGGATTTGGAAACCTGCCTCTTTTTTTTTCTTTTTTGCTACATTTCAAAAGTTTGCTTTAAACTCAAACTACTCACTGAAGTGTTTACTATTGTGTGTATTGTTCACCCATGATGGAGCATGATTGGTTATTTGCATCAGCAGTTGTGAAGACAACTCCCATGATCCCATGCTACTTCACAACATCGTCAAACTCCGACATTTGTTACCGTTTTCATTGGGAGACTCCTAGCAGCAGAAATTGCATGTGCGTTAAAGTCTTAACTTAATGTAACTACCAGTTTATTAGCCATCACAGCGTGTCCATATGTCGGGAAAGAAGTATATAGGGACGGGGATGGATATTAAGTCTGAGAGACATGGATAATTGGACAGACAAAGAGAGGAATGACAACACGGATGCATACCGCTGGGACTGAGTCACATCATCATTCCCATCACGCCTGTGGTTATTATCATGTTTTTTATTACATGTTGCAGCATGTGGTTGTTGTTTATGGACAAGTCCGGCAGAGGTAATCTGCTCTGTGTATGAAGGCATCTTGACTATACCAGGAATGGGTGCGGTACGACAATGAGCTTGGCAAAAGCGAAGGGGACAGCTTGACTTTGTTTAACGTGCAACAACAACAGCAAGACTGCACAATAGCTGCCCTGGCAGTTGCCCTTTATTGAACGGGGAGCTCTGAGGAGTTTTGCTGGTTTACACTGAAACTTAAACGCATGGTGCTGAGTGATGTGTGTCACAGCCAGGGGTGCACAGACTGTATTTGGTCAGGTACTCTGAGATGGTGTTTAGGAGTCACCCGATACACAGGCCCAGTGTCTTAAAGGCCCAGTGTGTAGGATTTAGTGGCATCTAGTGGTGAGGTTGCAAATTGCAACCAACTGAATACCTCACATCACACTCCCCTATGGTGGCCATGAAAACCATGAAAGCTGCTCTCTGGAGCCAGTGTGTGGTTTGTCCGTTGTGGGCTACTGTTGCTACATGACGGTGCAACATGGCGGACTCTGTGGAAAAGGACCCGCTCCCTCTGTACATATAAAGAGCTAATTTTAAGGTAACAAAATCACGATGATTCTCATTTTCAGGTGATCATACACTAATGAAAACATAGCTATAAATATTATATTACATTTCTGCCAATAAATCCCCCTAAATCCTGCACACTGGTCCTTTAATAAACACAGTCCTCCTCGCTGTCCTCCTCAGTGTCTCCCTCATAGTCCTCTACTTCAGCTTCCGTTGTTCTTCAGTCACCTTGTTTTGCCATTTAGCAAGAGGACAGCTGGACTAGCTTTTTTTAGCAATAGCTTGTGCCACGTTTGTGTGTTCCTTTCTGTTCACCTTACTCGCGGTGACCCTGATATCAAGTCACTTGTTGCCATGGTTGCTTTGCTATCTAATGCATAACTCAACCTAATGTCCGGGCTGAAGTGTTGGATTTTATTAGGGCGGTTAAATCCTTGCTTAAATCCAGTTAAATGCATACGTGCGTCAGCTACAGAAGCAGACATTACATTGTCCCATTTAAGGCCCAACATGATTTTCCATGAATAAATCAGGAGATCCTTGAAATGAAGAGCCTGACTGTCTGCTAAATATCCGGTGGGGAAAGAACTGCATGAACAGTATATCCAGATGCATAGTGGTCTTTAATACTGCAGCCCGCAGTCAACAGTATAATCACGTGAAAGAGGAAAACTTCAATAGCTGCGGCCTCCACTCGCCTGACAACAAAGAAGGAAAGAGAGCGACGGGCGATGAGAGTCAATTATGTGACAATGATGTCATAGTAGTACTGGCTCTGATCAAGGCCATATGCCTGATGGGGTTCCCTTGCTATCCTGCGTGCCCTGCATCCTAAACACCAGAAATGGATTTTCACACTGACAGTGATTGGAAGTGCAGGTGACACATACAAATCATGCACAAACAATTTCACAAACTGCAGACGAATCAGTAAAAACACGTCATATTAGAAGCAAGCTATCACCAGGATCGTTGCAAAACACCACTTCAACACAGGACGACAGTAAATTACCATCTGGCAGTGTGATTTTATTGTCTTGTTGTGACAGATAACAAGTAAATTACCATCTCGGGTCTGAATCCATGAAGGGAACGCATCCGGAATCTAACCCTTTAACACGTTTTCAGGGGTTTTGAGGTACGCTGAGACTGGCGTGACTATCGTGAGTAACTCAGTGGAAAGTGGAAATGTTATGGTTTTACAAGATGATAGATGAAGCTGAGGGCAGAAAGTCGCATTCTTAAATGTAGTGTGGTTGGGATGGTTTCTGTGTTCCCAGACCAATAGCTCACTGACACTTATCTAATTCATAATTTGCTGCTTTATTACAAGCTTCAACTGAAGCATGAGGTCACGGGGGAAACATGGACACCCACACTGCTACATACACACACACACACGCACACATATGCTGCGTGCTATTATATGTTTGCATTTTCACTCTATTTCTCTGTCTGGCTCTGTCTCCCACTGTATTAAACTGAGTGGGAGGTTGAGTAATGAAGCTTAACATATAATCCAGGCCTCCCTTTCTTATCTTTGCTTGTTCTCTTCTCCATTTTCACTCCTCCTCCTACCTCTAACTGCTTCTAGGAAAAGTCCCGGTTATCTTCAGCACTCCCCTTTTCAGCTTTAATCAAATTGCATTCCACATAAGTCAGATCCCACGTATCGCTCATGTTGGTGGGTCACTTCAGGATGTTGGGATGTCCCAGACGGAGCTCTGCGTTCTGCTGTGCTGCTCTGTGAACTCATCTACACTTCAATCTGGGAGGTTGGAATTGCAATCATCGAGCTTCTAGTTCAAGGATGTTAAATTTTGCTGTCAAGTGCAGTAAATTAGTGGACTGTTGGAACATCTTGAGTGATGGCAGTTTCCTTGATTTGGCTTCCTGGAGCTATGAAGTCCAGGCAACTGGGGCAAATCTCCCAAGACAAAGCAAAGGCTGATTAATTCTCCACAAGCATTTTTTGGTTGATCAGTTTTACCCAGAATTCTGCACATACTAAGCTACCCCACAGTTACAGTAGGAGGGCATTACTGTGTTTTGTCTCTGTATGTATTTTTATATTGAAATGCATTGTTTAATTAAATTCGTGGCACAGTAATGAAACCTGTAATCCAAACTGGATTATTCTTTTAATTTAGACATTACCTTGGTTGGGAAGTGCAGCTGTTCAGCACTGCATGGGTGTTTCTTGTACGCCCAGACGCTGGGGATCACAGAGTTAAGAGGTCAGAAATTTCAACAGGAAACTTCCGACGTCCGACTTTAAACGGAACGCAGTGCGATGTCTGAAATATCGGATTAGCAATGTCACCTTAACAGGCCACGCTGTGGATTCTTCCTACATTTATTTCTGAGTTTCCAAAAGTGGAATGCAACAAAAACTCGAGGAGGGCAGGTCACGCACAATCAAACACAACCAGCCAGGGGAGAAAACTAACTGTGTTGCAGTCAGCGGTTGCATTTCTGTTTAGTATTTTCTGGTTTAATCTTAAATCAAGCCACAATATAATCATTTGACGTGCACTGTGTTGGCATAAGTTCCCCGTGTGCTGAGACAGGATACTAAAACAATTGACAAAGATGTGTGCAAGATGACCTCAGAAGGATTAGCACATAGCATTATTCTGTTTCGTGCTCAGCGCTCCTGTGGTGTTCCAGGAAAGACGAGCTTGTCTGGGAGCCGTTGTACCGTTGACTCAAAGCCACAGAGGCTCCCCTCTCCCCCTCTCCGTCCCTCCATCTCCTCCCCTATCTCCTTCATTCCAGCCTTCCCTCTCCTCCAGCTCTGCCTTCCCAGTCCTCGGCTCGCATCCACCCCTGCCATTTTAACCCCCTCCCTCCTCCATCTATCTTGTCCTTCACGGGCTGCTTCCCATCTTCCCCTCCGTCTCGGTGCACGCTCCAAATGCACCAGCCTAGGGTGAGTGGCTGCTTCTTATTCCATGTCAGAGTGATCCCAACTGGGCCACAGCCTAATGAATCATTTCCTCAGAGATACGGTGAGAAAATCACTTTCAGAGTTTGGAGCGAGCAGCCGATGCAGCATGAAGCTCACATGCCCTGTCCTCTCTGTGGTGGAGCCAGGCACAGTTTGTATACACGTGTGCATGCAACCGCTCACACACGCACACAAACCAACACAAAGAGATGGCTGATGTTGTGTGCCTCTTGTTGTATTCTTTATTTTACAGGCAGCTACTTTGGCTCCACGAGGCCACAAACAGGATTAAAATGGTTTAAGCCAAATGAACATATGGATATCAGATGTTGTGCCCTCCGTCTTTTTGCACGTCTTTTCTATCCTTTCCATCCCGGGAAATCAAACTCGGGCATGCACGTTAATTGTCAAAACACACTGCCACTCATCGTACGTACGCATGCCTTCATGCGTGCAGACTTTTTTTTTCGAGAGCGTTCACTAAATATCCACTTTGACTCCTCTGACCCGACACACTCACGTTCGTACACAGCCTGCTCTCTGTCACGTACCATCTCCCCCTGGATTTCTGGACCTCCCTGCTGCTCAAGCTGTGTGACTTGGCAGTACATACCGTTGTGCAGAAAACACAGCACCCAGGAGGTCATCGAGTGTGTGTGTGTGTGTGTGCGTGTGTGTGAGAAAGAGGGGAAAGGCAGTGGTAGAGATACTGCATGCATTGTACAGTGTGTTTGCGTTTCAGCAGCATGTTTGTGTTTGTGCACGTTAAGCACCATTAAACAGGTGGCTCCGCACGGCTGTGCAACCAGACCCTGGTCCCCTCCTCAGAGAAAACACTCCTACAACTCCCAGGTTCCCTCCTGGCTTCTCATATTTTCATTTCTGCACTGTAACGGCATTCGTCTCGCCTTGTCCTGTCCACCCTCCGTATACTTTATTTGAACTCCCCCTTTCCTGACTATGGCTTCTCCTTTGCCCCCTCTGGCTGTTTAGCTTGGCCACTCGCCCAGATCAGTACACATTCTGTCCCCCAGTCATCCCGGTCATTTGGGAGGACCATTTTCCTTCATGCATGTTCAGTCTTCCCCCCTGAAGTTCCTCCATTTACTCCCCCTCGTGCTCCTTGTACAACTACATTAAACAGAGGTCTCTGGCAGCCGGGCAGAGGAAGGAGCCAGAAAAAGAACATGCCACATGGAAAGCTTTATCTGTTTCCTCCCAACACTCATCTGAAAGAGATGTCACAAGCTTATCCAGAAAATTGAGTAAGAGTTGCTGCTCCCCCTCCCACATCAGTGAGACTTAGATAATGTAATTTTCTAAAGATATTATTATGTGTTTTTATGCCTCAAAATACCTTATAAAACAAAATGTCAGTTAATCACACACACAATATTTTCATTGCAAGCTATTTGACCACAAATGATGGAATGGATTTTGAATTTCTGTCCAAATGCAAAACAAGAAAAAAAAAAAAAAAGCCAACAAAAGCCTTGTTGGTCTTGTTGCCAGACTCTTGTAAACCCTGCTGGTTCGCCAATCTTACATGACAAGGTGAGGACCTGCCAGAGTGGAATATGCCTCAAGGTTTTTTCTTTCCTTTACCCTTTCAAGTGAGTTACGTCCTTGTCCTCTTCCACAAACCCCCGTGTACTCAATCAGCAGTTTTGGCTGCACAGATTCTTACATTGGCATCACGCTGCTCTTGTGTTTAGCTGTTTCTACATCCAGTGATAAATGTCCTTGGCCTGTATGGAATCCCATCCATCCAGCTCAGCCTTATCCTCAGCGCAAGTGTGCCATGTTGCATGTGTGTTATAGTTGGCATGCTGAGCACCAAGGTCTGCTTACATCTAATTAGCACTCTGACAAATTAACACTCCTTGTGCTAAACAAATGTCTGCCTTATTTCCACAATCGCAGCATGAGGGAGCGCAGTTCCCGGAAATGTGTTGGGCTGAGGATGGTGCTGGCTCTCCTTACACTGCATTCTTTTCCTGGCTTTTTTAAATCTGATACTTTGACTCTTCTTTTCAGCCTGCTCCTCCATTTTCTGGTGCACTCTCAGGACAGAAACAACCTCGCAAAACACTGCATTATCTTTGTTCGAGATATCAAAAAGAGTCCTAAAGCATGAGGGCCGGTCATTGTACCTTAATGCATTTGAACTTTGTGGATGTGCCATGGATATTAACCAACGATGTATCTGGTAAACTTGTTTTATTGACTGCCATGTCACTGGTCGAGCATGCAGGTTGAGCGCTGGCCCCTTAATTCCCTGATTACAGTCGATGTAAGGTCAGGAGGTAATAATGGTGAGTCACAGAGATGCTTTTGCTCTCTCTCTCTGCGCTACATCACTGCCATTTAGCCACTAATCTTTTCTAAATAGGCTGAATTGACACAAGTCTAAATATTGGACTGTGAGAAAAATAAACACTCTGTGAGAATACGTCCCTGGGCAATTGAAGCCCTATTTTTTAAGTAAATTAAATTCATTGTTGAGTCTACAGCATTCGTCGTTGCTATATTGTCTACATTGTTTATAGTTACTGTAAGTATTGTTTCATTGTTTTGCTCATTGTATTCACAATGAAAAGTAAATGATTAGACTTTGCTTCTAATTAGCCCGTATACTTGAACTTGATGTGTGTGTGTGTGTGTGTGTGTGTGTGTTGGAGAACATGATAGTGTTTCATAAAAGCTGAAATCGTCAAATTGTGCCTGTTTTTTAATAAGACCACGGGATAATGGTTAACATCACTGTCATGCTATTAAAACCGCTGCGTGACCACACAGGCTTTATGAGCAGGGACATGGTCATCCTCAAGTCACCACAGCCATTAGGAAAACAGATGCATTACAGGATGAAAGCTAGAGACAAACGCTAGTGGTGATTAACATATGTAGCTCTCGCAGGGATGATTACAATATGTTGATTCAGTGGCAGCGTTTCTATCTCAGCTTCTGCACTAAATTCTACTGTATTTTCCCTGTCATGTACTGATGGCCAGTTCTGTGAGGCCATAGCAACAATAGTTTGATCCGTTGTTTTGTATACTGTATATATGGGCTAATTCAAGCCCCGATCAGGAAATGTCCACCCTGCTCTCCCTATCGGCTCCAGGGGGGTTTCTCCAGCCTGTGCTGACATCTGACCTCCCTTTACTCCCTTTATTTGTTATAATTCTGTCCACCTTTATCATCTCAGTTCTTGACACAAGCTACGTCGCTCAGCCATGAGAAGAACATCATATAAATCCTGTAATTATATATTTTTTCCCCCACATTTTATCTGCACATTTAATTTCAAACAAGGCTTTTTGTCTGCTAATTAATACAAAAGTTCCCAACCTTTTTTGGATCGGGACCCAAATTTTAGATTATAAAGTTGTTCACGACCCACGCTACTTAGCATTTCTTTGCTATTACGTACCAAAATAACGGACAGTAAATTATATGAAGCACACTCACCGCTATGCCTTTGCTAAAGCGCAATACAGCATGCTAACACTAATGTTCATTTGAGCTCACCGGGTCTAATGGGATGGTCGTGCTTGCATGTGCTCATCCCTCACGTCCAGATACCGGAGACCCGAGCTGACCTCTTTGATTCCATGCAAACGATAACACAAAATCCAGCTTCACACAACAGAGCGCTTGCAGAGGGAAGCACATGTTTCAAAGCACACAGAGCGATTGCTTCACAGCTGAATGGGTCAATCAACAAGTCAAACTTCTTGCTTGCTCAGAGCTTCTCATGTAAAAGCTTGCTCCCTTTGCGACATATACCGCTGCGCTGAATGCCAGGTTGCATCAGCATTCAGAAAGTTCAGTGGCCACGCAGCATAATTCAAGCAATTGTTTTATGTTTTCCATTTTAAATAAACCCTTTAACCTAGCTATAATGTGACTTAAAGCAATATTATTGTATTTTTTGGCTGCTTGAGGACAGTCCATCAAGCTTTAAACATAACATGGACACATTAACATTCATTTAGAGCTGCGTTTCTTGCAACCTGACAAAGTTAATGATTAAGGTCAAATAATCTGTCTTCTTTTAGCTCTGGTTTGTTCTCAGCCAACTCCTGAGGGAGCTATCTGGCACTTTAGCTGTTATGTTCATGTGCAGTATGTTCTCTCGCTGGTGGCTAACTGTGTCTGCCGAGGAGGGTGGTGAGAGGGAACCAAAAAAGTACATTTGCAGGACTGATGTTCCAAAACAACTGGTTGAAAGAAAACACTGTGGAGCTGAATGGCAAGGATGTGTGATAATCCTCTGTGGGCTCATCACTTTTAGCCACTCCTTTCACATTATGCATCGTCATTTGATCCATTGTTAGTATAAACATATTGATTCAAGTTCGCTTTAACACTTACTTATTAGAAAATCTGAGCCATTTGTATATAGGGGGGATATTATCCCCAAGGTTGGGAGAGGATGAATTATTTATTTGGGCTAGTAATACATCTCTGAGCTGAGTTTGTACTGTTGTACACTGCAGTGCGTTTTCCCATGTCATCCACTTTGCGTGATCGAATTGGTTGTGACCGAACTGTGATGTTAAGTATACATTTTCCTGTAAAATCACCCGACGTTCTTCCTTTTCTCACTCAAAAGCCGACACGCTGCAGCAGAATCGGTACTACCTTTTATGAAACCTCATAAATCAGCCCGCGAGGTACGGCGTGTTAAACTCGTCCCTCGCAGTATGTTATGAAATGAGGAGTAGGTGTGATGTCAGCTCCGGGCCAAACCAAATGGGTGCCATGGGATGTGAGCGATGGAATTCAATTGTTTTGGGGGAGTGGGGGGTAGTTTTTATGTTTCGGAGTGTTTTCTCAGCTGGTCCGCTCAGGAGGACGCAGGCAGCCGTCCCTTTGCACTCAAACGTCCGCATGTTCGTGCTGGACCTAAAGTACAGATGTATCCATTACGTCAGAGAACATTCACGCTTCAGTACATTCAAGAAATTGGTCAGCCCCAATATTGGTGACCTACCACAAGTACAAAGACAGATGTCCAATACGCGTACATGCCTGTTAGCTGGTGCTAGTGTGTCCTGGCTGCATGAAAGACGTCAGATATGTAAGTGCTCTCAGATCTTTTATTAGAAACTTACTCACTGGATGTAAAAGTCTGTAAAGTTTTGCAGACATTAAAAGACATGATGTTGAACTAATTATAGGTTAGGGCTGGTTAAGACAATGTAAAGGAAAAAGCGATTGAGGTCGCAGGATGTCCGGATTTCTCCTTACAACAAATGTGATCAGGCCCATAATGACATTTATGTGTTGTTTTTCTTCTTTTTAAATCTGTGGGATGATCACATTTCCCAAAAAGAATCTAACTAATATCCTCTAAAATTAGAAAGTCTTGTCATTATTTTGAAAAGGGGCTGCTCTGGGATTAGGGGTTTGGAACAGAGTTATAATTAGACTCGGGTTAAAGTTAGGGTAAGGATTACTGTAGAGAATTTCATTGTTGCGGTTACAATTAGAGCCTGGGGTTACAGCATGAGCACAAGTCAATTACATGTCCCCACAGCTGAGTGTGTGTGTGTCCATCTCGAAGTGTATCTGCCAGTATTTGTATTTGTTTTACCAATTTCTTTGAACTGTGCTAAACATGCTGCCTTGTTCTTTTTTTTTTTAAAGTCCAGTCTTGGACTGGTTCTGTTGGCCAAGCCCACATACTCTACAGCCCATGTAATTCCCAATTTCCAACCTAACAACAATAAACGCAACAAGTGGTCCACTCCTGTGTGCATAGCAACCTATCTCAGAGAACACACACTGCCTCCTAAAACTGGCAGGCCCTTAACTACATAAATTTTCTTGGGCAAAGTGAGCTTCTCTCAGAACCAGAGGAGGGAACAGAGGGCAAGGCAGAGTGTAGCTGTTGGCTGCAGCTTCTGGCAGCGCTCTGACCACTGTGATGCCGAGGGACTTGTGTTGCTGAGACGGGCAGGGGAGGCGAGAGAGAGCCGAACGTCTTATTTTTGCTGGCGGAGGAGAGAAGTGCTACCTCGGAGGCGGTTCTCTGCAGAGGCCCATACATCTTTGTTCCTGGCACCCGAGCAAATGGGGGGTGGGAGTGTGTGTAGGAGGAGTGAAAGGGAGAGAGAGGAGGGGAGGGTTGGAGGGGGAGGCGGCATGATGAGGGGCCTATGTTGCCGGGGAGTCAGCCAAAGTCCAGGACTCGCTTAATGGGTTCTCCTCTGCTATGTGATCCCAGTTTGGAGAATTGGAGCAGACACCCCGACTCCTGTCTCCCCAGCTCTGCCTACTGTGATGGGGCTTGGCATGTGGATGGTGGTGAGATGAGGGGCTGCGGATGCTTCTCTCACTTCTGGTGTCTCCCAGTCACAGGAAAGGCACTGGTTGACAAAACCAAAGCCACCTGTGTGCGTGCGCCGCGGTCTGACTCACCAGCTGTCATTCATACCAGAGCTCCCCCTTCCTCTGACTCATCAAATGGCACTTTACTGATTTGCGCCGTACACATCCTGAGTGAAATTGCACTTGCAACTGGATGACAGCACACTTTTTCTGGAGACACACAGAGCCGTTGACCAAAGCACTCTCCACTACTTGTCAGGTGCTGTTTCTGGGATGTTTCCTCGTAACATAAAGAGGAGAACACAGGGTGAAGCCGTTTTGATCGTAAAATTCCTGTCAGTTGTTTCCACTCTTGGTCAAGCCGCTTCTTGGACTCTTGTCTGAATGTGCTTGGGTGTAAAGTTTCTTGCTGTCCTCAGATGCCTTTCTTCATTTTTATTAACCAGCCCTTTTCCGTTTTCTTGGTCACACTCTGCAGCCACCAGAGCAACGAGAGGTGAATCATAATCAATCCTCCATTGCGTTATTATGATTCGGATTCAAGTCATTTATCTGAAGAAGTCAGGAACAGATACTTTGAAATGATTTTACTGGGCAAGAGTTCGGGCAAGTGGGTGCAATATGCACAAACATGTGATTGTATTTGAAAGCTGAGCCGTAGCCCCGTGTGAGAGGTCCAACAGCCACTATGGTTCAGACAGAGGTAGCTCACTGCAGATGTGTTAACTCCTTCTCTGCCTTAACTGAATTATGTAACCAGGAGCTACTGTACTGATGCTGTAGAGTTTAGTGATTTTAAAGCGTTTCAGTTTATGATTTGGTTTTATTGTAAACACGAAAGCTGTAATTATTTCAAAAGCATTTCACTAGACCACCTTGTTTAAAGGCTTGGCATGGGATTGTTATTGGGGTAATCAAGTTGAGCAAGCTCGACCAACTATTTCCAAGTATGGCAGGCAGAGAGCAGAGCTGCGTGCTCAGCGGCATGCACCTGAATGTCTCCCCTGCACTCTGTCTTAGGGTCTGGCACGGGCACCACTGTCTTACATAATCCTATGAGATCACCCACCAAAGATTTAATGCTGTAATACATAGTTGTTGTCATCAGTTGTGTTGCTTTACGCTCCAGCAGGTCTAACAGCTTTCTCCAAATTTCCATACAAGTGTGAGGAGGTGATGCAGAAAATCCCCCCTTTTTTTGTTTGCAAATCTAAAATATTGCCAACCCATGACTTTGACATTTCAGAATAATTTCTCCCTCTGAATACTGATTGTAGGCGATGCCACCGCGTAAACAGTCAGAACACGATCAGCTTCTGTGTCCTCTCAGTTTTTCCCTGTGTGGGATCGAGAGGAGGAGAGGAGCCAAGTCCTCTAATGCTGGCAGGCTGAGTAAACGGTGTCTCCGGAACCTTGCGTTAGCCGCAGCATTTCCATAAGCACCCTTCATCCCCGCTCTGTTATTCTTTATGATCCGCACCTCCGCTCCAGCTCAAGCCGCCTTCCAGGACCTCTCGTCCTGTCCCGAGCGGCCTCCTGCACCCGCTCAGATGCCTGTTTACAGTGTGGAATCCCGCACGAGGGTCCGCCGGATGCATCGTCCTGCGGAAAAACCAGCTGATAGCCAGCGTGATTAAACTCGCAGAGCCGAGGCACCCACACCCACACACTTGACATCCTGTCGACATCTGTTTTCTAGGAATTGTTGGATGCTCGTCTCGCTGAATATTAGTGGCGCCTGCGTGTGTCCCTAACAAACACGCTGTTGACTCTGTTTGCTCCTAATGAAAGTGCTTAATTCCCACTTTCGGCTATGTGTTGCAGGAACAAATGTTTATGTAATATTTTGGCCCGTCAACACTCGCATACCCACATGATGAACAGATTCCGATAGAGGTCGGCTTCGGAGAGAGCAGAGCTGGGTAAAACACACAGATGGGCAGAAAGAGACAAAGTGTCAGAGGGATGTTGACCTCTCCCAGCACACCTGAACTGCTGATGCACTGCTGGTAGCCTGTGTGCTGTCATGAAGCTAATGAGTGCTGAATAAAGCATAGGGTACACACTGTCTTAGCATGTGTCTGTGTACGTGTGTGTCCACATGAATAGAACTGAACTCCAGCGACTGACTCCAGATCTGTCAGCTGCATCATCAAAGCGTTGTTGCTGAATTTGTTTATCAGGCCTTTGCAGAGGAATCCTAAACCTAAATGAACCATAGATTTTTCGAAGTAAATACGCTTTCCGTTGCTTTTGCACTCCACTTTTTCCTTTTTTTTCCCCTGTGAAAGTAAAACCCCCTCAAAATAGGCACAACACGCAGGCTATGTGAAATTGTCGTTTAGGATAACAGGAACTGAAATATAACATCTCACACTGTCAGCATGCTGACATGTTCCAAGCGTGGACCGTTCCAAGTCTTAACAGAGCAAGGTATTTTCAGTAGAGTGGTCAGCTCCAGCAAACCGTTATTCTCTCAGTCAGTGGGGAAATTCTGACAGGCAATCAGAGCCCACTACAAAAGGAGAATGTAAAAACAACTGAAAATGAATCCCTACGAACGCAAATAGCTTATTGCTAAATTGTTTTGGTCTGGCGTAAAGCGTTGCCAAGAAGAGGGCTTGAAGTGGGATGGCGTGAAAAGCGAGGGAAGCAAGGAGAGGGGTTCTGCCGCAGCGGAGAGCTGAATTATGGGTAGCTCGTTTGACAAGGGAGCATGTGACGCTTTTTGTCAGGGAGATGGTTACAAGATATTTCATACCCCAATACATGAGCGAGAATTTCAGATACAGGCACTATAAAACTGAGGCAGATTATGACAGATGGAGGGTCATTACGCTTTCCTCAGCCACTGTTGTTCATCATGAGTAATGACGATTACGCACAGACTGTTCTGCTGTACTCTTCTGTTATTTCTCTGAAACAGTTTATATGAAAGGCTGCATCTCAACTGGCCTTGATGTCAGTGATGGTAATATGTTGCTCTCTCGTTCTTACCAACGATTATAAAATATTGCGTTGGCCTATTCGTTGTGGATTCAGATGATTACCCTAGCTGCACTGCGCCAAGGCCACTGTTTCAGACCACAGACACACACTGCTGGACTGGCATCTGATCAGGATCTTCAGACTAACATTAACCATTTATCGTCTCTTACGACCTATCTGGCCAAAAGTATATGGACTCAATTTTTCTTACTTCCCTTTTAAGTCCCGTAGTTCAAATTAATGAAAATGTTAATGATGCAGCAGCTTTTGAACTTTGTGGCAACATTTCAGTGATGGCCCTTTCCCCTTTCAACATAATGCACCCATGCTACAAGTAAGTCAATAAATAAATGGTTTTGACTCACCTGCACGGAGCCCTGAGCTCAACCCCATCCAAAACCTTTGGCATGAATTGGCAACCCACGAACCAGGTCCAAAATCTGGTGGAAAGCCTTCCTGTAATGTATAGGTGTCCTTTTTACTATGTTTGCGTGTCCACATACTTTTGGCCATATAGGTTGTATCCAAATACTGTAGATTTATGCAAATAAGACACTTACAAAATTAGATAGCTATTTCAAGGCTGGCTGTTGTCTAATAATTTGCAAATAATCTGTGTTTACCAACACAGTTTTACAAAGTGTTCCCACGCAGTAATATCTTTAATACAATCATGTGTTCACAAAGTGGTGAACCTCGCCCCTTTCAGACCCAACATGATACTATCACCTGTTACCAATCAACCTGTTTACCTGTGGAATGATCCAAACAGGTGTTTTTGGAGCGTTCCACAACTTTCCCAGTCTGTTGTTGCCCCTATCCCAACCTTGTGTTTAAGGTTATGGAGTATATGATCCGGCGCCCTAGTACAGCATTACACTCGTTTCAGTGCACACACTGTAACTTTAAGAGTCTGGTGGCTCTGTCGTTCAGCTGAAATGTGATCCCTCACTGTTTACTTTGTTGTTATGTTTTGTCAGTCTGGTAATATGCCAGTTTGTCCACTAGATCTAATTTGATTATGAGCTGCGATGCATGTTGAAGAGTTTCTGTCTTGAGCCAAGGGGACATGGTTAGACTTTGTCTGACATGTGCCATGCCTTCCTCGCCCTCTATCCATAGAGCACAATACATGGTATAAATGTGTATTCACAATGTAGTAAAACAAATGAGTATCAGTATCAAAGATCACTAATTAACTTTTACCTCTAAAGTCTAAATATATGAATATATCTGTTTCTTGCCAAAAATCTTAAAATCATCAGAGGCATTACTTTTTATTAAAAAGTTTAAATTAGCAAATATCTGCACATCTTCAAGCCTCTCTCCCACTCATGCTTGGGATATCACTCCGCTGAGTGTTTCCAACGTTCTCATGTTGCTTGAAAAAATACACGGAGCAATAATCTGATTTATTTCCTCCCTTTCAAAACAAATCAGATATGTCTGCCTCTCACAGACGTGTACGTGCCTCTTGAAGAGGTTCCGGTCTGAGTTGCACAACAGTGGTGCCAGTGGTTCGTTATCGTCTGAGTAGACGCCGCTATCTCTGACGCTGCACGAGATTGATGGCCTCATGAAGGTGCTGGACCTACAGGGAAGTACCAGATTCTCACTCTGAAGGTCCACCAGGACTGATCCATCATCAGCTAAATGAGATCACAAGCTATTTGCAGGAGACATACTACAGTAATCTAATTTGCTTTCTAGGTTTGGCAAATAAAGAAGGAGTTTTTGTGTTTGCTTGAGAAAAACCTTGCCAAGTCCTGTTGTTCTTAATAGAAAGTAAGGAAGTACAGCTGTTTAGACACTGAAGAATGTAAATGGTGCAAATGCGGTCTGAGCCACATCACCTCTCCGCAGTGCACACAGGAAAAAGTGGAAATCCTGACATGACCTCAGCCTCCACATCAGCACGTCTCAGTGATGGAAGAAGGCAGTCTGGAGGAGGAGAGCTGCAAACTTCTCCACCTCCACGGCCTCTCGTCCATGAACATCCCATCGTGGTGCTTCAACTTTGCACTTTGAACATAAATCACAGGAGACAGTGTTGCTCGGTTTCCATATCAAACAGAAATGACCTCTTAAACACAGTTAGTTTGAGTGACTGGTTCAGACCATGAACTCCCATCCATGAACAAAAACACATGCTAGCCATGCTCTCATACTGACCAACATGGATCACTTCCTCCGTGCACTTCCTGAAAATAATTGTTTGTTTTATGGAAAGAAATGTGGCAAATGGTAACTGCACATTGTGTTATTTTATATCAAAGGTCCTCTCCTTGCCACCGCTCCAAAACACAATCCCAGCAAGGACAAAACAACAAACGCTGACCGTCCCGCCCAATAATAATGAGGTGGGTAACTGTTTACTGCAAAGGGTCACTTCGTATGTCTTAGGTTCTATTCCAAACCATGAAGAGAAAGGTCACTCATTTTTGGACTCTGTGTCAGTGATGTGTTAAAATAGAGTCCATAGCAGGACACCAAACTTAAAGGTGGCACGACTTATTATGTCAACTGGAACATTATTATAAGTCCAGTAAGTGTTTTTGTCTATGACATAATTCCACAGGGGGCTTCAAAAGAGGGGGAACATTTCAAGAGAGAACCAATGGAACATCACACAAAAAGTCTGGAATATATTACAATGAAGCTGAATGCATATTACAACTGTTTCCCCAATTGAGTTATTTGTACATCGCTGATGACAGGATGTCAGCGTTTTAGAACATGAAGCATCAGTTTAGGGAGGGATTGGCATTATTAAAGTGCCACTCATTTCCCTTTTTAGGTCAAATTACCACAGAGGGGCAGAATATCTTATGCAATGCTTGTGGTATGAATATGATACTGTAAATACACAGAGGAGAGACTGAGTATTTGTTAACCTCTGGTCAATCCCAGCTATTTGACTTGCTGGAAATGCCACCTTTGTCTGTCCAATGTGTTCTCTGGGAAAAAGTTGATTCATCGTTACTTCGCATGAGCTTCGTTTTTCCCCCACTGGCTATTTGTTCTTGTTATTCAAAGAAAAATATTTACTGGGATGCTTACTTTTTTTTTTTTTTTTTTTTGCAACAGAATGATTAATGATCTGCTTTGATGTTTTGGGCCAGATTGAAGCGCACGCAAAAATTGCAGACATATTATTTGTCTGCAACATTTAGAGTGGAGCTGTGGTCAGTGTGTTGGTGTCGAGGGCGGTGTTATAGGAAAGACTGGCTGAATAAGAAAATGAGGTTGTTTCCAGCCAATGCTCTGACACAATGTTCTGCTGTGTTTCAGCAGATGATGGCGGTGGACATGGGAAGAGATTTTGTGGAGCGCTGCATTTGTCTGCCTCCATGTAATTCTACCTCGCTGTGTGTCATCTAGCAAACAGTGACGGCAGTTTGCATGTCAAACCTCTAGCAGACGAGAGGGGGTTTGGAGAGTGCCGGCCTGTATCTGGTGGTAGTGGAGAACCTTGTGGGAGGTCACCCTGCAGCTCTGTGTACGTGCAGAACGTGAAGAACCTCAGAGCTGAAAAACTGTCAGTCTGTCCACTTTTCTGTTTTCCTTTAAGGAGTGAAACTCGGCCAGCCGAGGTGCTGTGGGGTATGTGGAGCGGGTGACTCGGGGTGAAAGGGAGCCTTTCAGCTGGACACATTTCATGGATGTTTTGGGAAGCGGTGATGGAAACGGGGGAGGTTAGACGGCCCATTCCTCCCCCTATGGTCCTTGCGGTGTCAGAGCAAAGAAAGAGAGAGATCGAGAGAGCGCCTGTTGCAGTACAGAATGTCTCCAGCCTGCTCTGTATTAACCTCAGTGAAAACAAGCGTCCTTCAGAGTTTGGCCGCAGTGCTGCTCCTGCAAGTACGCAGGTAGCCTGCGGAGCACGGGACCACTCCCTGAGGAAATGCTCCCATGTGGCAAGGAAGGGGAGATAAAATCAAGGAGGAGGGGGTGAATATCATAAGCTGCTAAACCACACTTAAACTAATATTTATGTATTATACTTACAACAAGGATAAATGTTGAGCATTGGGTGGTTTTGGTTTTCCCAAAATAAGGAAAGTCATTCAGGAGCAAGAATCTGTGGAGGGTTGTTGACTGCTTTTGTTGGAAGAGCCGGATCTCACGTGACTGTAAATCCTATAATACTGCAGGTGATGCACAGTTGGTAGAAAATAACGGAAGGCTTAATCATCATGACGTACGCTGAAATACAGCTGAGTCATGGCAGGTTGAATGCTGGGAAGCAGCATTTTACGACCATGAAAGATGTCTGGAAATCATCGCTTTGGTATCAAACGTGTCAACTAACACTGTCGGAAAAAGTACTCATACCTTTTAATGGTAAAACTACCAGTACAACAAGGTAAAAATACTCCACTCCAATTCAATCTTCATATATGACAATTTGTGAGTAGTGTTTTAGCTTATCAAAGTGTAGCAGCTTTATGTGCAGGTTCATAGTTTGGTCCAGTGGTTCACAACCTAAGGTTCGTGCCCCTCCAGAGGGTCACAAGATAAATCTGAGGGACGTAAAATGATTAGAGAAGAAAGAAGAAAAAAAAAAGTTCCCTTGCACAATTTCTTTTATATTAATATTTGTGGACAGATGTTTGGCTTGGGCAGACATGGGCAAACATCTTATTTCATACATAAAATCTTAATCTGACAAGCACATTAACTATATCCTATAGCTGTCAGATAAATGCAGTGGAGTAAAAACGTACGACATTTCATTCTGAGAGTAGACATTTTAAGTAGCACAAAATGTAAGTGGTCACACTATATATTGAAGTACACATAGTCAGCATTAACTAGGTTCTTATTAGCATGCATATTAGAGGCATTTTGGCTCATTATTGGTCATTATAAAGCAGTTATTAATGACTTTTTCTGTTGGTTAGGTTATTAAGATTGTAATTCATGTACAACAACTTCCTTACTTATTATCAGTAAGCAGTAATCAGGAGGTTATTGAGGGAAAACTCTTAGTTATTGACCTAGTAGTTGTAGAATATGATCATGCATTGAAGTGCTGTATAATGACGAATGAAGAGCCAGTATGCATCCTAATAAGCAACAAGTTAATGGTGAATATTTGTACCGTAATATAAAGTGTTAACACTGCAGTATTAAAGTACAGGTGCCTCAAATGTATCACGTGCAAAATGTTTGTTAAGCTGACATGATTTGGCCTGCTCCCTAATGGCAATATGTGATGGTTTTCATCAAGTCTTTACTACTTCCCCCCTTTTATCAGTTATGTCAGTTAAAGGGATGAAAAACCGCTCAGTGTATTGATAAATGAGAAGTAACGCTCACTTGGCTGAAAGTGAAAGCATTTCTGTTCAGAAACAAATGACACAGCAGTCAAGAGTACAGCGCGCTCCGTGTTAAATATTGACGAGTGAAGCTTGTGGCTGCTTACTGTTGCCTGAACTGATGTCCTGAGTCACAGCCTGCTTGTAAAGGGGGGAGAACAAGAACATGCAGGGCCTGTAACCCATATTAATCTTTCACAACAACACTGAGACCAGACATCAGGGTCTATTATTATCTCTTTGACCTCTCTGGCCTCTGTGATTCTCAGCACTTTGGCTGCTCTGACAGATGCACCCCACAGATTCAGTTAGAGATCAATGCAACATTCTACATCCAAGGCTCCAGTTAGCTGAAAACAGACAGTATCAGACTGGGTTTATTATGAAAACTTTATTTAACTATTCAGATTATTCAGACAATGTGGTATGTCTAAAGAGTCACTTTGCACAGTGTATTACGTACTAAAAGAAGAAGACAGTATAACTATAACCATAAATATGAGGCCTTTAGACATATGTTGCACGTGACATGAGCTATTACCGAAATAAAACAGTATTATGCATGATTTAAGACTACATGAATGCAGTTGACATGCACACTCGATTCATATTAAACTCAAATGTGAAAAAGTTCGATACACACAAAGATAAATGGGTGCCTGAGTGAATAATTGTACAGAGGATTCAGTTGAGACCACACAGCTGGCACATGATTTCTCCCCATCAGCGAAAAAAAACAAAGTGCTCTGAGTGAAGTTTATTCATCACCACCGGTTTATATTGCAATTTAGAGTGACTCGGCTAAATACCCTCATATAAATAACAATACATACTTAAGGTCCATTGTGAATTGTGGTTTTGGGCAGACACATCAAAGCTTTTTATTTCTTACACATTGTGGCAGAGCCATACAGATATATTTAGGTTTTCTCAGTCAGTCACAGTCCTTTAGAGTCCAGGAGTGAAATTCCTGTCGAGTTCAGATATAACTTGCCTGCTTTCTAATGCCTTTTACATGCATAACCTGGCAGTAGCTGAGTGAAATAACAGCAACAATTTTAGGTGTCAGCGGCGAGCTTATCTTTTGCATTTTGGGGTTAATTAAAGCTTATTACATAAAAATCCTCCAATACAAGACATAGATATTTATATTAGTACACATACCTTATATTGCATTGCTGTTCTTTAACGGGAGAGATTTTTTACTGGCCTATAAGTAATTCTCCCCTGAGTTTGGCAGTGATCTTGTAATCTAAAGGCCTCAGTGTTAAACCGTAGGAGCAGTTCAAGGACAGGTCACCGCTGGCACATTTCTCAAAGCTACATTGGTGGAGGAGAATTGCAAAGAACAAAAATATCTCAACTTTGGCGATCTGGTCCCCAATGCACCTTCTCTTCCCCGCTGAGAAGATCATAACATTGTTGGTGAGATCCTTGTCTAGGGAGCCCTTTTCATCCAGGAAGCGTGAAGGGTCAAAGATATGCGGATCCTTCCACAACAGGGGGTCATGGTTGACGGACCACTGATTGATGAAGACCACCGTGTCTTTGGGGATGCGGAGACCTTCGATGGTGACGTCAGAGGTTGTGGAGTGGGGGATGGTGACGGGGACGAAGCTGGTGAAGCGCATGGTCTCGTAGATGAAGGCGTCCAGGTAGGCCAGGCTGCTCCTGTCCTCGACAGTTGGCAGCCTGCTCCGCCCCACCACCTCGTCAATGAGCTCATGGAGTTTGGTTTGCATGTCAGGGTGTTTGGTCAGCAGGAGCAGAATCCAGCAGAGAGCGGTGGAGATGGTGTCCAGACCTGCACCAATCAGATCTGACACCGTCCCCTCTGCATGGCCTTTGGTGAGTCCGTTATCACTGTCAGCCTTGTCAATCACGCCGATAAAGGCATCACTCATGTCCCTCGTTATTTGTGGGTCAAATGTCTCTCTGTGCTCAGCCACCTTGTGCTGGACAAACCCAAAGAACTCTTGATTCAGGAGTTTGAAGTTCTGGAACATGCTGCGGACTGGATTCGGGAAAGACTGAAGCCATGGCATCACGTCAACCAAGCTGCCAGCCCCTACTGTCTGTCCAAACATATCTACCCTGTGTAACAAGGCTCTAAACTCCACATCATCATGTCCATAACGTTTTCCAAAGCACAGGGCACAAATCACATTCGCTGCAGCTACTGTCAGCTCATGGGCAGGGTTGAAATGCTGGCCCTGAGCACTGAGTTGAAGGAAAATCTCAACTAGCTCTGTGGCTTCAGCCACAATTTGCTGCTCAAAGGCTCTTTTGGTCTGGCTGCTGGCAGATGAGAATGCTCTGATCGTTGATTGAGCAATTTTCCTGTGCATCTTCCACTGTTTGCTGTAATTGGTGAAAGTCATACTTTTACCCCCTGAGACAGTCTGGAAAGAGACAAAGTTGGGTCTGCCTGCAAACTCTCTGCTGTGCTGTATCAGAGCCTGGCGGATCGCCCTGTCCCCATTCAGGACCACGATATCACTGCAGCCGAGCCGTATCTGGTACACGTTGCCGTACTTTTTGGCCAGCTTGGCGAAGGTGATGTGGGGCATCTGGCCCAGCTGCATGGCGTTGCCCACCACGGGCCAGGCGAAGGGTCCCGGCAGCCTCCTCTTGAGCCGGAGGTTCCTGACCCAGAGACAGGCTTCCAGACAGAAGAGGAAGACGAAGGAGGCAACCAGAGCAGGCTGGACCTGTCCGCTCCACTCCCTGATGATGCTGCTGCCCTTCACACCAAACTCTCCGTCCATTTGAGCCATTGTGTTAGTTTGTCTATGATCTACGGCGTCGAGTAAAAAGGCAATTTTCACCAAAAACAGGAAACCACATCAAGTGGTCCCTCTTTGCACATTGAAAATAAATGTTAAAATACAAATTATTTGCATCCTATATTAGAATCAGACTGACAAAATAGTCATACAAAAAAAAAGGACACAAAGCAGCACTCACATGCGGTCTCACCCCTCCTCTACAGAAGCTTGTGAGAAGGACTCGATCAGGTTCAAGCCTTAACACTTCGCTTATATGTATCTCTATGGTGGGAGGGGTCAGCGACTCAGGTTTTTTTATTATCTCTCCCCTCCCATTTTGACCACAGCAAGCAGACCTTAGTCCGATTCCCACTCAGGCCTCCGTCCAGCAGCGTCCCTTGCAGGATGACGGAAAAGGAGAGCAACTATTTAATAGGCCCTGTTGCCAAAAGCTGCAGATTCTCAGTTTTATAATCAGAGAATATAACGATGACACCTAAAAAACATAAACAACCCTACATACAAAAAATATCCACTGTAAATTTGTGAATGCTGAAAAACAATGCACTTTAGCAATGCGATGGAAGGAATGGCATGTGATGGGAGCTGGCTGTGTGGTAGCATGCAGTGTAAGACGTAATGGACTATAAGCTGGAGTTAATTGTCTTTTCCGCTGGTGTTAGACGAATTTGCTGTTTCATATATGGACTTTCCGTGGCCGTTTTGGCCGACTTGGTTTCTGTTATTTACAGCCAAGCTGGTAATTATAACCATACAGGGAGAAGGGCTCTGGGATATCACCATGAAAGCTGTGGGTTTCAGATCCAAGCACTGAACAGATACAAACAGCATGATTTCTTATGCTCTATAATAATGTATATACAAAGTTATTGTTGGCATCATAGCCCTTTAAACAGTCAAATGAGAGGAGTTTAGTTATAAATCTGCTTATGTGGGTGCTTGTGTAACAAAAGGAAGAACTTAAAAAAAAAGTTTGAGTTTAAGTGATATTCAGCCACAAGTGAATTATTATTAGTATTCTAGAGGTTTCTATATTTGAAACACTGAGTAATGACAGACATCTAAATAATGTTGGTGCCTAATATGACATTGTTGGCACTGAGACTGAGGAAGCAGTTTGTAGCCAAAGATGTACACCAAGCTTAGAAGGTTTAAAGGAGTGTTGTTAGATTCTAGCTAGGTCTAAAACTCTAAAGGCAAAAGTGACAAATAAACGGGACACACAGACTATTGACAATTCACTTTATTCATTTCAGATATAGCTTATTTTTCCATCATATAAAGCCAACACATTGATAAAGTACCCTCTATGATGAATGCTTGAGCATTCGAGGCCGACTGAGTTTAATTTGTTGCCTTGACACCGACAGAGAAACACATGCCCTGGGTACTGTAACATCAATTCCTGAATGCAGAGGCTTAAAGAGAGTGCAGTGACATCCATGTAGCTTTGAAAAGGTTGCTTTGTAAACAAACATGTTTTCGAGAATGCCTCGCGAGTGACAGAAATTTGCCGCACATGTGTTTTCGTTGCACTGGTGAGACTTGTGTGTCTGGCGCTGGGTCGCGGCAGTGCCTGTACAGTAAAACTGAGCCCTGGGTGCATAAAGTTTGTGACGTCTTCACGGTTCACGGCAATGTCTCCTCTTCATCCTCAAGACTGTGATGGATGCTCCTTGATGAAAGACTTCCTCCCTCACAAACATGCCAGCCCTTTTCTTCTCACACTTTGATCAGCATTCTTTGTTTAATGTGTTCATACGCTTTGAGTACAGTAGATAGTGAAATACATTAAATTTCATTACACTTGTCGTCATACCTGAAATATGAAATTATAAAAAAATATCTTATAACTGCTTTATGTGGCAAAGGTTAAATATATTCTTACATATTACAGTTGAGAACAATAAGTCATCAGGTGACTTT
Organism: Chelmon rostratus; assembly: GCF_017976325.1. Taxonomy (NCBI): domain Eukaryota; kingdom Metazoa; phylum Chordata; class Actinopteri; order Chaetodontiformes; family Chaetodontidae; genus Chelmon; species Chelmon rostratus. The sequence goes on along the minus strand of NC_055672.1, from coordinate 16,191,222 downwards.
GTAACATTCACAAGCATTCCATATACAGTTATATTAGTTTAAATTGACATTTAAAGAAAGAAGCTAATTCCTGCCCACACACCATACATGTACATGCTCAATAGTGGATGCAAAATAAGCACACAACTCAGGATTATGTACAAAATCTGATCAAGTACAGAGTATTTTGTGAAGCAGAAATGTAATACCTTTGTCCTGATCCCAGCAGTCCACAACCTTGAATTCTACCTGTAGCTGACACGACACCTTTGATATTATATTCTTATCCCTGCACCAACAATACTTCCTATACAGCCAGTCAGTAAAGATATCCTTTAAATATCAGTATTAAATATGAAACTCTCGCAACAGTAGGATTTAGTGCAGGTACTGTATGTGGACACTCACTGTTAAATGTCATTGGTGGAAAAGTGTTTGCTGGCCTGGAGTCACAGTATTGGGACATGCTGTTCATGCTGGAGAAACTAAGCCAAGCAGCTTTCCCCTGAGCTTGGCGCTGACACAGAGTCGCAGGGGCTTCAGTGTGAGCCCGTAGGAGCAGTCAAGGGTGAGGGGCTCAGAGGGGTCGCTCTCGAGGCTGCACTGGTGCAGCAGGATGGCAGTGAATAAAAACACTTCCACCTTGGCGATCTGGTTGCCGATACAGCGTCTCTTACCTGTTGAAAAGATCATCACGCTGTTGGTTATGTCCTTATCGAGGGCCCCATTTTCATCCAGGAAGCGTGAGGGGTCAAAGATATGTGGATCCTTCCACTTCAGGGGGTCATGGTTGACGGACCACTGGTTGATGAAGACCACCGTGTCTTTGGGGATGTGGAGACCTTCGATGGTGACGTTGGAGGTTGTGGAGTGCGGGATGGTGACGGGGACGAAGCTGGTGAAGCGCATGGTCTCGTAGATGAAGGCGTCCAGGTAGGCCAGGCTGCTCCTGTCCTCTATCGACGGCAGTCTGTCCTGACCCACTACTTTGTCGATGAGCTCCTGCATCTTGGCTTGCACGTCAGGATGTTTGGCCAGGAGCAGGACGATCCACTGCATGACAGTTGACACCGTGTCTTGACCTGCTCCGATTAGATCTGTGATTGTTGCTTCCACAAAGTCTTTGGTCAGCCCGCTGTCCTTCCCGTGCTCGATCACATTGATGATGGCGTCGCTCATGTCCCGGGTCACGTCGGGGTTAAAGGATTCTCTGTGCTGCACCACTTTATCTTTCACAAAGGTGAAAAACTCCTCGTTGAGGTTTTTGAAGTTTTCATAGACACTGCGGACTGGGTTAGGGAAGGACTGGAGCCAGGGCATGACATCTACCAAGCTGCCAGCCCCTACTGTCTCTCCAAACTTGTCCACCTTTTTTAGCAGGGTCCTGAACTCCAGGTCCTCATGTCCGTATCGCTTCCCAAAGCACAGAGCGCACATGACGTTCGCAGCAGCTACTGTAAATTCATGAGAAGGGTCAAAATACCGTCCATCAGTGCTGTGGCGCAAAAATGCCTGCACCAGTTCCATGGCCTCGGCTGTAATGTGCTGCTCAAAGGCTTTTTTGGTCTGACTGTTTGCAGAGGAAAAGGCTCTGAGGCTGGACTGAGCTATTTTCCTGTGCACTTTCCACTGTTTGCTGTAATTAGTAAATGTCATACTTCTGCCTCCAGAGATCATCTGGAAAGAGACAAAGTTGGGTCTGCCTGCAAACTCTGTGCTGTGCTGTATCAGAGCCTGACGGATCGCCCTGTCCCCATTCAGGACCACGATATCACTGCAGCCGAGCCGTATCTGGTACACGTTGCCGTACTTTTTGGCCAGCTTGGCGAAGGTGATGTGGGGCATCTGGCCCAGCTGCATGGCGTTGCCCACCACGGGCCAGGCGAAGGGTCCCGGCAGCCTCCTCTTGAGCCGGAGGTTCCTGACCCAGAGACAGGCTTCCAGACAGAAGAGGAAGACGAAGGAGGCAACCAGAGCAGGCTGGACCTGTCCGCTCCACTCCCTGATGATGCTGCTGCCCTTCACACCAAACTCAGTGTCCAGTGCCATTGTGACAAATACTCTGCACACTTCTTCCTCAAAAAAACAGAAAGACTGTTTTCAGTTGTGTTTTTGGAAGGGAAAAAAATCAATACATCTCTTGTTTATCCATAACACATAAAAAATATTTAAGATATGTCAATCAAACGCTAGTGAGGTCATAATGATAAAAAACCTCAAATTAACTGATAAAAGAAGTGAGTTAGGGTGAAGTTTTTTGTCTGCGGTCTTTTCATCAAGATTTAAGGCTTAAGTGCCTGCTTTTTGCTCCACTCCAGCGTCTTATATGTTTTGCAGTTGGTGGGCAGGGCTCAGGGTAACTTTCATACTCCTCCCATTGTGGTAGCCCCGCAGACCCCACTACATTATCTCCCCGTTGTCGGTCGCTGTCGGAGGGGCGCGCGCCTGTGAGCGTCGGGGGACGCCGTGAGCGCGCGGCGCGAACGAGCTGTCCACTGCGGGGAAAAAAGACTCAGCAACTGGTGACCGATCCAGTAGGAAACGCGTCGAGCCAATTTGTTTTACTAATTGCGGGACTGGCAGAGTTTGCACATTACAAAGTGCATCTTTCCAACATGATTTACTCTCTGGCTGCAGAAGACTCGGCGGGCGCACTTTGGCCAGAAAAAAAAGTGTTTGCTGACGGTTTGTCCAACTTTAAACTGACTTTAATGCTTTAATTACATCTGTGCGAAATCTATTTGAGCGTGGTCCTATTTTCAGTTGAGTGAACGTGGCTCTATTTATTTAATTAGCCTTTTGATCCGCTTCAAAGTTAGTTTGCATGCTCAGCCCGAGTAATTTCCCAGTTTAATGCATCCTCTGTTTGGAAAGTTGGAGTCAGTGAATTGCGGCACATCTGTATGGAGCAACGTGTCTTTAATGACATGCTTGTCTATAACGATCAATTCAGTGAAAATGTTGTCATTTTGTTGTGTTACCCTCTGATTCTTCGCCCAAAAGTCCTGTAGGTTGAGTGTCGCAAATGATCATTTTGATAGTTCGTCATAAAAATGTCATTAGTGTCAAGTATAAAGTTGCCAGAAAGTTGCGCACCACACAGCCCGACTCCAAAGAGCCGCAGCCGAGCGCGTTTTATACTGGACTCAAGCGCTTTAAACGGCTTTATTTAAAGAAGAAAAAAAGGAGAAATCTGACATTAATTTCCAAGTTTTAGAATTAACACGGAAGATACTAATAGCTTCAAAAAGAAAGAAAAATCAAACATCAGATAAAATGTTACATTGTAAAATATTACATGTGTAACTATCAAGATCCATATGATACTGCATTTATTTAATCTTTCTTTCTTTCTTTCTTTCTTTCTTTCTTTCTTTCTTTCTTTCTTTCTTTCTTTCTTTCTTTCTTTCTCTCTTTCTCCCCTCAGCATCTGACAGAGGCAGAATAATTTCGCTGAAATCTCACACATAACAAACTAACTCAGTGTGGACAAGCTATGAAATATTGATACTCCAACACTGGTGGCGACCACATAAACTGCAGTTTTGCATGACACTCTGGGTTACATCATACCACAACAAACTTCAGGTGCCCCCTCCGCCCTCGCGTCCCCTGCGCCTCCAACCCCCACCTTTCAAGTTGCAGTCCCCACAAATATGGGGGGAAAATTCAGGAAGGAAAAAAGAAAACACACACTGAAGTGAGGACAAACAAAGCAAAATCTGAGGCCAAATCTTGGTTATATTTAACTTTTTTTTTTTTTACCTTAGGTAATAAATCACAAGCTCTGTGTTTTTACGGTTGCACAATCATGTAAGGTACGAGCCAAAGAGTCTTAAATGTTCTTTCAGACAGATAGATGGAGAGATGCCGATCTGTAACATTAAGTAAGACTTGTTCTGTCGATTCTATTAAACCTTCAGTTCAAAGTGAGGTGATTTCCCGAGCCGGAGCGTTTCCCTTCTCTGTGCCGAAGACAAAATTTGTTTCTTGTTTTCCCACCAGCTGTGAAGTTTATTTTTGCAGGGAGGTAATGACCCCAATTGAAGGTACTAAAACATTTCCGAAGCAAAGTCAGAGGGACAGAAAGTTTCACTACCACACAAGCACAGACCGTCATTATCAGCAGGAAAGGAGGAGGAGGAGGAGGAGGGGTGAGGAACGGGGGAGGAAGATGGCAAATGTTGAAAATGATATCTAATAGGATTGACACTGGAAAATGTGTTTTACAGCAATTATGACATGAGCGTCATTTTCCGTGAGTACATTCATGACCCTATTATAGAAACAAATAAAGATAAGGAGGCTGGAGAATTTATTATTATACAAAGAGTCAAGTTAAAGTCACGCAGCACATATATCGCATTCGTCAAGCAGAACGTTAACTCTTCACCGTCCGTATATTTCACCGTGAAGTCTGACTGCTTCTGTGGCCGTGAATATTTTATAGCTTAGATTAAGTGACAGGATGTGCAAAGCAAACATTTTCAGTACATCTAAAAGAAAGCTACACCCTCAAATCCAACCATACACTCCCAAACTGTGATATATGACAGCGTCTGATTTAATAAACTGATCAATAGCAGGTCTCATAGGCACGGCGTGATTAAATTGTGAAAACAAACAGAAAGGCAACAATAAAAGTAACCTAAGTGTAACTGCATTATGTGTTATGTGTCATTCTTTCACAATAATGGTCCTTGAGCAGCCTCTTACAGATGTCGAGAGTTTCGCTGCTTCAGAGCTCTGCCTGAGAGCTGTTTGTGTTGAGAAATGCGGTGTGGCCGAGCACCAAAGCCTCCAGAATGATTCCTCGGTTAACCAGAGACATAGCAATGTCTTCGAATACACTGCCTGCACTGGGGATGACTGTTTCTTCTCTTCTCTATTCCTATAGGGGGAATCCCCCCCCCCTCCTCCACCTCCACCAACACCACCATTACCTCCTCCTCCTCCTCCTCCTTGCCTGAGTCTGCTCCACATACACATGTGGCCACTTGCATCCCCATCACGCTAATCAGAGCCAGGTTTGTGGCTGAGGAAGGGGGTGGCTGGGTGGCGGGAGGTAAGGGGGGGTAGTTTGTGTGTATGTGTGTGGGAGAGGGTGGAGGCCCGGGATGGAGGGGAGGGGGTGTCGTGTGTGCGTTTTGCGTGTGGCTGCCGTGTTTGCCTGTGATTACCCCTTGTAACCTGGCTGTGAAAGGTTGGCCCTGACCCTGCGTTGACTCCGAGGGGGGAGTAGTCGGCGGGGCGGAGGCGGGGATGGGGTCTATATGCCGCTGCATGTCATGCGCTGGCGGGTGGGCGCTCGCTGTGCGGAGACAGGACCAATGGTAGACCAGGCTGCCCCGGCTCTGGAGCTAATCATTGTTTACTAGTCTCATTTCCACTTCTCAGTGAGCTACTGTCACGCACAGCACCAACAGGGAGGAAGGAAGAGGGAAGGGGGGCGGGGGTTTAGGGTGTGAGGGAGGAGGGCAGCAGGGAGAGGAAAGCCAGGGGTCCAACAGGCAGTTGGGGAGCTGGTGGGACTTGGGAAAGGGGAGAGCAGAGAGAATCCAGGAATCTGAGCGAAGATTTTTTTTTTTTTTCATTTACTTGAGAGAACAAAGGTGAGCCAAGACTGAAAAAGCTGCAGCCAAAAACAACCCGACAAACCAGTAAACAGACCAACAAAAACATCCTCTGGGCCAGCGCCATCTCGGGCAGCCAGGAGGTAACCACCGGACATTGCTAGTTAGAGATGGTGATGTTTGAAATGAGGGCGCTTTCTCGTGCCAGACCACAATACGAAGGAAAGAGAGATACTTGGAAAAATTGTCACTGTCAGACCTGATTGTTGTTTGTTTGTAAAAAGCCTGAGAAAAGGCACAATTCACTTCAACGGGGAGATACCAAATGGGCTGGTGGTTAAAGCGGTGCAAGTAAGCTGTGTTCTCACATACACACACCAAAAAAGATGCACTTCAACTCTACACAACTGAGTTCAGCTCTTAAGTCTCAGAGGTCATCGTTTCACATGGCGTTGATTATGTTAAAGAGTGAAAAGGACACAAGTTCACTTAAAGCTGCACTAATTAATGTTTTTATATCAACAATGGATAAAATGACTGTGTAATGTGAAAGGTGCTGCTCGTACTGATGAGCCATTAGAGAACGATCACCTGACTGCAGTTCCCCTCAGTTCTACAGAACATTTCAGCCTCTTTCAGCTCAGTGTTTTGGTTTTCTGTTTGGGCTGTTTTGGTTCACTTGCGTCTGCATCGGCTCTCAGATAAACCCACTGTATGTTACCTGGCCGGTGCTGCCACTGCCTGATCCGTACCGGAAACCCGATTCGTTCCACGTATGTCTTATTGCTTACGTTCCAGGGCTGCATTTTCGCACATGTGTAGAACAAACTGAAGCACGGATGTTAAAATAGGCAACCGTTCGCTAACACGTTCTCCATAGCGACATGATAATATGTCAGTGTTGTCTTTATGAGTGCTCAGCAGCATCAGGTAACACAGGTTAACCATTCAGAAATGCTCCTTTATAAAAGGCCTGTTTTACAAATGTTTGAATATAACTGAAATCCAAAAGTAGAACACTGATGATTTTATCCAGCATCCAAATGGTTAAAACTGAAAATAGTGTGCTGTGGTTAAAAGTCATACTTTTGAAATGTCTAAATCCATACTTAGACTGAATCGTGGTCTAAATCCATATTCGATACTGTAAGGAAAGACAGGCTAAGTAAAAAATTACAAAGCATTTGTAGACTATGACCGTTCTGCGTGTATTGTGTTACATGCATTTCACCACATACAGCACAATGAACCCCAGGCACACAAAACAAGATTGAATTATTGAGAATTCAATTCCTTGTTTGTGCACTTGTCAAAACCTCCATGGGTCGCTCGTCTAAAAGTCTGCTTCACCGTCAAAAGAGCGGAGGCACAGACAACCTGAGGTGAGATGGGCTGAATCACAGTGTCACGGCAGGTCCGGTGTCCAGGGGTCATTTAGATTTGGAGTATATTGGAGATTTATCTTTAATAGCTCTGTTGTGTTTGACCTGCTGTGCTAAAAGATGTGTTGCTGTAGGGAAATATCAAGCAGGCCACATGAAAGAGGAGAGCGCTACTTTTGGAGAATGCTTCCCTGGATTGATTTAAGGCCCTTGGTTAAAACCATGAAAACATGGCTTCAGACCCTTTACAAAACTATGATTTTTAACCTTAGCGCAATATTTTCTCACACATACTGCACTTTGATGCGGTCCTTTCGTTGAATATAGCCCAAACGTATTCGAGATCGGGGGTTTGATCCGACCTAGTGGCCACCCACGCTACACATGTTTCACACTTTCTTACAACTCTGCACGTATTGAGAAACTCAGCAAAAGTGACATATTAACGTAAAAAAAATTATCCAGGGTTTCAGACATTTCACGTTTTTTAGAATGAAATGTTTTTTCAAAGCGGCACACGCTCATTTCTTTATAAATCCTGGGAAATGAAAGTTATGCCTGCATGCACTTACCCAGATCGACTTCAAATTTTAGTTCAGGTGTCTGCATGCATGTAAGACAAAAACATTAGAATACAAAGTGGTGGAAGTATTCAGATCCTTTACTTTAATAAAATGTAGCAATGCCACACTGTGAAAGAAAATACTCCACGACAAGCAAAAGTCCTGCATTCAAAATCTTTAAAATACAAGCATGTAAGAAATATCTGCAAAAAGTGCTCATTCTGCAGTAAACTGGTCCCTGTGAGCATTTCACTATTATATCTGATGTTTTTGGATTCATTCATTCGTGTGCATGTTGCATAAAGAGTCAGTTTTTCATGAGCACAAAAAAACAGCCTGTTTTCAGCATTTTCCAGCTCATCCGAGGGGCTTTCTAAATAGTTTATTTATCTTAAGAAGTAGGAGAATTTTCTCGACTCATAAAGGAACACTTAACCCCTCATTTTATCACAAACATTCACAATCAAAATCACCAAATATAGAGAGATGTGGTTTTTCCTAGACAGGAAGGTTCTAATCTGAAAAGTAACAATTTAAGTACTACTACTTAACTACTTAAGAGCTACTTAAGTACAGTACTTGAGTAAAAGTAGACAACCTAGTGAAAGTAAAGTGAGTGAGAAAATTCAGTTGCATCATAAGAGAGTTCAGTAAGGTCGCTCACATAATGCATTAAACTGCAGACAAAGCCAGACAAAGATCTTCTATTATTAATCCAGTAACTTATTAAGATAATAGCCTATTTTCCTCTTTTCCCACACTCCTCCTGGACTGGACAGTTTCCCTCTTCACTGTGTGCAGGCTGCGTGATAGATCTTCACTTAATGTGGCACCCAGGACAGGAGCCATGTATTATGTAGTACAGTATAGGGATATTTGTTTCTAATCCCGTAGAGTTTTTGCGTGCTAGGGGAGCAGAGCGGGGATGAGCTTGCGTGCCATGCCGGCCTGGCGTGCGCGGAGCTCGGTCACTGAACTCCGGCTTCCCCAGGGAGCGGGGGCGGGAGGGGGGAGGAGGAGGTGCGGGGCTGCAGTGAGAGATTAAAATGAGACGAGGGAGAAAGCACAAGTAGAAATGGCTTCCAGATGACCCCGACTCTGTGAGCTCATCTAAGACAGGCGGAGAAATCGGTAGGGCACATTTCCCACCTCCTGTCCCGTGGAAGAACTACATTATCTTATTTGTCCAATAAAGGGAACCGCCGTCGTAGCAGTATTACAAGTTGTGGGGCTAGCCTGCATCCAGATTTAAAACAGCAGAAAAAGTGAGTCAAACTAAAGCTGGATAGCGTTCTGAAATTGTCCTGTGACATGCCACTCAAATTCCTCCTTTGAACTTTCACTCTCTTCTGCGTTTTTCAGCTCAGTCATCCATGCAGCTTTGCGAAGTGATGTGGGCTGTGTATCATGACATTTTGTAGTTTATGTTGTTTTCATCCAAATTTCTTCATATTCTGGTTTTGGAAGAACATTTTGTTTGGTTCAAGAAAACTTCATTTTTGAAAATGTGGCAGCTTTGGTGTCGTACTCTCACGATAGTACCAGGAAACGATCACAGTGCTTCCAAGGTGCAAAAAGAGTATATAGAGACATCATTAAATCTGCTTTCATATCAAGTGTTGCTATTGGTGGGTAATTTTCTTTTTCGACCTCAAATTTGGCATTTCAGCCTGTTGTGATAGGCCGCGTTAAAACTGATAAGAAGATTAGGCCCACGTGGCTCCTGTTTGTAAAATTCAAATTTCAGATCTTTCATCCATCGACCATGAAATAGAGCCTTTAATATGCTAATGTTTAATCAGAGGAGGAAGAAGATGGGCAGCATACCAGTAAGAGTTTGGCTTAAACTTTGCTCTCTGAGTCACCCGAACCCTTTGATTAACACTGAGGTCTCCATAATGCATGAAGGCTCATGGAAGCCCAGTCTGAGTCACTGCAAAAGTGTTTAATATTCATCACATTTAAAGTGCTGAGATAATGTCACAGCGCAGAACTGCATTTCATAAACTCACATTTTAAGAATTAATCTTACACAGAATCTTGACAACAGCATTGCTTCACCTGCTTCAATAATGCTGTCGTAATTCGGCCACAGTCATACTGTCAGTCATTGGCTATCAGAGTTATATTTCTCCAATTGTCTTACTGGCTTTGCAACACATGGGTGACTTCATAAAGACGGTGTGTTTTGGGTCATTAAAAACAAAGAAATAAAAGTGGAAATCCACCTTGAAAAATAAATCACTCGCACATGGATGCATTTCTTATGCAGCTGGAAACTAGAAAGACACCACTCGTCGATTATGTTTTCTGAAGCTATTTCAGTGATGGCTGGGAGGAGTCCTCCTGACTTTCATTTCAAAAGCTGATTCGACACCCTCATTGCTGACAACATACCAGAATTGGTAAAAAAGTTCAAAAAAACCTTTTCATTTGTGGACCAAATGAGACAAAACAAGAAACATAGAAATACTGAAGGTCATGTTCAAGGCTCGGGGCAGGGCAGAACTGAAAGGGTTTAAGCAGAAAGATGACACCTCAGGCTCAAGTCTGTGCGCTGCGCTGTATGTGATAAAGCTTTTCCAGGTTGCAGGGCCAAACGTATATATTCAGAAGCCAGTGGGTTAATTGTTCCAGATCATTTACCGTCTTTCTGGGACAAAGTACTCAAAGTGATTTTCCAGAGATGTGGCTACCTGTCTGCACTGCTAGTCGCTCCGCTCTCTCGCTGTCATCAGTCATTATCCACTGTTGTTTGAACTTTACCATATTGCAGTATGACACGTCACTGACATCCAGGTTCTATTTTTGCTCCATATTTTTGATGGTTAGTCCTGCACTGCCCCTGCAGGTGGACTGTGGCCTTGGTAACTTGCTTGTTGTGTGTCAGTATGTTAGTATTTAATACAAACACTACATCAACAACAAAATCCAGCATGTTAGGCACCTCGAGCTTGGATGGGTGTACCAACCAACACCGCTTACTGCTGCTGTCGTGGGTGGTATATCGGAGAGATAGCATGAAAAAAGTGGCTTAATAAAGTGGATAAATCCAGCATGTTGTTGATTATTCTGCAATAAAGTATTGTATAAGATTGTGGTTTTATAATAAAGGGCTCATTTAAATGCTAAAGACCTTGGAAACATCTGTTCCCAAGGTTAAGAATGAACAAGCTATGTCCATTACAGCTGCACAAACTGGAACGTGGCTGAAAGCTCCGGAAAACAACCTTGAATTAGGTCAGACTAAAGTGCTGATCATTCTCAGACTCACCAAAGTCATCACCACAATAAGTGCTTAAAGTATCTGTCAAGAAGTACACAGTCTGCACAAGTTTCTGCACACATGCATGCAAGTCCTTCTCAACATCGGCCGACTCTGTGCAGGTCATTCAAGACAGAGTCTCTGTCGTGATCTGTCGGATCATTGCACCCCTGCTGAGTAAGAATGAGGATTACTTGGTATTCTCATGTCGACTAAGAAGGATGAGTCATGCAAAGTGTTGCTGGGTTTACTCTTGCAATACGATACATGCTAGAACATCGAATATGCTTTTGTTTCTCCATTCAACTTGGAAATGGTTAACCATGGAAGCATTCTGTCTCTTGATACCCCAGAAATCAAATCATCTGCAGAGCATCTGTTCAGTTTGCTGTGATAGGACGTCTAGTAGGGTTTTTTGGGGGGGATATGACACAAGGTGTTCCTGTTTCTTGTCAATACTTTTTACTGACTCACATATTTATGAGCTGCTTTGTCTCTGTCTCCCTTGGAGACAGACTGTCCCAGGCTGGGATCTCTGCAGGTGGGGAGGCCGAGCTGGTCTGATCGGGGCTGAGCCACAGGCACACTGAACATTACGTGCAGTATGGATACTACCAGCGGGTTGCTCTTCTCATTGTGTAATTGGGCGGATAATGTTCCGTGATTCCCTCTCTTTGGCACCTCCATATGTTCCGCTTGAGCAGCTCGGTGCATTTTAGTATCCTGAAAATGAAGCGGGGTCAGCGAGCGGTCGGGTTACCCCCCTTCACTGCTCCAATTCTGCAGATGAGCCCATGGTATCGCCACAGCAGCGGGACAGAGACCTCAGAGGGCAGAGTTCATCCACTGCCCCGCTTTAGTCTCGCTGGTGCAATTATATTTTCAATATTAAGGCAGAAAATTTAGCTTTCTTTGTAATTTAATTCATCCAAGATGTCAAAAATTATTGCCATATGGGTAGAATTAAATATATTGAGGATAAAAGCGATCTTTGTGTTATAAACCATAAATATATTCACAGAAAAACACTGAGAATCTGTGACAGTCATTGTGCTCTGAGCTGTCTGCGAGCAGAGTGTGAAATCGGCGTGTCTCCTAATATATTGGACTTGTGTGCTTTATGTACCACAAGCCCCATTTGCACACCACATCCCTGCAATCTGGGATTGCAAATTGTGAAGCAATTACTGTGGGACAGAATCGATACCAAGACCAGGGAATTACCAGGAATGACCTTAAATCATGGCTACTGACAGCGGCTTTCCAGATTTCCCAACTTTCGTCATGTCCCTGCATCGTGACGGTAGTTTCAGAAATGCACTGAACGGGCAGCTGAGGCCCTCTTCCTGACACCGCCGCAGCTCCTTTTGCTTGATCGACATTTCAGTTGTCTCAAAGCTCAAAATGCGTTGTGTAACTCGCCTGCTTCTATTTATCTACGCTCCCTCATTTTTGATTGGTGCTGCATAGATTCAGCGAGGGAAGCTGTTCCATCTTTACATAAAGCTTTCAGTGGTTGTCAGCTCACTTATCAGAGTTCATCTTTATTAGTTCTGCTTCGGTTCTCACTCACTGACTGAATCTCTCATGTGATCTGCAGACATTCAAGTCTCTCCTGGCCGCTGCTTGACGAGCAGAGATCTCTCGAACAAGCTGCTGAAGTGCTTATGCCTCTGTCTACGAATACAGAAAGCGTGATTACATCTTGTAGCGCGAGCTGATGTGAAATAGCAGCGCAGTCCTCGGAGATGACACAGCTGCAGCGGCCTCTTGTCCACCGGTGCTCTTCAGGAGCGAGAGTGGTCATGTTTGGCTTCGGGTGACAGACGGCCACGGGTGCCTCGCGTTTCCAAGGGGTCTGAACTCCTCTGCGTCAGAGAGCATTTTTGTGCAGCAGAAAGGCAGAGAACAGCACCGTGTGGCTCTAAAATGATTTACTTCATGAATTTGTCTGCCCTGCGGACCCTTTCTTCTCTCCTTGTTTTGCATAGACAATGATTTAGAATATAAACTAACATCCTCTGATTTACAAGTAACAAATTAATCCCAGATACTCCTAATTTTCTGCCTCCTTTTTGTGGTTTCGTTGCTGGTGATTAGTTTGTCCGCTTGAGCAATACAGCTATACTGAACTCTTGTATAAATCGGAAAAACGATTCAGAAGTGGGCATTTTGTAAGTTGACGTAGGGCTACAACCTGGGTGAATTAGACGGCTCTGCACAGACATTTTTTATGACAGTAAGTCTGGCTCTTGAGGAGAAATAAGGACTGACATCTGATTAATGTCTTGGAGAATGCAGTTTCTGCAGCACATGTATCCTGTGCATCATTTCATACAAATCACCACTTACTCTCCAGACTTTACTTCACTCTGGCATGTTCGCAGTCCCAGCTGCACTGCACTCCATCACATCCTCTCTGTCGGCCTGCAGCGCACCTTGTGGCCCGGCCCACGCGGAATTATAACCTGGAAGCGTTGACCTGTTCAGCTGTTTGGCCGAAACAAGCTGCACGGGCGCGCACACTCATGCATATGTATGTGTGCAATGCAAGCAGACATAAGGATGCTTTCAAGCAGTCGCTCACATCCGCAGAGACACATGCTGTTTGTGTAACAAGGTCAGACAGCATGTTTGAAGCTCTTATATCTCTGTACCTTCCCTTTCATGAAGAGTCAGCCTGAGAGTCTCAGGAATTTCATGCTGGAGGAAGAAAAAATGCATTTGCAGTGATTGTATCTCGGCCATATCCTCTGTTTAGGTATGGGACAAGTTCAAATGCTACAGTCTGTGGATTTTGACTATATAAGGCGTGTTCTTTTCAGTGTTACAGTCATTTATGGGGGAATGTAAACACATAGCTGTAAGCAGACTAATAGCTATTAGCAGCCCTATTGTTAAAGGAGACAGTGTCTGAACTGACATGAGCAGAGATTCTCTACTGTCGATGATTTCGAGCGATATGGTTGTCCTGATTTCACAGCAGAAGAAGCGAAGCACTACTATCTCGTACGGGTTTCACGCCTCTCTCCTTCCCTCCTCTGCATCTTCTCAGATGGATATGTTTTACTTGTTTCTTGAGCGGAGTGGACAGAGTGGGAGGAGGTGGTAGTAAATTTTCATTAGAGAGCGTGAAGAAGTCCAAATTCTCTGAGGAGTCTGTTGGATTCCTGTTAATTTGCAGAACAGCCCCCGAAAAAGTTCAATGGGGGGGGGGGGGGGGTTACTGCATTTTTAATGAGCCCTGCAGGTATAGATGCTTCGAGTGGCGCTCTGTCATTGTTTGGGAACAATTTCACAGGGAAGTGCAATGAGGACGGATGCTGGCCCTGTATTTCATATGGGATGATATGCCTTTTCCTCCCATTCGATATGCTTTGGTAGCTCATTGACATTATTATAGAAACCTCAGGGAGGGGCTGCATTTGAGGCAGACGTGAAGACTGGGGCCCATATTTGTGACAAACACAGAGATGGCCAAATAAAGAGGTCATGTAATAAGGTATGTAAAGCAGGCCTATAGCTAGATTTATGAATGGTGTAACTTGAGACATGAGCCCTACCATCCGCAGGCTTCCCATGGATTCAGACCCAGACACAAACAACCCTAACGTTTGACCTTCTTACCCTGCCCCCCCTACGTGCTCCGCCGAACCCCTGCTCCTCGTTGCACCCTCCACTGACGGTGATACATTTCTAAATCCCACAGGTTCTGCAGGGAAACGCATGGGCTGCCTCACAACCCAATCTTGAAGGAGTCCCCCGTGCACAATGTATTCCATATGCTCACTCGGAGGCCAAGAGGCACCCCATACCTCACATCTGGCACAGACCACCTATGCTAGCTGACATATTCCTCCTCAAACCATCAGACTGGCTCCCTCTCAGTGGAAGGAAGCTGGCCTCCTCAATGATCTCCTCCTCCTCTGATCTTTGTGACTATTTCCAAACTAAAGACATCCAGGGTTAGTGGATTTATCTAGCTATGATCGGGGGAAATGGATTTTCACTTTTTAACTAACATTTTCTCTTGTAAGTGGCATCGCATCTATTATTTAAGAAATTATGGGATGATTGCTCAGTGCTTTCCACATCACCCCAAAAGCAAGAGGTCTTGTCTTTGAATCTCAGGCTCTGCTTGCCTCTGCGTGTCCTTTGGTCTCCTCCCACAGTCTGAAGACATGCAACTGAGGTGAACTAATGACCCTAAATCATCTGAAAGGGGCCTTTGAGCTGTTTACAGTATAGATGCTCCCATTCATACCTGGTCACACTCCCACGTAGTGTTTGTCTTTCCGTGTGTTTCTCACAACCTGTCCACAATGTGTCCCAGCCTTTCATTGCGCCAGTTCCACGTGGGTACAGAAAATACAAGCATGGACTGACATTTCTTCTGGCCTCCGTGGATGGAAAAAGAGTCAGAGCATGGCACATGTTCTTACAGGTGGATGCAAAGTTCTGCATTAAGGATTTACGGCGTGGCTATGTATAGCCTATGATATAACTGAATATAAGGGATAACTGCTGACAGTAGAGTTCAGAGTGGAGCGGCTGCATATGGTCAAGTAAATGGGCTTTTCCAAAGTTTTCCATAGCGCTTTTGAGAAGAATGATGTGGCAGGCTGTTGTGTTCCTTAAGTTTGCTCTTTTTAGAAGGTTAGCTGAGGACATGGTGTGTGTGAGACAGACAGATTTGACTGCTGAGGCTTTACCATGAAGGCAGCCTGCCACTCTGAGGTACACTGAGGTCAGCAGAGTTGTTTTGTAAGACTCTTTTACAAGGTGAACAATATATCCTCCCTCTCACTTTTACACTCACTGAGAAGGAGGGGATTGCTCCTCTCCTCTTTTTCTCCTCCTTTGCTCCCTCGCTTTATTACCTCCGTCAGCCCTAATTTGGGTTGATGGGGTGGCTGTTGCATGACAAGACACATGTCTGGGCCCCTGCGTGAGAAGGCTGGCTCGCTCTTGCTGGGCTTGTTTTCTTTGCGTGACCATGTCCCTCCCTCTGTCACTCCTGGCACCTCCCGGCAAACCCCCCTCTGACCCTGTTCATGTCCTCGTTAGCTGGCATGTGGCTGGTTTATTTGCTTTGGCCAGCCGAACGTGTGAAAGGCACATTTTGACCACGCTCAGGGAGGGGTCATCTTAGAGTTGAGCAACGGCAGAGGTGTTGGTGTGTGTATGTGGAGGTGGAGACAATCTGAGCGGGGGCGGTGGGATGAGCGACTGAAAGAGCTCTGTGCTTTGCATGTGCGTGATAACGTGTGGCTGGTATATTTGAGTGTGTGACATCCCTGCCTGGTCAGAGGGAAATATGCCCCACTGTAACTGCTTTTGAGGAATGGCATGCACAGGCAGGTCACTCAGAGTTTACCGTCCTGGTTGCCGTCCATAGAGAGTGTGTGGAGATTTCGCTTGTTCCCACTGATGTAATCCAGCAAATGCTCACGCTAACATTCATGTCCCTGCGCATTCTCTCTCCTGCCAAATTTCCTCCATTGTATTCTGAGTGGGTATACCAATATAGATAGGAGCAACGGGACGGGACCAACACGAACCTGCACAGTAGGGTTCGTGCAAGGTTTGCATTCAGAGGCTTCTCCCACACTCGCTGCTGAACCTGTACAGATTCTGCAGTCCCACAACACATTGTGATGATACGGGGGGAGTAAAACTTATGTAAAACATCTTTGAAGTTATTGAATCACATTATAAAAAAATGTGTCATATTGAGTTCTGACTTTGGGGTGACCGTAACAGTAACTTAACTTACTTATCTCAACATCAGCCTTCACTCCAAATTCAAGTTTAAAACTCTTTCCTTGTGTAACTTATTCTGCAAATCAGTCGAGGTCCAAGGACCACAGGACACAGCACTGAACAGGTCCTTTTTAAATGTAATATTATTTTTAAGAAATGTTTGAATTGCTTAAATGCGAAACTTATTATCACACAATTCTTGAAATCATGAGAAGCTACAAAAGCCAGAAGAGAAAGCGTAGAAAACAACTGAAGATCTTACAGAAAAACAGACACAGAATCTATGGAGGATGAAGGACATTTTCTCGTACAGTGTAAGTGATGCCAATGGCCTGTCGTTTCCCAGGTAGCCAAAAAGGCTTGACCCAGCCGCTCATTTCCAGACTTATGCCAGACCAGTGATGAATAATGCACCAGAGTCGGGGTTGATACTGTTCCAGAGCCAGCCAAGTGCTGCCAACTGGAGCTGATTCATCCCAAGTGCCCACCCCCTAAAAAAACCATCCGAGTCTGGCAGCCATATATGGGCCAGGGCTTCACACATTTGGTCCTCCACTGCCAGGACATGGTCGAGTGCTCTGATTCAGCTCCGGTCAACCCCAATCAACTGGCTACCTGTGTTTTAGTGAACCAAGAAGGCCTTTCTTAGACAATCCTACAAAACCCAGGATTATATTCAATGGCAACTTTTTTTGTTTTATCTTACATCTGAACAAAAAATCTGTGGATATGGCAAATAAAACACTCCCGTCCACCACTCCAATCTCCACGTCCATGCTTTCTGCCGTGCGCTTCTGCTTGCACTCCACCTGTGTTGAGCGATGACATTAGACGTAAATCATTGCTAATACATCTATTGTCTTATCCCTGACGCGACTTAGCTTGAGTTGTCTCTTATAGGCAATTTAGGAAGTGAAACCCTACACAGCACAAGACAAGACACACACACGAGAGCAGTCAGCATGCATAGGCCCTGGGCAATTTTCAATTTTGCAAGAACTAAATAAATAGAGACACCGAGAGCAGGAGAAAACAGCATGGAGGCACATGTGGTCCCAATTCTCTGGATGCGGACTGAGCTTCACTGCTTGTGTTGATATTACTCTCCACAGTGTTTAGTGGACCATCATTACAGCATATCAAGATTGGAAGAGAAGACGGTTCTATCTCGAAGCGGAGGTGTGGGAAATGATTTGCATGAGCTATTGGATCTAATCCCACGTGGTGCAGGTTCGCGCACAAACACGCACACCTACATATGGACACCTTGACACACAGACCTTTCTGAAAATTATGAGCATAGCCAGAGAGGCAGGAAACTTCAGCTGATGTCACTTCCCACTAATCCATTAAATCAGAGACGAGACATAGTGAACAGCAGCAAGATGAGGCCCATAAATCAAGCAGGATGTCGGGACAGCGGGCTAACACAGGCCGACATCGTCTCAAGTATGTTCCAGATTAACCTCTGCTTCAGTCAATACCTCTGCTGGGATGGAATCACTTGGAGCTGTCTGCTCTGAAAGCTGGAAGTCATGCTTTGGCTGTAAACACAGACACTAGTCTCTAACGAGGAGCTGTGGAGCAGGAGGGAGCCCACCGAGTCACACTTGGGACTCTTGGGTCTGTGTAACGTATTTTCCCGGCAAAGACTTGTGAAATTTTCGCATGATGATGATTTTTAAACACGTTGTTGCTGACCGACTGCTGCATCACAGGGGTAAAAGCCCGTCTTTTATTGTATGCGTTTAATGGACACATTAAAGCAGCATGTTAAGAAGATTTATTTTTTCCAAATGAACACTCATCAAGCCTAAATTGTGCGGTTTGTCCAATACTATTTTGTGAAAGAGCTGGACCACATATTGGGACAATACACGAATCACTTAGAAGAGCCACATCCTTTATGTTCTGAGGCTGCCATAAATGACAAACAAGAGACACTAAAAATGAGCCATGGAGAAGATGAAAAAACAACCTTCCTCCGCTGCTCCAGGAGACAAACGTTTCTGGTGGTCCCTCACATTAAACCACCACTAACCCAAATGCTAACACACAGATACAAACAAGATTTGATTAGGACTGGCACGAGAGTGGATGCCTTCCGTATTTGTCTCCTCATGTGATGTTGGTTGGCTTATTTACACAAAGGAACATATTCTCACACTTGGATGTGTAGAGGGAAGCACTATAGGGTGATTAAGGGCTCCCTGTGGAGTGAGGCTGAGGAAGCAGACAGAGTTTATCACGCTTGGGCAACAGTGTAGCTTAACTGAAATCAGATCCCTTTGTGCACATATGCCATAGACACGCACACTTGCTACTACTGAGACACAGAAACACACACTCATACACACTCTCTCTGCGATTCAACACAGTTTTAGTCAACGTGTTCTCAAACCCAATTCGTCACATGCTCAGGACACCTTGGTGTCACTTTCTCAGGCACTGGCTGCACCTTTAGCATCACTTTTCAATGTGCAAGGTAGAGTCATCTAAAGACAAGTGACGCAGTAGAAAGAGTGAGAAAAATGCACCTACAGAGGAGGTTGGCCTGTTTTGCTGTAGTCCAGCCAGAAATATAGATCAGAACACCTTTAAATTTGGGTGAAATTGGCAGAACTGTTTTGCTTTATTTTACTTTTATTTTCAGATTTCAGACTGGAGACATTAACAACTTTGACGGCAACCACTATAGAAAACTTTGCCGTTAAGCTGCTCATTTTCTACCTGTGAAGATTTTGTAATTCTGCAGCATTAAACCAGCGGGTGAATCAGTCCCTGCGGTAAACTCTTCAGCATTGTGGGAAAGCCTGCACCATTTGTGTGAAGCGAATACCACAACTTCACCAAGTGTGAATTTTAAAGGCCAAACGGCAGCCAAGTCAATAGCAAGCAAGCTAGGGGCAGCGTGAGTGAATCCAGACAGCTTTAGCTTCTTAACCATAAGCTTTCATGTCTAGAAAGTGTGGGACCAAACTGGTAGTTATGAGGTCTGTTTAAATCCTGCTTGAATGAGGAAATACTTAAGAGTGAAATGCTGGCAACAGTGAACCAAAAATGATACAATGACATGTATCTCTTACAGATTAAATTACTGAGGAAATTTTAGAGATTAATCCCATGTGTGATCAATATTAGATGTTGACAACTGTTTTTATTTATTCAGCCTGCTCTTAAGGCTCCGCTGCAATTGTGAAATACAACGTTTCTTGCTGCCACTGAACGTTACTTCGCTAGTGGTTTCATTCAAACAGCGTACAGTAACAAACATCATAAATTCTCATCTTGTTTCTATTATTATTTGTCCTTTCTGATGGTTGAGCAGAAATGACCACAGCATTCTTTGCACTGTTGCATGCAAAAGCGTGCAACAAAAACCTCATACTTGTGTCAGCTGCATGATGAAGGGGTTGTGATAAACCTGGTGCATTTGATGGGCAGATCTGGATGTCAGAGGTCTTTAGCTCTCCCACTTTTACCGGGCCCTCTGCCCCACACAGCGCCGAATGAGCGATGAGGAGAGGTCACGGGGGGACAGAGAGAACCCTGTTTCGTGACGTGAACGGGGAATGATCCTTCCTGCTGTTGCACATGACGTGAGAAGGGGAGAGAGGCAAGTTTTCAACAGGTCGTGCCCCCGGCCACCTCCCCTCCCTTCCTCTTCTCCCCTTTCGTGACCCCTCCATTCTCACCGTGTCGTCTTCCCACCTGATGAAAGATGTTGATGAACAGCAAAGACAGAGCTAGAGCCGACTTCCAGCTCTCAGGCGAGACGCTTCATCTCAGTCAGGTGCTTTGTGTGAGTGTCTGCAGCCATCTGGCCACCCCTCCCGATACATAAGGCGGTGCGTCGTTTGGAGGGTTTCCCAGGCGTAGTTCCCAAGTCACGGCGAGTCACCTGAAAGCACGTTGGATTGCTTTTTTCCTCTTCTCTCCCCGTTTTCCTGCAGGAAGAGGCCTCATTTTGGGCTCCCTGCAAAAGTAACACAGTTTCTCTGACATGCCGCAACCGCCAGTCATAAATCTGCACACTTAAGTATGGCCTTCAAATCTATCAGCCTGAGTGCTTTGAGTCCGGGGGCCACATCGTGACATGCGAGGAGGCGGGGCCACTTAGTCACGCAAGCGCTGCCCCGCGCCTGGACCTCAGCCCGATTTTACTGCAGCCAGCAGGGAAACCAGACGCTGCAAAGGCCCTGGGTCCACATCAATTTCACGAGCAAAGTTAGGAGGAAATAAATCATTTTGGGGATTTATGAAAAACGAGAAGGGGGGTTGCTTGGAAGTGTGCTGCTTTGACCCAAAGAGAATGGCAAAACAGGGGTGCATGCATTAAAGTCCAAGTTAGCCTTCGCAGAACTTAAGAATGCAAGGGGGGTCAAATTTAGATCTTCAACTCCATGCTGGTAAAAGGCAGTTATATAGCCGTGCATTATTTTTAAGTTAAATGAAGGATACATGTAGGTGCGCGGGTAGCTGTATTTGACTCTTCAGATTTCCTGCAGACGCACAAGGTTCCAGGAACAAGACCTCAGGCTTTATAGGTCATTTGAGATCAGCAATTTGGCTTTTATGGGCCAGGATTCAGTCCAGACTCCATTTAATAAAACACACGCAAAGCCGATGTGTCTTTTCCTGCACCTGAACTACGCCAATCATAAAACCAAGCCGATTCACACTTTGGCTGTGATTAGGAACAGTGTTAGTATTATTATTCCTGTTCTGCTGAAGACTAATGATCTCCCATCAAAAGGAAACTGAGGTTAGAAGGGCTGCATGGTGGAAATTTTGCACTTTTCCAAGAATACTGCCCTTGCTTAGGCGTAACATAACTGCTTTTATCTGAGCATGCATGTTTCCAAGGCGCTCGGAGCGGGGAAATCCACCCATGATTTCCTTCACCTTTATTTCAGTATTATAGGGACAGTGTTTTATGACATTGGTTTTACAGAATCTGAAGACGCATGCCAATGTGTTGGTGCTTCTCCCATCCACTACTGTGGTTTTAAGACTGAGAGCAAATAAGTGTTTTCTCATTTTCCCTCCACTAAAAGAAGCACTTTACTCTGGTGGCCACATTTTCACTTCACTGAACAGACACTTTTTATGGGATGACTTCGAAACCATTAAGATTGACACACTTATTAAAATGTTCCCAGACGCAGCATGAGAGCTTCTTTTCATACGTTTCACACATTTCTTAGAATGTCTAGTTTTTTTAATTTTGTTTTAGAAAAGCTGTTAAACCACACACCACAAATCATAATCTCTGTGAGGGAAACATTTGCTGACTTTTGAGTTTGTAAATTAATGAATAAAAAGCAGTCTTGTTGATCTTTGGTTCAAATAGAGCCACATGCTGAGCTGTGAAATCTCTAGTTCTTTTTTTTTTCTTGTCTATTTTCTACAGCGTGTTTCACCATCATTTGCCCCAGTGCTGTGATGTGTGATTGCAGATCAGCGTTGGTTCCTGGCTGAAGGCTGTGCTGTGGCTTACCTAGAGAACGTATGGACGCACACAGGTACATCATAGAAGCCTGCTGTGCTCTGCATGAAAGGCCTTTTTTTGGGGGCAACACAAATCAGATGTGTATGGCAGTAATTACCCTAGTTTTGGGCTGGCACGCTGCGGTCATTGAGAAGATTAATCAGTCATAGATAAATAAACAGGCTTTGCTCTCTGAATATCACTCCCCAACCCGCCGCACCCACAGCGCTGCAAGAGCGGAGACTGCTCTGGTGTCCGCTTAAGATACCATAAAATTTATTACATGTTTAACTGAAGGTCTGCGTTTTTTGAGATGCAAGCCTTAAAACATTACATCAGAATAAACCTCAACAAGCCACCATGTTCACACGTAATTATACAAAAGATGAGACTCTGTTCCCAAGGCCAGTATAAAACAAATGAAGAAAAATGAATGAGCAGCAAAGGTTGATATCTATGCATTCAAACATTACATAACATGGTAAATGTTTTCAGACCGAAACTGTAATGAACTTTAAAACTCTTTAAAAAGAATATTGAACACACATCTTAATCATGTCAGGCTTAGAGACAAAATGTACAAATTAATGGATAACAACACAAAAAATTACATGTTTCCCTTATTTGCCATATCCCAGTTTGCTAAGTGGTATAAACGCTAGTTAAATATATTCATATTTCAGAGAATAGTTTCAGCATAATGGCATGCCCTGAGGCCTCTTATCACTAGGTAACCATGAGCTCATTTCTTGTTAGCCAGTAAAGGCTCCACGCACAGTGGATACTGCTCTCTGTAGGCACAAGGTAATTATCTGCAGGCACGCAAAGCGCTAGCTGGCTAGCTCGGCCCCCGACACTGTGAAGCATGTGAGGGACAAGCCTTCCCTTCACCTTGTTTTTGCTAAGTCTTGCCATCTTCAGTGCATATGACAACCGCATCAGTCATAAAGGGGCAATATTTTTCTTCTTAAACATTTACACCCTGCATTCCAGTGTATGACTGAAGCTTTGATTTAAGCGTTCTGTGACATAGTTTTGAGTGAATCACAAACTTCTCTGCAGAGTTTCTCAGTGAGTCAGACGGGGGCCTCTGTTGCAACACAGTCATCGGCACGAGTGGCTTCTCCGTCTCCTCTGTCAGCGCTCTGCTCGCTTGAGCAATTTTCTCAATGAAGGTAATCTAGATTAGCTATTTCTGGTCAGGGTGGCCCAGAGCACAAGGCGTTTCATAGCGGCGGGGGGCATGAGAGTCAGGAAGAATGAGAACTATACTGGACTACATGAAATGAAATGTTGCCCTCTTGTGTCAGGATCATCTTAGAACAGTGCAAAGCTTTACTGATATGGAGATACGACAGCAGTGTTTGATGTAGCTGTGCTGCTGCTGCTGGCTGTGACGTTTCTGTCCTCTCCACTCTTGCTGGACTTGTAATAGTAGATAAACAGGAAGAAACCTGCAAAAACGGGGCAGTTGGCTCACAAACATTGCACCATTCTTTGACTTTTGTGCTTAATTCAAGATTTCTTCATTGTCATTGAGCATGACATGTCAATGAAATTTAAAATATTGAAAGGTAAATTAGACTGTTTGATCATTCCTTCGCCTCAGTTTTCTAGTCTACCTTGAAAGGAGTTGAGGATGGTGAAGATGTAGTAGGAGGGTATGCGCAGAGGTCCATAGCTGAAGAAAGCGAATGCCCAGGTCAAGCCGAGCAGGAGGAGCAGGCCCATGATGGAGGTGGAGTTTGTCTTGATGGAGCTGATGTCCTGGCCTCTCCCTGCCGTGGGCTTTAACAAAACAATCTGCCGTACAGTTATGATGAATACGGTAAAGGTAAATATGAACACTATACCATAATAACTAATGTTCACCCCCTGGTGGACAACGGTATCAGAGATCCAGCACCTGAAAAGCATGAATAAAATAACAACCCACTTAGTAACTGAACTGAAGTCTGTGAATAAGAATGAGACGTGCAGTCAGTAAGAGTCGCTTACATTTTAGCTGAATTCCCATCATCAGTATATGTGACCATGTGATCATATTTTCCCAAGGCGAGAAGAGCAATCACCACCACAGCTGGTGTGACTGAAGAGAAAGACAGTGGAGCATAAATGCTCTGTTTGCACTATGAATTTAGGCACATATGATTGTTTTGTTCAGGTTCAGCTGTCTTACCCCATCCAGTGATGCAAATCTTGGTCATATAATGTTTGATTTCGGTCGAGATCTTCCACAGATTGAAGTACAGGTGCAGAGCCTGTATGAAAAACCAGGTAAAAGTGGCCAACATAGTGTAGTGCATGACTGCCGCGATCGCCACACACGCGGCAAAGTTCCCCAGGCCCGCAATGCTCTCGTTTACCAGGAAGGACAAGTTCAGGGAGAACATGGCAACAAAGAGGTTGATCAGGAGCAGAGTTGCTTGGCTTGCTTTTATTTTTCTGTGGAGTGAGTCAGTTTTGCGTCAGCAAAGGCCTTTAAATGGGAGGTTAGAAATAAAAGCTGCTACGTGATTCCTCACCTGATGAGACAATGCATGAAGAGAGCCACCATCAGGAAGAACATGGACAGACCGCAGCCGACTGACGTGATGTAGGAAAGAGCTGTAAAATCTGTAGAGCTCAAGTTCTGAGGTGGAGGTGACTGATTTAGAGAAAGACGTATTAGGTTTTCTGTGAGAGGATAAAACCGGAATTACTTGTAAAGCCATCATCTTACCATGAGTATGGCAAAAAACGTTAGATGAGAGCACTGGCAAGTGATGCTGTCATCAGCCTCATTTGTCCGACAGCCATCCGTGACCCAGATTGGTTTTCTTCCTACGAAGGCAGAAGACATGAAAGTACCCAAGGTCTTTTTCACATTAATGGCTGAGGTGAGGCGCAAGTCCTGCTTAAACGCTGCTTTAAAGTACCAAAAGAACATTTTCACAGTACCTTTGCCGTCCCATGACCTACAAGAAGCAATGTTTCCTTTCTGTATTAGAACAAAAAAGACCAATCAGTATACTTATTTTATCCATAGCCAATTGTTATTAACCTGTAAATATGTCTTTTAGCTGTCATCTCTTTTACCTTGTCCACTTTTTTGTAATGAATGTCTATGGTGTGTGAGAGATTGAATATTTCTGCTCCCATTTCAATTCCTATCATCTCATTGTTGAGGAAAGAACTGCTGGGGTCATCCTGTTTAGAATCGTGACAGGCAAAGGGAAAAATGGCTGCAATCATTATTAATCTGATTGAAGAGCAAGTTATTAGGTCAACTTCACTTTTACCTGATGGATTCCTTGAAAAAGCAGAACACCTGCAAATGAACCCTTTCCTTGTATTGCCATGTTGTAGGCCTCTCTGGGGATGTGCACGACTCTAGAGTAGTCTGTCGCCAAATCAGTGTCCTCTTTGAGAACCTACAAATAAAGAAAGAAATAAAGAAGACTGCCAGAAAAGTAGGGTGACCCTGCTTAATGCTGGGTTTTACTCTTGTATCCTGGCAAACTGCGTACATTGAAATCTGTATTTGTTGTAATGCCAGTGTTGATGTTGGTTTGGTCTGTGCGGGACAGTTTAGTGATCACTCCTTTAATGTCGCCTATTTGAATGGCTGCTGTGGTGGAATTGCCCATCGTTTTCTGCATGGAGGCGAGATTCGACATGATATTTCTGCACAATACAAACACAAACACAAATAATGGATTATTTCCTGCAAACTACAGTCATCATCGCACCTCCTAACAATGTCACACCAACATGTAGCATCTGACTCCAGTAGCGTGCATGCCACTGAGGCATTACTGCATCAATAAGTTGGATACTTACACTGCGTTTTCTAGGCTACTGCTGACGTTGTTGCACTCAATCGGGGGGGCATCAGTACAATTTTTTCTCGGTGGCTCACATGACACACAGTGTATCTTTTCATGTGGATGGATGGTGAGCTTGTACTTTGTTTCTGCTAAACCTGCATATCAAAACACACACACCAGAGATGCTTGATTTTCATAGCCGTTTTGAATTTTGCTAAAATGATAACTAAGAGATAATATGATGCAATGAACAAATGATACCTTTGCAAGCTTCTTCATCATAATTTGCACTCTTTTTACAGATGTTGTATTAGACATGGGTCTTGTTAGGAGTACTACCACTGCTGTTAGACGTGTGCTGATAGGGAAAGTAAAGCTGAGGTAGATTTGTGATTTTACCTGTTTCCAAGCAGTCGGTAATGTTAGAACGGAAATCTAAAAAAGAGCAAACGTTCACTGCATGTAGGACTTTTGAAGCATTGCTGTTTTGTTTCAGTAAAAACCTCTTTAACCAATAGGGGGCAGTCTCTCACTGCTCTTCCGTGCTAATATTCA
The DNA here is from genome assembly GCF_017976325.1 of Chelmon rostratus. Lineage (NCBI taxonomy): Eukaryota > Metazoa > Chordata > Actinopteri > Chaetodontiformes > Chaetodontidae > Chelmon > Chelmon rostratus. Next base: position 16,164,842 of record NC_055672.1, on the reverse strand, counting down.
CTCTTCAATCACGCCTCCCTTTGTGTGAACAGCCTTTACTTGGAATCATGTTCTATTTTGCATGAGTATCTCTTAACTGCGCGATGAGAAACACAAGTTAAATAGAGACGTGACCAGATTAACTCAGCCTGACAACGTGCTGGTTGTGTGTTTTTTAAGAGTTAACATTACGAAGGGGGTTGTCAACAATACCTGAATTGTTGCTGTGGAGCAGCGATGTCATGCAATTGAAGCCACCATCGGGTTTGCTCATCACTACAATATCTTGTTTCGATAGCACCTCTTCATCCACAATTAGGCTGCAGGTGTTGCTTTGATTACTCCTTAATTCAAAGGTACAGTTGAACTCGCTTGTGTTACAACAGTCTAAAAATGCAAGCCACAACACACCACATTCATCAAATGTGACACAAATAGAATTGTATGGTTCCAGTGGGCTCAAATCAAGCTATTAGTTAGTTCATTTTACCTGTATTGTTTCCATAGACACTGAAACAGATTTTGCTTCCATTGACATCATGATAGACCTCTGAAATATGATGTGAAACCACCGTTTACTCTGAATGATCTTTCCTGTTATCAGCTGCAGGCATCTATCTCCCTACAGTGTTCTCAAGCTTACCTGTTGAGACAGTAAATGTACCATTTGGCCACTTGGAGCTGACAAGCAGTATATGTTTTAGTCTGCAGGACTCATTTGTGCCTGTAAAAAAGAACACAAAATGACAGCTCTAACATACGTGCTAATGCTGAATTGTGTTGAGAATTACTGTTTCGGGTTCGCTTTTGGTAAGTCACCTGATCACTCACATATGCTGTTCTTGACGAATATCCCACAGAGCAGGACTGTTACCTCCACTACAAACATCCAGCGACACTTTCCATCCAGGAGAAACATCATCCTGCGCAGTGAAGACAGCGTGAGGTATGGGATGAAGTTATCAGACCTAAAGATATATGTATTTTTATTAAAGCTTCCTTTACCTGTGGAAGGCGATGATCTGCGTTGTCACTCTCCACACTGACTCGCATCCACCTTACAGTCATCACATGCCACTGAAAGATATACCACTGATGTCCTGTCTGATTTGCCTTGCAAAGAAAGCCTGTCCTCTTCAACGTGTCTGCTTTCTCAGTAAACAGCTGGCAAGCTGCCACATTTAGCCATGGACTGGAGTGAAGTGTACCTGCAGGTCTGAACATAGATGTTGCTGAAACCATCATCCAAATATTAGTTTTTTTCCCCTTTCAAAGCATTTTTTTCCTGTTATTCCTCCTCAGTGGTCCTCTAATGAAGGACTGTAGAATTTGTTGTTCTTTTACAGTATTCAGGCATTTAATTTTCGCATCTCTGTATTCTCATGACCAGATGGACCACAAATACGTGGTAAATACAGGATATAGTTTATTTTGAACTTACTTTTTCCAATTGTACATTGCATTTAGGCTTTGGGTCTTTGTACTATGACCTTTCTCTCCAGTAGGCCAACTCTTCGGACTCCCTGACTTTTCCTCCAGGGCCTCCATGAAGTTCACATTTGTGGTTTTGAGTGATATTTAGATGGATGGCAAGATAACTGATCCCCTGACCTCAAATCTAACACCATTGTCAGATCGTTTGATTTATAACCAAATACCAGCAAAACTACAAACAACTTTTCAAAGACAACCAATGTGCCTGCTAATTTACTTAGAAATGTTTATAAGGCAACTGATCGCAATTACATTTAATCCTACAATCTACTCCTCTGTACTTAATCCCTCTCCACTCTCTCTCTCTGGTACATGTTGTAGTCAAATCTATATCTCACTGCTACTTACCTTATGTAAAATGCAAATCCTGTCATTCTCACAGGGTTTAGATGTGTATACTGTAGGCCTGTGTGATGCAAATGGGCTAAACAAATTGCAGACACACTGCCTAGCAAAGAAAGTGGCGGTAAGCACTGTTTGCATTTTTGTGCAGATATGTAAAGACAGGCATCTAACATAACTGTCTACAGCAGCAGTGCCCGGTCTGTGTTCTTGAATTATCAGGCACATAACCTCGGAGGACTGACAGGGGAAGGGATGAATGAGTCAGGCTGAATATGAATTTGATGTCTGAAAAATGTGCTGATGCTGCCCCCTGGTGAAAACTGGAATGTTAATGCTCCTGGTATGTTTCCCGGCCTCACTGAACACATTTTTAAGAATTACACGCCTTTTTGATAATCTCTATCTGAAAACATTTTTTGATATGTTCTGTCATGCTGCCAACATCTGACTGATGAAGACAAAGGCGACCCAAAAGCATGACAGACCTGAAAAAATAGCACTGCAGATAAACAACACTGCTACTGACTATAAATTGACGGATGACAGAACCTTTAGAGGAACAACTCGAGCTCCTCTGTGGTTGTTAACGGGTTGGTAATGTCATTACAGCCAGCCTGCTAGCCTGCTAAGGCAATTACCGTCCCACCAGCAGCACTAAACGCATTTAAGACTTGATCACAGTCTGGATAGGCCTGGCTGGATTCATTGATGGAGTTTTTATTGACAGTTTGGAGTTAACTCAGCGCATTGAGCCATGTGGTCAGTCTGGTGATGTCATTGTTAGCCTCATTAATGCCTGTGTGGCCATTAGCTTGGTGTTAGCGCTGCATAATGTGAGCAGGTGAGAAAGCAAACTTCTCACCCCTTTAAAGCTTGCTTTGCTTAATTTGTCAGGTGAAGCTGTTGTGCATTGAACAGGCATTAAGTTAGCGATGCTTGTCATCGGTGTGTTAAGTGATTTGTAAATTGCTCTCTCTCATCAGCAGGGCTGCCTGGTGTGAGTCAAACATACTTAGCAGCTTCTTCTGTTTCTGCAGGCCCTTCACTGTGTTGTTGTTGTTTTTGAGGAGCAGTTTTCTTGGTGGTTTGCCACACGATGCTGTGGGGATAGAGCCGAGGGCTCGGTGCCGTATGGCAGATGAATATTTGATGGCCCTTAATGGAGCCTTCGCCCACACGCCGTAGCTCATTTGTTTCCCACCACACGCAGCAGAGAACTGTGGTGGAGCGGTGTGGTCGGCATCCATTTTGGCGCTTCCCTGGTGAATTTGGTTGCCTCTCTTGCCGTGCCACACAGCAGCTGCCCGTGATTTCATCATAACGACCGGGGAGGGGCTTAGCTATAAAGCTTACCAGCCAGACAACTGGTGGTGATTCTGAGGCAGTGTGGTGAAACACAATGCAACAAACCCACACCCCACCCTCACATGCAGCTGCATCCCTGCGCCCTGTGCATGAACTTGTCCTTACCAAGGTCAGCAGGTCACCTGCCATCAGGGCAACAGCCTCATGTTACACATCATCCCACATACATCTGGATACGTATGTCAATATTTATGTCCACTGGGTATAAAACATTGTCTGCATCAATCCCGTTGAGGAGATTAAGATCTTAACTTGGGAGCGATATGGCGCAGCATGTCGTTCCAATTAGAAAAGTGACAGTGAGGCAGAGCAGCCCCGCATTTGCTTGGTGACCTCATCCTCTATACAGCACCAATCCATAACTATCTGACAGGGAGCCACCTCCCACTGGTGTTTCACTATCGGCCTGTTTGCGTAAACGGATCTCGCAATCAACGTGTTCGGGACTGTGACGAGTTTCAGACGAAGGGTGTGAGGGAAAGGAGGAGCGGGCTCGGCCTTGTGCTGGAATGTGGGATATCAGAGGACATGCGCGTGTTCAAGGCACCTGTTTCTGCTGTCTTTGCGTGTTCGAGCCTGTGTATCCACAATCACAGCTGCCCCTCACATTACACAGCTATTTCTGACCCGCTCAGTCAGCCGCAGGCATGGCACGGGGCAGATGGGTCAACAGTGCACTTTCTCCTTCAGTAAATAGCATAGACGCACACTCATAGGGGCGTACAGCAACCACTCATCACAGATAATCCTTTTTGTGGTATCTTTAAATGAAAAGTGCAGTGACTCTTCGTTCACCTCATTGACTGTGTCTGTCACCCAGCACCGCCATGACTGATGTGGTGGAGGGTTGACCTCACTGATTGCTTTACAGCCTCAGTGTAAAACCTGATCGGCATGCGGCTGAAATATTCCAGATATAAATCAGTTTAATGCAGCTCGGCTAGTTCTAAGATTACCTAACCATAACCACAGCACGCTCCTTTGGTGCACATACAACTGTTTTGTGTCAGGTAGAGTGAAGACTAAATATGGAGCAAACATAATTTATGAACTGAATAGCAAAAGAGAAAAAAAAAACAAGCGGTCGAATTTCTCACATTAATTTTTCATCACTTCTCTTTTACAAGGTCACAGGTGGCATCCTATACTGGCCAGTGCTGCGCCTCCCCAGACCTCCACCACCAACCCAAACAAACAAACAAAAGCACGGACAGACGAACACTGTAACCGTCTGCAGTGGAACGTCTTTGCGGTTGACAGAAATGCATTCGTCACCGTCCTAGAATTACAGTCGGCAGTCGCTCAAGGTCACCTCAGCAAGTGGACGGACTCTTGTGATCTAATCTTCACTGCTTTTGTGACAGTTATGACGGTATGTCAAAACTGGAAAAAGATCAACAAAAATCGCTGGTCGTCTGTCAGTGATTCCATTGTGTAAACAGGAAACACAGGGTACGGCTACACTCTCTTGCTGCGCTGACCTTGCCATCATCTGCCTAATTTTGAACAAATTCATACCCCCATCTCCTCCATCACCCACCCACCAGATTTTCAAGCACACTATGACATCACCAGTCTGCAGCCTGTCCCTGAGGCGTCTTGCCATGACATCAGCGTCTGCACCCAGGCGGGGGGTGTCTCTCTCCTTCCCATGACCCAGTAGCTTAACTCTCCTTGCCACTCAGCGACCCTGGTACAGTAACCTTATCTTGGACCTCAGAGGGGGGTGCAGCGTAGCGACAAGGAGATGTGGCGACACTGGAGCAAGACGAAGAGTGAGAAAAAGTTAGGGTTTAAGTGGAGGGAGGAGGGGTGGCTAATCTCCTTTCAGGTGCGGGGCGTGGAGGCCACACGGAGGTGTGAAGGGCCTGGGAGAGGGCCAGGGGCACCAAGATTACAAACCTTGGACCCCTGTCACAATAGAGGTGTGAACTAGGAGATGAGTCTCGGTGGTGTGTGAAAAAGTGGGGAATAACAGGAAGGCGATGTGGAAATGCAGATGATGACGGGTCATCTGGAGGTCTGCTGAGAGTGATGTGGGGTGAGACAGAAGACAGTTTGTTTGGATTTGTTCTACCTGTTTGCCCCTTGAAGTCACCATTTGTGAAAATGTCAGTTATTCACTTGCTCAAACGCCCTTGACCACATCCCTTCATCCTGCCTATAGAATACCCCAGAGCTAAGTCACAGGGGCGAATAAAGAAAGGAATGATCTCACTGTGGGAAAGGCCTGCAGATCCACTTTCATTATGAATTGATGGTTTCATCACACAGTGGCAGAGTTACACGTGGGCAGCAGGCAGGATGCTTCAAGACAGTGTGGCTGAAATGATTCATTTTGCTGTGGAGCATCCTGGCAAAGCTTATATCATTACATCCAAAGAGCCTGATTTCTTCCAGACTTTTCTGTTAATAATTGGAAAAGTGACTCACCACAGCTTGATAACATTCACTTACTCTATTTAAACTTGCACTTTAGAACGAAATAGGTGCAACTGCTATAAGTGGTGATGACATGAACTCAAAGAAGAGCAGAGAGTCTGTACACTCCTGGTTCAGTCGAGCGCTGCACAGCAGACTGAGCCACCGTATCATAATTATAAAACACTGAAATGTAATCACAGAAAAGGAAATGACACATTTTCCCAGTGTGATGATATGAAGGACTAATTAGTGTTCAACTCCAGCATTGCTTAATGTAGCACTGGGTCCATATTCAGACCGTTTCTTTTGTTTTGTATTTTGTATTTTACTATTCCGTTGTTATTCCTACTGATATTGCATGCTGCTTGTCACGCTTGGATTTCCCCGGCTGGGGATGAATAAAGTCTTATCTTAATTATATTGTCCTACAACAGTTCATGTCATATGTATCTTTGTGCACACATACTTGCCAAATTATTGTCACTAACTTCTAACTCTGACATTCACAAAGTACATATAATATGACTTTCCTCCCACAAGATTTCATTTCAAATGCACGTAAACCATGAGCGGTTCAACATGTTCAATGCTACTCTTCTTTGCAAACAGTTTTCTATATTGTGTGTTGCTGCAGCACAAGCTAAATCTCGTCAAAACCTCCTTGTGTTTCCATTATTTGAATTTAATGGAGGCGGTGATGGAAAGCAGTTCTTGACCCACACTGTAAAGAGGCTTGCCCTGGCTGCTGCCCCGATGTGCGGGACATAAATTGGCATCCCAGCTTGACCTTAAAGGGGTCCCTTTGTTGAAGCTGTCCTCAGCTGCAGGTGGCCAGGAGCTCCCTGCTGAGTGCTGGAGAATCCCAGAGTCAGCACATTAGCCTGTCAAAAGGAGCAGATAAGGCAACCCGGGGGGGCTGGAAGGAGAGACCCCTGCATCCCCACTGAGTTACTGCCCCCTGATCTGCTTCTCAGCTGGAAACATTTATGATTGTTTTGCTAACTAATATAGGCTTTGAATATATTTACTGCATGAACCCCACGGGATTGATGTAAACATGCAGAGTGACAGGGTTTCTATGCCTCTGGTATTTACTTGTTGTTACATATGTGTTCTGGCAGATTGTATATTAATGTATGCACAGACCTATACTATTTACAGTAGTACTGCATTATGTATGCTGTATACTTACTGTCCCCAGGAAATTCAAATTTATATTCAAAAGAAAAGTCAAGGAGTTCAGTGAGCAACCCTCAGCGAACTAATGAGGCGAACAAAGCAGCGGCGCATTTAGAGACTAATTTGACCCTCCATCAAGCTCGCACAGACAGAGGTGGGGGGTATGAGCTCTGAGGTGGGAGCAGAGAGAAAACTTCACAGTGCTATTTTTTTCCCTGGCCTGAGAAATCAATACAGCTTTCATGTGAACTTCACGGGAAAGAACGACCCAGAAACACTCACAGAGGTTCATTAGTGATTATTCTTGCTGGGTTTTTTTTTTTTTTACACCAGCAGGGAGGAGAGTGCTAGTAGTTGCCTATGGGTAAAGTGAAAAGGGCAAAAAGACAGTGAAGGAAGATGTTTTTATTGCACAAGCTATATGGTCCATCTCTTTTCCATTTGGGACTGGCAACATAAAATATGCATGTTAATCCATATGTTGAGTCTTTTTCCATGAATATTTAACACTGCAGCCACAATGAGAGATATAACATGAGGCTTTACATTGTCTAATAACAATGGAGAGGTCCTAAGTGCACTGCCAGTCTCTCTTTTTCCTCGATTACCATAGGCATTGCGATCAATAAATCATAGCTTTTGACAAGTGGAATCAAAAGATGTGAATTTCAAAAGTCAGCTCGGCTGAAAACAAACCAAAAAAAAAGAAAACTTTGTTGGCCACCTGACTCACAACATGAAAGAACAAAGCCACTGCAGGGGGGAGTATTGATCGCGAGCCACAGAGAGGTGTGGAGAGTTCAGGTGCGTGTGAGTATGGATCTGCGCATCCACAGTTTGGTGGGACAGATGTCGGGGTTACGTGGAGGTGAAGGTTGCAGGTTCAAACCCACGGCAGCTGTGGAACCATGGTTTTCTGAAGGTCGCAGGAAGGTTACATCTTGTTGATGCAGGAATGCAACCTGGATGTGATGTTTAAGCACCATCGGCTGCATGCAACAAAAGCTTTTGCTTTACATGAGAAGTGGCTTTAAAAAAGTCTGAATATTTTTGAAAAGGGTTGAATACCTTGAGGATGTTATTTGTGAAGGATGGATTTTGTTTGATTTTCATTATCTAAATTCCCTCCCACTTGAAAGGGGACCCTTCGCCTCCATTAATAATTGACATCTTATTACTTATCCCCCTCATCGTGGCGGGCTTTGATGTGAGCCGTGTTCTTTTATCAGCACAGCGCTACGTATTGATCGCCGGGCAGATAGGAGCACTATCAAAGGGATTCCTCGTGGGGCAGTCGACACCCGGTCACCTCATACTCCTGGAATGTGGTCAAGCGCTGGTCCTCGCTGTCACATCTCTTCACATCCCTCTACGTCTTATTTGGCTCATCCCGCCCGAGAGCCGCTTATCTGGGTTAAATATTCACAAAGAATAACAAAGCTGTTGAAATGACATCATCTGAAGTGGAAGAAGAGGATGTGTGCAGCAGGGAGGCAGAATGCCAAAGGGGGGTTCCGCCGACAGAACCCGTCAGGTCTCATGTTCTGACTGAACATTACAGCGGATGATGATCTCATTCATAAAGCTCATTATGGTTCACTGGAGATGCTTATCATCAGCCGAGTAACAAACAACTGCAGACTGTATGTAAACACTGTAAATGACAGTAGGCTGTGGTACTTTAGACAAATATGGTATTTCTCTTGTTAAGTGAAAACAATGTGAAAATAATATTGGATTGGGACGCACTGCTTGTTATTGCACCACAACAACCTACTCAAACAATAACCAGAAAACAAAGCCTCACATGTGAGCATTGGGAAAAGTGCTCAAGGGTGTTGTGAGAATGATAAGAACCATCCCCCTGCACGTGAGGTGGATTATAATTTCAGGAGATTTATATAATCCAACCATATTGGCAAACACGGAGCTCCTTTGTTTATTCTATAAGACTCTCTCCCATCTAAGTACATTTCATACATTTAAGCCCCATATACAGCCGCGGCTTTACAGGCCGGGCATTGATTGTTATTCGACACTCAGAGACCAATCGTCAGAAGCACTTACAATAAAACACAGAGCGTAGTCATAACGAGCGTATCCTATTTAACCGAACAGAAAATACATTTTCACTGGTGAACACTTAGAGACCATTAGCAGCAGTGGTGTAAAAGCCAGGCATCTTTCTATCATCAATATCCCATAAGTGGATGGCTGCATGTGCGCCGAGGGCCAGGACTGGTGAAAAATCTCCCAGGCTGCCGCTGCTGCCGCTGCTGTTGATAACTCGTCCAGCCTGACTGACAGCACTTTTGTTTTCCGCGGATTAGGCAATCTGACTTCATCACTGTCCATGAGGGGGTTCACGTAACGCTGCCTGGAGGTCACCACACCCACGTGACCCCCCTCCTGTCTGCTGCCTGCCCAGATGATAGAGCCGCCTGGCCTCCAGACCGAGACTAGACAGTGGACGTGCTGACCCCACCCAGCTCAAACACACCCAGGTGCACACAACGTATGCACACACACACACACACACACACACACACACACACACACACACACACACAGGCACATACTTGACACACTCTCAGACCAGAGTGTAAATTTTTAATGGAATATACATTAAGGAGCATTCATGGGCTGGTACATGATGTTTCCCCACAGCTAATATTTCAGCAGTTCGTGTATCAGATCAGGATTGTATGATTGATTTTCTATCACGCTGCCTTTCTTGAATGAATAATTCAGGGTTATAGCTTGTGACACCTCCACCATATTCCGTTACACGCTTTTCATCGCGAGGTTCAGTGCGACTTTTGAGGATATCATTACAAAATGAAAGAAATGAAGAAAACAAGGTTGAACCAGGTGAAAGAGGATCTCTATGTAAGCCTAATGTATTATTTTTACCATAGTACTGTACTTGTGTATTTGTGTATTTGCAAACATTAACAGTCTTTGAGCTTGCTTTGGGGCCTTTGTACGTGCCTGTTGATGACTTTCTCTCTTGGCCGCCTGTCTGTGATGAGAAATAAGAGACGGCAGAGTCTGAGGTCACACACTGATTACTTGTCCCCACATGGGGTCAAATGACTCTTAAATGTTTTGTTTACACTTCTACAACCCCGACTAGGCTCTGAACCAAGTATAGTGAAGCCTAAAGATTGCAAGTAATTGTGGACCCATGGCCAATGTGTCATACAATGTCAAAAGGAGGAAAACGGGATGTGATTCCGTGGACATGCAAAATACACATTACTGAAATGACATCTGTGATAAAATATATTTTACCAAAGCACTAACACAAGTACATAAAATACCTAAAATAACACTGATTAATAATTTCTGAATCTCTGAATTGCAGCTATTACCTCATAGATTATATAAACTCTGTGTCTGTGTATCGCCTGCTGTTTGTGTGCGTTTATGATAATGAGCCAGCTTAATTTTCACTCTCAGATTCATAAGGGAGAAGCCAGTCATGAGGGACTGGATTTATGTGTTGATTCACAGCTTGAAGAAAGAGGATATTGCAGTGTTTTTTGCTTAATAGCTCCTGCATCTTTCAGGAGCATCTCCAGTTTCAGCTGGCTGGAGTCCTAGAACTGGACGAACAAGTGGCGGATAATTATCCGCACCAGTGTTAAGTACAAATTGCACAGACTGGCTCTTGAAAGGACTTGCTGAAGCACGTCAGATACAGTAGCTCTCCAGTTGGCTGCTAACTCGCACTGACAGCTTTTTACTTGTGCAAATACAAGCAAATAAAGAACTCGTGAAAGACAAGCGAACGCACACGCAAACACGCAGCCAAACCAAAGAAACACTTGACACTGATTGTTTATCGTGAAGCTGTCTCCGCTGCGCGATAAGTGAAGAGCATGACTCAGTGTATTCTGTTTCACCTGCATGACAATAACAAGGGCAGGTGGCCCGAGCAGACGAAAGTCATATTTGATGTCCAACATCAGACTACTTACACCTGAAGAGTGTGACATCACGATGACTCTAAGCTGATAACCCGGCAACAAGCCAGCAGTTGTTGTGAGGATAAAGGATTAGCCTCCGTTTGTTTTTGCGGCTCTTTGAACCAGAAAAGGCCGAACAGAAAAGGATCTCACATGAAAGGACCAACTTGCTGAGAAAGCACAGAATTGGGGACGCTACCTCTCATTAAAGAGGTTGAGTCACTTCAAGAGCAAAGACCACTTCTCCAAATGCCCATTGATGAGGGAGGATGAGGGGGGTGTTGCAGCTATTTGTCTTTGCAGGTGACGGTTTGTGTGTGTGCAAGATTTTCTTTTCTGTCTGTCTGTATGTTGTCTTTCTGGCATATCAGGTAAGGTCTCTGTCTCTTTCCTACATTGTTGGCGGATAATGAGGTGTGATTAAATATGAATGCTAAGTGTTTGGTGGCTGGAGCCCAAAAGCTGAAACCGGATCCAGTCGGGGCCCACAGGCAGCATAATTAGTAGCTGATGATAGATGCCATTAATGGTGCTTTTGCACACACTGCTTGCAGGCCTCTGAGCTGGACCTCCACGCAGCAGCAGGCCGCCTTTGAGCCATCCACAGTTAATTAAGTCGCAAATGAAAAAGTCCTGATATGTCTGTAGTGGATCTGTGCTGTTCTAAAAGCCGGAGCGCTGATTGTAATCAGCTTTATTTAAATAGTTTAATGATGAACAGTGATTAAATATTAAGCCATTTGTTACATTTATTTGATCTCTTTTTATTATTACCTCTGGGGATTTCATGTTGAAAGCATGACGAAAATCCTGTAGAAAACAATATCAGCATTTCAAAGCATGGAGGACCAGTGTGACGCCTTTAATGGTGGAGAAAAGCCCTTTGTGCACGCCTGAAGGGCTGTGTTGGGTTTTGAGGGCTCTTTGGATTGTCATAACCCTGGTGTGAGATTGACTCATTCATGGTGAGCAGCCTCCAAGTCTTCGTCCTCTGCTTCTCCGCTGCGTGGCTGCGGACACCGCTGTGCTGCATCACTTCAGAGAGAGAGAGAGATGGAGGCATGTCCACAGCTGTTAGGACATGCTTGCTTTGAGGTGCCGTGGCTTTAATGTGTGCAGCAGATTAAACAGAGTGCCTTTGTGCGGGCTGGGTAACTGGTCAGCTTTCCCACACACTTATCCAAACTTATCTGCCGTGTGCATGTTTGTGCGCGAGTTGTTGCTACAGTTGCCGCACATACACCCTCAGATTCCCCATAGAACAAGCAGAACAGCTTGACACACTGGTCAGTCTCATTAAGTGAAGCCCAGACTTTTCCAGATGACTCCTGCCTACGATTAGCCGACGGGCAAAACATTGAAGAAACCCGAAGACAGGCTTCTGCCTTTCAATTGATTCTTCTCGCTTGACATGAAAGCGTCACCTGCAGTTTGTGAATTGCTGGACTTCAGTGTGTGGGTCGCTATAATGTAAACGGCAGCGTATCACGCAGGGCTATGCTACGCTACCTGCAGTGACAATCAAACGGTGGTCGGTTCAGCAAAGGGTCAGCGTATGTAGAGCAGTTACACATGCCACAGTAGTTTTGAGTCTCATTTTCTTTTCTTTTTTCCCTTTAGAGGAGACTAACTGAGGAAATAAATAAGCACCTCTACGCTGCAGATGTGCACTGACATGGTAATTGTGGTCCTGCGGTCAGCATCATGCAGTCATCACAGGTCTCAGCTGACATGGTTTCAAATGTTAAACAGTCAACTAAACAAATAATTCTCAAACACATTTCATTATTATGCCCATGATTAATGCCAAATAAACAAACAGTGGCTTATTTTATTAAAGGACATGGCTGGAAATATTCTATATTTTTTACCAAACACATTTGGCTTCTTCTGTATGTATCTGTATTTCTCTTGAGAATGACTTTTGCTAAGTGTGGGATGATCCCCCGCAATAACAAAGACCATTGTAGCTGAGTCACTCTGAGAGTTTTGAGAGTGTGAGGTTTGGCTGCTAGTCTACAGCCAGACGGGGATGTATGATTACCAGACAGCCCTTACAAAGGTGGCCGTTTGTGCCTGAGCTCTCAGTTACGGCGGCCAGATCGGGTGTCGTTGCCTCATAACCAGCCTCACCGCCACAATTTCTAAAAGAGGCTGCGTTCAAGCACAAAATTACCCCACTCCGCCTCTCCACACCTGCTACATTATTCAATCAGTCTTCACCCAAGAGGATCTGTTAGGGGTTGACAGAAAAATGAGCACACTTTCACCACTTACTGCACATTTTAACACTCACGTAAAGGGACTATTTTTACTCATTTGGGTGGCACTCGTATATACAATATACACTGTTCATAGGTTGAAACACTAAAGGCAATAGTCAGACAATGCATGCATTTCTCTGGGTCACTTGACTTCAAGAAAAGAACAGATGACTTTGATGATGAGAACAAACCTAAGGCGACTCCCACAGGAGCTTTATGGATGCATATGTGTGTGTGTGTGTGTGTGTGTGTGTGTGTGTGTGTGTAACCTTACAGCTTCACATGCTGTCACATTCTTTGGCCCTGATCTGACTTTGCTGAAACTCCCAAAATAAGAATTATAGCGATATGAAGGACAGAAGTACAAGATTACACGGTGTCTTTAGGGCTTTCTGTAGCTTTCTGTTGACAGGAGGACCTTTTGTTATCAGGTCACTGCTCCAGTATGATCTCTGCCATTGGGTCAGTGTGCCGCACATATCTCATCTAACTGGCTCGCAGTCAGGATGCGGTTGCCATGGAACATGTCCAGTTGGAGCAAATGAAATCCCTCCTTTCTAGTTTCCAGGCAGGATTCACATGCTGAGAATGTTTTGGTGGGAGACAGGCATGGTGTGTGTGTGTGTGTGTGTGTGTGTGTGTGTGTGCGATAGATGTGTGTACACATAGAGAATGAGATATCAAGAGGGAGAATGGGCTTTTGAGGTTACAGAGGAAGTAGGGCATGTGATTGTGCAGCCATGTGTGTTTGTGCGCGCACGGGTATGCGTGCATGCGTGTTTCTTCTGCAAGTGTGTGTGGGTGTGCATGCATCGCTCTTCAGAAACAGCTTTTTCTGATGTAACACAAACTGATGCCTGCCTGCTCTCTCTCAGGGTTCTCAGGAGTCAGTGGGAACTTATTTATGAACACTTGCTCTCCACAATACAAAAACAAGTCAATGATAATATTGTTTTGCATTGAAGGGAGAGAAAGAGACCTGAACAGATATTTGCCAGGCGCTGCATTCTGTTAATGTATTCTCATTTCAGTGAAAGGTTTGACTGGAGAAGGTGTGCAAATGCAATTTGTGGGTGTGCACTTCAAAGACTTAGAGCCATGTCTTTCATCAACACAAAGCCACAATCCACATACTGATAGACACTGCTCGATTAGTTAAGTCAGCAATGTGTTGAATTTATAATTTATGTTCTTAGCTAGTGGTAAGAGCTGCAGTGAATTTATCCATATTCATTATTTATGTTATAGAGGCCTGCCTATGTGTCCCACTGAGGGCTCAATAATTTCTGCAGCTACTCTCAAATACTAACTAATGTGTGCAGACTAATGCGTGTTAATGAATAACTTAGGTTTGTTTTCTTAAGATATCTCTTCTGTCATCAATACTGTATACAGTTTTTCATTTATGTTTCATTTCAGGACTTTCAAATAATAAACCAGTCAAACGGTAACAAATAACCATGAAAAGGTTGTCAGACTCGTGATTATATTTCACAGCTTATATTACTCTGCAGTGGGACACTTTAACTTGCTCACTGTGTCTACGACAATGACCTGTTTTCAAAAGGACTCTTTCTCTTTAGTGATTACAGGTGTCTTCTTGATGGTCTCTTAAGTACAGGGGGATCTCCTTTGTTTGGCTGAAACACAAAAGGAAACTGCAACTAATGCTCCCACATCTTTGCGCCTTTTGTTGTTTACAGCAGTCACTCATGCAAGAAGTGATCAAGTTTCCAATATCACAGTGAGCGGGGAAACCAATCTCCTCTTCCAAAGTACATCTCCACCTCTCTGGAGAGGCCGCAGGTGCGCCAAAACTGGAGGAGGTTCATCCAATTCAGGCAGGACAGAGGAGGCAGGGACCCGTGACTTCTCACACAGCTCAGTGTTCACAGTTGAAGGACAGGGGGAGAGAAAGAGGAGTTGGGGGCAGGGTGATGCTCTGTGAGAGAATGCAGAGGGTCGGCCTCAGCTCCAGCTGTCCGGGGGTTTATTGATCAGTGATGGCCCTGAGGGGGAGGGGGCAGATCACCGGCACTAAGCTGCCATCCATAACAAGAGACTACTAGAATCAGCTCAGTATGGACATGCTTAACTGTCAAGCTGTGAGCTGGTTATAAGTCAAGTAGAAAATAAATCGAATGTTATAGGCTGTGTCTGAACTGAAAAATGTTATATTGGGAATTACCTCATGCACCCCATCCTGTGCAGACAGCATATTGTGTAGTTGTGATGTTTGCAGTATCTGTATGTTTCTGCCAGGGGAAACATATGGAGTGGAACTAAGTTGAACTAATATAGTTTATGATGTAGGGAAAATTAACTAAGTAGAGTTTGCTGATGCTATGATGCTGATCTGAATCATTTCTTTTTTATTAGTTGCTCCCCCATCATTGTCATTAGCTGAACAAAATCTAATAACAACAGGCAAAGTTTGAGATCCAGCCTTACAAGAGCAATCACTTCTCTGCTATCAGTCAACTTAAGACTGAAATTTTGGTGTTGACTTTGATCTATGTCTAATTAGACTGATCAAGATCTAGACCATTTCCACTTAAACTGAACAAAATTAGTTGTTGAAGATACTTGGATTTTCCTAACTTAAACTTAAATGTGAAATATAAAATCAAACGTGAACTTGGCCTGTAATTATAGATATTAATAGACTTACAGACCTGAAGCTGGAACAGTCAGATTAATTATATTGTTATGAGACGATTTAAACTGTAACCAGACTTTTAATAAATAATTATTATTTATTGCCTTAAATGGCAGATAGATACAGACGGCAATGCAGGTATCGCATCACATGAACAGGGTGTAGCCTTGTGTGTTCCTATTTTCTCTTTAATGTCACTGGCAATTGAAAGCTTCCTGGTAACAGCAGTTCACAGGTTTCTGACCAGATGAGCGTGAAAGCGGTCTCGTGCTACGGGGAATTTCCCGTCCACGTGTCTGAATACGCGATGGGAAAGGCGGGATAAAAACAAACTCGTCGATTGGTTAAAGCGTCCGAATGTAGATCGGCCTTAAAGGGACAGGCCCTGCCTCTGCTGAGATTCCATGCAGTCGGACGACAGAAACAGCCGCGTCTTTAAGGAGGGTTTATTTACTAACTTTCAGCACCACGCCCGGACAGGCGGAGTCAGTTTGGAGCTTACGTCGGCGAAATGAAATCGGCTAGTTGCAGTTTTTCTCGCAGAATGAAGTAGTCGCGGATGAGATACGGACTAAACTCGCCTGACTTGTCAGGATATTGAATTTTTGTCCTTTTTTTCTGAGTGTAAGACAACCGTTACAACGAAGCCCACCTCTGTGGTAAGTTTAAATGTCCGCGCTCGTTGAAGACTTTTCACTAGCATGTCGTCACGGGCTTTAACGTTAACTTAACGTTAAGTGACACCCGCGTCCTTAGGAAGCAGCAGCAACGTGCCGCTGTTGTCTTTGGAGCAACAGCTGCAGCACATTTATTTCGGCGTTTGACGTGTTCACTATTGTACCGAAACGTCAAAGCGGTCCAAATACAGACAGTGTTTAGTGTAACACAGCTTGTCATTCATACGGCAGCGATTTGAATTACACCGGCTTTCCCGGTTTATGGAGCTCAGTCGGTGAATGGACTTCAGACTGCACGGTTGTTTGTGCGGCAAATGTGTCTCTGCTATTTCTGTCTTTATTGAATTGTAGTGACAGCCATTTTCACCACAGATGTAAATATGTTACTTAAACGTGCAATTTCGTATTTAAGACGTTTGTAGACATTTATTTTCAAAAGTATGTAAATTTTAACGTTACTTTACATCATTACACAAGGATTTCTGATAAAAATTACTTTTCAGAACGCCCTTTTCTTTTATTTGATGCTGAATCTGCGGATTATTAACGAGCTTATTGGATAAAAACTGTCGCGAGACTCGTCGAGCTGGAGGAGGTCGCGAGTCACTTTAGGTTTTGACGCGCATAATGTTAAACAAAGTAGAAAATGGTGCGATGTGAGGCTCCTGATAACAGGATTGAAAGTGTGTCAATAACAGAGCCGCCTCACCACCCCCCATCTTTCCCTCCTTCCCTTTTGTTAGGGTCATTTTGTTTGCAGCAGGGGGAGCCACTGTCTGACACAAACACACAGCTCACTGCAGGAAGGTGGACCAGTACAGAAAGCAGCCCTGGGTGTCTGGAAGTTGTGCCTGTGTTTCTTTTTTTTTTCTTCTTCTTCTTCTGCGCCTTCCATGTTCTTACTCTTTGTTTGTCAAAACAAAGCATTAAGTGGTTTTACACACAGGGTTTATTGTGAACGCACACAGTATATTGTGAGGTCTGGGCATGCTAGAGTCGGGCCAATCTGCTTATGTTGGGTGAAGAAATGAAAACTCCTCCTCAGGGAGCTGGCAAGCTGACAGACCAGGGTAAGGAGAGTGGTTTAGGATTTTCCTCAAAGACTGTCATTACCCTTTTGCTGTGGACCCTAATTTGGAAGTGTGGTAGTAGTCTAACCCAGTATTACAATTCAACAGTGACTTGGGGGTGAGCTGGTGAGGCAACTTGAATTTCACCCATATTTTGATAACTCTTTGACCCGTCATATGATTCAGGGTTGAGTGGAGTGCATCATTGACACTCGAGAGATTCCTGAGTGCGCCATGAGATTCTTGCCACGCTTCTTTAATGTTTTTATTATTCCTGCCATCAAGTTTACATACTGTGTAAATTCCAAATATTCATACATTCATTGATATCTGCAAGTACCTGATATTAGTTTTATAAGATAGTCATTATGTGACAGTTATTTAACAAACCAGACTCCTGTCCCAAGGCTTAGCACAGACAAGAGAGGTTCTACCTCTCATTTAACTGAGTCAGCCAAACTCCCATTTATGTAAATGTATCTCAACCGAGTCACCTAACCGCAGTGAAATGTGTGGTTTCATCACTGAGATGAACAGAGCCATTTGTCTAAATAAGCACTGAGCCCTTTACCACAAATGAAGGCAGAGCGTTTGCTCATTTTCTCTTCCCAACTTGTCCAGTGTGGTTTTATTGATTTGAGGGCACTCTTTATAAACCAGACAGCTTGTCTATAATGATAATGAATGCTTTGGAGGAATAAACGTCTAATGAATGTGTCTGAGATCATCTCATCAAGCACAATGCAGACTCTCCAAGGCTACCATCATTAGTGAAGTAAGAACTTGGTGTGCCTTAGATTCATGTGTTGAGGCAAATGTTCTATATTCAGCTGTAGCAGTGACCTTTCTCTCTCTCTCCTGCTCCTGTTAAGGCTGCTCATCTTATAGTGCCCCCGTATGGACGATGAGGAGGATGATGTGTTTGAGCCAGACCCCCACTGCTGGCACACCACATTCCGAGAGATAAAGTGTGAAGACCGGGGCACACAGACACCTGGCCCTGCCCTGGCACCGTACAACGGCATGCTGCCCTGTGGAGTCGCAGAGGAGCCCAGACCACTCTTCTACGGTAAGGCCGATGGCATACCGCATTTCAAAAGAGAGAAAGGAACGATGCCTTGTGAGTGATAACCAGTGTTATAAAAGTGAAGCACGGAAGTATAATGTGAGACTTACTGTGAGAAATGGGTAACAATGTTGCAGCGCTGATCTCATCCCTGGCGCCTGATAGTCGTGATCACAGTGGCTTTTATGGTCTGTATGGAGTGTACCCAGCTGCTTTGCTATTCAAAAGGCGCCAGACTGGCATTGTGACTGAAAGGACGTGACAGAAGTGCTTACCTGTGTGAGCAGCAACTGTACAGAGACCTGATAATCAGTGACAGCAAAGTTACATTGGCGCCATATACAAGTAATCATGCCCAAGAGGCTCCATGACAACTGACTGACCTCAAATCTGTGTCATGTGAGTTTGTTGTGGGCGGGTGACGAATGAGACTCACAGTGTTTGATTAAAAAGAGACACAACAAGTGGGAAAATTGTGGTTAAAGCCAAGAATTCTGATTGGTCAAAGACATGTTCAGCAGTATTTGGCTGCTCTTTGTACCTGTTGCTGTACTACATTCTTATTCTGAACATTTGTGTTGTTGATAAAATAATAAGTCTCAGCCTCAACACTCAACAGGCAACGCAGGTTTTCGATTGCACTTCCCGGCACACTTTGAGCTTGTTGGGGATCAGGAAGACAGGCGACAAGAAAGCGAAGGGGAACAAAACGAGATGGAGCAGCTTCCCCGGCAGCAGCCCGTGGCCCGCAGTGTGGAGGCCTGCATTGGCCAGAAACTCCAGCTGATAGGAGACCAGTTTCACCGGGAACACCTACAACTGGTGAGGAGGACATATACATCCTGCTAACTGTACCAACTCAAGACAGACACTTTGGCCCCTAGTTTGATGGCAGTAAACAAGTGCAACTAGCCAATAATACCCCAAGCAATGACAGAATCTCCTCTTGGTGCCCCATGACAAGTGATGTGTGCAGGCAATCCTGACGGTTTTCAGATTTGTCTAAGATATTAACCTGTGAGTGCCACCAGGCAAACAGATCTCTTTCACATTATTTGGATAGCCTCAAGATAGGCCACTCAAGCTGAGCTGCTAAATTACAATGCAGTAAAGCCAGGAGGGCTTTATACAATTATACAATTATATACAAATCAGTTCCTTTAATACCATGCAACCACATGAGAAAACACCATAAACACTTCTAGGCTCTTTGCCTCTATAACATAGCTGCAGTAAAGGAATAGGGAAGAATTTCCCACCTCATTATTTCATATGAAGGAGGAAATTGAACTTGTTAAACCAGCCTCTTTAGACACAAAATATTGCACAAAGGTGGAGGAGAGACTTTTCCTTATTTTTACTGTGATTTTGGACTCGGTCTGGCCCCTTGGATTGCCAGGAGCTGTATGCTTGGGTAAACGTGATTTGTTTAGTGTGGACGTGAGACAGCTCTGTCTCAATTTTCAACTGAAAGTTCAAAGGTAACGTTATATTTTGTTCTTATTATGGCTCATTAAATCAGTAGCTTGCATGGGTCTTACATAGAGAGCCTACACCGCTTTAATTTTTAATCAACCCAATATGCTCCAGAATAAGCATAACTCTACCGCCATCAAAATAGATGTCGTTGTGTTTGTGTGTGTCATAATTTGTATGTGTCAGGTTAGGGTGGGGTTCTTTTAAAGTCTCAGCAGAAAAAAGCGCCATCCACACACCAACAACACCATCCACAGTTTTTTTAATTAATATTTGGATCCCACATTAATCCGACAAAGATTTATGGTGGGGAAAAAGTTTGCTCTGTTTTATTGTGTTTGCTCCATATTTGTTTTGGAGAGGCTGTGTGCACATGCAGAACTTACAGAGCCCAGTAATTCACCCGCCCCCCTTCCCTCAAGCCAAAGACATTGCTGAACCAGGACAGCCCTTCCCCCACCTCGCCAGCCCCAGGCCCTCCCCCTGCCTCCTCTTCCTGTTTATTTCTCTCTCTCTCTCTCTCCCTCTCTCTCTCTCTTTCTCTCTTCCCCTCAGTGTGCTGTGGAGGCAAGTGGCGTGGAGGATGCCTGGCCTCAAACAATACACTGTGGTCAGGGTAAAACTGTCCACTGAGTCCGTGTGCTGCATAATGTTGCTGGTGTTGTACAACAGCGGCACACAGTCCTTTCATTGGCTGCAACATCAAAAATATACATAAACACCTCAGGGGAGTGCGAGAGTCTATTGCTGCACAAGTAGCTAACAGTCTAACACACATATTTATTCACACATGCACATTTAAACACACACAGACTGATATGTCCAGGAAAAAGCAGAAGTGGCGGGAGTAGGTAAACATGTTGTAACCCGAAGCTCAGCGTGTGAGCCCCAAGGGGGACAGCTGTGGTTCTAGGGAGTCTCCAGTCAGCCCCTTCGCTCAGCCACAGGAGACAACCAAATAAGAGGTCTATGCAGCCATAGAGAGAGGGGGTGGGATCCATAAATACGGTATAAGTTTGTATATGAGGGAAGGAGGTTTGGAAATGAACCTCAAATGATCAAGTAACAATCATCTTTGGCTGTCTTAAAACCTCCCTTTTGGGACCCTCCCTGCCCGGCACATAATATATTTCTTCTTTTTTTTTTAACTTCATAGCCAGACGTGCGAGACACTTTCTGATTTTCTCATACGCTTATCAAGTTATTTATACCCCTGCAGCTCAGCATGACTCATGCACTGTGACACTGGCAAACGCAACGCAGACAACCAGACAGTCAGACAGGAGGGTTGCTGCGATTTGTGCGACTGGGATCTATTGACGCACATTAGAGGCAGGCCTGGGTCAGGGGATGAGGAAGTGGCTTGTGCTGCTTTGCGCTGCTTGAGTCAACAGTAGAGAGGACAGTCAGAGTGAGAACGGCCCTGTGAAGTCATATCCTGAAGCTGCAAGTGACAGGAGACACTAATGTTGTGATAGTGACCAAGCAATGAAGAGAATAATACTTTTTGTGTACACCATGAAGAAGAAGGGAACTAACTTGCTTAGAGACCAGTATGACCATTGTCGATACTTGTCATTCAAGTGAAGCAAAACTAAATTTCTGCCCCTTTGTGTGTGTGTGTTTGTGTGTGGCCTGAGGGATGTTTTTACAACCTAAACACACTTGTGCATTTTGAATGCTTATTTATGCTGAAGCCTCTGTAATTGCTATTTCTAGCTCTGGTTGTGCAATTGATTGTGTTGTGCGCGTGTGTGTGTACATGCTCATTCATGAATACACTCGCCTTTTTTTCTGCTTTTTTCCGCCTTTCACCTCTCAGTATCACGTCACACAATATGACAGTCAGTACAAAAACTTTCACTCCATCATAGTGGTACTGTCTGTCAGGTCGCATTCCTGTCCACTCCTTTCAGGAGGTGATTGCAGTCATTCAGTGCAGACACTTGTCCCTGAGCCATCCAAGTGCCATCGACTGCCATCTCCTTGATGGATCTGGGAGCGATGTAGCTGTGAGTGTTCTCCATGGGAGCCCATGGCCCCTGGCAAAAGGAGGGATTAGGTAGCGAAGGAGTGCTGGTGGATGCTGACAGATAAATTGCTCCTCTGTCAGAGAGGGCTGGAGGGGACGCTGAGGTCCCCAGAGGACGGCTGACATTAGCCGGCCCGCCATTTGAGACACAGCAATAATGACAGTCACAATGGCAGGAAGACGGCTCCAGCCTGCACAGGGCAAGGAGCAGAGTTAGGTTTCATCCCCATGTTTTTTTAAGAGAGACGACTCCTGGTGCTTTCGATAGGAGGTGTTGAAAGCAGGGTTGAATATCGCCTGTGTGTGTATCTGAGTGTGTGTGTGTGTCTGCACGCGCGCAGTGTTTGTGGCTTTATCTCTTCACTGTTCCAGTGAGGGCACGGCACTCCTTTCAGCACTTGTTGAGGGGGGGAGGAGTTGCACTGGAAATAAAAACACACGAAGCTGGCTTTGGATGTTTACTCTTCACTCATTGTGCTGTGATGATTGTTGTTCATGGTGATGTCCATTTGTGATGCTCTCTATTATCTAATAATACAGCTCTTTGTATTTTTCCTTGGCTCCTTGTCTGCTCCCCGATGTGACTAGTCCAGAGGTTCTTGCTATTTAGGCTGTAATGTTTGCTCAAGAGATAAGGCAGAGCTTCAGAGCAGCTGGCTGGACAGACAGCCCACATGGGACACTGATAAAGCACATCAGGCTGGTGTCAGAGTGACGACACGGAGCATCTGGCTAGACTCTGCCGCTCTATCACTGGCTAAATTTAGGGCCCTAGCTTCATTTTGACAGTTGGTGGCATGACTCATGACTAAGTTGCGACAGGCCTGTGCACACCTTTTTTTCTCATTCACACACTCTCTTTTTCTCTGTTTGTTTCAGTGCCTCTCTCTCAGCTTAGTAAGAGTGCAGGGCAAAAGGTCACTGCCACAGGAACATTCTGTTTCTGTTTATAAAGATTAATTGCTTCACAGGTAGCTCGTAATGCTAAATCCCTTAGTTTACTCATTTTTCTCCTGCAGCTTTTGCTGTTTAATGTTGAAACTCTAATCATGATTAAGTGTTGCACATATTGACACACAATATGCAAATAATCTCTCATAACATTTAGTTTTAAGTTGAACCATGCTGGCTGCCAGCTCACCCATTTTGTGCTGCATTTAAGTATTGCCTATGTTTATTTGAAACAGACATTATGCTATTATTATGTCCTTATCAAAATATCCCCAGGCAAGATTTAATTTAATGTCATACAACAGAGAACTGGTTTGATTAAGATTCCCAGCAGTCTTTGATTTGATGATTTTTATTTATTTACTTATTTATTTGACCTCTTACTGAGTATGAGTAAGCAAGTAGTAAGTAAGATATACACATGCTGGTTGGAACCTGGCAAAGCCTACGCAACACCCCGCAATGTTCACCACAAAGTGATAAGAGTATAGAAACCTTATCACAATGGCAGTTCTTGGCTGGTAACTAGGTCAATGTTTGGACACCACCTTAGCAGTCTTGTAAATATGGCATATCTAATCTCTGCCTTTAGATGTTTTCCCTCTCATAAACAGCAGCAGAACATTCCCAAGAAAACGTGCTTCACTTTGGTGCATTGTCATGAAAAAGTAATCTGAAGCCTCCCTTAGTTTACAGCCCTTATGGGCTGAAAATAACCATGGCGCTATCAGCCATGGTGGAGTCTGCCTTTCGTCTGCAGATGAGCTGTTGTACTACTGTACCTCGCTCGTGCGGATACGTGTTTTCCTGAGGCTCCCTGCCTTCATCAAGAGCTCCCTAATCCCATTTGGTGCAATTATCTTATCTCAGCTTCTCAATGGCCGAGATAGCATTATCCCCCCTAATCGCTCACAATCCAGTTGGCTCGCAAACCTGAGCGAGCCTCCTCCTGAGCCACTCGCTGCTGGTCTCTGCCAGAAAGATTTTAAAAAGTGTGACCGTGTGATGAATGTGTTTACGGCTCGGAATGTGTGTTGGGAAGGCGGGACTGTGTAGGGATCCAGCACAATAGGGAGG
Source organism: Chelmon rostratus (assembly GCF_017976325.1). NCBI lineage: Eukaryota > Metazoa > Chordata > Actinopteri > Chaetodontiformes > Chaetodontidae > Chelmon > Chelmon rostratus. Next base: position 16,140,813 of record NC_055672.1, on the reverse strand, counting down.
CCTCTGTAGTAAGTGTTGCTGGGGACAGAAGCAGACTGTTGTGAAAATATCAGCGTTGTTCCGGTGTCTGGTTTTGTCTTACCCTCTTCTCAGTTGACCCTTTTCACCGTGCGCACTGTCAGTCTGCGTACTGACAGCACAACATGAAAACCCAAACTAGTGACCTCACTAGTGTTTGAAGAATGCACTAACTTAAATATGTTTGATCTTTGTTGTTGTTTCAGTATCATCGAAACCAAAGGAACCAGTGGCCGCTGTGGTGGCGCCTGGGCGCAGCTCTGCTCAGCCTTCTGTTTGACAGGGGGTTCATTGCTGGAGGAGGTGGAGCGGGACGGAGGTGAGGGGGGGTCTTTCCCCTCACATCCCTTTTCTTCATCTCTCTGAGGAACTGGACTCTTAATGGCACTGTCAAATCTAACACGGGTCTGTTTTGGGGGGAAAAAAGAAAGGAGACATAGTGTCACCGCGGGACGGAGACAACCAACTTTTATACAAGGTCGTGCGTGTTTTTTTCTTTCCAAGAAGATGCCATGATGCTCCGAGATTCCTCTACAGGACAATGTTCATATTTTGGTAAACGTGTGGTGTAGTAGTTTTGTACAGTACATTGTTCTTGGTAAATTTTTTGCACTTCAACATGTATCCATCTTTAATGACCTCCACAGACCCTGGGCATGCCTTATTCAATGTATTCTGCCAGAATGAGTATTGAGCAACTTTGACAGGCAAGATGAGATGGTTAGGAAATGAAAGGAAATGTGGCGTGAGTTTCCCAGCTGACCAGACAAGTTGATTAACTAATTTCCAAAGAGGCAACTTCTCAGAACAAAGCATTTTGCACCTCACCTCAATGGAACATTTATGTCGTCTTATTTTCTTTATTTTGCTTTCTATTTTTGTTTTCTTACTGCTCCATTTTCTTCGGTATGGTATTAAGTTTGAACACGTTCCCACAGTATCATTCAAAATATTGGGAACCAAGTCTCTGCAATCGAAAGATCTTTCTTTGATATGCACCAATGTTTTAAGTTTTTCTTCAGTCACATGCTACATGTCAAACAATTAGAACATTTTGATGGCTCAGGACCTCGGTGGAGTTTGTACTGAACATCAGTGACTGGTCAAACAAGCCTGGTGACTGTTAGCAAACCTGTGTACAACAGCATTCAATAAAAATGCAATGCAACTCAATCTTACAGCAATATGAGGATATATATACCCTGTGGTGATTGGACATCACAGAATCATATAACTGATTATGCAACTTCCCTTATTGGCGTGTAGGATCTAAGGCCTATTACTTGCTGAATGGATGTTGTCTGAGATGTAGCACACTAAAGAAGAACTTAAAAAGACAAATGAAATCACGAAATTATATTTAGATTGAAGTTATGTTGTGCTTACTTTTTGCCTGAGTTTTGGAGGTCTAGCACCTGTGCACTAAATTCTAGCATTAGAGTTAAAGCACATTGTTTGTTATCCAGAGCAAACCATCCTTTACCTAACAAAAGTATTTGGCCAAGTCTACTATAATGATTTAATTTCAAATTTAGTGAGAACACCAGATTCTCTTTATTAGTTTCAATGTGTTCCCAAATTCATCCTCAAATTCAAGTTATTCCTGTATTTTAGATGTATCCTTTTCATGTGATTGTTTTCAGACCTCCATGCCCTTGAAGTGGAACTGTGGATCCACTGTTTTTGCACTAGACGCACACCCTTCAAGAGTTCAGATTGTTACCAAGCTAACCTCTGTCTTGAATGAAGGTTTTCAGTTATGACTTGTGTTCTTGCCACAACATTTCACTCTCATGTCCTAGACAAATAATCAATGTTGAGACCTGACAGAACGCAGTCTGGAGTCTGGATTGGATATGGGTTCTGGAAATTTCACGTACCAGTGTTTCAGGCTACAGCAGAGTTACAATAGAGCCACCTCACTCCATTGAAAGGTTTCTGTTTTTCACAGCCCGTGTGTTCTGAACACCAAACAATACTGCATAATCAATCTGTGAAACAGATCTTCTCAGGCTACTTTTATAGGGTTTTACATCATTTTACATTTTGTTGGGTGGTTTCGTGTTGTCTTTAGTGCTCAGATCCAGATTTGGGACATTTTTAGCACATACAACCACCACCGACTCAGCAGACAAATGACAAAAACACAAAAGTGAAAATGACTGTAATTATTGTTGAAATATGAATATGTTGAAAGACACTGTTGAAGATGCTGTTTGTTATATTCTCCATTGCTGAACCCAGGCCAACTTTTTGACCCAAGGAGCAGTACATATCAGGGGTCTGTAATTACTTGCTCCTTACAATGTGTCAAGTTTATCACTGCATAATTAGGGTTTCCTCTCATTTTCTTAGAGATGTCTCAGGGACGGACTGTGTGGGCTACTGGTAACCTTGAGAATCTGTTACATGGTTAGAAGGAGAGCAGTGTTTTCACCCATTTATTTACAATGAAACCTCCCGGGGGTGTTGTCAAGTCTCTTATTTTCATTTCAGTTCAAAAATTCCTCTTGGCCAATTTTTCAGCACAGACATAAAGGTACAGTTTGACTGAGGAGCCGGAGGCTGACTTGCTGACTGTTGTGGTGACGGGGGCCACTGAGCATGTAGTAGTTGTAGGCGTGAGGTGCACTGAATGTGGTTGTGGTTATAGTTTCCTGCGGATCCTGAACGCTGAGCCAGTTCCCTGTTGCGCCCGTCCCACCATTGGCTCTTGGCTTCCTCTTTGTGCTGCTCCTTTATTACATGGGTATTGTTCATCGGTTCATTTTTCTTTGTAACTTATTTTTTTACCTTCTTATTTATTTTTGTACATTTGCCCATTTCTACTGTATACACTTGTGTGTGCAATTACTTCTTATTTCCTTTTTTTTTGTTGGTCTTGGACCTGTATATTCTTCTGTTGTTTGACTCTGTGCAGAGCAGGTTGGTTTGCTTCATGTAATACTGAGCCCAAATTCTAAGTTTTGGTATCACTCATCTGTTGTAGGCTATAAGATGTTTGTATTTTGGCCCTTCATGAAGAACACCTATGATCTGTCCGAATTCATGTTGGTTGCAATGGATTTCAATCATATAGTCAAAGTTTCGCCAAAATTCACTGCTTCTGTCAGAGCTTCACAGCTTTGAGGAGGACAGCATTGTACAGAAGAGGTGGTGCAATCATTCACATATCCAAAATGTAACTGTTTGGAGAATTTAGGTAGACAGTGGAGAAGTAGGTTACACTGCAGGAGTCGATTTTCTATCGTCATTTTGAAAACCACTATTGGAAACCATTATGCCCAACATGAATTCACAATAACCACAGCTCCTCATGAAGAAGAAAACGCATCTTTCAAGCCTGCACTTGTTCGATACTCAAAAAATAGATTTTGGGTGGAGTATTTCACTTAAAAGGTTGTGATTTTCCAGGGATGGGCCCAACCAATTCAGACCTTTTTCATTATCTTTCACCAGTCATCGTGGGTAGATTCACAATATGTGGTTTAGAAAAGCAGCGGCTTTGATGCTTTAACCTTTCAACAGGATATGACCTTTCCTTTATAATTAATGAGTCATCACCCATCCCACCCGTTACTAAAGATACATATGACATTAGAAATGCTTCAAAACACACAGAGGAAGGTTGCCTTCATATTCTTCTCAAGTCACAGGGCGTTAGTTTATGTGTTCAATTCTTTAATCTTGATCATTGTGTTGTAATCAATATGCACTGGAAAGTACTTTGTTTCTGTAGATCCCATGGGTCCCTTATCTGTTGTGTGTTAATGTATAGTATATACTCTGGATTGTTCTCTCGGGCTAATCTTGCCATGCGTTAGATGAATATCTGTGCATCGACCAAGTACGCTGGGATCGATGGCCTGTTTGATTTATTGGAAAGGGAAACAAGCCACCATGGTGCCCTGTATAATTTTGTTAGAATGAGGTTCCCTAGCTGCGCTCATCACATTATATGTGAGTGTGGAGAATCCCTAGAGTGGGACATGTATTTTATGGAAACCGTCAGTGTCTTGAATTTTGTAGTCCACTTTATATAAATTTGAAGTTTTCGAGGAAGGTTTTGATTTTGATTTTTTTTTTAATGATAACATTTCTTCTTCATGGTCTTTTTAACTTTTTGAAATGTATTTTCTTAAGAAAAAGGGTCTGCTTTTATAAGGACAGTTCATGCTTGTAAAATAATTTTTAGTAGGATCCTTTTGAAGTCCATGAGATCAAGGGCATTTTTTTTATACAAAAATGAACTTGCAACATTCCTTGCACATCTCATTGTAATAAACAAAACCAAGCGAACCAAAATAATTCATGGTTTTGGTAAATTTGGCTCATAGCTATGAAATATTTGCCCTTCTTTACAGAACAGATAAAGTGTACATGTATTTGTAAAACCCTGGAATATGCCTTTAACTGCTCAGTTTCAACGAAGTCTTGATTATCACACACTCTCTGTTAAACCAAGAAATGAGACCCAGCGAAAATGTAGCATTTTTGTAAACATTGACTGTGTGTTTTCGAGACTCTACTGTGCACTCATTTTTGTGTTTATATTTTTTTTTTGGTTGTTGATATAATATGGAAGTAAAGACAATTTGTTATGTAGTGCAATATGCTGTACATATGGAGCTTTGCTCTACAAATCTTTTTCCTGGATTTCTTGTTGTTTATTGGTACTTTTTTTTCAATAAAATTTTATTGAAGGTGTCAAGTTGAGTCAAGTTTGTTTGGATGAGAGAGCCATGTATAAATCGAGAGAAGTACCACTCCACTGATGGCTAGAGAGCAAAAGGAACATCAGATGAGGAATAAAAGAACTAAAATTCTTCTGGTTGTAAGTCCAGACTTTCACACCTGAAACTGATGAAAAAAAAAGTACAGAAGAAGAATGAATTCCCTCCTTTGCTCTGTTCTCACTCCTTTGAGCTTTTACTTTAAAGCAGGCATGTCCAAACTATTCCATAAAGGGCCGTGTGGCTGCAGGTTTTCGTTCCAACCAAGGAGGAGCACACCAGGCCAACCAATCAACATCAAGGGATCTCTTAGTTATCAGCTGAAAAGTGAGATCAGCTGATTAAATGAGTCCAGTCTGGTGCGCTCCTCCTTGGTTGGAACGAAAACCTGCAGCCACACGGCCCTTTATGGAATAGTTTGGACATGGCTGCTTTAAAGAGTCCTATTGTGAAAGTAAGCCACTGATGGATTAGCCAAGTGTCTGAGGCTAGCCAGGCGTTTGGCAGAGACTGCGCCCATCACATCCCTCCTGCTGTTAGGTCATTAATTTAGTGGGAGCAATGGGGCTTCGAACCCTCTCTAATAACTGTTGCGTGCACTTTGCACACATGCACACACACACAAGCAAGTGTTACATGACAATTGAATGAGCCCCCGTATGGAGCAAATGAGAGGAGTTACCTCACACTGCATTACTGTCACTTTCTAAAAGGTTAAGGCCAAAGCTGCTGAGCCTGCAGATTAGTTACACTGCAGCATGGATGCCCTCGAGACACGGGAGTGATTGATCGCTCTTGACACATATAAACATGAAAGTTTGGTGTGTATTGCTGGTCTGTGTGGAGGGCAAAAGTGCATTTTCCTCACAGTGTGTAAAAAGTCTGTATTCAGTTGCATGGAAGGTGTTTCTTAATATCTATCTCTCTGTATGAATGTTCATGTGCTTTTCTTACAGTGTGCTCACAATCACGCCCAGGATTTTGTTGCTATTGTATTCAGCAGACCAGACAACTTACAGCCACCTCCCTCGGGGCTGACGCGTGGCACTTCTATTGTCACGCATGCCAAGTACAGTTTCATGCTTCACAACACCTGACTCACCTGTTTGGCCACTTTCAGCAAAAAAAAAAAAAAGGACAAAAAAAGTCCCTTGTCTGTGGCCCCCCGACACAAACGCACGCACACGATGACGTGTGTCAGAGGATGTGGTTGAAACAGAACAACAGCTTCGACTCCAGTCACGGTTGGTTTTGCGTACACAACTGTTCAGCGCTCCCCTCCTAATCCTGTGTCTTAGGTGTTTTAAGTGTAGGAATTTCAAGTCTCAATAGGAGCTAATTAAGAGTTCTTTTTAAACAACTGCCAAAACACATAAGGATCATATGACTGGAGAGCTCAGTGTCATCCCTGCAGAGAGGACTGTTTGCTTTTTTTGAGATATCATCCTAAATTTAAATCCTAAGGCATCAGTGTGCCAAGGATGTCCCCTCCCTCCTTTGCTGTTTACCTCGGCTTCATGGCTCCGACAGTCCTCTCTTCTAGGCTCAGCACTTTAATAGGGAGAGCATTGGCTTTCCCTGGCCCAAACAATGGCTCCTCTGTTCCCCTGGCCTGGCCGCCAGCTGAAAGAGACACCCATTAGAGAAGCGTCTATCTCTGGGGTCAGGCCCAGGGGTCACGCACAAGTACGGCTCTTGTTTATGTCTGCAAAGCCAATCAAAACACTGCAGCCTACGTCGTTAACTCCTACTTGCCTGGCTCTCTGGCAGACTGAAGAAGAGTTTCTGCTTGAGCTAAAGTCAGAGTGCAACAAATTCAACCGCCGCTTCCATTCGTCCCTCCTACTCTGAGCTAAAGTGTTGCGTTGTGTCAGTCAGTGAATTAAGTAGCTCCGTGAGAGAGAATAACAGCAAATTAGTGTTGACAGGCACCTCGGCACCTGCTCTGCACCACAGACCCTACCCCACCCCTGAGACCTCCTCCAGCGGCTCCTCACTCCAACACACACATGCAATTACTAAATTATCACCTGTGAGCTCGATCTTTTCACTGAGCCATGGTTTAATGTAGGTATGGTTTGAGGAAAGAAATTAAAGTTAATTTTAATGAGTCTGAAATTACATTAATGTGTTTTTGACTATTTTAATTAGCTGGCAGCAAAATCTGTAGAGACAAAATTACGACTGTATGCTTCCATTACAGTGAGGAAGGTTGTTTATCACATCCCAGGGTTCAGCTCCAACAGGCAGTCTGCTTGTAAGGGCTCTAGACAAGACGCTTAAAAAAAGAAATCACGAATTGCCATGACATTTTGTGCAAGCAGATCAGTGGAAATAACCCCACAGCTTCTGCATGGATTGCATTGAAATAAGGTAGAGACATGTATGCCCCCCCCCCAGGATGAACTTTACTAACTTTAGTAACCCCTTTGACCAATTAACGCCATCATCAGGTCAAATTTAAATTTGTCCCACACTTTGGTTTATTCTGCAAAGCTAATAACACTCCCATCAACCTCTGCTGTATGCTACTTTGTCTTTATTAGTAAATGTTAGCTTGCCAACATGCTAAACCGGTAGACACTGTTAACATTAACCCCGCTAATCATCAGCATGTTGGCACGCTGATGTTAGCATTTAGCATTAGCTCATAGCTGTGTCTCAGCACCATGGCTGTAGACACTTTGCTCTTGCCGGTTTTATGATGGTTATGTTCTTTGCACGCGTGTTTGAGCTGCAAGTTCTATCACGACAACTAACAATGACAATAATATGTCTGAGCCACCAGCACCACAGACACGCCCATTACCCCTATACACTATTATATCATATACCATTGTGCACTTAAATGCTCCAAAAGCTGCAGCCATGCTGGCCTCAGTAACTGAGTGTGCATCTGGGAAATGTTACAGATACTTCAGTAGAAAACATTTGACACCAAACTTAACTCCTACTAGCCTCCGTCAGGGCGAAGGCACATCAGCGCCTCAGCCGTAGAAATGTTTGAACACTTTCCATTCTTCTTTTTCCCCTCGCTGCACACATCTGGGGCTCAGGCGGGCAGTTGTCATGGGAATAAGCAGCTAAGCCAACAGTGTTGCATGTCGCTGCGCGGGGGGAGAAGGGCTGATCGGGGTTCAGCTGGGCATGCTGTGGGCGCAGCAACTCAGCAGCCACCCCCAACCCCCTCCTCCCGCTGCCGTGACTGAACACAGCTGACCTCCTCTGGCAAAGTCCCCAACCCCAACCGCCCCACCACCGCCTCCAGCCCGCTCTGCTCTGCTCCGCCACCCTATCACAGCTGGGAGGAGAGTGTGCAGAAATTGATCTGTTAACACTTGGTAGCTGATAATCAAATAAACAGTCCTGGTTTCTGCTATTGCAACTGGGTCGTTCTCCCCTCTTTAAATCTGCCTGCTCGTATCCCGTTTCTAACTTTTCCTCTAATCTGCGGCCCTTTTCTTTACTTTCTCTGCTAAAGGAGAGGTTGGGCAATCACTACACAGCACTGTGAGTTCCCTTTGTTTACCAAGAGCAACCCAGCAGAGCGCAGTGCTTTGTTGAGCAGCAGTCACTCCTCACAGCTGTGACACACACACACACACACACACACACACACACACACAAGCACACACACATGCACAGAACTGAAATCTCTGACTCACAAACACTAGCAGTATCCTGTGGTCAAGGGGAGGGATTTAAATCCTCCGAGCACAGCGCATGAACCTGCTGAACTTGTCCTCTCCTTCTCCTGCTGGCTATTGTCCTCCCCCGCCCCTGCCCCCCCCTCCACATTTTCAAACTTTAGCACTTTTTCAAAATCTTCATACATGTCCGCCACCATTTGGACCCAATTAAAAGATACACCCCGTAAGCCTGCGCACGGCGGGCAGCTGCCTCTCCCCACGTGTGAAAATCCATGCACTTGGCATGTAGCTGAGGAAGACGCAAAGGCTGGCCTAATTATGATGGGGGGTGTCACTCAATAGACAGTACATAAACAAGCGGGGTCATTGTTGGGAACTAATTGGCAGGAAAAAGGTTCCTGTAGCTAGATAAAAATAAGCAGTCACTGTGGTTTCCTGAGGACACACGAGGAGCCCTCAACGCTGGCACGGCCTGTGGTGCGCAGTAATGAGAGAAGAGCTCGCCTGATGCCCAGTTTCCAGACGCGCTGTCTTCGCGAGCAGGCAGCACACATGAAGGGCTGCGCAAAGCCTCCGAGCCACAAAACCGGGCCAGTTCAGTGGGTGCGCTTTTGTTTTTGTTTTGTTTTTTTTTTGCCAGCAGGTTGGCAGGGCGCCACAGACGTCAGGCAGGCAGCCTGTCTTGTTAGCACACCTCACCTTGATAACAGGAGTGCGGGGAGAGGGATGAGGCCGAGGAAGAAAAACAAGCAGCACACCAGGGGTGGGGCTCTGGGACACTTGTGTGTGTGTGTGTGTGTGTGTGTGTAGGATTCAGTGCGTGTGTCGGCTCACGCAATGGACCTCCTCCAAACAGTAACAACTGCAAAAACATTGGGCAGAGTGTTAAACTCGGAGCAGTTTTTCCGAGCTCATGTTTCACAACAGAGCACCAGGCACTCCCTCCCTCTCTCTCTCCTTTTCTTTCTCCCTCTGACTACTTTTCCCATCCCCCACTCCTCTGGTTCTCCTTCACTTCTTTTTTTTTCTCTCACCTATTGGCCCTGTTTTTCTGCACTGCCTCGCTATCTGTATGTCTATCACATACACATGACATACGCACAAAACTTGTCAACCCCCCCCCTCGACCCCACCTCCATCCTTACATACATGCTCCTCTTGCCCCCCCCTCTCTTGCTGGCTGTTGTTGCTGACTGACAGTGCTGATTTACTCCAGGTTTGGCAGGCTGCCAGCTCATCTCAAACAATTGCATGAGCTACAGGGCCGGCTGGTGGAGCCAAGTTTGGATGGCGATAAACAAAGTCAGAGATTGGCTCCTCTCTTCTCCTCTCCTCTCAGTCCAGCCCCAATCTTTGTAATCACTGCAAAACTTTCAGAGCATTATTCGTGTGTTTTTCCTTCCTGGGAGACCCTATACAGGGATTAAACATAGCTGCACGTTATTTATCCAAATAGCCGACAGTTGGAAGTGAAACACTTTCTTCAGTGGTGCTTTTACATTACTTTCTCTGTCTACTTCTATCTCTTTCTCTCCTTTTTCCTCCATCTTTAATTGTCCCTCAGAGAGTAAAGTCCAGACATTGACCAACCAGTCAACCTCATCTCTTCGCGCACCGCCGTCTCAGCGCTGGCCACCTCCAGCCAACCGCCGCTACCCCCGCACGCCGATTGGCTGATGCGATTGCCCAGAGGACTGTGGGTAAACTCTTGAACTCGCGCTTCTCAAAGAGGGAACCACCTGGGATTGAAGCTCAGAGAACGAAACGCGCTCCAATCGTCTCGTTTCTGGCTGCTCATCATTAACCCGCGGTCACCTCCATCCCACCATGGGAGGACATGAAAACCCTGTTTAAGACAAACAAAACAACAGATACACAGAATCTCGCTAATAACTTTGGGGAAATGGGACAGTGGGTGTTTTGTGCAGGGATTATTATAATATCTGTAATGTAGCTGTAATTATATTCCTGTTTTCAAAAACAGCTAACTTTTTGTGTCTGGTGTTTTGGCACAATGGCTCCATTAAAAAGCCGGTGATTCTGACAGGCGGTCCCAGCAGAACTGCATCAGGGGAGCGCAGCAAAGCAAAAACAAGACAAGCCATTCCAGTGAACAGATTTGCTCATAAATAATTCTCTTCCAAGACAGTTGAATGAATTTCAAATGCAGACAGAGATGAGGGTGGGCTGGAAAACAAAGTAATGGCATAATGTGCAGTCGTGTGCAACATTTGTCTTTGACAAGTCCAGCCCAACAGTTAAACTGATTTCAGCTCCAGCGGTGGTGGTAAAAATAGCTCACTGCCTCTATTCTAATGCTGTTTGTTGTACAATAGTTCACCTACAAATGCTATTATGGCCCCAAGGGTTGACCTTAATTCCTTGGTATTTCACTTTGAGCACCATGTAGCGCTGAGAGCCGCCACATGCTAACTATATGCGATGTGGTTGATTTGACCCTGTGAAGTTTATGTCTACTCCCATTACAGATAATTGTGCTTTCCAGCAGTGACATTCTTGCTCACAGAAAACAGTTTACGGTCTTAATCTGCTCCCCAAACCTGACACCACACATGCACTAAGACATCTCAGCGACTGCGCCGCCATCCACAGATGTTGCCGTGGAGCTCGTGTGAAAGTATCGCCGCGGTGTTCTCCTGCGGCGTGCGCAATGTGCGACGCCGCGCAGACACAACAAGCGGCTTTGCAGACTTGCGAGGGGTGTGAGGTTTTCATGTGACTGTGCACTGTGTTGTGGTGCGGTGAGGTGTGGTGAGGATGGGCCCTGCCTACCGAACGGCTGTGACGCCGGAGAGAGACGGTGGTGAGCCTCGTGGTCGCAGCAGACGGAGGGCGACCGCTGCAACTCACCACACCGGGCAAAAGCAGACAGGGGCCCTCAACTGTAGCCTGACCACTCTGAAAGCCACCAGCATACTATGTTATTACATCTTATTGAGCATTATAACATGGCTGATCATTTGGGTTTGACATGCATGGAGCTGCCAGCTTGTCACAATTGCAGTGTAGAGATGTCTGCAAACCACGAGTCCCCTCCTATCTCGCTGGAAAATGTTTATATAAACCCAGGTTGTTTTGCAGATGAGAATGCTGTTTTCAAGGTTTCCTGGGGAAAACAGTGAGCAAGCCTGATCTGGCTCAAAGTAGATAACACAGATGTAAATAACTCCTCATCTCCAGGTTCAGTGATAGTAAGAGGCCTAACACCATTGTTTTGGCACACCCTGACCTGTGACAGCATTTGACAAGATTACCGTCGCTCTGATAAACGGCCGCACTTGAAAACAGAGAGAGTCCCCTGTCCTTATCTTACCTCCAGCATTGCCCCCTAATGGGTTTACACTGCAAACCAAGCAGATTAACAGCATTACGCTTAATAAATCCAGTCATTGGCGTGATAAAGACGGGGCTGGGGAATCTAAGCTGCGGCCAGTCCCTCCCTGCTGGACTCCGCTCTAATCTGGATATCGGCGCGGGGGCTTTCACTCCAGGAAAAGTGACATCAGCCGTTACGCTCCACTGGTGAAGGTGAAAAACAGATGCAATTGGGGTGACTATTTATGGCAAGCATCAGAGAGTCTGTCATAACATGCAAAGATGGCGCAGTGCAAATTCAGAGGTCCACATGGACTGATATAAGCAATGAATCAATATGATCAATGCTAAACTTTTAGCTATTAATTTGGTCAGTGCGTAGCTGTGTCCGATTATGACGATGTGGAGACCTATTGGTCTCATTTTGGCTGGTTGCCTGATTCAATACAGTGACACACTGTCACACTGCATCATTTAGCGGGACGGTCTCAGACAACTCATTCAAACTCGCCGCTCCCTCGAAAACAGATTTCTTGTAAAGGCTGTTCCACCTCAGTAAATAGAGGGTACCCAGGGATGAATGCAGACTGCTCTCATGGGCCCCCCGACAATACTGACTCCTACAATGCCTTTAGCTGGCACACAGATTTCAGTAATTAGACTGTGACTGTTGCTGGCAGGGGGCCAGGGTCAGAGTCAGAGGAAAGGGGTAAAGGCACTGTTCCCTTGCACACACATACAAACACACACACACACACACGCACTGAGTGCCCACAGCTTTCCCCTCCCGCTGTCATGCCATGTTTGCCCCCATAAGCTACAATCCTTCAGCCCCCCCTCCTCATTCTCTTGTGTCGTGTTTTTATGGGTCTGAGTCAGAGTCCCAGGGTTTGTTGGGTTTCTTTTACCGCTGGGTAGTTTGGGCTTTTTAGGGGGGAGGGCTAATTACAATGGTGGGGAAAACAAACAGAGGATGGTGCGAAATGGGACTTGGCCCGTGGTCACATGGGAGCTATTTATTCATTATTGGCCCAATGGGAACCTTTGTTTTCTTTGCTTTGGGATGTTTAGATGGGGAGGGGCAGACAACAAATATATTGTGGGCCGGCAAATCTGCTGATTCATTAGTGGACAATGAAAAAAGCAACATCTCCTGTTGAAGTATGACCATACGGTTTTGGGCTTGTTATCTCAATTTCTAAAAACAGATCCGTGTGCAGCAGAGGTGGAGTTACTCTGGCGTTCGTGAAGTTTGGCTTAATTTTGCCTCTCCACTCCTTTTTGCTCTCTCTTTCTCTCAGACTACCTCCATGAACTCAGGCTGAACCGCCCCGTACTGCCGAGGTTTTATGATCTACGTATCATGGTCAGTCACCCCAAACCAGCGCTGGTTGGCAGAGTGGCGTCGAGTGGTTAGCAACACAAGACAAACTATCCAGATACGATCTTGAACTCTTGAACTTATCGCAAATCTACGGCGAGAGAGAGCGGGCAATCAGTCTCACTCCGTCTCTCTGTCTCTCTTTCTCTCGATCACTCTTTTTGTCTTCCAGGCTCACGGCAATTATACTTGGCAATGAATTTCCCCGTGCAGCCAGACAAAAAAAAAAAAAAAAAACTCCGGGAACCTGTGTGTCTATGTTGTTACAGTGATGTTTCGTTGCAAACAATCGCCTCTCATGATGGTTGTTTTTATGAGTCTGAGCAGCGAGAGTCTGGACATCGTCTTACCCACTCCAGCCTAGCGTAGCTCCAAGTTTTCCCCAGGGGGAGTGCAGGGAGGTGGGGGAAGGGCTGCTGGCAATCCCCTGCTCTCACGCACCCTCTAGATTAGAACATTAGAAATCACAAATAGGGACCAAGACAGAAATACCCTCACTGCCTACAACCCCTCCTCCACCCGCCGCGACCCCGGGGTCATCTGCTTGGTAGTGACCTCTGCTGAAAGCCCACAGCTCCGCTCACAGGGATCAGCTTGTGGAGTTGTTTACGTACGGAGGACGTGAGCGCCGTTTGCGCAGGGAAATATGAAGAAGGAATATGAAAGCAAATGAAGTGATCGGGGAAGACTGCAGGCATAGAGTAAAGTTCAGTTTGAAGTGAAAGATTTTTTCTCATGAGCTGACAACACATGTGAAATTCAGATGTTAGCCGATTCCTAGCAGTTAGCTGTATCTTGTTCAGTCTCTAGGTAAACAAGTTACCATGCAGTAATTGCTGATAGTGTACTTAATGTGCTAGAGAGCCTTATCAAATGTCATCACGTTATCTCTTCCTCCAATCTCTCTTCCCTATTCCTCTCACAACAGATCGTTTAACTCGCTTATTTGCCTTGGCAGCCTAATCCGAGTTGATGTTTGCGGCACAGGCCCTCATGTGGCCGTGTTTACCAATGGCTGTATTAATTCAGTGTCATGCTGCACCATTTGAATAATGAAGGCTGCAGCAGCTGGGCCTCTGAGAGCAAGAAACAAGAGACCTTGTCTCCCTTTTTCTCTGACTCTCTCTTTCTGTTTTTGTCCTCTCAACAACTTCTCTCACGTGGTTCTCACACCCTGAAACCTCACGCTTTCAATCATGCCCATGAGGTTTGAGTATGTTACAATGGCTCGCACCAATTCCCTGGAGACCGCAGAGCCAAGTCATGCTCACGCTGCTGCGTGGGACAAGGAGGTTTGTGTTTGAATTAATGTGATAATCAGCACAGAGAATGGACTTTACCATTATTTTCATGTTGTACAGTATGCACCATGTGACCTTGCCACTGTTTACAATCAAGGCTATTTATGTATGGACATTAAAATGAGTAATTTGCTATAATGCACCTAAACTTCTGAAGTATGCTTCATAAAGACTTTGCTTCATTTGTTTACATGTGACACATGGATGGCTTTAGCCACAGTAGTAAGCCTGTTTATTGGTACTGCATGACTGTTTGGCAAAATGTTGATGCCTGAGGGCTAAACTTCTGAGAATTATCAATAAAGGGTTAATGATTTGACCTTTGGCAACTCTCTCTGGCTAAATCATGCTTGGAAATCCCCCTCAAAGAGTGGCACTTCATCCACGCAGCTTAGCTCCGTCCCAGTTCCTCATTAACTTTCAGTCAACCTCCAGCTAGCATCTATCTGACACCCCCCGGTCAGCCTCTTTATCAGCCGTAGTGCTACAAACACCTTTATACTGGTTGGACCATAAGTCGACCTCAATCCCTTAATGCCCAAAGGCCTGCGAGGATGTGTCAACCAGAGTTCAGTGGCATGCTTAAGCTTTGATGATGGTTTACTTATCAAAGCAAGAAGCCAGCATAAAACAGCGACTGCGTGTTATGTTCGCTACCTGGAGAAACTTAGTGTGCGCTGTGTTGTGGTGTGGTGAGGACATCCAGGCGCAGAGCGCCAACTGTGGCGCTCTCAAACGACTGTTTTGCTGTAATTTCACCCATAGGTTGTGTCTGTTTTTATTAGTGAAAGACGTCAAAGGACTCCAGAAAGTGCATCTCTCATTTGTCACAATTACCACGGCTTTGTCCGAGAACAGTGCAAAATATTTAGGAGAGAGTGGAACATGCTGAGTATTGATTCCAAAATTGATTGTGATCAATGTGCAAAACATTCTGCTTCTGGGGTTGTTTTCCCTTTGAGATGATCGCTGGCAAATTTGAGCCAGAGGTGGATCAGCGATGTGAGATGCTGCTGGTTTGGGTCGAGGGCCTCTGGATCTCTTAAGCATCCTGAGCCATGCCTGATGCTAGTCTGATTGTTCAAATGAAAAATCAACAGATTAGACTCACTTCTGATAACAGCTCCGTACCAGGATTGACAGGGTTGCCATGGCTGTTACTGACTGAACCACATGCTTGACCTTTTGCCTAAAGCCTTTTCTTCATTGCCCCTTTATTTAATCAGAAGAGCAGAATTACTGTAAAACACATTATGTCTCTCGCTGTCTGCCTCACTGCCTCCGCCTCCCTCTTTCTTTCATTGTTATCCTCCGCTGCATCCGAGCCTGATCCGTGGACTTAAACTAAACAAGCTGAAGTCTTCCTGGCCAGCTATTACTGCTGGAGGAAGCCAGCAGAGGCTCCGGTCTGAGGTAATCGCACCACCGGGGTAATTGCACTCTGTAAAACACTAACTGGATGTTTATGTCCAGGCCCAGAGGGAAGTCATTAATGCCATCTTAATTAAGGGTAATAAAGCTCTTTTCTGCCTTTTGGGATGGAGTGACCTTGACCTGATCTCTGACATGCTGTATGGGCCAACTCAGAGGCTCTATCATTCACAGAACATGTCTTCACAGCCACACACAACATTAGGTTTCAGCCTCACCTCTGTGTCTTCAACCTTCGTACAGAGGAAATAAGATGACGGTTTTGTCCGCTCTATGTGTGTGTGTGTGTGTGTGTGCGCCTGTTCTGGCAAATATGCGCGATTGTGTGTTATGCTGGTTAATCTTTTCTGCGCCAAGCCATAAACTCCTCTCGCCCGCCTACTCACACACGAAAAACTCTCACACAGTCATACACAGACTCTTCTCTTGACATACGCATTTCACTGTGGCAACATGTTGATTACTCAACAATGAATAATTCATCCACAGATCCTCTGTAACTTTTCCCTCTGCACAGTTATATGATAAGTAATTCTGGGTACAATGACAGTGGGAAATGATTAAGCCAGACGAGCATTTTGTACGAGCTGCTTCAACCGCCGCAGCAGGAAAAACAGCCTGCCGGGGTTAGGCCGACACAGTCATAGAGTGACTGTAGCTCCGGTGGCTTAGAAAGAATAACACTGGGTCAGAGAGGGAGAGAAGGAGCACACACTGATATGAGTAATGGCAAACAGCTGCGCGGGCCGGCCGCTAAAAATACACACACACATGTGGGACAGGTGTGCGTGTGTGTGCATGTGTCTGCTGTGAACTACGGTGTGCTGCAAGCGTGATTTTACAGATGAAGAGATGGAATACATTAAATAGATGAGAAAATGTACTGAATTAGCTCCATAGAGTTAGCATGAAAGAGTGGGAGGCAGTATTTTAAGTCGTGGAATGTTCGATACCCGAACATGAAAATACTCCATGTAAACATCCTGCATTCAAAATCTCACTTATGTAAAAGTATCATGGGCACAATTTACCTACAGTATCACAAGTGAAAGTACTCACAAGTGGATGCTATATTGTTATATATTATGTTACGCATCAACAGTGAACTGATTATGTGATTTGTATGTTAAAACTTGTGCTAATAGCACTATCTTTGTCCCCATGCACGAGGATGCACATATGCCTGTGACATGCTTTCACACTGTTCCACTGCTCTACAGGTGAAGGTGATGCACTAATAAACACAGCACTGTGCTGCTAGCAAGATGCTAGACCGCTTGCATGTAAACACGGCTGCAAACAGTGCGGGATTCAAACCTCTCAGAGAAATCAGCTTTGCAAATGTTTAATGAGGAGGGAAATTCATTCAGCATGTTTGTTAGACCTCAAGGATACACACACTGCATTTTGATGAGTTACACTGGACGTAAACAAACACTTTGTTTGTTTACAAGAAGACTCCACAGGGGGCCTTTAATCTGCTAAATAACTAGCGCTATCACATTTAATGTAGTGGAGTAAAAATACATGATTTCCCTCTGAAATGTGGGGGGTTGAAGTATAAAGTAGAAGAAAATGCAAATACTTAGAGCACAAGTACTTCAAAATTGTTCTTAAGTACTGTACTTGAGTAAATGTAGTACTTTCCACTGCTGTTATCGTCATCCATGACAGTGCTGCTGTTGCTATAAGCAAATAAAAAAGACAGTCTATTTAAAATGATGTAAACTCTTGGTGTTTGGGATGCAGTTTCATCTCTCTCTCTCTCTGTTTATGTCCAACTCTCAGCAGGAACCCTGTGGAAAGGTTCCACAGTTCCAGTAACAGGATCTGGAGAGGTAGGGTCTGGACCCCAGGCAGCAAAAACAATCATCTGGCTTCTACTGGGAGTTAGGAGCAGGCCCTCCGCCAATAATAACAACTCTCTCATCAACCGAGGGAGCGAGAGCAAAAGAGAGCAGCGAGGGGGAGTAAAAGTGTTTATCTCTTGTTGTGTTGTGTAGGTGGATATGAGCGTTTTCGCCGATGCTTCACTTGTGGGATCGAACGTCGGAGGGACTCATGTGTGACCACAAAGTCAGCCTCATGACCTTTTGTTCTCTCACATGCACAAACACGCACACACAAACTGTCAAACAGTAAAAGAAGCAACAGGAGGTACCTCTCACTGCCACTGCCACCATCCTCCACACACACACACACATACACACATAACAGTATCCATGTGAAAACAGCAGGTCTTATCAAGAAAGTAGCTTCTTCTCTTCAGAACGGTGATCTTTGGGTTTTGCATTCACACCAGATGAGTGCAAACCCAAGAGTCTGTCAATTCATGAAAGGGATGATAACACCAATGTATCATGCAGAAGCTAATGAGCACACATTTAGATTTGCTAAATGGGTGTTGTTTCTGGACCGTATCTTTCTCCAGTGCAAAACTGTTTTGGGAATTCTGAAGTGGAACGATAAAGACGGGATAACAATGCACAAGCAGAAAAACAAACACAGATGTACGCAAGCAAACAAATTCAGTGATATCCTGTTTTCTTTTGAATCTCTTCCCCTAAATATAGTTTGTGTGTGTGTGTGTGTGTGTGAGTGTGTGGTGTGTGTGTGCGTGTGATTTCAGTCTAACTAAAGGGATTAGGGAGGCCTGTCTTAAATATTCTGTCTGGTTTCCCCTGAGGCCTTCTGGTGAGGACAGATCCCTGCTGGAGACTGACTCTGTCTGCATGAATCACAGCATGGGCGTGTGTGTGTGTGTGTGTGTGTGTGTGTGTGTGTGTGCGCGCGCATGTGTTTATATGTATCAGACTTTGTTTGTGCCTGCCCATTCGCTTTGCTGTCCGTCTTATCCCTATTCCCCACATTTTTCCCTCTCTCTTATCATTATTCTCTGCCTGACAACCACCCTCTGCCCAAAACACCACCCATGGGCTCCCACCTGAAAAGACCAAGCCAATGTCATTCACGCCAGTCAAGGCTGCTGTAAAACACCCCATTAATGCACACCTGTGACCACATAACAGCCACCCACACCGGTGCTTATGAGTCGTTTAGCTAACCGGTGTTTCAGCTACTGTTCAAACTTGGAAGAAAATTTAAAGCATTTTGACACTAAAGTCACTCGTGGTATGTGGTGAGTTCGTCAAAGTAGGTACAATAATTATTTTTTAAAAGGATTTGTTCACCCAGAAATCGGTGAAGTCAACTTCCCTTAAATGCCTGTCTGTGTGTGAGCTGCTGATGGAGGTGGAAGTGGAAAAACAGTCTTTCAGCTGCATGTTGACATCTTGTTGAGTCCAGTATTCTCTGGTGCTGAGGGTTTTTTCTTGTTCAGACATATTGAATTGTCTGTGTGCTGGAATGTAACTTAGCACATTTAACATATATATACAAGAGTATACACAGCACAGCAGAAACAACCAGTCTATCAGCTGATTAGATGATTAGCTTCTCAAATGTGAGAATTTGCAGCTTTTCATTTAGATTATTTTGACAACTGTTGGTTGGACAAGGCAAGCATTAGAAATGTCTGACTGTGGCCTCTGAGTAACTGTGACCTTATTTTTACAAACCAAGCAATCAATTGATAATGACAGTAGCCTATATGAAAAAGTTCAAAATCATCTCCACTTCAGGCACCAGTGAAATGCTGCTTACATGTTTATATACAAGTAATAATAATCAAATGGTGTAATACATAACACTATAACACTTACAGGGGCCATTTTCCTGCATTAAGTGCTTCTACATTGAATATTTTTAGTACATTTTCCTGATTACGTTTGCGTACTTTCACCTTTGTACCACTTAAGCGGAGGATCTGACTACACCGTCCACCACTCTCATGTCTTGAACACAGACAAAACTCACCATCTTTGCCAGCACTGTGTATACAATGAAGTCACACTTGCCCTAGTTGAGTCCCCCCTTTGAGATTTACAGTGGACTGAAAAGAAGGATGCATTTTTTAAATAAACATCTTATGCAGTGAACATTTACATTCATTGTTTCTGATAAAAAGAGCCTCGGGGCAATTTGTTTTCTTAAAGCTATAAAGATCTCTCCCCTGTGAATTACAGTGACTTTAGAGCAGCTGAAGGTGGACTTGACTCCACTCTCTGTCACCCAGTGGCTCTCAGCTGTCCTCAGATCACTGTAAAATACAGCCTATAATGGCTTTCTTCTTGAGGGTGGTTGAGTAAAGATGTCCTGACACTCCTCCTGTTGAGAGAAGAGAGTATCATTCTGTCTGGTCAGGGTTTAAAAGTTCAGCAGTCAGACGGCAGAAGCTGAACAGGGTGGTGCTGTGAAAACCTCTGTGGCCGGCTAACCTCATTTGTGTGTGGTTCCAGCATGTGCATACCTTTGCAGAGGCAAGTGCAACCCAGTTGACTTGCATCCTCTGGCAGCAGAAAGACTCTTGAAAGACTGGGATGACCGAGCATCTGCAGGGTGTATGACGAGGGGGTGAAGGCTGCTGTTCCTGCCTTTCATCGCATTGCAGCCTTTTACAGCACTGACCTGAAGTTGACTTATAAGCTACAGCCTCGATGATGATCACTTGCTTATCATAACACTTTGCTCTGCAGAGCCTGGGTGTGTGTGTGTGTGTGTGTGTGTGTGTGTGTGTGTGTGTGTGTGTGTGTGTGTGTGTGTGTTTGTCATCATGATTCAGACTCAGTCACACAGTGTGTTTAAGTCCCAGACATTACCACAGAGACACTGTCAAGCCCAACAGATGTATAGCGTGTATAGAGTGTATTCAGCGCTACTGCAGAATGGCTCAGAGTAATCAGTCGGAGCGGGAGTCCAGCTTTGTTGCGCAGCTGAAAAACCCGAGGTTGTAAAGGCATTTGTGGGTCTTGCTCAGATTTGGACCCTTCCTGTAGAACATCTGTGGTCTGTTTCTGGTTATTTTATGAGTGTCAGGTCACAGTGTTCCAGTTCAGGTCCATGACTGCTGAGGGGATTTGTCACCACAGCAGGGACACATCCTGCTGACTGAGGGCTCAGTAGAGGAGTGTAGTAGTTCAATTTTCCTGTCCCTGTCAGTGAAGCCCAGTATGACAAAGAGGTTTAGTATAAAATAGATTTTGTAGCTCATGTATTTTAGACATGTAGTGAACATAAAATAAGACTGCCCCCTACAACCCTGATTCCAAAATAGGTGAGACACTTTAGAACATAAACAAAAACCAGAATGCAGTCATTTCCTTGTCAACCTATGTTGAAAACAGTACAAAGACAATATTTAAGGGTCAAACTGCATGTTTCAAAAGTTGGGACACGTACAACAAAAGCCTAAAAGTGTGGAACGCTCCAAAAACACCTGTTTGGAACATTGCACAGGTAAACAGGTTCATTGGTAACAGGTGATAGTGTCATGGTTGGTATGAAAGGGAATCGAAAGACATAGATCAACAACAGCTGAGATGGACTGATGCAAAGTGGAAAAGTGTGCTGTGGTCTGACGTTTCAAATTGGTTTTGGAAATCGTGGACGTTTGTTTTTCCTCCAGGCTAAAGAGGAAAAGGTCCATCCAGATTGTTACCATGCAGTTTTCAAAAGCCAGCATCTGTGATATGGAGTATGGAGTGTGTTAGTGGCCTGGCATGGGTAACTTTCCCATGTGAAGGCCCAGAGGTACATAGAGGTTTCGGAGCCACATGTGTGTGGAGATGTGTTTTTCAGGAGCATCTCTGCTTGTCCCAGCAAAACAATGCCAAGCCACATCTTGCACGTGTTGCAGCAGCGTGGCTTCATAGTAAAAGACTGTGGGTACTAAACCGGCTGCCTGCAGTCCAGACCTGTCTCCCAGTGAAAATGTGTGGTGCATTATGAAGTGCAAAATACAACAACAGAGACCCTGGACTGTTGAGCAGCTGAAGTCGTATATCAAGCAAGAAGGGGGCAGAATTTCACTTTCAAAACTTCAACAATTAGTGTCCACAGTTTCTAAACACTTACTGTTCAGAGAAAAGGTGCTGTAACACAGTGGTAAACACGTCCATGTCCCGACCTTTTTGAGTGTGGTGCAGCCTTAAAAATTAGACTGAGTCTTAAACATTAAGTAGTTGTCTTTGTACTGTATTGAAGATGGGTCAAAAGGGTTTGCAAATGATTGCATTCTGTTTTTTGTTTTTTTTTTTTGTTTTTTTATGTTTTACACCCTGTCCCACATTTCTTGTAACTGGGTTTGTAATAGTTTGCACTTTTTTGGTTCAAGTGTTGGGATGAGGTGTGAGAAGTGAATAAGTGAGCTATTTTTTGGCCTGAACATGTTATGTTTCTTGGCTCCTGCACCGCTTCAGCTCTGGAGGTTGAATTAAAAAGCTAGATAAAAGCATGTCTGTATACACTGTAAATCCCGCAAAGTGAGCGTCTGTCTTCTTCCCTGTCCGGAGCCTGCAGGGTCTGCCCGGGCTGTTTTGATTTCGCAGTGGGTGAGTGGCAGCCTCGACCCCACCTGACCCCCAGCGCAGCTTCTGCTGATGTCAGCGTCTTGCTGCAGATTGGAGCGTGTAGTTTTTAAACAATGCCCCGCTCTCGGCCCCCCGAGGGGGGCTCATCCACTCCGTTCCTTAAAGGGGCCGTACTCCAATTCAACTAGTGGCTGTTTTTGGGTTTCTGTTTTCTCACCATGTGTGCTTCTGCTTTTCATTTCTGTATCACATGGTTGATCCTGTGCACTTTACAGTTCTAACAGCAGTTGGTTGTGTAGTACTTGTTACACAGGCAAGAAAAATGTTGAGGCAAAACAAGTGAAGCCAATGACAGCGGATGGCTGGATGCCGGGCCTGGTCAGGATATCCTGCCATGCCCCCCTCTTGTCTGAATGAGCTCTGTGGAGGAGGAACAGACAGCGTTATGAAACCAACTCATAACTCGTCCTCTTATCACCGCTGTCTGTCTTCTCTACCATCTTACACACACGCACCACATTCATCAGATTTATTTGCCTTTTTTTAAGCCACAGAGTTGAGTAAGTTTTCTTGTACTTTATTTTCTTTGCTATCTCGGTAAGGACACCCTCAAAAAGGAGATTTTTTTTTGACTGTGACTGAAGCTAAAAAGGTTGATCACTGCCCTTTCTGTATTGAAATCCATGATGTGAAAATGACAGCTGCCTACACAGGAACACCTTAATTATCATGTCGCGACTGCATTGCAACAGTTTGATATGTCGCAATAGTGAATGCAATACAAACGTGCAAGTTTGTGACTGTTTCTGTGTGCCTGAACATTTGTGGTTTTTGCAATGCTGCACTTTGTGTCTGTGGTCAGCTCACAGTTGGAAATAAACGAAACAGATACACTGTCATGGTGATTCATAACAGATATTAGTGCATCAGATTTTGCAATAAGCCAAAGGAGGTAGAGGAGACGGCCTGCACAGGAGCATAACAGACTGAGTGACTGCACAAAGAGGAGATTGGTTTGGTTAGGTCCATGTAAATGTCAAATCGGCCACGCTCATGTACTGCAGTGTTGGGGACTTATTATTAAATTGCAGTTACCATTCAAAATGTTAGTGATTACAAAGGGCTTGCATTTTGCATCTTTTGGCATATTTACAGACAACACGGGTCAGCAAAGTCTTTTTAGTGCGACACCATCATGGGTAGGACAGCTTTTAAGGAACACAGGGTCCATTCATTGGACAGTATGTCCAGATTCTGAGCACTGTTTTTCATTGGTTCTCTTGTCTGAATTTGCCCCGCCTCTCGTCTGCCAATCAAATCAATGCACATTGCTCTAGGCAACCTAAGTCTGGTGGGTGGCCATGTTGTTACACAATCAATCGATTTATATTTAGTTTTATTGTTTTGTTGACAGTAATCAGGGTTGAGTACTGTTGTGAGGTTTACACAACCTACAAACAGCCTACAAACTGTCTACAAATGTATGTTTTAGGACTTTTCAGTTTTATTGCCAAGTTTAAAACATTCATAAATAGTAATTGAAAGTAATAGGTTGCATTACTTTGATTAAGCACTTTAAAAGAAAAAAAAAAACCTACTTGCATTTTTAAAAACTAATAATCTGTAACCTGTTCCATTTCACCAGTAACCTTCCTGACACCGACGTACTACAGAGTCTCACACACACTGAAGTCATGGTGCTGGCATGCCGCCTGCACCTGACCCGGCTTTATTGCCCCTGTGTGCCCTCCTCGGCTGAGTGTGTTGTGTGTGTGGAGGTTTTGTGTGAACAGCTGGGCCGAAGACTCCCGGCTCCAGAGCCCGGTCATCTAATATCTCCTGGCTGGCCCTGAAGTCTCCGGTCCTGGGGAAACACCATCCATAAAAAAAAACTCTTATCTGGACTGGGCCCCTTTACATTGTGCTGCTAATAAAACACCACGGAGACTCTTTGACTCTACTCCAGAATCCCAGCAATATTTTAGATAACAGCTCTGGATCAAAAGAGTGAATCATTGAGGGTTTTGTCCTCTTTATCTGTATGTTATTTGTTTGGTTCAGCCAAACTCTCATTCCACATGCTGAATCAGTTGTTTTACAGACAACTGTCTTTCTCAATTATCCCAGCAACAAAACAAGGACTTAATTCTAGTATGAAAGCTTTGATAGCGTCAGAACTATTTCAGGCTTACAACTGCAGAATGAAGGACATCAGGCAAATTAACCTCCACTTACTTCATGGCCTTTCAAATTCAATCAGTCACACAGAATGATTTAAGGAGCCACCATTTAAGTGTAATGTTACTATTGCACACATCCCTGTGAATCAGATAAGAAGTCGTAATCTAACAGTGGCGCCACTGTCTGTGAAGCCACACAACACTGCTGACCATCTCGTCATGAGTTTCCCATTAGTTTTTCATTAGAACATGCTTAGAGCACGTGTATCGTAAAGGAGAGTGAGGCAGCATCACTGGAAGAGATTTAAAGAGACACATTGAAGTTCCAACCCTGCTTGCAGAGAAGCTGGGATGCTGTGTAACAGATAAATAAAACATAATGTGATTCATTTGCTAAGTCCAAGCCAACATATTTAATGCTCATCAGCTTCATTGATTTTTGTAAATATCTGCTTGTTCTGATTTGATGCAGCAACATGTTTCAAACAAGTTGTGACAGCAGCAACAACAGACTGGGAAAGTTGTGGAACACTTTAAAAACACCTGTTTGGAACATTTCACTGGTAACAGGCGATAGGATCATGATTGGGTATGAAAGGAGCATCCTGGAAAGGCTCAGTCGTTCACGAGCAAGGATGGAGCGAGGTTCACCACTTTGTGAACACATGATTGTCTAAAGCAGTGGTCCCCAAAATTTTCTGTACCATGGCCCAGTTTAATGTCTGACGATATTTTCACGGCCCAGTCTAAAGGTGTAGCAGATAAAAACAAAATAAAATGATAAGATCGGCATTAAAAACTGTGGTATTTTCTCTTTAATAATAATAATAACAATAATAATGAACGTAAATCCACTTTTTAATCATGTCAAGAGGACCTGGCTGCAGACTGGCACTGTCAGGCACCACCTGTTTTTCAAATTATGTGAAAAAACAAAATAATGGAAATTATTTTTTCTGCCGGCCCACGGGTTGGGGATCAGTGGTCTAAAGGATGCTACTACATGGGCTCAGGAACACTTTGTAAAATTGTTCAGTAAACACAGTACAGTACTCATCAGTGTTACTGGCGGGGTCCACCTTTCCCGCAAATTGCATACCTACACAAAACAGATTCACAGAAAGCCATGCATGTCCATACTGGCTGTGATGCATTTCTTCAGAACCAGTTGCTCTTCCTCTCCAACCATCAGTGCCACCAGTTACCAGACGTGTCGCCAAGTCAGCCAGGACTGAAATCTTAGTGGTAATAACTTTTAAGTGGCTATAATGTTTTTTTTTAATAACAATGAATCAAATGACTATGTGTAATATGAAAGGGGTCACTTATAGTAACAAACCCACAGAGAATTATTACCTGACACAACCCTTCCAGTTTTAGCTCATTGACACCCATTATATTGATTTTCCAGCCTGCATCTTTACTATTCTGATTCACTCTCATCACTCTCCCTGTCACCATCTGCTTTCAATGAAAAAGCTCTCAAAACTGACTCTACACTACCTGCCCAGCACCTGACTGCAGACACACAGTTAGCGATTAGCTTGTGAACACAGTGGCACACTTAGGCAGCTTGAGAGCTATGTATTTCCCACAGGAGTTATTGGGGGCAAGAAGCAGCTAAAATAGAGTAAATATTGGACTTAGATATGCCAGGTGGCCAGAAACACGACTCCAGGTGAATGTTGGAGGCGCTCCATATCTGCCTGGTGTATAGATAGGCACCTTTTTGCTAACACATTTGCCAACATAAAAGGTGATAATATTTCAGTGCTGTGTTTACACCTTGCTTCACTGCTCTCAAGTGGCCCAAAAAAAAAAACCTCCGTTATTGCTAGTTCTAAGAGAGGGGTGTGCAGATATGGACACTTAGATCTGAGCACAGTGCAGCCTCTGTCGTGCAGAACGCTGAGCTCCTCCACTGGAGGGTTTGGGCCAGACGTGCCTTCCATCGAAGTAGTTATGGAGTTAGGGGTGTGACATTTGACCTTGTGGTCTCAGACTTGTTTTTCTAGCCTCCAGGCCACCACAGCCTCATATACAATACATAACTCTCTTCTGTCTAGTCTGCCTCTCTTCCTCCTGGCAGCAATCCAGTGCCTTAAGCCATCCGAATAGTCACAGGAGATGAACCTCAGTGGAGCCTGGCCGATTGTTTTGGATCCTAATGAGCTGCTTATAAAAGTGGCACTTCCCGTCTTTCCTTCCACGTCTTTCCATCCTTACGACCGCACAGAATCCAAAATCAATTCCATCAGAAGATATTCAGGAAATGTTAATAGATTCCCATAAAGTTAATGCTCCCTCCCATGCTTTTTTTTTTTTTTTTTTTGTGCTTCAGTAATGTTTTTCCTTGAACCTCTGCCATGCTTTACCCTCTGTAGCACAACTAAAGAGCTTCAGGGGAACAGAGGGGTGAAGGGTGAAGCAGAGATGGGGTTATGAGGGCAGTTTGGTGGGGAAGGGTGACTGCTTTTGGCACAGACGAGAGAAATCTGATCCAAGATTATAAACATACCCGTGACAATAACACAGATCCATTGTGTCATTTTAGGACAAAGGGGCATTAAGTGTGTCAGTGCACTGAAACGGCACATGTGGACCGTGACACTGTTTAACCTCCCCCTGATGAACATTTACTGTTCTTGCGAACAGCTGTGCAGTCTTTGCATTCGGAGTGAAAATGAAAAAAGCTATGAGTTGTATCTGGCCTCAGAGGACGGCTTTTTGGTTCCTTTTTGGCATCATTGGCTCAGAACTGCTTTCTCAGATTTTTTTCTGTTCTTTATCCTGCAGCTGTGGACTTTTATTGGTTTAACAAGCTGGGCTTAAAACAGCCTGTCACCGTCTGAGCACAATTAACATAATAAGCATCTAATATTGAGAGTCATTACAAGAGGGGCTATTAAATGGCAGAGGTGGTAACCGCAATGTGACTCAGCACCCAGAACACACACACACACACATAAGCGCACAGCAGTAATTAAAACGCCCAACCCAGTACAGTGAGCAGTCGTACAGCTAGATCCATGTCCTGACATGTACTCTGACCTCAGCAGAGAGGGAAGCAGCCTGAGGTGTGAATCCACGCTTTAATAAGTTGTAACTCTGACATGCTGCATCGGCTACAAACCGCTGCTCCTGGAAGTAGACTGAGCGTGAATTTAGAAAAAAACAACTAAGATCCCTCTGTTTTCAAAAGGTACGCATCTTTGATGAAGTCACAGCCAGACAACACACTTGCGGAGGGGCGTATGACTGGCATACGCTGCTTTTGAGAGTTTGTCTTTTGCACTTGTGTTGCCCTCTCCTCCAGCTCCAGCACATTGTGCAACATAAAAGCCAGCCACTTCAGAGGGCTTGTTGAGCTTTCAACTTCAGCATGCGCCTCCCGAGACCTCCACTCACTGTCAGAGTGCTCAGAACAAAGCACGCCATCCACACAGCAGCCGCTGGAAACATTAGGCTGCAGTGTGTGCGTATGTGTGTGTGAAAGAGAGCGGGGAGGGCATACTGCATTAATGCATGGAAATATCGTTTCATAAGGTTGCTGTTTATCCTTGTTTGGTTTCTCACGTGACTGCCATTGATTTTGGCTGCTGTGTTAGTGTTCAAATGCCATTACACACACTGTGTCAGTCAGAGAAACTGTATCAAACATGAGGCTTATCCACTTGGCATGGGCTCAATGCTTGCGGTATTGCCGTGTTGCATAATACAACCTGCACAGATGTGCAACTCTCATGTGTTGCATCCATATTAGATTTAGACTAAACATGTCAATGCATGAAGACCTTGACTCTGAGTTTTTGCGTCTTGAAGAAAAAGAAGCGTGTGTAACATGTGTACAGTGTACATACTGATATGCCCTTTTGTTTCTCATGTCATACAGACTGTCTGTACATTGTTTGTACTGACTGTAAATTATACAGTGAAACTGTGCAGGAACCAAAACATACTATGGCAAAGCTTGAAAGCAAACTCAGATGACTTTAAGCACACCTAACCAAACTGCAATCCACGCTCATTCAATCCAATTTGTCTTTTCTTTTATGTTGTCCTTGGCTTGGGCGCAAAACAAGTCTTCAAAGGGAGTAGCTGACCTATGTTCTGGCTCTCTCCACCCAACACACACACACACACACACACACACACACACTCTGTTCCCCTAGCCAGCACACTTTGGTTTCTAAAGCTCCTTGAAGATGGATACATCAAAGACATCCGTTGGCAAGAGTGACCTGGTCCGACCACTATGACTGGGAACTAGTTTTTTTAAACAGGCTGCTCCACTGCAAGCTATGACTCTGCAGGTCACCTGTCTCCCCACAGCCCTCAGGGGACGGGAGTGAGGAGTGGAGGAGGGGGTCTATTTTTTCCCTCCTTCTCACACACCTGCAGTGGCGCAATTTCCTTGCACTCCTGTACTCCTGTCTCTTTTAGACATGTAGCCCTATTCTCACCCTCCCCATCCTTCTTTCTTCGCCTCATCTGGGCAGCATTAGCAGGAGAGCTGACACGCATGGCTCTGATAGGCGGGCAGCAGCGTGGAGACATGCTAAGTGTGCCAGTGGAAAATTCTGCCCTCAAACTAAAACAGCAAGCCCCCATAGCCAGGCCACAACAATGCCGCCACCTGGCTCAGCTGGGCGTTTGGACCGGGGGCCGCGGCGGACGAGCGCTCCCAAGGGAACGATAAGGAAAGTTTAAGAGAAAGATACAAGACTTTCATCAAACGCATAGTGCAGCGAGTGGTGGAGTGAGCTGACAGGAGGTGGGTCCTGACCTGTCACTCAGGTTGATGCATTAATCTGCTGACAAGCCCAGCTGCTCCCACAGCTCACGCCTTCTCAGAGAGTCTCCACTCACAGCAAATTGGCCGTCCACTCCAGTCAGAGCCGCCTGACTCAGATCTGTGGGCTTAGCTGTTACCTGAGGCAAGTCAGGCCAAGAGGCCGCCTCCCTCCCAGCCAGCTCTCCTAAATTATAGCCTTTCTTGGTTCATAGCGCCCGAGGCAGTGTGAGCGTAGAAACGCAGTGGCTAACTCATTGCTGCACACACAAACACAAGCACAGGCACCGACACACACAGAATAACACAGAGAGAGAGACAGGGGCCCTATTTCATCCACTTATCTTTGAACAGAGTGTTCCAGATCAGCAGCTCCAGCAGCCTTGGACAATCTCCCCTCCAGACAAAGTTGCATGCTGTAATTATCCTGTAATATGGCTGCTAGCAGTAAATGCTATGTGCTCGATTGTTGTATGTTCCTCGAGGAGGAGGCCTCAGGCTTCTCTCCAAGCACAGGACAACGTCCACATTGGTCCGTTAACATTACGCAGAACACAATAGACAAAAGACAGAACTTGGGGGGAGCACACATACCTCTTTTCTCCTCATCTCCTATTTAAATAATTATAGGTGAAGCCAAGACACTACAAGATGCCACTGCTCCCCATCATATACTTCAAATAGATTTAAGTATTTTACACGGTTTTTCCTACATACCGTAAAACATTTTCACAACATAGGAGAAAATAAATGTGTAACCATTTTTGCAAGTGTATTTTTAAGTTTTTTAAAAAATGTACATTATGCTTTCCTTTAATTATATTCTTCATTGAATAAATATTGGCAGTTAATTTCTGGGACAGTATTTCCTGTGGGACAGCTATGTTTTTGACATGCTTATTTCCAGCTGGTAAGAGGCCTGTCATTAAGCTGTCACACCTATCATCTATCTCTTCTAGCATCGAGCCTCGTCACCGTCAGCCAGCTAAGCACGGCACAGCGTTCTCACTCCATTCTGAGTGGGGTTTATTAGTCTTTCAAATCACGAAGGCTACCAGCTTCACAAAACTGACTGACTTTTTTTTGCTTATAACTCCCACATCTACATTCATTTCATAACTTGCATTTCAACAGAGGAACAAATTTGCAGCAACATGAAACTCAACCCTGGCTGTCATGTGATTAATGGACATTAGATCACAAGTCATTACACCTCAGCACACGCACCATGTTCAGCAACACTGAACGCTGCACCGCCTCTGGAGCACATGACGATGACTTCAAAGCTGTTCTTACAGGTCCCTGATTATTGGCATGTAAAAGCACTTGATGTTGAACTCGGCATGGACGGCATGGGGATGCAGGTGTGCTGTTCAGTTATTAATAAGTAACTGGTTGGGTTGATCACTTCTGTAGTTTGTTTTCTCTTATGCTCAAACCATAATAAAAGTTGACTGTACCATTTTTATACTTTGATTTCACATTTACAAGTTTCACACTGCCCATAGCAGTCTATTAAAGCAAACTGAAGGCCTTGTGACAGTGGTGAGAGCCAAACGAATCTGTTTCTCGTTCTCAGAACTTTAAGTCAGGTGACGTAGTAAAAAGAGCAGGAGAGTCCACATGTGGAGGAAAGTGGGGTTGATGAATGAGTCAAACAAACATAGGACTCAGGAGCTCTCTGTTCCACATGAAACCAAAAGTCAGTGTTGACCCATTTTACATTGCATACCGTACGTAACAGTAACGTACTTGTTTTAACACGTGATCTTTTCCTAAACCAAACCAAGCAGTTGTGGTGTCTGAACTGAAACTACGACTGACTTCTACAACTACATGAGGATGAAGGAAGATGAGCTTACAACAAAGCCATAGAAACACAGTTGCACTGTTATACAAAGTGTATCCAGGTTAAAAGTGTAATAGCTCAAATGATGCTAGTCTCTTTGGTACAGCTTAGATAGGCTAATGTTATGCTAGCTACTTCAATGGGCTAGCCAAAGCCACATATCATTATACTGTAAATCTGCTGTCACATTACAAATTGAACTGATATATTCTCATGTCTCGTCGCGTCTGTTGATGTGTCTGTTCACAGTGTCAAGTCTTGTCATGCACTTCCTGTCTTATTGTGAAACCCTAACTCTCCTCTCGTTTCAGGCCCTTGACTTCCTGGTGTTCTTCCCGCCTGTCTGATTGTCTGCCCCGCCCTGATTGTCTCCACCTGTTCATTGTTACCTCGTGTATATATAGTCCGCGTCTCCCATTGTCCTGTGCCAGATCGTCTTGTGCGTCTCGTGCCTTGGTGTGAACCATGTCTTACCCCTTGAGCTAATTACCTTGCCATATGCCTTTTTGTTATTTTTTGCCTTTGCTCATTTTTGTCTCTCAGCCTAAGCACCTTTAGTTTGTATTTTTTGATATCCTCAGCATCTTGATTTTTGCCTGTCTAAAGAAAACCTTTGTTTAAATAAATTCAGCCTTTGAGCTCGCTTTAAGTTTGGAGAGTTGTGGTGTCTGCTTGTGAGTCCTGAAACCTTGAGCCCAAGGGGCCTTTTCATATATGGTTAGTTTCACGCTCAGGGTCGTTATTGTAACGTTAGATAACCGCCTGAATAGATAACAAGCTAGCAAGCCAACACCTCGAAAAGCAGGTAAGAACAGGCTAAGATAATATCGCGGCTACGGGCTAAAGACTAAACAAACGAATTAATTAATTAATTAAATATTGTCAGAGCTAATTTATTTAATGAGATGAGTTATTAGGAATGAATTCACAAAATCACATTTTTTGTCTATGATACCTGGTAAAAGCCCTCTGACAGCACTGCAATATAGCTTATTTAGATATTGATGAAGTGACTGAGCTTAAGGGCACCTCTCTTAAAATCCTTGAATTACTGAAAAAGTACTATAGAAATACAAAATCAAAGCAAAAAAAAAGAACTGCATAAATGACAAAGGAAGTGAAGTGTGAGGGATCTTGACTTGACTTGAAAGAATAAGCCAAAACTGAAAGTTTTTTTTTTCTTTCAACCATTTTCAATGCTTTGAAACTCATTTCACTTTCAAAACTTATTTCACTTTCAAAACTTATTTCACTTTCAAAACTTTACGTTTCTTTCAAAATGTGACTGTAGATGCCCTAAATCAAGCACTAAATCCTGTAATTTAACGAGGCTGCTCTGCACATGTGAGCGAGGGAAAGAAGGGGAAAGGGAGGACAAACATACACGGGTACAAAAAGAGACAGAGAAGAAGAGAGAGATGTCACAAACAGAGACAGAAAGAGTGTGTGTACAGTCAGCGTTCTCGAGGTCTGGTGTCTTTGATGTCGACCGAGCAGTGCCCACATGTCCAGCCCCTCTCTGCCAGGAAATTACAACTCCGTCCCCCTGGAGCCCCACTGACTGCTGGGAGAAACGCTCTCTGTTTGATGTTCTAAAAAGGGATCTCCAACGCAATTTAGCCTTTCATCTCTCTCCCCTTCTCTTTTGTCTGTGATTCATCCAGACTCCGGCAAAGTTACTGACATTTTCACAAGTCAGAAGTAATATTATGCTGCTTTGTGAATTTAACACATTGTGAGACAATGGGAGAAACGCAACAATGAACAAAGGAGCATGTATAAACCACGTTCCTGTAATTATTAGACATCAGTGATGGTGACTCATGTAATTGTTCCAATTGTTCCAATATCTCTATTTTTTTCCTGAACACTTCAAAGCTACACCGATCAATATTATTGTGCTAACAATGCATCGAATCACTCTGTTTAATAAGAAAAGGGTTGCTCGTAGTGATGAACCCACATTTAAAGGACCAGTGCGTAGGATTAAGTGGCACCTAGTGGTGAGGTTGCAGATTGCAGCCAGCTGAGAACCCCTAACCTCAACATCCCCTATAGTGGCCGCGAAGAACACGAAAGACGCTCTTTGGTTTGTCCAGTCATCGGCTACTGTAGAAACATGGCAGTGCAACATGCAACTCTGTAAAGAGCTCTTTCTAATGTAAGGCAATCACCATTTTCATTTGCAGGTGATTATGTACTAATGAAACTACTGATATTAAATGACATTAAATCCCACTAAATCCAACACTCTGAACCTTTAATTATCACCTTTCGCCTTAGCTCTACAGAGCATCTTAGCCTCCTTCAGGTCATTGTTTTGGCTTTATTGGTTTAGTCTCGCTGCTATCACTAGCATGGTCTCCAGACACGGCAGGTAAACATTTCAGCAAAAAGAGCTCTGTTGAACTCAATGAACACTACCTGCCAGCACAAGACTATCTGAGCATTCAGCGACCGAAGAGCCAGTTACTTCCCAGAGAAGTTGGTGAAAGTAAGACGAGAGCTAAAAGAAGGGAGGATATTGGACTTCCATTGCCCATGCAGCCAAACACACAACTTCAATGATGCTAGTGTTTTTCTATGTCTGCTGTGAATATGCCACTGTTTGCCCAGAGCTGTTCAATAAGTGAGATACAACACTCATTGATATCACCACGACATCTACGACACATTCAATATAGCGTTTTTTTTTTTTTTTCTGGGGAGGGATGGAGATACAGCATTAATCACTTTTTCTGTGTTTAATTCATAATGTAGAATACATTAACAGCAGTGGTGGAAAGTAATTAAGTGCATTTACTCAAGTGCTCTATTTACTGTAAGTACAATTTCAAGGTACTCTATGTCCATTACGTCCAGCTAGATTAATAATTAATATTTATATCTTGCTTCTGTGGTCATAATTAATCACATCCTATTGCAAAGACATTCACATGAACACAAACAACAAGTGAATATCAATGAATGCCAGCAACTGTTCAATTTAAGCCAAGAAAGAAGGTTGATCAATCGTGCAAAATAAACGAGGCAACCAACTGCACATTTTAGTACTTAATACACACAGATAGAGGGTGGTTAAGTCTTTCCTTAAATGGTCTACTCAGAAACTCATTTGACCTCCTACAGGAAGAGAGAGCGATGGCTGAACGCAGGCCAGGAAAGGCATACAAGTGTTCAAAACAGCCATTACATTCTTCCACGGCAGCAGCAGGAAGAAAAGGAGACCTGGTCACCTGTCTGTGAGCACTCAGTAAACGTGTTTATTGAGCACACCTGATGGTGGAACCAGGGGTTAATCCCTGACAACATTTCAGCTGTTCCCTCTATGCGTGACCACTGTCAGGCAACGCCATGCGGATGGGTCTGGTGACATATAATCTCATTAATAACTAAAGTAACAACTTTCCCTGAAAGTGCTTCTTTCAGGGAAAGAATCACTAGCATGAGATCTTTCCTCCATTTCTTTGACGTTCTCACAAGTCAACAAGCCATGTTTTCTGGGAAATTAAATGACATTTTTTACCGTTATTAGTCACAGGCCGCCATAAGCCACTGTATTCTGTTTAACAACTGTTAAAAATATGACATTCAGTTTTGTGGTCATGCACAAGCAGCTGGCCTAATAGGCTGCTTTCAGTGCAAGGGAGAGTCAATACGGTCCACGTGCCTTGGTTGTTTTTCAGGAACAGGTCTTCTCTCCCTAGACCTGGTCCCAGCACAAGGCCTTGTAGCTCTGGGAGCCAGTTTTGATCTCTGCCACTGCAATAGGACTGTCCCTTGATGCACACACACATGGCATGTTTCTATGAATCCTATAAGCATAAACACAGTTAGCAGTTTATAAGGTACCCTGGGCTATAATTATACAGTTCTATGGTAAACTCTCCCTTCATGGAGGTTATAATGTTCAGTTTTTGTTGTTAAGAGGAATTGATTATTTTGGAGGGTACAGAGAGCTGCTTCTGACCTTGTTGCTTCCTGGATCCCTTCCGACAACTGAGATCATCAAACTGAGCCTGCTGTGGTTTCACATGTCAGCTCTTCAACAGAAACATTTCACATATAACAAGCAACGTGTGTGATGACTGAATTAACCAAGGGACGGCTTTGATGTTGCCATGATATCTAGTTGAGCTAGCTGCCATTCACTGTAATCAGATGTACTGATGCAGTCACAATTAATTGTTGTTAACTTTGAGAACAATTTTAATAAGTGAGGATAAACTTAACATGCCAACAAATGCCAAAAAGTCCAATTAATTTGAGGTCTTGCATCTGGTTATGGAAGCTGGTGGTGTTGATCACGTTATCTAACTGCAGTTAGAATCTAACTCTTACTATAAACAGCACCTACAGCTCTATAGCTGGCTACATACAACCCCCGATTCCAAAACAGCTGGCAAGCTGTGCAAAATGTCAATAAAAACAGAATGCAATCATTTGCAAATGAACTGTGTTTACCAACAATGGTTTTATTACGTGTTCCTGAGCCCATTTAGTAATATCCTTCATTCAATCATTAAATCTTTTTACTGTTTTGAGTACATGTTTAAAAGGATTAGAAAATGATTATATTGTGTATTATTTAGGTTTTACACAGTGCTCCATCAGCTCCATCGACTCACCAGCAAACGTGCTTGGGAAACAGTGAAGATGAATGGGGTTTAGTGCAGAACTACTCAGGGTTTGGTTGCCCACCACACGGCACTTCTGCATTCTCCAGTTCCAGTCGCAACAGTGCTGTGTTTGCAATATTAACTTTTTAAGGTGATAATATGTCAATATTGTGCTTGCATTTTGTTGTGCTGCCCCAAGTGGCCAAAAATAAAAATGCAGGTTTAAAAAGTGCTGAGAGAAAAATAGGAACCTGAACTTCTGCAAATCATCATCTCCTGATGATGTGATATGATTTTAAGCCCCTGTGGAGTTACTCTGTGGACACTGAGGTGAGCATGTTTTGTCAGCTGCAGTTTCAAGGGTTAAATATGAACTTTGCACCTCAACTATGTTGCTATTATTTATTTTATTAGATTCACTGAAATCTGTCATGTCCTGTAGGTTTATTATAGGTTAACTTCATTTTAACACTGTATCTTACAGCTGCAACTGTTCTGCTTTCAGTATTATTAACTGACCATGTTGACCTTGAGGTAGTTAAAAATGCAACACTCCCTTTCCCCTCCACGCTTCTGACAAGTGCAGCTCTTTTTTCCCTCAGAGCCTCTGTTTGGACCATAACTCAGCAGATCTGCCAGTGTACAAACTCCGGATCCAACATCTGTCTTCTTTCTATTGTGGAAAGAGCTTGGCACTGCTTTCCCTTGGATCAGGTTCAGTTTCAGATTTTATACCCAACCAAAAAAAGAAACTGGCGTCTCAGGATTCATAAGCCATCGCTGATCGGTTCATGCAGGCACAAACAGCTGTTTTGCGTTGCCCTCCATTTGCTCTGAGTTTTATTAATCAGCTCTTGGTTCACCCTGGTGATCTATGATACACTAACTGTCTTGAATTGGACCAAACATATAGCCTGCAGATCCAGCTGGGGGTGTTTGCCTTTGCACTGAGTCGGATTAATGTTTAACAGGCTGTTGTTTGGCTAAGGGGAAGACTGCTTTTCAAATGTGGCACCACCCCACCTCCCCTGTGTGTCACCACCATGTCCCTCTGCCCACTCCTCTGCAACTGGCCTCATACATTCATGAGGCTGAGTGGGCGTGCCAGGTGATAACACCAACATTCACTGTTTGAACTTCTTTGCTGGTTTATTTCTTCTGATGTGACTGGGTGACATCCTTTTAACCAGCGAGGGAAAATAAATAAATGTGACCACAGCAGATCATTTGATTGTTTTGGAGTAAAAAGAAACCTTTCATGTCACCACCACAATGTCACCACCACTGTTGACAATGTTTTATTCTGAGAGGTTTTCTTTTAGCACTGGACCTCAGCCTGGACTCATCAACAGTGAAGTGAATAACAGCCTCGCTCTGGTTGACCCTTGTGAGAATTAGCCTGCCCCCTCTGACTCTGGTTAAATGGCCTCTTTGTAACTCTATAACCCATAAAACAGAATATATCAGACTTATAGCAGTGATGGAGAATTGAGGTGATGCAGCTGCCTTTGACTTCCAATGCCCCCAAAAGTGCAAAGCATGGGCATCCATGCTTGTGTGCACAGTCACAACAAACAATGTAATTAGCAGGTCAGTGAGAGTACTGATGAGTGATGATGACACTGACAATATTTGACAGGATGCAGGTAAATCACCATCACCTAGGCCAAATAACACCAGTCCATCTATAAGTGAGCTGTATTTCTGCTAATTGTAAACGATTGGCCTGTGCAGTCGGGGGATTTGTTTTGAGTTAGCCTCAACCTGAAACATATGGAGCACTATAACTTCTTGGCAGGCTTATGTGGCAAGTGCCTGACCTCTTCCTGTGGTTCTTTTGTTCTGAGAGGGGCTGCGAGGTATCAAGGGATTGCTTATCACTCTGACACAGGATGCCAGCAGGGGTCATGGTGCAAGAGGGGAAGTGACAGTGTGGCACTTGCTTGTTTTCATAGGGAATGAGGCGATATTGTGACACAGGGCCGTGCACCTCAACGAAAACAGGAACAGTAATGACGTCCCCAAAGATGTGTAAGGGGCGGTATTATTTTCTGCTGCATATTGGTTAAACTTGGTGCTATGTTCAGCTGTTGAATCACTTTTCAGCATCTATCTTCACAAGTGCATAAGACACCTATAGAAAAAGTGGAGAGAGCAGGAATGGAAGGGAAATGGAAGGCAGGAATCATGTCATGTACCGGCTTGGGGTGCATGTGCCTGGTGAGGGGATGTGGTTCTCAGGTCAGGCTTCGACAGCGGCGACGGGCGTGATAAGCTCGCTCTGTCACAGGTGCATTTCCCTCGAGTATCTGTGGTTTTACACACGAGTCACACAGCTGTGTGTGTTTGCATTCACCCTGAAACAAAGACACGACAGCTGGCGCAGTTTCAGAAAGAGGAGTGCGACGATCGTGACCAAAGTGATTTCTAGAGTATGTGGGGCAATGCAGGACCTAATTTTTATGCAGAGATGTTGCTATAAACTGATAGATGGCCTTTCATTTCTAGAATGTTTTTTGTTTGCTTTAACCTGTCTGCATGCTGGAGTGTGGTGCAACGCTGGAAACAGCCGATTCATAGCTCAAGAGAAATTGCACTTGTCTGGGTCAGTGTTGAAAGAAGTACTGTGGTTCTTTAGTGATCAAAGGCATCAGTGCAAGAATGTGAAAATACTCAGTTTCAAGTGAAAGTCCTAAAATCAAATCCTACTCAAGTAAGGACAGAAGTATTATCAGCTAAATGTACTTAAAGATTCAAAGGTAAAAGAACCTGGTTCTGCAGAAAATATATTATCATATATGTGATTAATACTGATTTATCACTGTGCATGTACCATTGTGCTGTTGTAGCTGGTTGAAGTGGAGCTAGTGTGAACTACTTTGCATTGGTTTAGTCTGGTGGTTCCAAGGCGTTGGGCCCTCTCAAGGGGTCACAAGAGAAGTCTGAGGGGTTGTGTGATGATTAATGGGCCAGGAAAGAAGAAAAAGCAAAGTTTGCTTCACAAATTTGTATTACTTTTTGGCATATCTCTAAGCTTTTTGTAAAATATTGGCGTTGTTAATAAAGTACAATATTGCCCTCTGCAATGCAGCGGAGCAGAAGTGTAAAGTGAATGAAAAAATGAAATGAATGAAAGATCCTCGTCAACACTTTACTCAAAGCCATGTTATCCTTCCTTTTGCACAGTTACAGATTTTAATTTACATGTACTAAGTGAAAAAGGTTAAAGACGTAAATGTCAAGGCAGCTATAAAACTGTCCCATAACAAAAGTCACATCATGTGTAAAAAAAAAAAAGAGTCAAAAGTCCATTAGCTCATAAATCATAGCTGAGCATGTTTGTCTTGTGACCGGTCTCCACAGAAAGGCGAACAGAGGTTAGAGCTGGTCAAACGGCTCCACCCCTGCGACCTCTTGACCCCTGATCTCTGCGGTCCCCGTCGGACTTCAGACTCCGAGGTCAGGGGTTTGACCTAACCCGCTTTAGCTCAGCAGGCTAATGACCTGCCACTGTCACTGCCTGCCACAGTCTGACAGCTCTATGAGTCCTAATCATACTGGGCAAACTTGACAGCTGGGCCAACGGGCAGGCAAAGGGGTTTCGCCTGTGCTCCTCAGAGCTCTATATGCATTAGTGTGACACAACACTGATTTCTGTTATGCTAGAAACACACATGAAGAACACAGAAGCTACAGTTACAGACGCGAACACAGAGGGATTGTGTGTTTACAGGCAGTGGAAGCATGAGGAAGCATGTAACCCACAGAATATTAAAACGAGAGCAACTCTGGTGGTCACACGAATGGCAGAAGGAGAATTGTGTGTGTCCGTGTTAAGAGGTCCTGTGATGCCAAACAATGGTTCCTCTTCATCTGGTCATGTGGTGTGTGCCTGTGTATGTGTGTGTGTGTGTGTGTGTATGTGCATGTGTGATTTTGTATGCAACTGTTTGAAAGTGTGTGTGTGTGTGTCCCTTGCAGTGCAGTTAGGTCACATGAAAATAGTGCTAATGAGGGACTACTGTTCACAGCTGGCACCAGTAGCCAGACCTCTGGTGCACACACACACACACACACACACACACACACACACACACACTGGCAGAGATTAGAAAGTCTGGCAGGGAATAATGACAGCAGGAAAGATTTTCACCAGACCTCGTGGAGAAGATTCATCCTGTCATTGTTTGTGAGGCTTAGTGCTCTAACACAAGGGGACTCGACAAGTGAGTGTTACCTTTAAGTGCGAAGTCCGGGCTGCTCTAATGAGCTCTATTGGCAAAGTTTTCCAGCAAGAAGCTCTTTAAGATAACGTTATCTTGCCCAGCATCAAATAACAAAATGAACAACTAGTGTGTGAAGAAAGTTGAAATTAGGCAGCTAAATTCCTGTTTTTTGTTTTTGTTTTTGCTGTTGAGTTGGTGGAGAACAAACAAGAGCTAAAAGGAGTGTGAAATCTTAGATCAGTAAAGTGTTTTCTAGCATGTTAGCCAAAGCACCACCGCTGCTAAAATAATCTGCTTGCATGTTTACTATCAGATAGCCACTATTAGCTGATCGAGCTAGGTTATTCATGTTAAGACTGCACTAGCCGTGGGTTTGTATTTTGTGAGTTTAATTTGAAAGGGATTTTAGAATTGACACATTTCTTACAGGATTAAGACACATGTTTGTTGTCTCTTTACAACTTGTTAGCTTGTTTTAATGTTTATCTGCCCCCTAGTGGCCAAAAAATGTCATGCTAGAATGATGAATGCCCCCGGAAAAATAATAATAAATAATAACAAAAGCATGGTAGTTAGGAATGGGTCCATCAAAATACTGTGGTGTTAATAATTTTAAATGAGCTGTTGAAGGAAAAGAATATTATGAAGAGGGTGCAACAAAATGACATAATGAAAAGGGTGTTACAGCAATTTCCCGTTGGGATTAATAAAGTACTGCATCTATTATTGATGACCAATCAGATGTGTCTTATCTGCCCATTTTGTAAGCCGTGGTCCATCATGGTATTTCATCGTCACTGTTACTACCTAATATGTCATGTGTGCTACTTTTCGTTATATTTTTACTCTGTTCGCATACACTTCATTTCATTTTGTCTGCCGCCATTTTAATTGTTTCACTGTTCCAGTGGAGGCTGCAGAGGCCTGAAATAGAGAATATGGGAAGACTTATAAAGGATTTTAGTTGTGGGTTAGTTAACACACGTGAGTGCTCACTTATATTCACATGTGCACACCAGAACCTGCATACACACAAACAGCTGAGGGCCTATTGCACTGTCAGTAATCACTGTCCCATTAGGAGACTTTTGGCCATAGGGGGTTGTTTTAAAAACCTTAATCCCTTGTCCCAGCAGGGTGCTGTTGCTGGCCAGTGCCCAGCATCCAGGTGATGCATTATAGGACGGCAGTGGATGCTATTTGCTGTGTGTGTGTGTGTGTGTGTGTGTGTGTGTCTGGCTCACCCAGTTTTTCATTGGAAACCAGCCAGCTGACAGCATTTGGCAGCGCCTGTTGAGTCTTTGTGTGAAAACTTTCCTCAGCCAGAGAACCAAACACACTGTGTAATTGTTGTTCGTGTCAGACACAATCTACTACAACGCGCACTTATTGCAGCCAGATGAAGATGGATCTCCATGTTTGAATCATTTGAGAAAACAAAAGCGTGTTTTTTTTTCTCCTTCGTTTGCTCCTCTGCTGCCCAATTAGAGAGTTAGATTAAAGCAGCCAGCATGACTCAAGAGCAGCCATCTCCTCCCGGCTTCTTTTGATGGAGGAGATCCGCTGCTTTAATTACTGGTCTTCATTCATTCATGTTCCACTCAAATTG
The DNA here is from genome assembly GCF_017976325.1 of Chelmon rostratus. Classification (NCBI taxonomy): domain Eukaryota; kingdom Metazoa; phylum Chordata; class Actinopteri; order Chaetodontiformes; family Chaetodontidae; genus Chelmon; species Chelmon rostratus. The sequence continues at coordinate 16,099,260 of NC_055672.1, read as the reverse complement.
TCCCATGGTCACATGATGGGGATTAGCCGCTACTCGTGGTCATGGTTGGTTGTTTGAAGATCACACAGCTTCTGAAGCTCTGATCACACAAACACACCAACTAACAAAACACTTTCCCTCAGCTTCATCTCATTAGCACACTATGCTGCTTGATGCAATGCAAAATTTCAGAATCCAAGGCTTATCTGTGTACCATTTATCAAAGTGCATAGTCATAAATCCCAGGCCGGTAAATCCGTGTAAAGAGAATATACATAAATATCTGCACATGTTCAACAAAACTGTACAGAAGAGGGAGCTGAGTATGCTTAAAGAATTGCTCAGTTACTGACTCCTCTGAACTTTGCTTCTCTGGATCCAGGTTTATGTGCTGCAACTCTGCAGTTCTGTATGCAACATCAGATCCTTCAGGCAGACAGATGCAGTTAGTCCATACAGTACACTGGTCAATACTGAGGAAATCTAAGAGAATGATTGCTCCATGACAGAGTTTCCTCTAATGAAAACCATACACAATTCCTCTGGTCAAGGGGAAGATGTGCAGTGGAAACAGTAGATGAGCCTGAGGCCATGAGTGATACATTACTGCCTAACCTTGAGGGACTGCTTGGCTGACAGCGGGATCAGAATAGTGCAATCAATGCCACATGCCGCAAGGAGCGAATGCATGCAGAGCGGGAATCCATCACATCTCCGTGACAAGACAGCCGTAAAGTTATGTTTCTGTTAAGAAATGTCATGAAAGGGTGTTGCTGCGTGTGAATATACGCATGTGTGCTGAAACAGAGATGCAAAACAAGTGAATCAACAAAAAAGAGCAAGCGAGCGAGGAAGTGCTATTAAAACCATGTGTCTGGGACGGTGCCACGGAGCCCCGGGTGCCAGGAAGGAGAGATGGCAGGGTGATTTTGCAAGACTGCGATTTGGCTCAAGGTTTCAATCAGTGAGAGAAGTGACAAAGAATTAAAGCTCGAGCAGCAGGCTGGCAAGCTTTGGTCATGGGGATGTGGAAATAGTTTAACATCCGCAGCTGTTTTATAGTGCCATTTACTAGAGAGCAGGTGCAAGGCTATTCAAATCTCCCTTTACTAGTAAAATCACATCAGAATCAATTGCGCAACCAGCCGGTATGACGAAAGAAAGAGGGAGGTGAAGCAGTAGCAAGTGAAGACGAGAGGCAGGGAGAGGCATGGAGGAGTGGAGGAGTAATCTCTGAGGGTTAGAGGCTACTCCTGCAAGGGTTGAATCACCTCAAGTTCACAAACTTAGCTGCTGCTCAGCTCAAAGTTCGACACACAAGGATGTGTGCAATCAAATGTGCTCCCTGCGCTTCATACACAAATGCACGTGTGTCTCCTCGCACACAAGTCAGGCCGGCACGGAGAGAGGGAGGCAGTGCCTCTCACGCAAAGAGCCGTGATTGTGTCAGTGCATCGGGCGTCCTGCCAAAGGGAGGGGGAGGGAAAAGTTTGGCTGGGGGAGGGGCCCACAGGTGCCGAGCCCTAAGCCTGGGGGAGGAGTGGAAGGGAGAAAAAGCAGGGAGAGGCAAGTGGACGCATTAGGAAAGAGGAGAGGAGAGGAGGGAGCGAACCTTCTCGCCTTGTCTGTTATTCTCCTGTGAGGATGGGCAAACGAGGGCCAGCACACGTTTTTATGACTCCACAACAGCAAATGGCCTCGAACGGGGCGAAAAGAGGCCAGCGGCACGCCAAGGCCTCTGGCAGAAAAGGCTAGAAGGGAATAGCGTGACATCCGAATGTGTCAACAAAAGGAACTGAAGCATTTCTCTAAAGATATCCGAGCCGTGACATATGCTTGCCCGCTGCATGATAGATGTTTTCCGCGAGCTTTTCCAAAACGTGTGTGAGAGAAGCAGGAATGAAGTCCCGCCATAAAAAAAAAACAGCGTGTTTTGAAATACGACGTGTGAAGATTCTTTTTATTTCAACTACAGGCTCTCTTCCACTGGTTGCTCGCTCTCGCTTCCCTGCCCTCCACTCAAATACACACACACACATGCAGACACATTAAATTAGCTCCTTTCAAAAAGAAAGGGGGGGGGGCATGCTGGTAGATTGTATTTGCTCAGCAGAATTTAATATGAGCGAGCTGGAGGTGCTTTTCTTCTGAGGCCAATTCCCTGGAGACACATCCATCTCTGGGAGATGGTTGGGAGGACAAAGGAGGACTGCCCCCAAGGCTCAGCCCAGGCGTGCTTAAACACACACACACACACACACACACACACACACACAGAGCATGATCATGCACGCACATATCAACAGTTGCAAGCACACACATAGACGTGCACACAGATGCGCTTATTCACACAAGAGCAGTGCTCAGACAGAGACCGCCTTGTCTGACAACAACTACAGACTCGGTCAAACAGAGGAAGGAGGAGGGAGAAGGGAATTGGGTAGAAAAAGAGTTGAAAGGGACACTGAGAGGTAGAGACGTTTACTATGAAGGAAATGGATGGGCTGAAGGAGAAGGCGTTTAATGAGAAGCGACATGCTGGATGGAGGGAAGGGGAGGCAACTTTGGTGCTATAAGTGAGAGAACGCAGAGTGGAAGAAACAGAAAAAGAAAGTAAGAGCAGGTTGCAGGGAGAAGTAATGCCCCCTGACAGCCCTGTCAGACTGAGGAAACTGCATGTTTATATGGAGAGTCTTGGCAGGTTTGCCAGGTAGCTTGTGCTGCATTTTGACCCAACGCTTCACCGACATACAATCAGAGGCTGTCAGTCATCTCAGGTGTCTGTCTGACAGTCCAGGTAACACCAGTACACACTGTCTGAAGTGCAAAAGAAAACTTTAGACCAGACCTGGAACAGCTAAAAGAACTCCAAATGGACCCGTCCTCAAATGTACCCCACAGACTTACCTCAGCACATCAAAACCAACTGCAACCTATTACACAAATGTGATATGTCGTTTAGGGAATTGGGTAATTGTGTTTTGGTTAGTTGGTATAAAATGTCGCGTAATCACTGTAGTGCGAAGCCCTTGGAGAATTCGTGCCCTGGAACAGCCCCTGGCCTTGCTTAGTTCATTTCCTGTTCCTGGCGGAGGCAATGAGGGATAATAAGCTCCACGCTACGCTTGCTGCTCTTGATGATGTGGTCGCACAACCTCGCTAATACGGCAATCGGGGGAGAGTTAGAGAGTAAGGGCATTACAGAGGGCTGTCTCACTAAATCCCCCTCGTGTGTGTGATGGATGTGACGGATGCCGAGCGCTCCTCCAGCGACGACAAGGAAGGCCGCGTTGAAAAATGTCATCAAGACCGCAAAATGCGACACGGCCGAAAGGAGCTCGCTCACCTTCTTGTCTCAAGTGACGGCTAGAGCGGACGACTCCTCTGGTGTGGTGTACTGTGGCACAGACAGCCAGTCAGATATAAAAGCAGCAGTCCCCTGAGGAATACTGGCAAGACAGGCTGCTCTCGACGGAAACTTGAAAAGCTCACATTTCTGGCCAAGGGGGCTCCGCGCTGCTGTCGGATACTTGTGAGGGGTTCTGAAGAGCTCTGAGCGGGAGTCTGCACTGTTAGTCACCCATCCTTTTGTCCCATAAAGTCACACTCTTTCATTTTGAGTTTTTCAGAACAATTGCAACAAGCTGTAACATGTAAAATACTGCTGAGGCCGTTAAATAAAACATACTCCAACAAAGCGTGATTACACAGAAACCAATAAAATGGGGGATGTGACTGATTCATATTAAAATCCTGCAGCTTGAACCAAATTTAAATATGAGCGCTACCGCAACTCCACTCCTCCCTCCCCCACAGCACTGCCCAAATCATAAACAGATCCTCAGCCATTCCACAAACGGTGGTGCTGCCTGGGTCACATTTACCCCAGCCTGGTCGCAGATACCCATGACCAACCTTATTACACACTTACCCAATTACCTAGTGAGACTGAGCAGGTGGGGGGGTGAGGGTCACACACCACACACACACACACACACACATGCGCACATACGTGCATGCACAGAGGGTTAGCAGGAGGCTACAGGGGTCGTCAAGTACTTGGAGGGTGTTAGTTGATATTGACAAAGTGCATTGAGTTTTGTCCAGTCCTGGCCTCTTCCCAGGTTCCCAGCTGGGCCACGATACAGGTGCCACACTAGATCACCGCCCAGAGCTCTCCACCCTGCACCCCTCCCTTGCATATCGCTCTCCAGCTAGTGTGAGCCTCCACAACAGGTGCAGTAGGTTAGGCTGCAGGCCCCGACATGCGAGGAAACAGACTGTTATTGTGGGCCTTCCTTCCATCATCTCCTCTTTTTTGCTTTTTTTTTTCTTCTCTCCACCGCTTCTCTTCCCAACAGCCCAGGGGAGCAATCGAGAGGTCCGACCTGAACGTGTAACCCGAGTGCAACTCTCCTGTATTGTGCAAGGATGTTGAAAAGGGGAGGGAGAAAAGTGGAGGACGTGTTGCACATGCAGAGGATTGGACAGCTTGGCAGTGAGTTTGCGTGGAGATGTGTGTGTGTATCTGGTGTATTTTGGAAGCCGTAAATACATAATAAAACCGTGAAATGATAGATTTCGTACCCTATGGCTGGCGGTGGTGCACTCAGCCACAGGATTAGACACACTGCTTTCCCTTGCTGACAGTTAAAGGGCAATGCATCCATCTGTCAGTGTCCACCAATTGTGACAATATAAAAAAAAAATGCTAAAAAACTGTAAAAAAAAAAAAAAAAAAGTGCTCATTCTGTGTGCATAAGATTTAAGTCCTGGTGCAAAAACAAACTTAACAACTGACACTCACAGCGACTGCTCTCTCTCTACTGTATATTTGCACAGGAAAACTTTGCAGCCTGCTGCATTTCATTATGAGAAATCCAGATGTGCTTCTTGGCTGCCAGTGAATGTCTTCAGCTGTGTATGACACTGTTGTTGGCCTCCCTGCACCAAGCGCAGACAGAGAAACGACGCCTCAGGGCAAGACTTTCTGCTCTCTCTCTCTTCCTCTGTCTCCCTCTGTCTCTCTCTCTCTTTCTCTCTCTCTTTCTCTCTCTCTCCCTTTTGCTGATCTCTCTCTCCTTTGTCTCTTTCACCCTCCTTCACTTACCATACTCACACTTTTGCACCCTCTTGCATGTCACACCTCTTATCTTTTCCACTCCCTTCACTCTGTATCGTCCAGTCTTGCTTTTCACCTGGCTCCTTCTCTATCTCTTTCTCTCTCTCTCTCTCTTACTCTCTTTCTTGCTCTCTCTGCCACTCTTATCACATCATCGAGCCAGAGAGACGAGGTTGGTCTGACCAGTGACAGGTAGTCAGAGGGCATGTGGGAGTCGGCTCCAGAAAGTCTGCCCCTATACCTACTGTGACACTGGCTCTACCCCTCTTTCTTTTCCAAACTCACACACACACACACACACAAAACTCACACACACACTCACACACAGTCATTTTGCAGCCTGCATGGTGGACCTGTCATGTCAAATGCCAACTAAGACATGAATCAAAGTGGAATTGAAGGTTCAGAGGGAGTAAGTTGCTGCTGATATCTGTCTAGTCACACACTACATCGAGTTAGTCATTGCTTTGCAAACGAATAACAGACCTCAAGGCTGCAGAACTGACATTTATAGTTTCATGTTCGGCAGATTGTGGCTCAGCGCTTCTTCTTCTCTGTTCTGAAGCTGCACAGAACAATATGAGAGCAAAGGTTAAGGTGCACTGAATTACCATAAGCCTCACAGAGTCTTGTCTTCTTTTACTACACAAGAACAACCAGCTGTTTCTGAATTTAACGACCCTGGAGAAGGATGTGGTTCATAGATGAAAGCAGATAGGAGGAAAGTTTGGAAATGTGATTGCACTGCATTGATTTTGTAAATAATGAGGCAAATCTCTGTTGATTTTATGCACACCTCTGAGCCTTCACACCTGTAGAACACCACTGCTATGTTGCCAAGTGGGATCACGGCAGGATAGAGACAAAAGCTCTAACGCTTTGTCTGTCGAGCGATTCTGTATCCTTTCTTGACCTATCTGATCAATCATGTGCCACGAAAATAACTTTTTTCTTTCTTCTCTGCAATTTCCAGTGACCTTAAAGAAACCCTGAATGATGCATAGTTGTATCATTCTGCCCTCTATTGATTAAATCATGCAATTGCAAGACGCATTTGGTCTAAAATAATTTTCTTTTTTGTGCTTATTTTAAACATGTTTGACCACTTCAGTAATAGTAGTTTCTGACATTTTTATATCCACCTCTCATCTAAAGTAACACAGTGATCGCAAGTCGCATAAAGAAAGCACACAGTGCACATGATCCTCAACAGGTTGGATAATGTTGGGAAAATCTAGTTCACAGAGAGCAGGATGCATCAGAATTCACCTATGCCAAGCCTCGCTTCAGTAGTCTGCCTGACCTCAGCCAGACAGGTCAGTTGTCATGGCTGTTGTTGAGCGGCGCACTGAATCAGATCAGACGCAGCTGACAGACCACCGTCTAGACAAAGAGCAGACCCCTTCCTAGTATTGTTTGTTGGTGGTTAATGGTGGGAGAAAAACAGGAAGCGTGTGTGACTAAGCCGGTAAAAACCTGGGCCCGGGAGGAATAAAGGCTTCCTGCCTTTAGATGTTTCTCCTCACACGTGAGTTGACTGGCAGGCAGGCAGAATTGTCATCAAGTTTATGTTCTGTGTGATAAAGTGAGCCTGAGCACTATGGGATGAGGTGCAACTCTGGTCACAATGCACTGCCTGCATTCCACCACACGGTGGCAGCACCACATAAAGAACAAAATCCTAACAGCAGCTTTCTATTTCTCTCTGGTGCTCGAGCTCACAGCCCATTTCTCTCTCAGATTCAAATTTCCTTAATAGGTTTGCTTAATTTAGTTCAATATTGCCAAAGTAGGACATACAAGGCGTTCAATGCGAGGATAATAAAATCCATTAATAAAATAAATGAATAATAGAATATAAGAATAAGAGGCATTTTATATATTTTTTAAAAGAGTTGACAGGGAATGAGGGTAGAGACTCTGGAGGATGACATGCAACAAAGGAACCAGACTGGCAATTAGATGGTCATCGCCTTAAAGGATTACTTTGACATTTTGGGAAAGATGCTTATTTGCTTTTTGACAAGAGTAGATGTGAAGAACGATTAAACTCTCATGTTTGTACGGTAAATAAAAAGCCTATGCCAGAAGCCAGTTAGCATAGCTTAGCACAAACACTGGAAACAGGGGGAAACAGCTAGACTGGCTCTGTGCAAACAAAAAGAAGTTGTTACACGGTGATTAGTTAGCCAGGCTAACTGTTTTCCCCTGTTTCAGTCTTGGTGCTAAGCTAAGCTAAAGGGCAACATTATGAACGGATAGACATGAAAATGTCTTCATGAAAAAATCTTCTCATCAAACACTTAAGAAAGCGAATGATTATATTTCCCTAAATGTTGACCTATTTTTTAAACCCCCAGGCCACCGTTGCGCCCCTACTCCAGACTTTTAAAGAAAAACTCACTGTGAATCATCCTTTCCACACTCATCCTCGCCAGGAAGCGAACGCTCAAGCAATTTGCATCTGTGACGTGTTTTATCTGTCAAGTAAACGTAAAGTTTACGGATTCACAGAAATATTTATAGGGAACATAACCTACACCCCCCCCCCCCATTTGACTTGTATCTACTTTCCTTCAGCCCATGTGACTGCAAGCACGCACATGCCGGCTGTAGTAATGATGTCAACTCGCTGCTTCACCTTCATAAAGGTCAGAGAACTCGCACATTTCTCACATTCTTGCTCCTGCTGCCCGACCTTCCCCCCGCAAAGACAGGAGTAAATCTGTGTCCCAGACATAACATTAGGCAGTGATCATTTTCCCCCCGCAAGGTGGTTGTTTCACCTTAATGTTTGAGTTACTGGCACTGTAATTATGGCAGAATTTACAGCTGAAACACAGGTTGTGACATTCCTCTGCCAGCTGGAGGTCTGCCTGTAAATCTGGCACCTTTACCTGCAGATCCTCCCCCCAAAGCCCCACAACCACTAGAACCGGCTACGTATGGTCACAGGTGCACAGTATGTGTGTATGTGCAGAGAGAGAGCGGGATGTGATATGATTAAATCAAAAGGATGAACAGCAAGAAGATAGAGTTAAATATACTCTCTTGATTTATAAGACGCCTCATTAGCTTGATTAATGTTAGAGATAATGAGCTGATATTTGATGAGTGAAAGTGTAATCAGCTGACTTCCTTTTCCTCGTCATTTCTTTGTTGTTGTCAAGGTAGGAGAGTTTACAATAAGATGGGGGGTTTGAGGTATAAGGCATGTAAAACATTTGATGGTTGATAGTATATTGATATAACTGGGAATTGTGATGTACAATCTGAGGTACAGATAATAATCTGACATAATTATTGTTGTTGTATATTTCTTGAATAAAATGTGTGAGTCCAAAAATTAGGATTACAAGGACCTGTTGCCCCTCTTCCTCCTTTCCTTTCTTGATTTAAACCCTCCATAAACCTGGATGAGATCCACAGAAGAAGAGAAGATCTGAGACGAGAAAGAGGGTCACAATCCCCAACAAGGAAGGCAGTAACTGCAAAAGGTTCAGATGGTTGGAAGACATGAGTGATACCAATGCTACCTGTCAAAAATCAAAATCCAAAATGGATGTTGAATCCACAATAATCAATATTCTTATATGAAAAATTGGTTAAATAATTACATTTAATGTGAAAGGAGTCTCTTGTAGTGACAAATCCACCAAAGACTACCCTCAGAGCATTATTGCATCTTTTAGCTCATTGCTTTGGTTTTCTGGCCAAGAACCTGTACATAAACAACACACACACACACACACACACACACACACACACACGTTACACAAGACAGTTTCAGTTCATCTGCAAGACAAATATCTCCAGCTACACCCACTCAAAGTAGTTTATGACCAGGTAGAAAATCTGGGTTACAGCCTAGCCCTCTACTCATTTGCTGTAACCGTACACTTTACTTGTTCAATAGTCTCAATGATCCTGTGTATGAAAGGGAAGATTACACCAGCCAGGTGTGGTGGGAAAGGGACACAAGAGTTCTTTTAGGCTTCAATCCACTGAGGAATTCATCATCATCACTTAGATTTGCAGATTAAAACTTCTGAGAGGTCCACTTAACGTTCCACCGGAGCACGACAGTGTGGCACTTATAATTGTCAAACAAGCTGGTGGCCGTTCACTCGGCGAGGTCACAGGATCTCACGGTAGAAAGAGATGGAGGCCCAGAGCTGAGCATGCCAGAGGATTTGAGCTGTGACTGTAGGAAGGGTCTGAGTCATTATGGCTCTCGATGCCAATCGAACCCAGAAACCTTATGTGTCATTACACTTTTAGAAAGTGTTGATGTAGTTGGTAACAGAAGATGTTGCAAGCCGACACTCTGTGTGCGGTTTATTCTATTAGCACTAAAGGCTGGCTTAGACTTTGTTACTTTATCTGTGGGCTGATATGTGCTTCTAAGACCTCGCAAAACAAGATTAAGAGTCTATGCAAGCAGTTCTCTGAGGCACAGTGGTCCTTTGAGCTAAATGCTAATGTCAGCATGCTAACAAGTACTGGACAAACTGAAAGTTTGACCTGATGATGGGTCTGTCTAAAACTTTAAGTGGTTACACTTTATCCTGAGGGGAACATGCATGTTTATGCCTAATTTCATGGCAATCCAGCCAATAACAGTCATGAGATTTGACACTAAATCACAAACATTACAGAAGGAACAGTGAGGTGATCACCAAAGTCATTGATTGTTGATATTTGTACAAACATTTGTGCCAATCCAGCCAGGAGATGCTGAGCTATTTCACAGAATAGGCAAAACATTGGCCTGATGGTAGAGACAAAGTCAGAGGATCGGTAAGATTCATCCTCTGGGCACCATGAATGTCTGCAGAGAATTTCATGGCAATCCATATAATACTTGTTAAGATAAAAAAAAAAAAAGATTTGCTCAAACCGAATCATTTGCTATCCAATCACATCACATCTGCCTTGCTCTCATCATGAACAGTCATGCCACCTCACACAGCACGAATTCACATGTCAGCTTTGACAGTGGGATGCACCACTTTGTGGATGACCGGCCATCTGCTTAGATTTACGTCTTCTCCCTGTTACTACACAGAAAACAGGCAATTCACAGAGCAGAAAGCTAGAGTGGTGTACCTAAGCCCTCAGGACTGGTCGAACCCACTGAACCCCAAAACGTTCAAGCAGGACTGCCTAGAGCCAGAACAAGAAAGGGGGGACTTGTAACTTTGCGTCACTGTGATGGTACTCTGCTGGACTTTGGGGGTTAGATAGAAGAAGACTGCAGGAGGCCCGATGGTGTCAAAACACATTATTACTGTCCCTGCATGGAAAACAGCAACTGGACCAGACCTCACAGAGAGAAAGGAAAACACAGAGTGAGGGAGCAGAGAGGCAGAGGAGACAGAGACAAGGACAAAGAAGCAAAAGAGGAGGACCTCATGGATAAAGAAGTGATGTTCAGTGTTTTTGTGGACTAGACCTGGGAATCACTGCTGCGCGATGACTTACTCTTTCTGTTGGACTTCTCAGACCGTTTCCGAACTCTTTCTACAGAGGTCCAAACAAACAGAAACAAAAGCACTTGTGAGTCCCTCAGGATGGCAGTAATGGAAAAGAGAAGTAATCATCTCTGTCGATTATTGCCTCAGTACGCCGTCCAGCTGTCGGTTTCAAAAGTCTGTTAATCTTTTTGGCTTATTTTCTGAAACGTTCTGCTTCGTTCACACCTCTTTGTCATGTATCTAATGTTTTTTTTTTCTTATTTTGGCTGCTTGTATTTAAAAAAAAAAACAGATGATCTCATCTGTTCTGAGTTTGAAACAGGCCATTCATTAGTGTACGTGTTGCTTAGCCACCACACTAAATGCATATTTCCGCTATTTAGTAGATGTCTGAATGGCTTTGAAACTCTTTCAACTGTCAGTTTTCATTGCCATTATACCCCCTCACCCCGGCTCCTGACCACCACCCCCACCCCTTGGCCTGGATCTGCAAAGTATGGCTCAGTCGAGCACCACGCGCCCACAGATAAGCTAAACAAGGGCGATAACCAGCACTGTACAGTGATCCTCGGGGAAAAATCCTGCAGCACATCCTGACTTGTAATCATGTTTGCCGCACGCTGTCCTCTCAACATGCACTCAACACTCCATATCACACTCCGCATTCAGCCCTGTGCCGCCCTCAGCCTTCTCCTGCTGCCACCAGTTAGTTCACCTCCAAACCATCATTCACACCCGTCCACATCCCAGAAGCACCCCCTCACCACCTCTGCTGCAGTCAGGTGTAAATCAGCTGCCTGTGCAGTGGACGGATGAGAAGCAAGAGAGGTCATCAGATCTCTGGAACAGATCCCACACCGCAACCCCTCCGTCTACTGGGGCCAGTGATGATCAGGCCCACCTGAAGCTGGCTGCCTAGCATACAATAACGCATATTCACACGTACAGGACATCCATTACTTTCACAAGCCTGGATCACAATCATCACACCAGGGACTTCAGCGGAGGAGACGGGGAAGCTGGCGCCCCTATTTTCCCAGAGATCTGTGACTCAGAACATCATTAGCGCACACACACTACATTTATTCAAGCCCTGCAAAACGCCCTTTACTGCCTCACCTTTTCCCCCCTGTTTGCTCCATTCAGACACTCACATGCAAAGCTGCCAGCGCGCAGGCACACGGTGCAGCAGACTGTGCTCTGGTTTTAGTGAACATGGCACTCAGCAAATCTAATTAGCTTTGTTTGGGCCTCGTTTGGCCCGTCTTTGAAATTAAAAACAAGGCATAAATGATGGATATTTTCACTGTGCTGTTTGACGCCAGACTGAACAAAAGGGAAGTTTTCCAAATGCCAAATTCATGCAACGTTTGACTAAGGGAACATGCTCAGAGTGAGTCTAATGAGGGTGTATTCTACTTTGGTCCCAGTCATTGTGTTGTTGACTGCTGACCCCCAACAGAAAAGTGCCCCATTTATGATCTATCTATAGCATTTATACATCTAATTACTGGTACGATCGATAGAAAGAGAACCAGAAGGTGCTGTGGTGACCTTTCAGTTGGCCAGAAACAAACACCCGGTCCATGATAGCAGGATGAGAGACCTCTCAGAGTAGCCAGCTGGCCCTGTTTGAAAGCCCATCACCCAGGCAAATAGGTCAGCGCCGCTTGGCCACAATCTCTGCAAGTGAATGGAAACCGAGGCCCTCCAAGGTCCCGGTCTGATCTGTCGTCAACCAGCAGTGGGTGTCCGGCCAGCGGTCAGCGGGCCCATTTGACAAGAGCTTTAAGGAGGGGATGGAGCGAGAGAGGGTGGAGAGAGAGCAGGAGGACAAGAGCCGAGTTGTGTTGCAAGGGCTGATTATGCGTGCTGCGGGGCTGGTTTCCTGGATGTTGTGTTTGTGTTGGAGCGGGTGGCTCCAGGCAGATGTTGCAAATGAAGGAGGTGCTGTTGTGTGTTGACATTGTGGGGAAAAATCATCCCGGATGGCATCTGATTGGTGTTTGAAGAGGAAATGTTTCCAATGACACTGAAAAAAAAATCCCCAATACTGGACCATACTCACACTTTTTATGTGTGATATATACTATTGCATCAATTACTTTGCAGTAATTCATTGATTCGTGTAAAGCAGATTGAAGCGCTACCTTCACACTTGACTGGTTCTAAACTAAATGATCTATCACTGTAGGGAAAAAAAATAACTACAGCTATTGCTCACTTGTGCATTTTCCTTGTTAAAAAGCATTGGTTCCTCTCTCTGGGCGCTCAATGTATCAGTGGCACTGACACAGTCAGCCTCCAGCTGTGCCCACTGCCCACACACGCACACACACCATCCATCTGCCAATGTGAGCGCACAAACACTGCTTCAGCAAACATCACACGACCTTTTACCTCTCCAAAGACACCTGCACACACACACACACACAATCGGACACCCGCAGGCAAAAGCGAGCACACACTCATCCGCACACAAAAGGTAAAGCTGTGCAACGATATATGGCCTTGATAATGCCGGATATGTTTGGCTACAGGGCTTTGACAGACTTTATGGGTGTATTGTTGAAAAGAGATAAAGAACAATGGGCTGCTGGTGACAAGAGGCCCGCTGTACAGCAAATGCACTCTGTGACATACTGTAAAAGATGATCTTAATGAGAGAGGGAGTGCATAGACTCTATATTGTCCTGCAGTGTATCTGTCTGATTTTATTGCCATGGTTTTATAGCCACCTTTATTGGTGTGCATACATTTTATAGATTCAAAATGCACAATGCTGTGACCTAAAGGAAGAACTGAGGTTGAGCCAGTCAGGCTTTTCTTGCAGTAAAATAGGCCACAGCTGATTTTTTGCTGTTCGCATTTAAAGTCTTTTAACAACTCCGTCCGCTTTGAAACTGGCAGAAAGCCGTTAAAGACAAGATCGCAGCGATCCATATAACGTGAAGTCGAAAAAGCAACTTGCGCTCGAGGCAGTCAAAGTTGCATCATTGCGCAACACGGAGACGAGTTGTCGAGCGGGGATAAATCAGTTCAAATCCTCCCTCCTTTCGCTCCCTGTGACTGGTCGGTGCGTGTGTCAGTCAGGGGGAGGGGTGCACCGCTAATTTCTATATGCCTGTATGTCAATTTAAGAGTCAGATTGCGTGTGTGGCTGTCAGCAGCAGCGCGCCTCGGTGGACGTCCGCAGCCTCGCTCCGGGATCCCTTCGCGTCCTCGTGAGACGTGCGCCTACCTGCTCGCCTTCAAGCCTCTTGCCTTCGGATATCGCTGCCGCTTTAAACGCATCCGCACACTCCAGTCTCGTGGTCCTCTTTTTTGTGTGTGTGAGTGTGTGTGTGTGCTTTTTGAAGTGAGCTGCTGTGTCATAAACAGCGCGCCTGAGGGGAGACTCGCCGCCGAACTTTAAGAGAAGACTCTGCAAACTTTGGAGTTAAACGCGCAGCGGCGGTGCGTTCATGTGGTTTATCATCTGACAGAAAGCGGAGCGTTTCTCTGGAAAACTTACACACGGATTTTTTCAAACATGTTCAGCAAGTGCTCCGTGGTGTTATTGAATGTCCTTTTTCTGGTGCGGGCGCTCTCGGCTCATGAGTGCGCGCCGTGTGACCTCCGGACTTGTCCCTTCAGAGCCCCGCACGGCTGCGAGGGTGGCCGGAGCTTGGCCAGGGATCCGTGCGGATGCTGTGACCAGTGTACCCGGCTGGAGTGGGAGCCCTGCGGCGGACGGGACTGGGCGCACGGCTACTGCGCCCTGGGGCTGACCTGCGCCTCCTTCAACACAACCGGAGCAGCCGCAATCCCCGAAATTGGAGTATGCAAAGGTGGGTAGCAGTGTGTCGTGTCATTTTTGTTAAATCGGACAAGTTGTGGCAGTCTGGAGAGATAAAACTCGCTGTTATTGAGTTATTTAGCAGTGCCCAAAAGAAATGTGTCAGTTCTTCTGGTAGGCGGCCATCCCCTTCCATTCACTGGCTCGAGGGCATCACTATTCAGATGTCAGTTAAGTCCCGGCGGCAGTGACTGTGTCGGTGTTTACCTTGTCTGTGGCTGCCTGGAGCAGCTCCTCAGGTCTGAGGGTCTCTTGACTGCCAACAGAGGAGTCATGTTCAGCGGCTCTTTCTTCCCCTCAAAGCTTCATTCACTCTCCTCTCAGAGGCATGACAATGCGCCTGGCAGCAGTGATTTGGCACAGGGTTGCACTTCAGCTTTGGTTCTGTTCCCTTTGCTCCACAACTCAAAGAGACATTTATTTGAGTTATTTATTTATTTTGAAAGGCAGGAAATTCAGATAAGTTGTGGATCGGCTGTGTTCTTACACTGTAATTTAATCAATAAGCTGCCAGTTTCTTGTGTACGTTGTTGGCACCGGGGGCTTCAGTGTTTGCCTCTGACAGTCTGCAGCAGACTCTCTTGTGAAGTGCTGCACTGCGATGGGCTGCTATACCGCGGATGTGCTCATTTTACGCACAATTTGAGCAACTTTCTGAACTTCAAAGAAATGTGCTGGGTGTCAGGTTCCTCACAGTGAGTGAAGTAAGTAGCAATGGCCTTCCCCTGAGAAACAAGCAACCAGCAGGAGGACCCCCCAGCCCCCTTCACCTGCACTGTGTCCAGCCTGTTTTGGAATGATTGAAAGGGACCGACAGGACTGCAGGAGAGAGTAAGCAGTTCTCAGTGGGTGTCTGGATCCCCTGACCCTGCCCTCCCATCATCCTTCTGTGGGGTGGTCCAAGTCCAAGAGCTTTTTTCCAGGGGTATCAAGCCCCAGGCCATCCCAGGAGACACTGCTGCTGATTGTGCCTCATGCACAGGTTAGGCTGGCGTCTGGAGGATATCTCCTCTGCAAATTAACAGCTTTGGAAACAGTGGGAGACCTAATGGCTCCTCTGATTGAGTCGTGCCTCTGGTCCTGTGGCTCCAGGGGCCTTGGAGTACGCTGCTGACCCCTAAATCAGACGCACGTATGCACACAATCTCAATATCCCAAAGGGTCTAGGTGGGGGTAAGTCAACACCTCCTAGTGTGTTTTCAGGGGCCACGGTAGGCAGGCTGCTGGAGGCTGATCCCAGATTTCCCTCCTCAAGCTGCAAGGGTCTTAAAGTGATTAAACTCGCAATCAGGACTGAAGGGTAAATGTTTCCGCTTTGTGATCCGCTGCTTTTCTGCACACAGTTTTGATTTTCTGGGTGGCCATAATCTGTTATTGTGGGGACCCAGCGACCTCACAACACAGGTGACATGTTGCCTATTATATGAGAGGTATACCTCCATCATGGGGCCTCACTCACGCACTTTTTAATCTGTTGTTGCTGAAGTGTTTAAATTTAGCCTTTATCCCCATTAGATCTCACCAGGTGTTTTCCAAAAGCAGTACCTGGCAGTGATATTAAAATGAATTATGCTCATGAAGGAATTTGTATTTGTACAAGCTGGAATCTAAAAAGGTGAATTAAATGTTGCAGCTTCGAGGTGCAGGTTGAGTCTATCACAGGCACCTGTTCTTATTGGGCCCTTTCACCGAATCAATCAGCGATCAGCCCATCAGTCAGGTGAAATCATTCAGTCTTTGCAGCTGAATGATTTGTTTTGATGTTCTCTCATTGCACTCTTGTATCTGTCCTCCCACGCCAACTCCAGAGGCACTTAACATACCACGTAACAGAATGTCTGTCTTCCAGGGACGCTATGTCCACTGCACTCCTTCGCATGCCTTCTTCTTCTCCCTTCCTCTGGTATTATCTAATGTTTCAAAGACTTCCTTTTTAGCTCGCTATCAGCCGGAGGGCCTCTAGAGGTCAGCTTTCCCATCCTGGCCCTGGATGCCAAGACAAGTAGTCTCAGCGGCCGAGAGAGGAATCCCCCTTGGGATGAAGCCATAGACCTTGGCGAGAGTTATGCCAGGCCAGATAATAGATACTAAGGCCAGACCAGACCAGAGTCAGGCTAAAGGGGTCTGAGGCAGTCCAGCTTAAAAACAAAACTCGGCTGACTGGTTAAAAAATTAATGAGACAATGTTGGTATTGTCCAGCCTTTCATTAATTGTTTTGTCTTCCATCACTTTTTCTACATGCCAGATTTAGCACCCCACACAGACAGGCACCCCTGCCACCACCACCTCAAAAGAAAATACCCTCCCAGGCGCAGGAAAGCCTCGGGATGGAAAAAATGTGGGGCTGAGGATCATTTTAAGGTGAAAGGAAATCACGGGGAAAGTTTTGGTGCGCTTTATTGAAAAGACTGCTTGTGCTTTGCCAGTCCCGCTGGCCGTCTGGAAGAGCAATTAACAGCGCGGGCTGGCTCAGGTTAAAGGTAGTATTACCTCCACCTCTTCCACCGGCCGGTGTTTACTGAGCGCTTGGGAGCATCGTCCATCACCAAGGAGTCATCCGCACAACCTTGAGTGTTTGAAAGGACGCTTTCCTCTGCAGTCACACTGATTCCCTTCAACAGTATTCCAGACTTTACCCCATAGAGGAGTGTCTGTTTTAAATTATCAGGGACTAACATATGTGTTGTATTATGATTTACAGCATTTAAAAGCAAAGCTGTGGAATTCTATTTGTTGTGTCATCTTGTTGTTTCTCTGACCACTAACTGGTAATGAAAAGGATTTTAATTTGAAGGGGCTTCACTTCAGGTTGTATTGCTACAGTAGTCTGCTAAACATGCAGCACTGTGAGGTGCTTGTGTTTGTATTGGACGGTTAAACCTTTTCACCTTTTCCTCTGGTGCATTGTTCTGGTTTGTAGCTGTTTGGAGAAGAAAGCCAGAGTATTATGATAAGCTCCAATCACGCTTCCACGCTGTTGGTTGAGGCCTGGGAGCTAAAAGCTTGGGAAGGGGCTACTCTGTGTTACAGCTTGTCTCATCCTGTTTACTCTGCTGCCACTCTTAGTATGCTTGGACAACTGTGAAGGAGGGTAATTTGGGGGTGTATATGTGTGTTTATTCATGCATGCATGTGAAAGGAACACTATGGGTGATGTGTATGTCGGGGTTTTGGTTGCTCGGCTCACATGGCAGCAACAGGACACATCATGAAGTTTCGTCCGAGTTGGGCCAAGCCTCACGGTGCTTTCTGGGGTGGGTAAGGCTCACTAGGCGAAGGAACAGTCTCTGGGTATGGTGCAAGTGGCCGTGGTACAGAAGAGGCGTTCCTGCAGCCAGCAGAGATGGAAACCCTGGGAGGGCCCCATGCTGTGGAACAAAAGCAAACAAATGGGCTCAATGGCTAAAGTAGTGTGGCACGACGAGGCAGGAGGAGGGATAGCAGCCCAGAAATACAGTGGTCACTTCGGTCGCGCTGGTGCCAGGGCAATGTGTTGCAACAGAAGCTGTAAGCTGGCTAACCCCTCAGCACTTTTGGGAAACAAATCTCAGCTTCTGGCACTTTTTGCCTTGTGATTACAATATGTCTAATGTCTCTTTATTCCCAGTCAAAATGGGTAAAATAGACAAACCAGTGCAAGTCAGAAGTTGATGTTCTTTTCCTAATGTCCTCCTGGTCCCCGCAGTGCTCCCTGACCATCCAGAGGCAGGCCTGGAGGACGAGCGCTGTCCCCTGATGACAGGCTGCGACAGAGCTGGAGGTCAGTGTGTGTGTGATGCCCGTCACTCCTGCTTGGGCTCTTTCGCCTACCCAGACCAAGAAACCTGCATGAAGGCCAGCAAGTCAGGTGAGCCCTCTCCTTCCATCACACACACGCACACACGCACACAGTGCAGAATCCAAGTCAGAGGGAATAATGCTGTCCATTGAGAGGAGCTAATCCATAACAGATGTGCCTCTGAGGTGACTAATGCTACTTACATATCATCGTGATGACACACATGCTAAGGCTTTGTCTCATGGTTACCCTCTCACCCTGAGTGCTGCCATTGTCTGTGACTCATTGATGACTGTGGTTTGGGTGTGTGTGTGCTGGATTTCAGAGGGTCGCAGACACGAGCACCGCGAAAGGCACAGAGAGAAGTATGTGGGACCATCCAACCCGGCCTGCATGTTCTCTGGGTGTAACCTGACCGCTGAGGGCTGTGTGTGTGAGTCTCAGAGCTGCCACCACCACTTCGCCTACATCAACCGCAGCCAGTGCCAGGAAGCCGCAGGTAACCTTCAAACGACCTGCAACTGGAACTGACAAGCCCACGGCTGCCGACCTGCAGCTTTGCTCAGCTTTGGTTATTTCGTGTTAAGATGTGGGGATTCATACCTGAGTCTGAAATAGATTCTGCAGCTTCGAAGCTACTTTTACATAACAGCCCATGCTTAATATAAACAGTGATATAAAGTGAGCTGCAGCCTCGCCTGCTTAAGTCTTTGCCCTTCTCTTGTACAAAATCACCTCTGATTGCAACACAGAATTCCTTATGTCCTAACTCATTATGTGTGAAAGAAAGCATTTCAGTGCTGATCAAAGAAAACCGTCTGACTCTTTAGTATGGTAATCTTTCATTTTAAGCAAAAAGACCCTTTAAAGTTCAAGTACTTTAGATGGTGTGTGTGGTTGTACAATTAAAGGACCATTGAGTAGGATTCAGTGGCCTCTAGTGGTGAGGTTGTAAATTGCAACCAACTGAGTAGTCCTCCCCTACAGTGTTGGCTAAAAATGAGAAAGTTGCTCTCTAGTACCAGTGTTTGGTTTGTCAATTACGGGCTATTGTAAAAACATGGCAGCATGGCGGACTCTGTGGAAGAGGACCCGCTCCATCTGCAGGTATGAAGAGCTCATTCTAACGCTTCTTATTTTCAGGTGATTATACCCTAATGACAACATACTTATGAACTTCCCTTTCTGCCAGTAGATCACCCTAAATCCTGCATGCCTTTAATGTTTTGTACCACTCAGCCTGAATATTTGCATGGAGCTACATGCCATCTCACAGTCCAACACTACTCATGAAAGCTTTACAGGCAGATAGCGTAATGCACAACACTTCCTTGCCTTCAAAGAGTGGGTAAAGTGAAGGAGGACGAGGAGGAGGAGGAGGAGGAGGAGCAGGAGGGAAAGAAAGAGAGCAAGCAATACTGAAAAAACAGAAGTAAATCTCCATTACAAGAGAAGGCGTTCCCGAGACTGATGATGGAAATATGAAGTGTTGGAGATCTTCAGGCGCAGATCTTACTCAGCCCTTGAGGTGTAAATGCACAGAGTGTGAGATGAATGTTTGCCCTGTGTGGGAGGTGCAAAAGAGGATCCAATGAATGGTGTGAGAAAATACAAGAATGTGTGTTTACCTCCACTCTTAGCAGCCTCCCTGATTGACACTTCAAGGTGAAAAATTTTATTGGCACAGAGTGTTTCCTCATTTGGATTGTCAGTTGTCTGGTAGATAGACAGGCGCTAAGCGGCGGCCGCCTCCTGAGTGACATTTGCAAAATTGAACAGGACTGCCACTAAATGAACTCTCTGAACCTCTGTGCATGTTGGGTGAACCTCATCATACTGAGCGAGCCTTTCGAAGCCAGAAAACAGGAGAGCTGTACTGTAAACCTGAAGAAAACCGGTTCGGTGCTGTGGAAAACAGATTATATCCAAAGCATGTGACTGTGACTGCTTGTGTTTTTATCACACGTGTTGCTCCCTTTGCAGTTTGCTGACATTTTGGATGAAGGCCGGCTCTAGGAACGAGCCGTGGAAATATTATTAAGATTATTTAGTCTGCGAATAATGCAGAGGTTTTGTCTTGAGCCGTCTCGTAAATCCCAGAGGAAGTGTGTTCATCAAACATCAAATTGTTTAGGTGTATCATTGAAGTCTAGTGCTAAAATGAGAGATCTGCTCCTCTGTTTTGCGCCTCCCTCATCTCCAACGCCTGAGCCCAACGGATGACAGTTTAAACCAGTGAAAACTGTAAACAACATTTTTCAGCAGCTTATGAGTTCTCACTGCAGCACACACCCACCCCTCTGATGGCCCCTCATTAAGTAAGAGACCAGGATGTGTGCGTCTGTTATGTCTGCAAGTAAGCGTGAGCATGTGGAGAGATGCACACATGTGTCTGCGTGTGATAATTATCTTGTTTGTGTGGATGTCTCGGCAGAGATTTTCCTTTGTCTGTCATCAGCGAGGGCTTCCTCTGCGACCAGACCGGGACTCTGTGGTTAGGATCTTATTCGCTCAGTCCTGTTGGACCCCGTAGTGGCTCCATTCATCAACCCCTCGTTGTCCTGACACAAGCAGTCATTAAGATCTGTGTTTGCATGCCCTGCCTGTGTGCGACAGCAAATGTGTCCTGTAAACCTGCTGCCAAGGCACGGCTGCTCCGCTTGTCTTCACATGCACTGGGACTTTAAAGCAGATCTCGTATCCCAAACGTTTCAAGACACCCCTCTCAGACACCAGTATAGATTCACTTTTTAAGAAGCTCACACATGGTAACGGTTTTGGCCTCTTGCTTTCCGCCTGACGCCCTCTGCGGTCTTGTCAGTTCATCCCGCCGCCATGACTCACCGCGATCTGTTAAAACTCAACATCTCTTCGCGGCCGCGGCCGCTGTTCAGTCACCCCGTGTCACCTCTCGTAGTTTCAGTGGGATCCTGTTCTCTGCTGGTACAAAAGCCACTGATGTAATTTGGCTGCAGACGTTCAATCAGAAGCACAGTGGTGTGCCAAGCGTATTACCCGCATGTGAGGGAAAGAGGATGTGATAAGTGCGGGAGAGGGAGGGGGAGGGCAGACGCAGGAAGATAGGAAATCACAACATGCCGTTTTGTTGAGGTATTTGTGTCAAGTACAGGCCCTGGGGTCTTCGGAGGGTGGTGTTTGGTAATTCTACACTCCGGGATGGTTTACATATTTCATTCATGATAAGGCCCCTAAATGCTATTTTAGAGGAATTCCCTTGTTGCTGCTCACTTACAGGAACCAGCCACATCCATCAGCAGAGTGTTTAGGTGATTCATACAACTGGCATCGCTTAATGCAAACATTTGCTCAGAAATAGTGAAAACCCGAGCTGTGCCGAGGCAGGTTGTCCGCATACATGCTCTTGGGGACTAATAATGGGGAGAGAATAGAGGAAAACTGGCCCTCAGGGGCACGTGGAAGTTCACATGCGGTTCATGAGACGGGGAAGCGTCGCCCGCAATGATGCCATGGCACAAACTGACCTTGCTCCCCACAAATTTGCCTGCCCACCTATGCCACCTCCGTCCTGCCTCTCTCTGCCCCTGTGAAAGGACTGTTAGTTCTGCTTGGCTGCAGCCTCTTTGTGGCAGAGCTATTACTGGCCGAGCCAGACCGCCACCGGCTGGCAGCGGCGTGAGACGTCTCAGCGCCGTGTGTTTGTGTGCTGTCTGCGGAAGCTGTGGCCCCCGTTGTGCCCTGCAAGCTGCTCGTTGCCCGGTGTGTGAGTATTTGTATGTGTGTGTGTGGGGAGTGATTTCAAAGAGGAAACAAAACTCTTGTGTGGCGATTGAGACAAAGAACTTCCCTTAAAGGCATGTCGGGATTGCTGTCAGCCCACTCTCTACTCATGGTCAGCCGCAAACCAAACCGGCCAGCAGGACACGCCAAGGCACACACACTCACATGAAGCCGTAGACCATTCCTGCATGTCCAGCTCTAACCCTCACTCCATTCACTAAATCTGGACCTAAAGCCTCAGCTCACTGACCCAACCATAACCATTATCAAATCAAAGACACCCCGGCTGCGAGCTAAGCCAACTCCTGTTATTCTCAGGCATCTTTATCCTATCATCAGTCATTCTTTTCCCCTTTTTCCCTCAAAGGGAACAGAGCCATATGGCCAAAATCCATCCATAACTGGCTCTTCCACCATTTATTCAACATCTGTCCACACCCCGGGCCCCACATAGATAGCCTTTTCTACATTTGCTACAGATGAGGGCTGAGTTATTTTCTTCATTATAGTCTCCTCTGAGTGACAGTACACGTGACAACTGTTCAGTCATGTTTCTCAGTGCTTTATGCGCAGCACCCTGGAGCAGAGTACGCTCACCCTTTTCATATGCATTTTACGGTAGATAAAATGATAGGCCGTGCGTGGTGCTGATCTCTGTCAGAGGAACAGGCCCTTCAGCCAGATAGAAGCCCTGCCTAATCTCAATGGCCATCTGACGGCGAGGAAAGGGTGTGTTTCAGTGGAATGCACACATGTTATGTACACTTGCTTTGCACACACGCAAACACATGCATGAAAAATCTATGTGCAAATGTGCACCTACATGAGGACATTCTCATTACCTCACCCAAACATGCTCCTTCGCAGCTGCAGCGGTGTTACTTAGGCCACTGAGATCACGTTTTTCAAACGCAAATATTTAACAAGAGAGCAAGGCGTGCGGGCGGCGGATTCAGGCCTGCCCACTCAAGCTTCTGACCGTGGTGTGAAGTTCCCACCAAGTGTTTCTTCCCCCGTGACCCTGTCTGTGCCTTTTGGCCTGGACCCCCTCCCAGACCCGCTCCGCCGTCCTCACACGTACGCACACGCACGCTGATACACGCAGTGGACAATGCCGACTTTCTCAGCTGTAACTGCAGGTGGGCACCGGGCCAGGCCCCCACAGCTTTAGGTGAGAGACGGCCCTGATGTGTCCCTTTGCGGAGCAACTTTATAAAACCTGAGGACAGACCAGAAACCCACGGAGGGCAGCTGGACTGAGACAGCTTTGTTCTCCGCTGACTTGCTTCCAAAGTCAGTCGGTGAACAGAACTCACATTGTGCGCTTTTTCCATGAGTAAACTCAGGCTGTCAACACAGCCTCCTCTGCCTGGCCGAGCCGCTCTGGTTCGGGGAAAGACTGTGCTCCTTGTGCCCGGGCTTCAACAGTAGAAAAAAACCATTTAGATAGGAGGTGTTTTTCTTTCTTCAATGACCTGCTGAGATGCAAGAAATATGCATTGTTAACATAAGAGACTATTATGCGGTAATGAAGCAATTTCCGTGTCCCACCTTGTCCAGACCGGTGTCAGGTGTGTGTGTGTGTGACTCTGTATATTATTGCGGGTCAAAGGTTTCCCATTCTGTGCTATCTTACAGTCGCACAAGAGCACATGTTGCCTAATCTGCAGACAGAATTTATCAAGCATACCAAATCAGGCTTTTTGTGTTTGTGCAAGCTGGAGTATGGCCACCATTGTGATACGCAGATTGGTTCAGTGGTTGCTGACTCACTAATTACAGCCATTTATGCTCAGAGATAGAAGACAAACAGCACAGGATAAAATCCATTTGCTGCTGACTTTTTCCATCCTCTCTGTCTGCCTATTGTGCTTAGAAATGCGGCAGCAAGAAAATTATATTAATAGGACCTGCAAGGGTTGGACCATTTCCACGGATGGATACAATTCTATTCATTTGAATGACAATGGTATGTCTGCCAGCTGCTTTTCCCAGCGCACTCTAACCCCAGCCATTATCACAACTGAAAGAGTAATCAGCCTTCTCTGGGACACATACAATACACAGAAAGTGTTTTTCAGTGCAGAACGTTGTGCAAGACCGTCCCAGGGTATTTTCTATGGCTTTAAACAGTGTGAGGTTTTCATATGCAAAACCAGTCTTCAACTGAGCAGCAGCAGACTGCATTAGACTTTATTGTAAGTAAAACATGCTCCAATCAGCCTTTCCAACTGAAGTTTATTTAACTCCAGCATAGGAATTAGGCCAAAAACCGTTAAAAGGGTTAGCCTCCCTTAATTCAGGGGTTTTCCCCTCATTTTCTGTAACGCTATTCAGTTACGAAGTTTATCAATGAGAGCTTTGTGACGGTCCTCACTGTTCCCAGGTTGCTTGAGTAAACAGTACAGTACAGATACCTCACACTCCAGCTCTATTTATCTGGAGCCAAAAAAATTCAGCATTTCCCTTATCCGCAATTTCATCTGTCAGAAATGTTCCCCCCACCCACCAGAATACAGCAGTGGCGGTCTTACAGTCCCTCTCCTCCAACAGCAAGAGCATCAGATCAGACCAGAGAGTTCATCTGAAAGAGCTGAATGGCAGAGAGTACGACTCAGAGGTCCGGCTGTGGAGTTTAGGGCTGACAGAGCAGAGCCATTATCAGGGGAGCAGAAGTCTGGACCCCAAACTGCTCACCGGTTCAGTTTCCCAGTCTTGTGGCGAAACCCAGTGGGATCCGCTTACAGGTCTTCAAATGTCAAGGATGAGGCACATCCTCTGAGAGACTCGTGTTGCGTCGTGGAGACAGTCTGGGAAGACCATCAGCAGAACTCAGCTTCTGGAAACACGACCAAAACCCTAAGTGCAGTTACACAATCTCAGCCCGTGTCATTCCCTCTCCTCAAAAACCATATGTATGCAAAGATTGTCAAGCATTCCTACTGGCCAAATCATAATCCTCTTAATGTAACTTTCTTATAAGGCAGTCGTGTGTAGACACGTTTCTTCCTTTAACTGCCAGTGGTGGTTTAAACTAGATGTGCAGTTACCAGATTTTCCTTATTCTCATCCATTATGTCTGTGCCAGTTAACGCTGCGCTTCTACTCTTCCTCTCAGCTGCCAAAGTGCTACAAAGTGTGTATTTACTGTGCTTTCAGTCGGGGATCTGGGAAATTACTGAGTGATTGACAATTATAGGACAGGACCCGAGTCTCCTCTCCGCAGTCCTTCTCTTCTGCCTGCACTGTATACATTACAGTGACACTGAGAACCAAAATAAACACGTCCCTTTGGTTTGGGTAATCCAATCTCTGTAAGGTAGCTACTGTTCTCATACAAAGTCTGTACAGAGGGGCGCTCCACTTTTCTTTTCCTGAACAGGCTCCAAAATACACCCCTGAGCCCCTAGCCCAGATTTCCAGTACCCCTGCACCCCTTTCCCCCCTAACAAGGGGTATCAGAGCTATTATGTTGGCTCTGCCAAATGAATAGACAAACACATTCTGGTATGCTAAGTGAAGGGGCGATTCTATACCGGCAAGAAGAAAAGCTCTGTTGAAGGTTGGCGGCTATTAATGACTGGTTTTAGAGCGTGAGGGGCTGTTTGGATTGTGATCCAGTCGAGCCTGGCTGGGTGGGATCAGGGGGCCGTAGACAGGATGTGCAGAGAGCCTTGTCGTGTCTAGAGCGCCACTCTCACTTCTCTGACAGGATGCTGTGAAGCTGTCACGGACCGAAGTGAGGATCTGATGACTGTACACCGAGTTTGTGTTGGGTGACTGTGTGAACCCAGCTTTTAGACCGTAACACGAGCAGCGCTCTTCCAAAGTGGCTTAATTGCCACTCCAAGGAGGCAGCCCTCACACACACATGAACACACACACATACACACACACACCTACAAGTACAGGAAAAGCCCTCCTTCCTCTAGGAGA
The DNA here is from genome assembly GCF_017976325.1 of Chelmon rostratus. Classification (NCBI taxonomy): domain Eukaryota; kingdom Metazoa; phylum Chordata; class Actinopteri; order Chaetodontiformes; family Chaetodontidae; genus Chelmon; species Chelmon rostratus. Next base: position 16,073,370 of record NC_055672.1, on the reverse strand, counting down.
ACAGTGTGGGCGCTGTCAGAGCCTAGAGCAGCTGATGGCGGTGTTAGAAAATGTCTTAAGATGAAGAATTTAAATGATGCCAAAGCTGTATCTAACACTGTTTGTGTTTGCTGCATTCACGCCTGTGTCACAAAACATATGTCTGTGTGTTTTCAGAGGAGCTGAGGTGTGCCGGGGTGACTTGTCCCAGTCGGCAGGTGCCCTCCTGCCCCAAAGGATCAGTCCTCACCAAGAGTTACACGCCCCCTGCTGGCTGCTGCCCCTCCATACCTCCCCAGTGCACTTGCGACCTCCGCGCCTGCCGCAAGCCCCAGTGTCCGAGCGGGCAGCGCGCCGTGCCGCTCAGCCAGGCCAGCGGCCAGCCAGGAGACTGCTGTGATGTCTTTGAGTGCCAGAAAGGTGATTACACTGCACTGCACACTACACGATCTGCTTCGATTGGCCTCCCACTCGGGGCAGCAGTGGCACAGTTGGTGTGAGATTCATCGCCTTTGAGGAAGCAATTATTTTCCTCGGAGTAAGGCTTTCCTCCCTGCTGACTAAACGTCCACAGATGAAAAGGAAAGTTGCTGATTGGATAATTACTGTTGGGCTGTTTATCAGGCTGGGCTGTTACCTCCCAGGGTTAAGGCCGTGGTTCAAAGACATTTTTTTCAGGGGTGTATCCACCAGTATTTCTAACGCCTGAGGGAGTATTAAATATAATGGATTTGAAGTAAACCCGTGCACCATTTTCTCACCTGGAGAGGAAAAGCGACGGGAAATGCAAGGAAAGAAAAGCGAGAGAGAGCCGATGCTGATCACACATAGAGAGACCTCTGCGCTCTCTGACGTGGCCCAGAGGCAGCCAGGAGAGTCAGGAAGGCAGGAAGGGGACTTGTGGTATTGGTCTGTTTACTCTGCGCTCCCAACAAATATTCGCTGTTTTACCAACAGAACAAATTCCCATTCTGGCCCCTCCACATGCATAAATGAGTGCCGTGTCCCGGAATTAATGGACTTAACGAGCCCAGTGACCAGAAAAGTGCTTAGGCTACGAATTTGCTCAACAGAAGTGCAGTGTCAAAGGGTTCCTGTCTGGTCACACGTCCAAAGGGAAAAGGTTCAACAGTTCATTGATGGGAATGCTTTTTATGTGCTCCAGTCTGCCAGTGGGGAGGGTAATCGAGTCCGGCAGGCCGGCGGGGGCTGAATGGCAGCCGTGGGGGCCATGGGATCAGTGTTTTGATAACAAGTGTCTGCTGCTCTTTGGGCCTGGGGCTTGATGCCTTTTGTGCTGCCCCTACCGTCCGTTAGGCCTGCATGACTGCGCGCCGTGTCAGAAAGCTCCACGGACAGGGACATGGACGAGGACACACACTGGGCCCCCTGGTCACCTCCCCAGTTCTGCAGAGGCCCCCAAAGCACCGGCTACAAATACTGTATACAAATAAAGTCTAAGTTGCTTTCAAATACCGTACCTATTCTCTAATGGAACACACTTTAGCTCGGCCCCCCATTGTCTCCGAGTGTCTGACTTGGACTGATGGACTTGTTTCCATTGCCCACTTGGCTGAGGGCTCATATTTTGTCAGGGTCAGTGTGTGCAGTGACAATAAATCCCACCTGTGTGTTTTGGCCTCCGTTGACGATAGACTCTTTCCACTGTTGGCTGGAGAATGGCTGTAACTGGGTGGCAATCCAAACCTGGCAGCACCGTCCTGACCTGATGTCATCTGATGTTACAGATAATCCTGTTTGATCCTGTTTAGCCGTGGTCCGCTGTTTATCAACACTGTAGCCGGCACATACTCTGCATACGTCCCCTGGATGCGGCGTGAATTCAGGGCTTCACCTGTTGCCAGTTGTCAGTACGCTAATGGTTCTCAGGGAGCTCGGCTTGAGTTGGTCCTAAACGCGCAATAGCCATGTTCTCAGACACTGATGAGTGGTTGTGCTGGTGACATAAGTAGCGTAACTTCTGTTTCCACATTGTCATTTGTTATTCCGAACTGATCAGAAGTGTCACTACAGAGTTGATTCTGATAAATCTCATTTGTTAATCCTCCCTGAGAAAAGTTTGCATCTCTGGTTTTGCTTTATTCGCCTGTAAACCACAAATATCACCAGTATGACAGTCCATTATGGGTGATTTAGACAGGCTTAGGGTCAATGTTTTATGGCCCGTCCATCTCCACATCCAGCCCTCACGTCAATTTAGAGAAGACTGAACATCACAAAGCACGACAGGAATTTAGAGTCTGTGCCGCAAGTTGTTTTAGGGATTACCATTAACAAACACTGCGGAAATCACATGTGAGCATCCCCTCATGTGACTTCCTATTGCTTCTGTGAGCGTTAAAAAACGTTGCCATGCCTTTTGATTTTCGGCCAGCTAAAGCACTTATTGCATTTTCTCTGCTTGGTTTTGCTGCACGCAAAGCGGGACAACAGGAATACTGAGAGAGAGAGAGAGGATGGGGCAGAATGATGGCAGGGAAGAGAATAAAAGATTGCTCTACTTTCAACTCAGTTGGCCCACCTGCTTTGTGTTAGAGTGCCGCGCTGGTTGTCGGGAGGCACGGGGTCATCGGCGCAGACACTTTGAGTCTGCACTCAAAGGCATGGCGCACAGATGCCGCCGTAACCTCCACTCTCATTTATAGAAACCGCTGGCCCCACATCTGCTTGCATCTGTGCAATACATTTACTCACCCAACCAGTGGAGCTACTCCTCTATGATCCTGGAGACTCTCTTACATAACCACATGGCCTCGCCTCCCTCATGTCGGTGTGTGTTTGATGAAAAGTTATGGCGTGGTTGCTAAAGATCTTAGACTGATGAGTCACCCAGACCGCTGTGGTGCGTTTGAGTGCGTAATCCAGCATTACCATTGAGATGTAATGTCGTAATCTTCCTGTTCCTTTGGCTGTAAAACTACCACCATTAATTATCTGTGATTAATCATTCATTCTGTGGGAATTGCAACAGAGGTTTTTTGTTTGTTTGTTTGTTTGTTTTTTTTACCTTTATTGATTTTACAAACACACACAGTCATGCATGGATTCACACGCTTTAAGTGCCAAGTGTGCAATAAGCAGGTCGTGGTTTTCCCATACGTATTCTGGCTTTACTGAGCCTGTTGTCCGCACACGAGACCAGACCTCGGTGTCGTACCTCATTTTATTTCATAGTGGAGAGAACGCAGCTGAAGGAGATTTAAGTGCTTGCATGCTTTTTGGGAAAGGCAGGCCGTAGCATTGATTCACTCCTGCTGCCACCAGCGCCCTGAGCCCAGATTCTGCCAGAGCCTCAGACCCACTACTGTTTTTTTTTTATTCAGCAGTGCAAGGGTCCGACGCCTTTTCAAGACTTGATAGAAGCCTGTGAAATTCCTCCTTATGGACTTGGCTTCATTGTCTAATAAATGCCATTCTACCCCACAGGCTTAACCGCAGCCATCAGTGTCTACCTCAGCACCTAAAACCTGCACTTTTCCCTGTCATATAATCATGTGGAGAAAATTCTTCAGTTAATCTTTGCCAAATGTGATGGACACATGACAGAGCACAGTGTCCCGCTCCTCAACCTCAGAGCGTGTTAAGCATTATCATCCCCACATGGTGTTCAGGTCAAGGCTGACAGCATCTGTCTGATTGTTCTTTTCCTCGTTCTTTCTCCTTAGTCTCTCCCAAGTGCGCCCACAATGGGAAGGAGTTTTCCGAGGGAGAGGTGTACCGCATGGACCCCTGCTGGCTGTGTCAGTGTCGGGGTGGAATCTCCTTCTGCTCCAAGGCAGAGTGCGCTGAGCTGGACTGTGAAAACTTCTACATTCCTGAGGGCGAATGCTGCCCTGTCTGCCTAGGTACGTGCATTTACCTTTGCCGAACGTGAATAAAATTGGGGGAGTTTTGGTGGTTTAAGCCACTGGAGATGACAGGAAGGTCTGTGTGGGCGGCTGGCAGAGCAGAAAGTTGATGCAGGAGAGGTAGAGGTGATATCACAATCAAAACCTTGCCTGACATTTACCTCCAGTGACCCTCATATAACCAGCTGTTAACATACCTGGCATAAAAGAGGTGCACCATAGAGCCAGCCGGGGATTCGTTTCCACTGGGGAGACTTCAGAACGTAAAAACCCTCTTTCAGAGTGTACAGCTTTAGCTTTGTAATAGCTTCTCTGGCTTAATAGTGGGGCTAACTTGTAAAAACACATGTGCTCCAAGCCAGGTAGGGAGCTCTGATGTGCACCTGAGACTGTAAAAAAAATGGGGTTGCAGCGCATATGGCAAGCACATTACAGCCAACTGGAAGCCAGTCGACGGAGACGGTAGCCAGGTTGGCCTCTGCCTGCTTGGCTACAGTTGATCGGGCGCATGAGGGAGAGTGAAGGAGACAAAGAGCCAGACTGCAGAGGAGATCATGTTAGGGCAGTGCTGTACACCTGGAATATGCAGGCATGTAGATAGTATGGAATGCTTTCATCTTTTTCTCATGGAGAGCTGCTCTCACTCACTGCAGGGCTCACTACGGACAACTTTGGCCGTAATACTCTTAATCTGGATTAAGAGGTGAATTTAAGATTACCTGTGGTTACACTTAAAGATGTACTGATCAGTATTTCTGTATCAACAGTAGATGAAATGACTGTGTAATGTGAAAAGGGTTGTCAAGATAAACCTGTAGAGACTTATCACCACGCTGTGCAGTTTCCAGAGCACTTTAGCATCTTTCAGCGCATTGTTTTGGTTTTACGGCCTTCATCTTCACTGATTTGGGTCGTTCTTACGCTCTCATCAGCACCGGTTACACCAGCTGTTTTCTGCTGCCTGCCCAGCATCAGACAAAGTTAGCAACTATTTAGCAGTATTTAGCAGCTAGAGAGCCAGATATTTTTGTAATGAGTTGGTGGAGACCAAAAACAGATCTTAGATTTGCCAAGTGGCCAGAAACGTGACTCCAAATTGATAGTGCTGATTGCTAATGCTAGTCTGTGTCTGCTGATGAACAAACGAATGATGCTGTCATGCTGCATTATCGGTAGTGTACGCTTCAGGGGGGTTTTGGAGCTTCACCAGTGCTGAGGACAAAAGAGTCAGGATATCTAGGCCTCTGCTGCATCACCTTCGACCACTCTTGTTTTTTTTTATCTGAGCCTCATGATTCCCACAGCTTCAGGAAAGTGAAATGCTAAAATCCTGGTGTGACCCTTAATGCTTCATTGTAAGGGTTGTAGTACAGCATGTGTGAGGTGTACACAATGACAGAGAGAGAGAGAACAGGACAGAGAAAAATAGATCCTGTTCAGGTTAATCACAGCCAGACGTAACCTTAAGCAGCCAAAACTCTGCTGCGATCTGATAGGGCGAATAGGACCCCCGTGCACACTATACAGTCCCCCCCCTCCCTCTGACACACATTCAGCAAACCGCACCAAACACACAAACACACAGAAATATGAACACAGCCTTGTTTCACACTGACACACACAGAAAATACTGAGACCGCTGTCTGACCTGCCTCTGTTACCAATAAACAGTGTAAAAACAAAACAAAAGCAAAAGAGTTTATAGTAAATGTAAAAAAAAGGCTCTCAGAGCTTGGGTCAGGCATCACACAGTGCGTCACCTCAAGCTGAGCAGAAATTGTCCCAAACTAATGGCTACAGATGCAAAGCTTTGAAATGAAACTTATCAAACAGTGACCCAGCCGCTGATGTCAGGCGCCACAGCTGACACTCGCATGCACGACTTCAAGCTTCCAGCCAAAAGGTGAGTGGACACTGTGGGGACCATTACCCTTGCTGTGTTTTCAGTTTAGGATGACACAGCGATACAAAATCCATCCGCCTCATTTCAACTTAAATCCCTCTGTATGTTGTTGCACAGCCAAACTCAACAGTGTCCTCTCCATAGGTCTTGGTGATAAGCCAGTTTCCATATCTTGTTAGCTCCCTCGCGGAGTATCCTGCTTCCTTCAGCTCTGCTCTCACTCTGTCTCCTGTTAATTCAATGGCACTAGAGCATGTAGTGGAAGGTGCACTGGGCTGTAGCTTTGGGTGTAAATTCTATTCATGTAGCCAAAACAAACTATACATGTGACTCTGCAGAGAGTCGGATCAGAGGTTCCTCCTCTCCTCTCACTTTGTCATCTCACGATGTGTCTCTCTCCCGTCAGATGTGGAGTTGCTGTCGATGGACAGCACCAAGGCCAGCTGCTGGGTGAATAACAAGCTGCGAGCCCACGAGGAGCAGTGGAAAGAGGACGACTGCACCTTCTGCCAGTGTGTGGACGGAGAGCCGCACTGCACGGCCATGGCCTGCAAACAGAGCTGCCAAAATCCCGTCAAGATCCCCGGAGAGTGCTGTCCCTTCTGTGAAGGTACAGAGAGCTGCGTCAGGCCTCAAACTGTAGAGCGCTTGCCTTTTGTTCTGATCGTATCTAATGTGTAGGTCATATCTGTACGAGGCGCACATTTGCCCGCATACCACATGTAGGAGGCTCCCGTGTCCCCGCAGCTCTGCTGCAGAGGCCGTGTCGGCATGGGCTCATTAAAGTTGAGGCCAGGGAGCATTCTTCAAGCGGCGGGGTTCTTTGTGTTCCTTTATTACCGCTGCCCGCCAAAATGAGACCCACCTGTGTGTGCGAGGCTGCGCCGTGCTTTTCGAGCAGGAGGCTGCATAATTGAAGTGGATCCTTTTTTTGTGAGCGTAATTAGTTACAGCTCGTTGGGCCGCTCCTCCCACTGAACGTGGCGAGAGACGCTCGACGGGAAAAGCCATGGTGCATGTGTGTGTGTATGTGTTGTTCCAAACTGTGCTCATTCATTGTGGCTTCACAATAAAGCTGGACCTGATTCAAGAGCGTCTGGGCAGTGCTGGAGTCTGACTTCAGTCCAGGGGACACGCTGTTATCTTCACTGGTAGTAGTGGAACTAAAACATGCTCTTTAGACGCATTCAACTTATTAATGGGAGACAGTTCCACACAATAAGACAGAGGTATTATACCCCTTACAGTGCAACCCACCCTTGTGTAATTGCTCTACATTTATCTGAAATTACTGTTTACTCCAAAAGCAGTGTTAATAGGTAGCTATTACAGTTGGCACACAAAGCATAGATGAGGTATAACACCTGAGGGGATCCTAGCACACACACATATATATAAAAAAACAGAAAGAAATTCATAAAAGGAATCATTGACTGTTTTTTTTGTATGCATTCAATGCTGCTGCTCACATGCACAGTCCTTACCCTCCATCATGTCTTTTGTTCTCCAGAGCCTTCTTATGAAACGGTTAGCCCCATGCTGTGTCCTCCCCTGGAAAACTGCTCCCTGTCGGGCAATGACTGCCCCTATGGCTTCCAGCAAGACAAAAATGGATGTCTGCTCTGCCAGTGTCTCAATAGTAAGTTCCCTTTTCCTCACTTTATGTTGAACCTAAAGGGTTCTGATTTGCAGAAGCTGACATGTACTTTTGCACTAAAAATGGTGGACGAACGATGCCGTGTTTACCTGTTTGCTCATGTTGATGTTGAGCAAATTTGCCGACTGCTTGCCTTTGACAGCAACAAAGACGCATTCGTGTTCGTGACAGCTTATTTGCGTCCATGGATGCAGCCTTTGCAAGCTTCTGTGTCACAGGAATGTTGAGCAGCCCCGTAGCAACTCGTGCCTTTGATGGATTGTTGTGCCCGTGATCGGATGACCTCTGCCTCAACTCTTTCAGATGACTCCTGCCCTGACCTGGGAAAATACTGTTCCCTGCAATGCCCAATGGGATACGAGAGGGATGACTTTGGCTGTGAGGTGTGCGAGTGCAGCATCCCCACGCCCAAGTGCCGACCTCTGACCTGCACAAAGACCTGCCCCTATGGATATGTGTAAGTTGACCCAGTGAGCCTGTAGGTTTCTCATCCACCTACACCTATTTGTCATCTGTGTTTTCAGCCTGTTTAAAGGCATCTGTGCCTGTCAGTGATATGCAGACATATGAGGGAGCTATATAGTCCACTTTGCTTTGTATACTCACAAGACAGAAAAAGCTGATTTTAGAAAATGTTTGTGTCTTAAAATGCTTATATTTTCAAGTGATGCCCAGCAGAGGCCAGTTCCTGCTTGTTGCTGGTAAAAAAAAAAGGAAGTAGAACAGGCTGTTGCAGCAACACAGTAGATTAGCATCCAAGATCAAAGGCCCTACCTTGGTGGCCAGTCCCAGGTCTCTAAATCTGTGTGTGAGAGAGTGTGTGTGCATGCTTGTGTGTGAGTCATTCACTGTGAGGTCCTCGCAAGCCTCTCAGCCTCCTGCAACTCCTTTCCTCCTAATCCCATTTAACCCAATCAAACATCTGGAAGTGCTCTCTACCGGGACGCTTGGTCCCCAGGCACCACTCTCATTTCATAAATCATCGTTCCGTCTCAAAACAGCGATCAAAAACACATCAGGACAAAAGCTGCCTTTATGAAACGTATACAGTTCGGATTCTTCTGGTATCTCAACCATGCTCTGTGGAGCCGCGGATCAAGATGGGCCCGATATGTCTGCAGAGGAGGAGGAGAGGCAAGGCGAGGAGAGGCGAGGTGGGGAGAGGGGAGCAGAGGAGGGGGACCCTGTGGGGAAAAGAGGAGCAGGAAGTCCTGGCTTTATCCTTCATAAGCAGCTGTTTAGGTCTACCCTCAGAAGTCTGAAATCCTCTGAGACCTTGCCAGCCTCACAATGCAGATGTGTCTTCTCACACAGGCAGCCACCACAAAGAAACAAAAGGCACAAAGGATCTCTGTGTTTATACTTCTTGTATTGATGACATCCTGTGTGTACTGTAATGCACATATCCCAAAGTGAAGGCGCGGGCCTCCAAAGCAGGACGAATGTAAACCTTGTAAACTATGTATAACCATGTGTTGAACACTCCTCTCTCGTGTTAACAGTCCAGATGAAGGACGTTCTCAGGGGGAGTTCTTACGAGCAAAGTCGTGTTTTCCATCCTTCACAGCTCAAAATCATCACTGTGACCTCACAGGTCATGAATGGCATTCTTCTGGCCATCGCGGTCGCGGCACACTGGAAATTGTGCCGAGCCAGCAGTCCCGGGGCCGGGGCCTCCAGTGCCTCCCCAAGCCCCTCTATCCCCCTGGAGCCCAAAGCGCTGCTTGGCATTCCACACACCATCTTTAAACAAAGCCGTGCTCTAAGGTCGCAGCACCCTCTGTCTCTGTATTTGTACAGTGAGGCACTGGCCAAACCCTCTCTATGTTGTTTCAATAGCCGTTATTGCTGTTTCAGCATAGATAGGGTGCTCTGTTTGCCGAGGCTGACATGCTCTGTCCTCTTTATGGGACACGGCACCCATCCGTGGCCCGGAGGAATTCTTTTACTCATGCTGCCCTGGCAGATGAAGATTAATCGAGTAATTACCCGGGCCTAATGAGGCCGCTGCTTCATAAAATAGGTATCATCACTTACCTTGAGAGAGAGACGGAGAGGGAGGCTGGCCGGGTGACAGAAGGTTGCAGACAGGGAGGGGTTGAGAGGGAGTCTGCAACGAGAGGAGTGTAGATACAGGTCAGACTTTCATCTGGATTTTGACAATTTATCAACCTGCAGCTCATCCATGTTTTATTAGGCAGATAATTGGATCCAACCGGCCTATTTCCAGCCCCTGCACTTCATACTGCTCCTCTGTCGTTGTCTGTGAGGATGTCCCTTTAATGCTACTTTGTTCTGACAGCCGGACTCATGTTTCGTTTCTGGTCCGTTCGGTTAAATCGTCACTTAATTTACAAGTCAGCCAACAGCTTACACCTGACCCTCAGAGGGCTGTATCTCTCTCCCTTTTCCTGCGCTCCGCTGTAAACATGCCTACAGTAGCTCTCGTCTGGCCTGCTGCTCCTATATGTCCGCCAAAGGCTTTTGGAGCAATAGGGATGACAACAGGGTGAATTGAAAGCATCTGAATTGGGTTTAGATTGCTCCATCCAGAGTGTTTGGGTTGGTATGATGTGCAAACCACAGGGAGCTCATGTGTTGGCCTTTTATTTGGCCTTCTTTAAGGGCAGCTTATATAGAGAGGGGAAAGCAGGTCCAGATGTGGATTATACCAGACTTGAGCATCTGGGTTTCAATCAGTCACCCTCTTCTTCGTCTTGGAGACCTCGAGACCCTCGATTTGAAGCAATTTTTTAAAGAAAATATTTGAGCTGATGTTGCTTGCTCCCTGCCCTTCTAAGAGTGTGCATTGTTTGTTGCCCCACAGGAGGAACAAACATGGCTGTGAGATGTGTCGCTGCGTCAAGTGTCCTCCCTTCACCTGCGACAAGCACTGCAGCGACGGCTACCGACAGAACAGGAAGGGCTGCTCCATCTGCATGTGTAAAGGTAACCGAGCTCTGCCGCCGACGTCACCTGCTGTAAAACGCTGGCCTGCATTCCTTTCCTTTAAGGTCCAGTGTGTAGGATTTGGTGGCATCTAGCCACAGATTGCAACCAGCTGAGCACCCCTCGCCTCACCCTCCCCCTATGGTGGCCACTAAAGACGAGGAAGATGCTCTCTAGACTCTGTGTTTGGTGTTTTGGGCTACTGTGTCTCTAGACACAAAAAGCTCATTCTAGTATTATTTTCAGGTGATTATACACTAATGAAGCCATATCCATGAATATTTCTGCCAATAGATCCCACTGAACCCTGCACACAGCATAAAAGGAAGGGGATGGAAGCAGATAGAAGAGCTCTGTTAGCAGAGTTGAATTTCTGCCACTAAGCTGCAGCTTGATTTCCTGTGACCCTCTGGTGCTCTACAGTGGAGACTTTTATGTGTGTTTGTTTTGGTTCTTGTTTAGCTTCATCCAGGGGCCGTGTGTGCAGCCGTAATTAGATTCCCTCAAGCCCTAAGTTTAAAGCAAGTATGCAGATGCCATATTTGTGCTCCGCCACAGTTTATGTGATGCATTTATTTTGCCAGTTTTTGGCTATATTCTAAATATTTCAGCCTCAAATATACTTGTGGTTTTCCTGTATGGTGAGACGATCAGCACAGCTGGCTCCTCGTCTCCACAAACAGAGCGACACACACACACACAGAGCAGTACCTGCTTCAGATACACTGCTGCTTACCTGATTTTAAAACTCTTGTCTCTCTGTGGGCTGTTAAAATATTTAGGGATGGGAAACTTTTTTTTGGAAGTGCTTTTTTTTTCAAGTTTTGCATAAAAGAGAATAGACGCTGAAACATCTGCCTGAACTCTGCAGAGTCGCACACTTCACTGTGTTCAGCTTTGCGTCAGATCCCAGTGGATCCCTACGAGCTTTAACAGCCGTGCTGAGTTTAGCACATGCTGGGGCCTCGTTACTCTTTTAGTTTTTTTGTCAGTTGACAGAGAATGTGGGAAATTCATAATCTTTATTTGTGGCTGGATTACGAATTGACTATTGGGACACAAATGCGCAATAAGGGAAGATCAAACACGGCTGGCTGGTGGATGTTCCAGTCGATGGAACCGTAACCACTTAACTCTCACTTCAGCCTCTAATGAAATTGGACCTGAGGCTATAATACTGACTCTTTACGGCAAATCATAAATGCACTTAATGAAATTTCCACAGTGAATTTACAATGTTCCCTGCCAGGCAAAGCTAAGTTGCTGTTTAATTTTTTTTTTGCTCAGCCATTCAAGTCGTTCGGCACCACGGTGATGTCTGTTCCTTTCATGTTTGCGTCTCTAGAAAGTGGCCACGTCCCGAGCACCGCTGCCCCGGCACCGATGCCCAGCTTCTGCCTCACCTCCAACGGGCACCGGTACGAGGAAGGTGACGGCTGGCACGATGGTTGTCGCGACTGCTACTGCCACTCTGGACGGGAGATGTGCGTGCTCATATCCTGCCCCGTGCCCAGCTGTTCCCATCCGGTTGTGAGGCCCGACCAGTGTTGCCCTACGTGCGAGGGTACGTCTCTCTTTTATTCTAAACTTTATTTTGTGTTTGGTTTTAAAGGATAAAACCAGTTTTAGATTATATAACTGGTTTTAATGGTTATTTCCTGGTTAGAATGACATTGTGCTCGCCGAGGTAATTGTCGTTATTAGGCAAGAAAGTCGTCACTCAGAAAGACGGCTTTAAACAAACCCTCAGATTAGTTTAACTTGTTTGGAAGAGAAAATACAGGCGAATAATCACTATCAGTCACAGTTTACAGACTGATTTCCTGGTTCAAGCTTTCACCCTTCATATGGTTTTGCATGCAGACTTTTCCTGTGAAATGAGAGGTTGTTACCAACATTGCAGGTTTACTCACTTTCATGATTTCATTGCAGCATCGTTGCCATGTTCCCTGATCTCTGCACTCAGAGAATACAGTGTTATAATGAGCCAGTGAAAATGATGGCCAAGATCAGTTGGGATTGATTGTTTACTGAGTCAAGGTGACTGGTTCACATCCCAACGTGCAAAAAAAACAAATGTTTGAAGTTAGCTGTAAGTAACACACATACACATCTGGCAACACCCAGTACACAGTCCCCTCACAGCTCATTCAAGCGAGAGCTTTGTGTCATTAGCTGGCTTTTAGGCCTGAGGCTTGCTGACTAGTGAAACTCTCAAACACACAGTCTCTGTCCGTTTCTCTAAAAGTGGAAGGCACACCGATCCACACCCACACGTTTTTTTACCCACAACCCTCCAACTCATGCGGGATATTTATGGAGGAGTGACTCAGTTGGCTGTTCAAATATTTAGGAGTGAAAGAATGTCTACCGCTTTCAGGAGCTACACACACTTTGCAGTCAGGGGACAACAGGCTAACGCTTTGCAGATGTCTGTTACTCTGCCGGACAGAGAGATGTTTCCAACTCAACTTGTGTCAAAACACAACTTGGACACCACCCTGCGCTGCCCGAGGCCTCTCTTTAATGGATTGCGGCCTCCCATGCATCCTCGTTCTAGTAAACTATGACTCTGTTTGCTTCATCGTGTTGCAGTTCTTGTTACGGGCTGAATGAATGTTTGTTGTTTGGCACAGGCCAGAATGTGAATTTGAGAGCAGAACATGAACATGACCATTTCCTTTCTTTTCTCCCCTCCTCCGTTACGGCAGATGAGTCAGGCAGCGGTCAGCCGGAGGGGATGGACATGGTGGTGTGTCGAGCACCTGGGGGGGAATTTTACGTGGAGGGGGAGACCTGGAACCTGGACGAGTGCACACGCTGCACCTGCAGGAAGGGACGTGTCCTGTGCGACACTGAAGTGTGTCCCCCAGCGCTCTGCCAGACACCAATCAGGAACAAGGACACCTGTTGCCACGCATGCCCAGGTAATAGGAAAAAGGGTACAGGGGAGCAGGATCATTTCAGACAAACATGCAGGGGGCGGTAGAAGTTGGGGGTAGTGGATGGAGAAGTGTAAAGCTGTTGGATGTGCTATCAGCATGTGGTTCTGGAAGGTCTTGCATGTTGCACTCTGTCGGGCAGTTTTATGTCAGGCACACAGACTCATAAAGAAACCAGCCAAGACCGGTTGGGTTTACATAGTGATCCTCCAGGCAGGCAGCAGCACATGTGGACTGCCCGCACCGGAGGTTCATCATAGCTCTCTTATAGCTGGGAGGGCAAGAATGTAACTGATTTGGCCCGATCTGTGCCGCTCCTCTTGCTATGGGAACAAACTTTGACGCGAATGTGTTGGCGAATGCAAAACCACACGCATATTTTATTTACAGCTGTACCCAAACACTCAGGCCTCTCTCACACGCTTAGAATCAACATATCCCAAGCATTCCCGAGCATGAGGCCCACAAATCAGCAATGCATGACTGCGCCTGAGAGCTGCTCCTTGAGAATGCCAGGCCTGCCTTATCGCCGCATCTCCCTTCACAAAAGCAGATTGTCAGAGGCCGGCCTTTGATATATGTATGGGCCTGGTCACCAGGAATGTGGGAATAATACACATCTCACTGACAGGCCCTATGATGTATGTGCACTCTAGGGTAGTGCAGTGTGTACATGCTTACTAAGTCTGAGAAGGCAATAGATCTCAGGCCTGCAGGGATGTGATGAGACAGAAAGATAAGGCCTTAGAGCTGACATCTGCCATATGGAGTCGCTTGTGTTTGTGCCGTGCATATAGTAAAGCATCTTGTCATTTATGTAGCCCTTAAGGTCCCCTGACTTTTGTGATTGAGATGCTATACAGCAGGGATAAAAACAGGAGTCAATATTAGGGTTTTTCTATGGTTTCTTTCTTTGCCAAGTCCTATTTAGTGAGGAAAGAGGCTGGAACGTGACCTAGCGCACAGCCCCATGTCTTGCCTTAGCCTTTGAGTATTTTCATCGTCAACCCTGCTTATACCTGTGTGCGACCACAGACGAGACGCTGAGCCCCTTGCTGCCAGTGAACAACAGCCAGCAGGAGTACTGCATAACCAACGACGGGGACGTGCTGCTGGCGGGAGACTCCTGGAAAGCCAACGCCTGCACCAGCTGCACCTGCAACAACGGCACCATTCAGTGTTTCTCTCAGCGCTGTCCGGCTGCCAACTGCAGGGTGCCCGTCTTACGCAAGGGCCAGTGCTGCCCACACTGTCTCGGTGAGTATTTAGGTGCGTCAAGAGAAAGCTGCCTTTATGAGTGTTTGTGGCTTTAGACTCAGCTTTGAGTATTTTTACTGCACTAAAAATGTAAAAGTTTTTATATTCGGCTTTATGCTGCATACTAAAAATGTGAGTTATGTAACAATTCCACGAAGTGAGAACAAGAACTATCAAACTCATGCAAAGCTACCATCCTTTGCATAGTAAGTGGTGCCACTGGAACAAGGCACAGCCTGTTGTTGGCGAAGTTATAATTCATAAGCTGCATGTCAAAAAGAGGGCGTAGCCGAGGGGTTTCCAGGCCGAATGTGTGCGTATGTGTTTGTTCGTCAGACAGAGCCACTCTGGCGCTGCATGGGCAAACACGGCCGTTCGCAACAGCATTCCATGTGACATACACACACGGCGTGCACAGAGCGAAAGCATTCCTCGAGCATCCGCACATTCACACGTGTTTCCTGTCGCCGGCTGAATCGGCCCGCGCCGCTCTCTCTGTGTGGCGGCACAGGAAGGCAAAGCTCCATGTCAGCTTTTCCTTTAGAGGAAAACCTCAGCACAGGCTCCCATTGTTCACCCCGATATGTCGCAGTTTCACCAGGCCTTTGTCTTTGCCATTCGCCCGGTGGAGTTTTTTACGTAAGGCCTCCACAGAGCCGTACTGCGGAAGTTAAGAGGACAGTTCCTGTAAACACAGCTTATCAACTGAGACCCCAGGGGGTTCACGCACTCACTCACAGCTTCATGTTTGTGTCTGGAATGATTTGCATTACACTGGTGATGTCGGTAATGGATCTTATCCCTGTCTGAACAGAAATGACTACATCAGTGCCGGTGATGGTGTCTACCAACGCCCCCAAGACGACGGTCACTGTCACAGTGGAGAGCGCAGTGTGGATCACCACAGTCACTGTGCCACCCATCATCGCTGACACAGGTTCTTGCTCATTAAATCCCTCCATTTAATACACCGTGTAGCAGTAACTCCATCCTAGTTATGGTGTACTCTCCCTGCCAGTCTCTGTAAATGTTTAGACTAATGGACTCATGCTGAACTAAAACGACAGAGATAAGTGGACACTGGCTGAACATTTTCTCTAGTGAGAGGAGCGTTGATTCATCAGCGTTCAGTCCTGAGCCAAGAGCGAAGAAAGGAGCTGGTTTCAGTTTAGATTTGCTCAATGTGGATGGGCACTGTAATGAAAAATCCCATATCGATGTCGCCTGTGTCCCGCAGATGAGCCAGGTTTGGGTGAGAATTACCCCAGCCAAACAGAGATGGCCCTCATCTACCAATCGGCAGCCTGGATCCTGGCAGGTCTCCTCCTGGCCATCATCATCTTCCTCATCGTGGCGCTACTCATCAACAAGAAAAAGAAGTGGGTGCAGATGTCCTGCTACAGTGCGCCAAAGAAGGTGAGAAGTAGCATGTAGGCCACTCAGTGATCGATAAATTGTGTGCCTTGTAAACAGCAGATCAGCTGTTCAGATGAGGGCAACACACACCGTCACGTTAAGGTATTCCTCACTGTGTATCTTTCATTTCCCACCTCTGCTGCTTTCATTTTTCACCCTGTTCTGCTGAATAGTCTAACAACGAGGTATTATGTTCTTTCCCTGCTTAGACGGTGATCCTGAAGAAGCACGTAAACAAGAACTCAGTGGTCTACATGGAGCCCTCCAAGGAGAACAAATTTCAGAATGTGAAGAACGACTGCGGCATCATCCATTTCTCTCCAGAAATGAGCTCGCCCTGCGTGGACAAGATGACCATCCCCAGGGCCAAGCTGAGCATGGGCAACGACTGGACGCCGCGCTAAGCCCACCGCTCGAACCCTGCAGATCAGAGCTGTCCGGCACCTCCCACTCCCTCTTACTGCTGTGTCCGAGGTGATCGGTGCAGCGGCGCGCACTCACACCTTGGGCGCCGCCTCGTTCCCACCCTTCTCTCTCTCTCTGCGTGACAGTAAAACTGAGGACGCTCTACGGGAGACAAACCAAGCGACCTCTGTCTCTTTTATCATGTGTCCATATTCTTCTGTGTTCGGAGCTGTGGGTGGAGTGAGACACTGGGAGGTGGACGGACGCACGGACATGTAAAGGACACAGCCACTCTGGGCTCTGCTTTAAAACAGAGAGGGAGGCAGCCAGAGAGGCTCCTCTGTCAGAATCAGACTTTGACTGTGAACATTGTAATATTATTGCTTATTATTGCCTCCTTTTGAAACGAACTTTGAGGCAATAAGAGGAGCATAAAAAGCTTTAGGTCAGGGGTTTGGGCTGTAGTTTAAAGGGGGTCTAGAGGATGATGCCCCCCCTGAGTTCAGCAGCGCTTCATGGATGTAATCATTTTCATCAGCAGGGAGGCCAAAGGAACCGATAATCCAGTTGGATCGCATTGGGTTCAGCAGCCAAATCACAACGAGTCAACAGTCTTTATAGAGACCCCCAGATCCAAACCCCTGCTTTAGAATGTGTGGTTTCCAGCTTAGTTTTTGTATATTTCTACAGTATTTGTACTTGTCGTAGTGTTGTTCTTGGCCGCCTCTCATTTTTATTATGGGTGTCTCTCCGTGGGGCCAGATTGAAACATTTTGAAAATGCCAGTCTAAACATTCCCCGCGATCGAGTTCAGGAAGGACACACTTCCCAAATAACAGCCTTGTTCCTACCTTCCAATGACCCGAGCCGTTCCATTCAGAAAACCCCCGACAACAAAACCGCAGTTCTACGAAATGAAATACGTGACTCTCCTGTGTTTTGTGAGCTCGCCCGCGACACAGTACCCAGCAGCCCTGGTCTTTCCGCTCAGCCTCACCCAACCTCGACTCCGCCGGAAGGACTCGGTCGTACTTCATCATCTCAGACATGGCAGAGTGGAAGTAGAAGTGATGTTCATCCAGGAGGAACGTCCTTTTATTGGCTGCAGCGGATCCAAAATGGTGCCAGACGCTTCATCTGGATCCATGAGGAATGTCTTTGATACCTTGCCTCACTTCATAATCACTTCATTCACAGCCGTGTGTGTGTGTGTGTGTGTGTGTGTGGAGCTACTGTTCACACCGAATGTTAGCAATAGTTAGTAACGATTCATTTTAAAGCCTTAATTCAATAGCCTTAATGCATTTTCTTTGTTCATAACCTGTTTTCATAATGTTGTCAGCCCATAGCAAGCCATCTAAAGACTGTAACACATTCACCCAATGTTAAAATGGACAGATTGCGTGGCACAGCGTCACAGATGGTTCATATACGAGTGAATTATGGGATGTGGAGACGTTGGAGCACGAGGGGAGCAAAATCCGAGCATGTTAAAGAGACGTAGCACTTTTCTTTGGAGCCAGTGTTTTTTCGAAAGCCCGCTACAGGATTCTTGGAGGGATAAAGGCCCTAATCAGGGATTTGATAGGCATATTAAGCTCACGGAGATGTTAAACCACTCGAGTGAACACGCTGTTTCAGCGAGAGGCTCGGCAACGATCAGATCAGCGCAGGGGGGGACGGACTCCGAGGAGCCTTACGAAACAAACTGGGGCTTCATAGGAAAAGGTTTTGGAACCAGATTTCTCAACCCATCGCCAATTTCCCAACACACAGGCCGTTCTGATGCCAAAATTGGTTGGAGACCAATTTATGTCGCAGTGTTTTAGTAGCTTGGTAGATTTGTGTCTGTTTGAATCATGACCATGTGCTTTAAAATGAAGAGGTGACTGTAAAAGCTTACGCAATTCTTTGTTCTATGTGTAAAAAAGTAGTTTAAATTAGTAGGACAGAAGAGTACCTTATTTATTTTTTCACATAGCTTTATTTATTAATACTATAGTTTGAGTTTTTTTTGTTTTTTTTGGAACAATGAACTTTTGGTAGCCAAAGCTGTACATTGTAGACTATTTACCATTTCTATCTGCTATATTCTGTACAACCTTATTTATTTCACTGTTGCAAACCCTGTAAATATGTTTCCTAGATGATGAACTGTAACATTTACACTTATTTTGAAAAATAAATGTGTGAACCAAAGTGGCCCGAAGTGATACTTAAACTGGGTTGGAGGAACAATTCCCTAAAGTGGAGTGATGTCATCCAAGATGGTATCTGTTAGTGGTTTGTACTTCACTCGCAGATTTGCAGGCTCATGCACATCTGGTCCTGGAGTTCTGCTCCAAATTGGAATTTGTCCTCTCTTAGTTGCTTTAAATCTGATCGTTTTTCCTTGCTTACCAAGGTTGTTCTCTTATCTCAGTAGCACTTGCAGATGTGTTTAGTGGTGGCACTGTAGATCGTTTCCGATGGAGGTCCTCTGAGATGTGAGTACTAGCGAACAGTAAGTAGATCTCATCTATCCAGTTGGCTATTAAAACACTGGAAAACACAAACACAGACCTGGAGACCTGGATAATCCTCAGAGCAGACGGGGCTGTTGTTTTGACTTGTCCGTCAAAGCTAGCTCATAAACTTCAAGGTGAGGAAGCTTCTCCGGAAGGATCAATAAAGCAAACATTAGGGTCAGTTTCCCAGGCCTACAAATACGTCAAATAGTGCAACACAAAGCCTAAAAGTACAGCCAACAGCTTTACCAAGTGTTCCTGAGCCCATGTATTAATCTCCTTTATACAATCATGTGTTCACAAAGTGGTGAACCTCGCTCCATCCTCGCTTCTGAACGACTGAGCCTTTCCAGGATGCTCCTTTCATACCCAATCATGATACTATCACCTGTTACCAATCAACCTGTTCACCTGTGGAATGTTCCAAACAGGTGTTTGGAGCGTTTCATAACTTTCCCAGTCTATAGTTGCTGCTGTCCCGACTTGTTTAAAATGTGTTGTCAAATTCAGAATAAGCAGATATTTACACAAATCAATGAAGTTAATGAGGTAAAATGTTAAATATATTGTCTTTGTGCTGTTGTCAATGAAGTATATGTCAAAAAGGATTAGCAAGTTATCACATTCTGTTTCGTTTTACACAGAGTCACAGCTTTTTTAGAATCAGTGTTGTCCAGAAAGGATATTGGCTTATGAGGGAGTACTCACTATCCAGACTGTTAATCATCAGGTCTCTCAGGCTGTGTGGACAAATGGCTGTGCTACACTCGCATGCACACCGAAGACAGGCACAAAATCACAGCTCCGTGTGGGAAAAAGCGATTTATTTCTACTACCAATCGCATTGCAGATTAGAAATGTAAAATTGTTCCGTTCATGTCACGTAGTCTTCAGTAAAAAAAAACCCCTCTTTCTTTCAACTTCTGTTGTTCTATTAAGGCAATAAAGTCCCAGTGGACCTCTTCTCCATGTTTTTCTGAGAAAGACCACAAAACTCTGAAGGGTTTTGAAAAAGTTATGGATTTTGGGTCAAGTACAGTAGCTGAGATACCATTCAGCATGGTTTAAAAAAAAAAAAAGGGTATGAATCAGTCAATCTTCCAGCAGATTCTGTAGGTCCCAGGATGAAAACTGTCTCTGGGAGTCTGCTGAGCCTCCAGCCAAGCGGGACGTCTCCCAGGCCAGTGGAGCCTGTTGGTTTTCACAGGAGGATCTTGTAGTAGTCGTCCCTGTAGCTGTACAAGACCACCACAGCCAGCCTGCAAGAGGACAACATCTGTCAGTGGGAAGATTCCAAAGAATATTAAAAGCTTTATGGAGACCTTCCAAATGGGACATCGCAAAATCAGGACAATAAAATTCAGCCAGGAGGTATCCCAAGATCTTAGATTTCTCTGGCTTAAGAGGTCAGTCCTACTGAAATAACACCGGATCCGACCCTGCCACAGCTCCATGTACAACAACTCAGAGGAGAAACGGACACGCTAACTTTTCCTTTAGCGCCATCATCAGGCCAAAATTTCACTTTGTCCAAAACTTTACTTTATGACCAAATACCTGCTAAACAAATGACATCATCCCATCATCCTCAGATGCATGTTTAGTGCTAATTAGCAAATGTTAGCGTGCTAACACGCTAAACCAGGATGGTGAACATGGGGCAGTCTCAGGCATCCTTTTCTTTCCTCGCCCTAAGTGCATCCTGAACAACAACATGTTAGCATGGTCATTGTGAGCATGTTAGCATGTAGCTCAGAGCACCACTGTGTCTGAATGCAGCCTTACAGAGCCACTGGCCTGGCTGCAGACTTGTTAAAACAGCACCGCAGACAGTTCAGTGGCTGCGACTGAGATACGTTTAGTTTCAGGTCCTCCTGTAGCAAGGGGACTGCACGAGCCCTTTCCCCTACTCATCTGGCCTCAGTTGCCCGTACCCCACATTTGATGAAAACAACTAAACAAACACATAAAAACACATGCTGAATATATCCATTGTTGCCTCTGTGGCACTCATTTATCAGCAGAGACCCCCCCCCCCCCCAAATGGCAAATCAAACACACAACAGAGACAGGAAATTAAAACCAACTGCTCTGGAGAGTCGGACGGGAAGCCAGAGAGAGAAGCTTTGATTTTTTTTTTTGTTACCATCTCATTCATGAAAGAGAAAATCCGCTGAATCCCTCGCAGGGTTGCTCTCTATGGGCATTCACAACACTGGAAGCTCAAACACTAAGGATTTGGGCTGAGCTTTGAAAAAACGTTGTGCTGGGAAGCTTGGGAATAAAGCGCTCCATCCACAGCCACGGCAACGGCTGAAGCTAACCCGCCCCCTCTGTGCGGCAGTATCAGTGTCAATCAACTTGGGTGTTAAGAGACAGACATCAGAAGACCAAACAAGGCTAATCCTTCTCCAGATTTCACCTCAGGAAATGGGATCAGCTGAGGATTTGATGTTCTTCAAGGCAGTAGTTATCCGTCTAACAGCTCCCTTTGAAGGACTGACTGTCACTGTTACACCTGGAGTGCATGGGCTTGGTCGGGGCTTTGGACTGGCAGCTGCCCGTAAAAGGAAGTGGTCTTTAATGTATCGCACGGTTTGCCTCAGGTTTCGTTTTAGTACAAATAACAAGTCTGCAGTAGATGGAAACATGTGACAGTGAGCAGAGAGGCGAGGCTGTGGGGACTCTGGTTCGTCCTCCACGATGGCTCCAGCTGAGACATCTACAACTGTTTGTTTCTTACCAGATTTTTCCACATTCATTGAAGTATTTTAATGTATCTGAATAATTGCTTTCATTCATTAGAATACGCTATCTGACTGACAGTGTGACACACTGGATGTGATAGTTGAGGTGATTAAAAAAGGTGCTGTATCACCACCACAAACATCAAGTAACAGTTTCATGCCTGATCCCATTAATGACAGTATCTTGTAAAAACACATGTAGCTAATCTGGCTATCGACTGACAACAATTCAGCCTCTGGGGGCAACGACCAATGTGTCAGGGCCTCCGCTGTAGTGAGCGCTATCCAGATAACAGACTTCCTCTTCTGTGCGCCGGTCATTGTTTACAGTCTGATTGGCATTTGTTTTAAAAGTCCAATGACATTTTGGCTAATCTCTATGAACAGACTTCTGCATATAAATGCAGATAAAAAAAAAGCTAAATTGACTTTAGATAAGAGCTGATGAATTCTAATATTGCATTTCGGCTGATGCGTTATGCTTCTTTGGCTCTCCACACAGACTGTTTACCTGTATGCAGCCAAAGCCTGCTGGTCAATATTAGTTGGACTACAAATGGAAACCAGGACACTTCCAATGCTAACATCTTGCATCTGCTTATAAAGATTACTTTGGCCAGGATTGAAATATCTCAACGCCTGTTGGATGTCTTGCCATGATCCCTGACTTTACCACCAGCTGGGTAACATTTTTGTTCTCAGTCATATGTCTGTCTCAACATCTACAGGATGGAAAGGAGTGCCATGAAATTTGGCACAGACATCCATGATGGCCAGAGGATAATTCCTAATAACTTTGGTGATCCCCTGACTTCATCTAGCGCCACCATGAGCTTGACCTTTCTAGTTTTGAGTGAAATGTCTCAACAGATGGATTGCACTCAAATTTAGATGATATTCATGACCCTCTGAGGATGAATTGAGGAAACTTTTCCGATCTTTTTTTTTTTATCAAAAAGTATATATCACTGGCTAGCAAGGACAGCTAAAGACACATGAATTTGTTGTGCTTTCACGATCACAACACAAGGATCTCAACAGTGCACACCTGTGCAAAGACACACAACGTACTTTTTCCTTATTTTGAATTGGTGGATCTCCTCGCAGATGGACTTCAGGTAGCGCTGCTTGGGGAGACGAGACAGCAGAGTTTTGACGCTGCTGTGGAACTGGTCCTCGCTATCAAACTGGAAAGAAAGAGAAAGAACGGGGGTTAAAGCAACAAAATGGGAAAGAATGAGGGCTAGGCGATGAAATGTTGCACGCAAGATGCAGACGAAGCTCACAAACATTGAATGAGGCCTGGTGCAGATTAGTTTTACTGTCAAATCTTGCAGAGACTGTCCAACACGCCGTGATTTTCTTTCATTTTCTTCATGTTTGTTAACGCAGGCGGCTTTTTGGAGGAATCAATGGGGTTTTTCATCTGCAGTCTGGGAGTATATTTTTGCACGTCAAGTGTAGCGGGGCAGTTAAGGTACGAAGCAGCACTGGGTTTATAGAGTTCCTTGGTTCTTTGTGTGACTTGGGGTAATTTGCCATATTTAAAACAGGCCTTTCCTGCACGCCTGGCTATACACACTGTGTATTGTCATGCTTTTTCTATACAGAACGTGTTTTCTTTGACACATGTGCTGTGAGGGGCCGACTGTATAGGTGGCCCATTCATTTAGTGGAGGCTTTTGCTTATATAACAGTGGTGTTAAGAGCATTTCTTCATGTTCCTCAACACAATATAATTAAAGTCTTTTTTTAAACCTCCGCTTTTAGGAACCAGGGTTTTTTATGAGTGCAGTCGTGGTCAGGAGTTTGGAATGTGAATATTAACACCTCTCAAGCATGCGTTTTTGTTAACTGTAGCATGCGTCTGTCCCATATGTGCGTGCAGTTTGGACTCTGTCGCAGATCTGGCTATAGAAAAATGCTGGGGTGTTCCCTCACTCCCACACAGGACTGCACGGAAGGAGACGGGATCCCCTCTTCCTGTCTAGGATGTTGACCTCTATTGGACGTTCTTTCCATTTCCCCCTCCCTCCCACCCTTCATTAGGGTGTGGCCTTTTATTAACTCTGCAATGTCTTGATGAAGCCAGTATGGAACCCACCTCCAGAGACAGGAAGTTGACTAGGGTTTCCTTCTGCAGGTCCACCTGTGGGATACAAAACAAGCAGGGTTACACAAAAACACAATGGATCCTTATCTCATGTTGCATCAATACAACAGATGTACAGAGCACAGCGGAGCACATGTTTTGATTGGGAGTAGCCACTCCTGCCAAATACTGCATCCATAATTGAGCTAAAAATATCAAGCGTTGCACCCGCTGCCCGATAAATTGTGTAATTCTTTCAACACAAGATAATCCAGTCTGTTCTAACTCAGAAAATCACTCATAATTCCACTTTCACAATGCTCTCGCCAGGCCTGAAAGCACTCCATGTCCCTTTTACAGGAAGGGGCTAATAGCCTCCTGGGTTCACCCCTGGAAAACGAGTACTGTTGTGTTCCAGTCTGACTGACAGACAAGCACAACAACGAAGACTTGCAGGCCTGTGCAACTGCTTACCGGAATCAAGGTGATTATGCCTGTTATGTTTCAATAACTCGTATTTTCTGTTACAGTCCAGACCCCAGCAGGGATGACAAATGCATTTGGAAAATGCGGGGACATGGTAAATAAGACAAGCGGGGCTGATTTACTTTGAGAATATCTCACCATAAATCTACATCACAACCATAAATAAACTCAATATGGCAGCCATTTACATCCCTTGAAATGGCACCCTTGCTGCCTTCTGTTTAGCGTTCATTGTTCTGTAGCGACTGGGATGGATTCACAGCCGCTTCACCTCCAGCAGGGGATTTTACCGCGAGGCAAGTAACTATGAAAGGGCTCCTAGTGATGTTTGCTGTTTTAGCTATCAAAAGCGCTTTCCTCGCTCTGTGATTTCACACATGAATTCAAGAGATAAGGTGGGAGAGCAGCAGAAAAGGGGAGCTGGGATTGGGAGGGATAAAGGGGTAAACAAACAAATGACTTACTGCCAGAACCTCAATGTCATTGCTCTTGTTCTGCAAATTGCTACTGAGATTCTGTAATCTGGTTTGGATCTGAAAGAGAATTAGAGGGAAACAAGGTCAGAAGAAAGAGGGCGGACAAAAATAATAACTGTTCCCATGATCTAAATGAACCAGCAGGAAAAACTCTTGACATGCAATAATTTTAAAAGCAAACCGTTGGCCTGGTCTATAGTGACAGGCGCCATATTCTTAATGACAAATTAAAGACACTGAAGACAGACACACAGAGAGAGAGACAAAGAAGAAGAGAAGAAGACTATAAAACATGTTTACGGTGTGGGTCAATGGGTCAATGTAACCTGAGACCTGGCAGCAAGAACTTGCTCATGCTAAACAAGTTGTTTTCACGGGCATGACGCTGCTCACCTTTCATATGAATGGGTGAACACGGTTTGCTTTAGATTTAATTCAATTTTCAATCAATGGCTGCAACTTAGCCGATCATTTCACCAGCAAAAATCAGAGAACGCAACCCGCTCTGAACCCAGTGTTGATGTGTTTGTTTTTTTGGTGATGCTGCCTATCAATGAAGGTATCAATGGAGGTTTTTGCCCATTTGTGGTGCAGAGAAATGTTTAGATGAGCGGGTGCAGATGCCAACTCCAGTGCTGTCTACACGGCAAACATTTGCAAATAATTCTGGATCAGAATATCTGGCAGAACACAGTCATTTAATTCAGAACAAGTGGGTCAGTAAGCTTGCAGTAAGTATGTATGCATGTTAATAGTTGGCAATTAATTGCCATCTAGTTTGATAACTGATCAACCGGTTTGAGTAATTTTTACGAAAAAATAAGTCAAAATTCTCTGATTCGACAAGATATTTGACTTCGTCATCTTGGGCTTTGGGAAACACAGATTTATTTATTTTTCGCCATTCACTGACATTTTAAAGACCAAAAAATGAATCCATTAATTGAGAAAATAATGGAACCGTTAGTTGCATTTCTAGTGTGTGTGTGTGTGTGTGTGTGTGTGTGTGTGTGTGCGTGCGCGCATCACAAACCTGAGTCTCATAGCGTCGTCTGGCACTGCCGGAAACTTTTTCTGGACTGATGACGTTTACATTCATGGTGCCGCTGCTCCCATGTGGCTCTGAGGAGCCTGGAGACAGAAAAGGCCACATTTCCACATTTTATCGAATTATAAGGCTTCTTACATTTTCAACATCCACCAGTTGATCACACCTAAATCTCACATTTACACACATCGTTGCAGATCACACATTGATCCCAATATTCTGTTCCATCATTTTACACTTTCATTGCATGCAGCACCTCGGCGGATTCAAAGCACAACTGT
The DNA here is from genome assembly GCF_017976325.1 of Chelmon rostratus. Taxonomy (NCBI): domain Eukaryota; kingdom Metazoa; phylum Chordata; class Actinopteri; order Chaetodontiformes; family Chaetodontidae; genus Chelmon; species Chelmon rostratus. Next base: position 16,047,356 of record NC_055672.1, on the reverse strand, counting down.
ATGAAAACAGAGGTGCGGCTGTGTTGCGCAGCAGTGGGACTTTATGGTTACAAACACACAGTTTAAGCTGCACATAGAGGCTGACTGTTAAGAGTAAGTGGCAATCAGACCGGACTGAGCACAGTACCTGAGGTGTTGAGCAGTGATCCTTTAGGGTTCTGAAGAGACATGCTTTCAGAGATTTCTCTGCAGGGACACAAGGACAAACATTATATAAGAATAGACTCCTTATATCATTCAGACATCTGAGCAGCACATTCAAGCAAAATCTCTTGATTTAAACCTGATGTTTCTTTCCTCGAAGAATTTGGTCCGACATTTCTGAATGATGTGGTCGACCAAGTCCAACTCTGGGATCCGCTTCTCAGACTGTCTGTCCTTCTCGAAGGATTTGACCTGGCGACAGAAAATGGCTTTAACATGTGCTGCTGTGTACAACCTTTCCAGAGCTCTGTCTTATCAGAGCAGTTTGGAAAGCACCATGATGTGCAATGCCTCTTGCAGGAAAGTTGTTTTCTTAATAATAAAAAGCCTTCTCGAAATGTGTTGCAGTCTAATTTGGAAAGTATGAAAATTAGACTTCAGCTCTCAATAGATTTCTGGACAGGATTTGAAAATGCTGCACACTCCTATGCTGCGCTGTAAGGCTGCTTTACCTTCACGTAGTTTCCCTCCTTGTCAGAGACCAGGGCCATGCAGCTGATGCCGGCGAGCCTGCAGTGCTCCAACAACGTCTCCTGAGACTAAACACACACAATGACACAAGGCTGAATTACTCGCACGCAGACGCTGTCAGTCACGATTTAATGGTGCAGCTTAGCTGAACGAGGCGTGCATTAAAATACAATTAACTATGGCTATGAATATTAATTAACCGCTAGATTTTTTTGTCGCACTGGCTTGATGATGACCTGCTTCACTGTCGGGGCTCGAGGATGACATCCAGAGCGGAATGTGTGGGCTGCAGGTGTTTACTGAAGCCAGCTCAGAGCTGAACCTCTGAAAACTGAAGACTGAAGTTCTGTGTGAATGTTAATTGCTAAAAGAATAACGAGCCAAGCTTGACAACATTACAGGAAATTTACAGTTAATGCATCTAAGGTGGCCAGAGAGAGCTGATTCTATAGTCAGTCAGTCAGTTTACGTAGAGTTTTGCTTGGAACAAGGAGAGTGTGCACTGTGCCGGGACTCAAAACCAATGTGTATTCAGGTAATGCATTCATCCCTGACAGGGTGTATGTATGTATAGGTGTGTGTGTGTGTGTGTGTGTGTGTGTGTGTCAGGCAGCCCAATTCATTCTCACCACCTTCAGCCAGAGAATTTCATCTGGCTGCTCCGCTAAACGAGCTAACGGTGGTGCGTGTGTGTGTTTATGTGTCACTTCTCCTTGACATCATTTAAAATCTTCTTCTTTTCTTGCAACTTTCTCATTGACAGAACAAATCAAGTCAAAGATAAGCCATTGGCTGGAGGCCGGTGGGCAGCTCTGGGCCTAAGCTGTCTGAGGGTGTTTGCCATATTTGGCTAATAAAAGCTAAAAGAGTGGAACCGTCTCCTGAGGATGAATTAGAGCCGCGGATTCAGTCCGTTAAGAGCCCAGCATGTGAAAGGTGTTAACAAAAGTCGAGCGAGGGGGAGTGAGGGGTGAGCAGGTCCGAACAAGGTGTTCTCACCGTCTCACTGCTGGTCAAGGCACCCGCTGCATACACAATCAACAAATACGCACACAAGCACTGTTGACGATTTGGACACGGTGCTGCTTGTTCTCAGCCAAACCCAATCTTTCCTAATTGCTTCACAGGACTGAAGGTGGCCAATCGCTTGTGTCCTGTGCCCGCACAAAGGACAATGAAGACCATTAAAGCAAACACTTATCCACTGCAGAGGTGCAAAGTGAAAACAATGGGTTATAAAGAGAAAAGGAGGAGAAAACAGGAGTATTTCAATGTGTGTGCAGCAATGTGCCAGGGGAGGTGTTTACAACAACACACAAACACAGGCCTGAGATCAGTTTGTCACATAAACATGAAGAATGTGACACAGGCATGACATCGGGAGTTCTGGACCAGAAGATAAATAACTTTGCGTGGAAGGGACTGATCTCAGCTTGGCTGTTCTCCAGTCACATTATGAGTGTTCCCTAACAAGAGCTCATCAAAAAAACTTTATTGGAAGATTGTCTCACAGACGACTGAATCAATTATTGCACAAATGACTCCATGTCGTATTGTCCCAACATGACCTGTAAGCCTCTTTAAAACGCAACCACAGAGTGCAGCTCATTCTCTGGGATGTTTACTATTTCTGATGCTGTCACGAAAAGCCTGCTGCTGACAGATGAGGGACGTTTTCTTCATCAACGGAAGTCGGGTGTTGCCCTCTGTAGAGGGATGAAGGTACTACAGGACAAGAGGCGGGAGCACTCTGGAGATCACCCATTTTACACAATGGCTGATTCCCATTGTCTATTCAGGGATCCACAAAGTCAGACACGTGATTGAGTTCAGACGTACAACAAACATGAAGGCTCAGTTACATAATTATTAGCGAATTAACACAAACTCAATGAAATCCTTCTGCTTGAACTTCTGCATGTACAGTGCTGCTATGTGTTAGTTCTCTCTGCAGACTTCTTCCTTTTGCAGGGCCGGAAGCAACAGTAAGGGAGTGACTTTCTGAGAGGTGGACTCTGCTTCCTTTAGCTGAGATATATTTAGGCTTGGGTCTTAATGGCTCTGGACTGACTACGTTTTAAGGACAGGCCCGATCCCAAAAAACGCTGTCTAAAAAACGAATGTAATAGTTTCCTTATCCTTTTTGCCATATACTCAATTGAAAACAGTCCAAAAACAATATATTTAACATTTTAAAAATATTTGGTTATTCTGAATTTTAAGCAGCAACACGTTTTTAATGAGTTGGAACAGGAGCAACAAAAGACTGGGAAAGCTGTGAAACGCTCCAAAAACGCCTGTTTGGATCATTCCATAGGTAAACAGGTTGATTGGTAACAGGTGATGGTATCATGATTGGGTATGAAAGGAGCAAAGTGTGTGTTCATAGTTGCATAATCACTGCAGAGCAATTCCAACACTTAATGTACTTTTCCAGCTGTCAGATTACAACTGAAGACACTTTACTAAACCAACTTCAAGGTACCATGTGGAGTTTTCGACCACTAGGGGTGCTACGGTGCAATATTTTTATTTTTTATTGCCAGTGGTTTTACACTACCTATCCACTGATCTGCAGGTGACGGTAATGTTCCATTAAAATACAGCAATGCACCAGCAAAGGAAGGGAATAGAAGACTGCTAGCAAGCACCACTGACGCAGGTTTCAAATAGTTAAAAAATTCTCTGCAAATTCTGCATGGGGAAGAAAACCTTTGCTATGCCCTCAAGGATACACAATGCCTTTTGGTCGGTAACACAGAACGCAAACATAGATTTGTTTGTTTACAAGAAAAGCCCACAGAGCACCTTTAAATCAAAACTGGCTAAATATCAGGCAGCCCACTAACCTGTGAGACGTCGTAGGCGATGTCTGCAGAGACGCCGGCGCTCCACAGCTTCTGGACAACATGGATGGCTTTGGACATTGAAGAATGCCCTACTGGGACCACCAGAGCATCGCAGGAGCTCACTGATGGCTGATATATAAAGAAAAAGAGAAAAAAAGTCAAAAACTGAAAGATGCTGAACTGTAATAAAATAACTTGTTCAGAACAACTAAGTCTTTTCAGTGCTCTTCTCTGTCTCTAGACCTACATGCAGTTTTCTGGGAAGATCATTTCAGTCTGAATCTGAAATATAGAAAATGATGCACCTCCAAAAATAACTCCACGGCGTCAAGAGTCACAATGATCATAGTGATTAACATGTTTCTAAAAGTGGCTGTGTGGCAGCCGCCTGCTGTAATAAGGCATCATTAAATATGTAGCTCTGTCTGCTGCTCCTTCATTACAATAATTAGAAATGTCAGATGCCAGTGTGTGTGTGTGTGTGTGTGTGTGTGTGTTGCTCACTGGCTCCTCCATGCTGGCCATAGCAGCACAGACTTTGTCCAGAGCCACACTGGCCCCCACTGCAGATGGCACTGGTACTGTGGAAGCTGGCCCTCGAAACTCCAGGATCTAGCAACACAGAGAGAAAACCAAATAAAGACACCACTTTGACCTACAGAATTATTGAAATACAGACAGAAGAGCTATACCTGAGATTGGAAAAACATGATTCACATACACACATGTGGAATGAAAACTTTGGCTTTTAAAATGATAGCTGCAGATTGTTTATCATGACTTGACAAAAGTCACATGTGGAACGTGGACGATGCAGTAAAACCTACCAAGTGGTCGTACCGTCCTCCAGCGGCAATGATGTCCGGTACGGTTCGCTTGCGTTTTCTGATGAAAGCCACAAACTGGAAGATGACCCCAGAGTGATGCTGCACCTTGTATACCAAGCCTAAGTTAACCACCACCTGTAGAGAGAGTACATCTGTGTTTAAAGGGGGAGAAAACACACACAGTAGCTTTTCTTTTAACACCGATTTACCCAGAAAATCGTCTAAATCACCTGCAGTTTAACTCCCAGTCTGTGTAGCAGCACTGTGAGCTCCTCCAGGTCCTTGAGGCCCTGCTTGGCCAGCTGGGTGACGGCGGTCTTCTGTTTGGTGAGCGATGTCAGCAGTGGCGCCAGGTCCTGCAGATCCCCCTTCTGTTCTATGTACTTGTACAGCGTCTGCAACTGGACGCAGCAGAGGAGGCATCTCAATGTTTATGAGTGAGAACAAGTTGGCTGCTGCAGGAATGATTACTTTTACAGAAGGTTCGTGCACTCGATGGGACTCTTACGCTGCTGGTTGACAGAGAAAAGTTGCAGAACTTTGCCTCCACCTCTCGTTTGGTCAGCTTTTCGCTCTGGAGCAAATGCAGAAATGTTAGCACTGCTATACTTGGGAAGAACTCTAGTATACATATTCATGACAGCGTATCAGCAACAGACACGCGATGTGGATAACATCTGCGATGCACGTGTGACCTGCACTGACCATGGCGTCACACAGTATGCTGGAGGCCTGGCTCAGCTTGTCCTCAGGGACTCCGCTGTGGAGCAGGATGGCCTTCAACAAGCTGGTGTGGTTCAGGTAAATGTTATAGTTCCTTTCCTGAAGTCACAAAACACACGCATACCCTCTCAGCTGCAATTACAGTCAAAAGCAAGAGCACAAATGTACAATGAGCGCCTCTGTGAATAATGACTGTTGTGTCCGGCTGCCCTCTCATTCCATCTGACTCACATATTCTTAAGAGCTTTCACACAAAGAGCAGGGTGGTGGAGAGGATCAGAAACAGGATCTATAAGGGACGAACCAGAGGCCAGACCTTCGGTGGACTGAGCTCATGAAACATGCAAGGAGGACTGCGACTGGAGACTGACGCAGCACTGGGATGTGTGGACAGGAATGGATTGTACTGGGAGGCACGGAAGGAAGTGGGGAGAGCTGCACATAACAGATTTACAATGTAAATAATAAATCCCGTGTAAATCTGTCAGGCTTACACATACTTTGGTATGTTGGGAATGCGAGTGGGAAGTAAAAAGGGAAAAAACAATAACAGGACAGGTTGCTATGACGGCATCCGTAGGAAAATAAGAAACAATGATGCATCGACAAGCTGCAGCGTGAGTCAAGACAAAGCAGCGCAACACAAGCTGTCAGCTCACTGGACCACTAAAATACAGGCGGGTCATGTTAACAACCTGAAGTCCGGGGAATTCCTGGACTATTTCGGAGATGGTGTAAATGGTCTCGGCATCGGGGAGCAGGCTGTTGGTGACGGGCGTGATGATGTCAAAGGCACACTCCAGAGGCTCCCTTGGGTGCGCACGATCCAGCTTCCTGGGCCGGAAAACGCGTTCGATGCTATACCTTGAGAAAGATTGCGGGAACACAGAGACACTCTGAACGTTTTCATGTGACCTCAACAGCACCAGGCCTACTGGTGATAAGGCTTACAGAACAAGCAAAACTCTTTGACTTGGTAGGGATTTGACTTAACATTTTATATTACAAAAATACAATATCCTTTGTTGAATTTTTGTTAGATTATATTGGGTATTTGACCCTTATCACAAAAACATCACCACCTTCCTAATTTTATGCACAAAAGGTAAAAGATATCCTCAGTAAAAAGAAAAGCTTTTAGCTAACAAATAGCCATTATTGTTATTATTACTACAACAAATTAAAAATGTCTTAAATCATTTAACTTTACCTCTTTAGATGTGTAATATTATTGCGAGCGACGAATCTTGCAAATGCCATCTAAAGTAAAAAGAGAGTTGAGACTTTGGGTGTGTTTGGATAATGACAGTGAAGTCAGTGCATACCAGGCTGTAATCAATCACAGCGTGGAAACAACCATTTAGTCCTCAGGGTTTCCTGAAGTGGCAGGATCTTAAGGTGGCTGCTGATTGCAGGCTCACACTATGTGTGCGTTTGCATGTGCTGATGCAAATAGTTGTATAATTAGTGTTGGTGTGCAAGCGATGACATGCACGCCTGTGTGTGTATTCTGCGTGCGCGTGTGTTGGCCTCACGCGAAGGTCATAGGGCAGTGTAACCAGCATTCCGCTGTGGTCCATGAAGCAGGCCAGCTCGCTGCCATCGTACAACTTCCTGTTTCTGGGGAGGAGCAGCGGCGTCTGGAGACGCACCGCACCTGAAAACAAACACCATGTATTACTGCAACATCTGCATAAGATAATAAAACCCTTAAAAGAACTGATGTGTGTGAGCAGATACAAACTGAGCATAAACAAATAAGTACAGCTGGACACCATCAGCAGTGTGTACAAAAATAATACAAGCACCTGCAAAGGAATCTGCGCTGCCCAACAGTGCACTTATTGTTTAGCCGCCGCTCACTGGAGCAGATGTTGAGGTCCCTAAAATGGGCTTACGGCGGGTCAAGAGTCCAAGTGGTTTGCAGAGGAGAGTCAACAAAGGCTCGCGTTCACACTCACGCACCAAACAGGCGTAGTGTACTCACCGTGCTTCTTGAAGATCCTGGTGATTGTTTCATGCACATACTGCTGCAATTTAGCACTGTTGAAGCTGAAGCTGCCCTGGAGGGAGACCAAACAAACAGCCTCTGTTAGGGATCAGAAGACATCGATGAAGCACTAACAGGCCTCCTGCCGGTCGGTTATACAGACCAGATGAGTGAGGTGGCAAGGAGGGGTCGGTGAGGCCATTTGTGTGTCTGCAGTGACATCTTCAGGTAGAGCGGGGAACAACTTGCTAAATTACATGAACTGCTTTTTATGTCTTTAAGTCTCCGTGGACAACTGCACATTAAATACACGGCTGACGTTTTTGGCCTTCCCTCTGGTCTTGTGCAAAACATAGAATATTTTTCCAAAATCCGCACAAAAGTCAAGAAGTTTTTAGGATCTAAAAGCATATGCATTACTTTAATAAATGTTTATAATTGTACCACACGTTTGTAGAGTCCTGCACAGAACTGGTACAATGGGGCCACATGTAAGAGAGATAAACTAAATAAACTCTATCAGTAGCCATACCTTGTGTAGGTCTATGTCGTAAGTGTAATCCATGACCGGAGAGGTGTTCTGGGCAAACAGCTGGCCCACCATGGTGCGGTAGGCTTTGCCGTTGATATTGGCCATAGTGTGCTGCAGCACCTCATGCAGCTCTGACTCCTCCATCTGTGGAGGAGGCAGCAGTTCGCTCTTCAGCAGCTCCAGGGCGGTGGGCCGCAGGGCCGGGTCGTGGTTCAGCAGCCACTCTATCACTTTCCTCTGAGAGATACAAAGAAGACAAACAGAAAGTCGTTCTGTTGTTAGACTGAGAGACACAGAGGAAAAAGATCAATATCAAACGCTGTGCTACAGCATCCTCACCTGTGTTCCCTGCTCGTATGGGGTAAAGTCCTCAGGGAAGATGAGGGGCTCCTGCGGGAAAAATGAGATGAGGTAAGTAACAAGCCAGTTTCAAAGCCCTTACATGGATCGCTCTCAGCCCTGAGCATGTACCTACCACACGTAACTGGCTCAGGACAGAGATGCGCTCGGCCCCCGTGGTCATGGGCCGGTAGGACATCTCAAACAGGATGATGCCAAGGCTGAACAGGTCAACTTTCTGAAGACAGAAAAAAAATGGATAAATACCAGACAATTAAAACCTCAACTCACAAGTTTAAATTACATTTACATACAATTATATATTCATATATTCATAACATATCATAAAGATGAACAAAATCAACTTCATTGATTTTTGTTTTAACGATACATCATGATGATACGGTGGGATGCCTCATCAATGGTGTAACCTGGGGTCATCAAGTGTTTTGGGTCTTTCAACATCGAACACTCTCACCCAGGTGACACAGCCGGGGTGAAAAGCCCCTGGCTTGCAACCCAGCAGCAGTTTACCATGGGGCCAAAGCCACCTGGTGGCTTTCTCTGCGGCATCAGTGACAGAGCTGCCCTCTTCTTTGCCAATCCCACTAGCCCGAGTTTGGTCAAGGCTTTGCATAAATATCTGCTTATTCTGAATTTGAAGCAGCAACACGTTCCAAGCAAGCTGGGAACTGGAGCAACAAAAGGCTGGGAAAGCTGTGGAATGTTCCAAAACACCTGTTTGGAACATTTCACAGGTAAACAGGTTCATTGGTGACAGGTGATCCTGGAAAGGCGCACAAGCGAGGATGGAGAGAGGTTCACCACTTTGTCGGTTACCACAGTTCATTTGCAAATGATTGCATTCTGTTGTTTTCTTGATGTTTTACACAGTGTCCCACTTTTTTGGAATCAGGGTTGTATATTTGAATGCATATCTGACATCTTACTTGGTTGTAGCTGGCTTTGGTGTTTCCTTGAACCTCTGGACTGACGTAGAGGGCAGTGCCAACCATGCCTGTCATGTTACCTGTGGAACAGTGATGCAAAACACAAAGTGTCAGGGAAGAACATACTGTACATATCAGCCAGTTACATCATGAGAATATTTTCAAACTCTGTGCACCTGCTGGGTCCAGTTTGGGCATCGCTGCTGAGCCGCTCTCCTCTACTTCAAATGTACCTGCAGCCTGAGAGAGAAGAGCAGTATCTTCATAAGTCATATATATATGTATACAGTATTTACACTGTGCATGTGCAGCTTGTCAGCAGGGTGAAGCTCTTGACTATATACCACATTAGCAGGATGGTCTGTAGCCAGGCCAAAGTCTCCAATTTTCACATGGTCATGGGAGTCAAGGAAGATGTTAACAGGCTTCAGGTCCCTGTGAATCATCCCCTAAAAGAGAGGAGGGTGGATGATGATCTGCTCCGTGGTGGACAAATGAAAACACAGCCTCCTACTCATTAACGTTTACGTTATTGCTATTAAAGTATGAAAAACACATTGCTCATAGGGTGGAGTGGGGCTTTTTGCGGCATACACTTGGAGCGTTTGGGTTTGGTGAAGGTTTTATCAAATGGGTGAACGTGATATATTCAGATCCCAGGGCAACAGTGATAACAAATGGATTGACCTCGCCTTTCTTTGGCCTAACACGTGGGACTAAACAAGGAGACCCTCTTAGTCCTCTACTTTTTACGTTGTTCCTTGAGCCCCTGGCCATTGCAATTAGGACAGAAACTGGTATCAAAGGGGTGTCACAAGGGGGGGAGGAACACAAAATGTTTCTGTATGCAGATGACATTTTATTACTTATCAAAGAGCCTATAGTGTCCATCCCTAATGTTTTGTCGACAATCAAATCATTCTCAAAATTATCAGGCTATAAAATAAATTGGCAAAAATCCGAAGGTATGCCAATATCAAGAGGGTGCAGTCAATCATTAATCTCTACATTCCAGTTAAAGGTTATCCCATCTGGAATGAAATATCTAGGGATTAGATTATGCTCAGATCTAGAAAATATAATCTCTACTAATACAGCTCCTTTAATTCAAAAAATTAAGACAAATCTGGACAAATGGAAACTGTTAAACCTCACTTTGTGGGGAAAAATTAATATTATTAAAATGGTAGTCGCTCCACAATTTAATTACATCTCTATGATGATACCAGTATCCATCTCTGATGGGATCTTCGAACAATTTAATCGTGTGATTACAGACTTTTTATGGAATGGGAAAAAGCCCAGAATTGCTTTGAGGAAACTTTGTGCTTCAAGAGATATTGGGGGACTGGCTCTTCCAAACATGGAATTATATAGCATATCATTTGAAATGAACAAGATAACAAATCACTGGGCAGACTATGGCTCAAGCCCTAGTTGGGTTAAGATTGAGAAAGAACTTGCAGCTCCGTTTAATATTGTAGAATTGTTATCACAGAGGAGAATAGGCAGACAGAAGGAAGAGGAAAACCCAATCTTACAACATTCTCGGTGGGCTTGGGCAAGAGCACACAAGATCTTGGGGATTTCACGGCACAAGCAGGGTTATTCTTCATTGTGGCATAACCCCTCAATTTGTATAGGGAAAAAGACATGTTTCTGGGGTGCATGGTTGACAAAAGGGATACGTGTTGTCAATAACCTCTACAGGGACCAGTCATTTATATCATTTCAGGACCTTAAAGAACAATATGATTTAACAGACAAAGGGGATTTCTGGAAATATTTACAGTTGAGGAGTAGTGTGAGTTCTACTTTTGGATTAGAATGGGCAGAAAAAGGAGAAAACAAGGTCCAAGAATTTCTCAATTGTTGCCATGCGCTGCACTCCGCCTCACTATTTTATAAAAAAAATGTCGAATATTGAAGTAAGAATGTGTGAAAACTTGAGACTAATATGGCAGAAGGATCTGGGTGGTGAGATTGATGAAGGTGTATGGCAAGAAGTGATTTCAGATGTGGGCTGGGCTACAAGGGATGCAAGGAGTAAGTTCATCCACTATAAGATTGTACATAGATATTATTTTACACCACTGAAATTGTTTAAAATGGGTTTAACTCAGGATAATACATGCTGGAAATGCCAGAAGGAATTGGGCACATTCCTTCATGCCATTTGGGACTGCCCTATGGTACTGCCATTCTGGAAGGTGGTGCTGGAAAACCTCAAGGGATGGCTTAAACGACCTCTACCAGAATCCCCACAACTATGTTTGCTGGCAGATAAGGCTTTAATGCCACCAGGCCTCACCAAAGCAGAGCTCCGGCTAATAGTAACTGGTTTTATTGTTGCAGCTCGGCTCATATTACGCAACTGGAAGAGCCCACATAAACCAGAAATTGTGGAGTGGTTTAAACTCATGACAGAGACTGCTGCCTTTGAAAAGATGATTGCCAGGGTTAATAATATTCAGAGTAAGACGAGTCAGGTATGGGATGTCTTTATGGATTACATGAGGGATGTAACACCATAGAGGGATTTAAGTGGTGGGAAGGATAGGTATTGTTAGGCCTGTAATTGTGTCGAAGTACGCTTTGAATGTGTATGAAACATGGGGGGGTGCCAGGGGTGGGGGCTGCCTTTAAGTTGTTAGATGAGTGTTTTATTCTTATTTTTATTCATGTTAAAATTTATTCAATTTTTTTATTGTTATTATTTAATTTTCCTTTATATCCTGTTTGTTTCTCCTTTTATTTTCTTAAACAGACTAATAATTTGTTTACTCTACATCTGTAACATTTGAAAATGTTTGTAAAGATATTATGTTAAAACAAATAAAAATTTGAATGACAAAAAAAAAAAAAGAAAAACACATTGCTCTACATTAGATCCATGCTTGCATGGAACACTTCTGTCGCAAATAGGCTTATTAGCTTTAAAGGAGGGTGGGAACTCAAACATGTAAACACCTGCTGGTGGATGTAAGCAAGGCCGTCCAGTATTTCCCTGAAGAGTCTCCATAACCGATTCTGGTCCTGGTGCAGGCTGTGATCTATCGTGTCCCTTAAAGTGCTCTTTTCACAGTATTCCATCTGTCGGGAACAGAGAGCATGCGTTAGATGCAAGGCGACGAGACCTCTAGTGGTAAGAATGGAGCATGGCGGTGAGGCTTACTTGTATGTACAGGTAATGTGCTATGAGGAGAGGTCGGTCTGAGTCCGTGCTCTCCTTTGTGTCGATCACCATCCTTTTGCTTGGCTCGACCTGCGAGAGCAGACACCTTCCATTTGCTGCACTTGTGACACTGACCAACAAGTGACTAAATCAAAAAACTCAAATCAAACGAATCAAACCTGTGACATCTCTTCTGTGCTTTCATCTCCATTGTCAAAGACGATGTCACTCCTTGAGTCACTATCTGACGGCCTTAAAGCAATAGAAACGGTGTTTTATCAAAGGGTTTGGGCAGGAGAAAGACTGCCAGACTAACAGCCACTAAAAAAACACTTACAAAAAAGAAGCACCAAACACATCCTCGTCATCGTCGTCGTCCTCTTCATCGCTTGACTGCTGCCCGCTACATTTGGCGCTGGAGGATCTCTCGATGGAGGTGGACCACTCCACCGAGCTCGACAGGGTCGGAGGCGGCGCCACGTCCTCCACGTCGTCGCGCAGGCCCAGCTCGTTGAGGCGCTGCCGAGGCTCTTTGCACTGAGGAGGCTTGTGGGCAAAGCTCTGGGGCTCGGAGCTGTCGGTGTCGCTCAGCACCCCCACCGAGGGCGTCTCGTGCCGCTCGATCCACGCATTGTAGTAGCGGACGATGTTCTCGTGGTTTAGGCGTGACAGCAGCGTCACCTCGCCTTTGATCCTTCTAAACTGCTTACTGGCTGGGTTGACCTGGATGCGCTTCACAGCATAGTAGCAACCGTCAAGTTTATTCTGAACCTGGAGGTGCAAGACAGGGAAAGTGGATACTAAGAAATCAGAGCCAGTGTAATGTCATCTCCCAGTAAGCCTGGAGTGTAAAAAAGAGCGTACTTTAATTACAGCACCGAAAGCTCCCTTTCCAAGAAGCTGGAGTTCCTCAAACTCATTGAAGTAGCGAGAAAACTGCCTCTGCACCCCGGAGATGAATGGAGCATTGAGGACGTGGCTCCTTGGGATGACCGATGATGCAAAGTCCACGCCGAGATCTGAGAGGATGTAGACGTAGAAAGACAGAGACAATGTAATGCAATACAATTACACTGCAAAAAATATTAGAGCTCAAGTAGTCTGTAAATGGCACACTCGCTCTGCTTCCTTGTTTGGAGAAAAAAAGCAATTAGCTTATTGTGATGCACATTTTTGACATTTCAGATGTAGAATAAAAAAAATAAATGTACATATTAACTGATAGCTAAAACAATCCACAGTTGCAGCTGTAATAAATAACACCACACATTTCTAATGGATGTGTATATCACCTTCCGGGCTGGCATCGTGGTACTGCAGCAGGTTTTTAGGTGATGGAGGCTTAAGGAAGGAGTGGTCCAAAAGCTGCTGCGTCGTCCAGCGTTCAGCATCGTTCAGGCACAGACACCTGTGACATACAGCATAATAGACAGTGCAGTAATCTGTGCAGGCCATAAAATGGAACAATCTAGTCTACTGTACCAGTCCACACTGTGCTGGAGGTCTGCTGACGACACAAAGCCGACACATCGAAAACAAGGAAAAGCTCTGAATAATGCATATGAATGGATGGATTTGGCAATAATAAAGGCAGAAATCAAATGGAAATGGCTGCCAGGAAGTCAAACCAAACAGAAATCTAAACCACTGCAGTAAGCTTTGGAAAATAGTCAGCACTAATATATACAGTTGAAGCCTTACAGCAAGTTGGCTGATGGCACTTCTTTAAGAAGCTGGCTAGGTATCCGTCTATACATACTTGTGGAGGAAAACCTGGAAGTCAGCAGGCAGGCTGGCTGGCACCGTCACTGGATACTCCTTCACCTCCTTCCCCTGACTGAGAGCCAGCAGCATCAGCCCCAAGTTCCACACATCCCCTTTTTTACCCGTTTTCACTGGCATCACTGTATCCTCTGAGAAATGCACGTGGGCTTGCTCGAAAATGTCTTCTTTGCAGATATCGGCAAATCTTTTTGATAAGCTGTAATCAGTCAGTCGAACGTTGCCCTCGGAGTCCACCAGCACGCTGGAGGCCCCCAGCTGTTTGTGGACGACGGAGTTGGAGTGAAGGTAGTCGAGAGCGGCCACCAGCTGGCCCGTGTAATGACACAGTTTATCCAGAGGGACCGGGCTGTGGGTGGTTAAGCTTTGGTTCAGGTTGATGCCGGCCACGTGCTCCACCAGCAGGTTGATGATGAGGCAGTCCTCCTTCTCAGTGGTGGTCAGCGCCTTGTAGTGCACCAAGTTTGGGTGATCCAGCCTCAGGAGGGAGTTGAACTCATTTTCAGCCCCGTGGATCTACAAGCAGTGTTTGTGAATTCATTTCAGAAGTATTTTTCAGATTCTCCTGCTCTTAAAAACAGTCAAATACAATATTAAACCACAAACTTCTCAATGATAATAACTGCTTCCTTCTCCACTTGCCTGCTTTTTGCAGTTCTCAATCTTTCCTTTCTCCTGAGTGGTGAAGAACTTGCCCATCTTCCTGTTCCAGCGCAGCGACCACTCATAGATCACAGCGAAGTCTCCTGAGTTCGCCTCAAATCCATAATAAACATTCCTGCCGAGCCTCTCGCTCACGCCTGTCAGGATCACAGAGCAAGGACAAAAAATGCACAGACAGGTTACGTGGGTGCACAAAGCGACTTTTGCACTGGACCGTCGTCTCGAGACAGCTCTCACCTAAGCTCTTCCCTCGGTGGACGACTAGTTCACCAAAAATGTTGCTGCTGAAGTGAAGAAGCTCTTGCGAGCGATGGTTGTCTTCATTCACCGTGTCACGTCTGGGAAAACAGACACAGCTCTGAGCATTATGACAAAACCTCGTTAAGATGAGGAGCATTCTGCAGTCTTTGTAAACGTTGGGTTGCTGTATACCTGTGGCGCGTATTCGAGGTAGTGCGACGGCGGTTGCCGACTGCTCTCTTGGCTTCAGTCACTTCAGGTGTAGCTGTGCCCGAGCTGGGTGGGCTCCTCCCTTGCTGGGAGGAGTTAGCAGCGACGGGCTGGTCCATGTTCTCAAGTCGCTCCTATGAATGTAAGACCACGCAAAAAGTCACATTTGTTCCTGTGATTTTTCTGCAGGCGATGTAATAATAAACTGTGCTGTTCTGTGGTGAAACAGTGCAGCCCTGTTCCACACCTGTTTGGCGATCTCCTTCCTCCTCTTTTCCTCTCGTTTCTCCTCCTCCCTTCTTTGGATTTCAGCAATGATCTCTTTTTCCTACGAGAAAGAAAAAATACCTCAGTGGACATCCTGTTCAACAAGAGCTTCAGTCAGTTGTTGGGGGTTCAGTTATTTCAGGAAACACCAACAGTGTGCAGTCAGGTCATAACCTGAGTACTTACAGCTAGGCAGGTAAAAAAAAGTGACACCGATGTTCAGCCAACTAACAGAAATTACTGTCAAGTCCGTAGCGCAATTATGTTACTCTGCATTTTTATGTGTAAGTTACATTAAAGTGCACAATTTCTGCTAACTTGGCTTCACATAAATCTATCGTTTATTAATTAGCTGATGGGTTTTCTGCTTCTTATTCACAGTGTTAGTGGCAATAAGAAAATGAGGTAAACATTATTACACCCACAAGAGGAAGTAAAAGTAATCCAGTGTGGCTTGTCTGCCCTCCTCACCATCTGCTCCTCCTGTTTGCGCTGCTGGTCCATCCTCTGCCGCTCCTCCTGGGCTCGTTTCTCCTGCTGTCTCCGCTGGTTCTTCAGCATCTCCTCGTGGAAGGAGCGTGACGGGGGCTTGTTGTGCTCGCTCAGGAAGCCCTGGATATGGTCCGCTAGCTCGTAAATCATCACCTAGGCAGACAGAGGTTATAAGCAGTCTGTGTATGACGCGCTTGCATCTGCGTTTGTGTGTGCGTCCTCACCTCTCCACATCGTACTGCTGCCAGCTTGGTGAGTTCACTCTGAAGGTTCTGGAGGTTTTCGTTGGACAGACCTATGGCATTCTTTAGCTCCAGCTCCGGAGGCCTGTTGGTGCCCCAAGACTCAAGTTACCATAAGCACTGCTGAACACTGAGATGACATTTACATTCACATTCACGTTCACATTTCAACTGCACACTGCATCTTTCAGCTGATTGTGTCTGGGCTACCATCAGGCACGTGGGGAAGTTGCCCTGTAATGTTAAAAGCCACAGTTTGGCGTGTAGAGAAATCTGCTGCATCGCTCTACTTTCTTTCCAATCATCTGGGCTTATGTGGATGAAATCTAAATGAATAGATTAGAATACAAATGGAAAAATCAGCATGCAAAATTGTGTCATATATTTGGTCCAAAGCTTGTGAAACAATCACGAGTCAAATCTCCAACATTCTAAAAATGAAAAGCTCTTTTTATAACTTTGATTTCTAACATTGTTTTCTTCTTCTGGTTTTCATGGGTTTGCAGGTAATGACATGAGGTTGGATTTATAGATTAGACACCACCTCCTCTGACGTTTGTCTCATGTCGCAAGGGCAACATGAAAGAGTGAAAACTGGGCTCTAAGGCAGAGTCATGCTTTATTTCTTGTGCTCAAACATGTGAGTGTGAAACTATTCTGAGGCTGCGACTGAGAATGAATCAAAAACACTGGACAAACAGTGGAAAAGTCACTATAAATACAAGTATAACATTATAATTACCAGCACTGTGTAGGGCAGTATGAAACAATGTAGCATTGTGTGAAAATAATAAACTAATAAGTAAATAGAGAGTTGTAGACAACAAAACAAAGGTTGTCAGAAGTTTTTTTCTTCAAATACATCTAACTGAAAATTCCCTCAGATAAATATCTCAGGCTTTTTTTATAGCTTTCTTGTTTACTTATCTTTTATAGAGTGATTATCACATCTTATGAGTAAAGAATTTGCTAAGAATAATACAAAGGTTTGCAATGAATTGAAGTTTAAAGGGAGCAATGGGCTGAGTATGTGGACAGCTAATGAATAAGTGCATTATAGCCTGTGTTTCTACATTACAAAAGATCACCAAAGCCTCTGTGCCTGACAGTGGCTTTGTGTGTGTGTGTGTGTGTGTGTGGCAGTGCAGTGGTAATAATGGCCACAGTCAGTACATGGCAAAGGTCAGGGGTCAGTACTCACACGTCTGGGTACGTGGGCGAGCATTTGACCTGCAAGTCCACAGTCACGTAGCATTCCTCACCAGTACTCAGGCCGTTGGGCCGCAGGCAGAGGTGCACCTCTGGAGGCCTTTTAACCTGTAAAAACAGTCAACGGATCCTCATTGGCGGGGGTGATCTCTTGATCACTACAGGTAATAGCAGTAAGAACTTTCTACCCATCATCGGCTCCCCAACGGAAATGCACTCTGCTAGCACGTCTAGCTAAGTTACCTTCCACGGATCATTATTCCGTAGATCCTGGAAATCATTTCCAAAGATAGACGCGAGCGCTTCGAGTTCGTTTTCCTGCTGGACCTTGCGGTCGTCTGTCACATCTGCTGGAGTGTGCTGGCCGCTCATTCTTCTGCCTCAGCTACATGGCAGTCCCCCGGTCCTGTCACGCTCCACGCAGCCGTCAGACAAGTAGGAGGAAGGTGTTGTCGCTCAGCACGATGCTCCGCCGCTGCTCTCACCGCCGCCCCGCGCTCCTCCGTCACTTTGTAAGCTCTAAACTTTAGCAAAGAGACGCCTCGCTGTCACTAGCTAATCGGTAACGGCTAACTTTTCACACGGGGACCACAACAACGCCGCGTCTGACGCATGGCTGTTGCGAGCTGTGTCGCAGCACATGCAACGTCATCACGTTACGTTCTCAGGAATGGCCTCTAGAGGGCAGTATTTACCTCTATACTCCAAAAGTGTCCCCTGAGAGTGTCAAACACTGTAATTAAGAACAATTTTGAGATACTTGGACTTAACTTGTTTGGTTTCATTTTGTGCTACGTTGTACATACAGGCAAATATTGTACTTTTTACCTTACTACAATTATTTGATAACCTTAGTTACTAGTTACTTTGTAGACTGAGATTAGGAATACAAAACATAATCAACAAATACATTATAATGTATTATTGGCGGACAAGATAAGACTTAATTGATCCCTTGGGTAAATTCACAAGTTACCCAGTCACTGTGTATAAAGCTGCAACATTAAAGTGATGTACATGTTGTTAATGATGTCAATGGTTCAATAATTATTTTCCTGTGACAGACATTATTCTGAAATGGGCCATTCTGCATAATGAGTAGTTGATAGATTTGGTACTTAAAGTATATTTCAATGCTAATTCTTTTGACTTCTTTTACTTAAGTACGCACATGTCACTATTTTTACTTAAAGGAATAAAAGTCCACTGCCATTATGTTTAATATTAACGCATATAACTAATGTATTAACATTTAAGAGGCATTTTACTGTTGTAGTTGGCTGAATGAATGAATGAATGAATTTTAAGTATACTAACTATAACTATAGAGATTATTGTAGTTTAAAAGTTTTAAAATGCATCAAATGGAAATACTTTAGTAAAGTATAAGTACCTCAGATTTGTACTGCAGTACTTGAGTACCCCAGTGATGAAAAGCTTAACTGGACAGCAAACCTAAGACATGTTGCAATATTAAAACAAACCTCTTTATGATATAGCAGTTTTAAAAAGATTTATGCAGGGGCGCTGTAGTGATTTGGTATGCTCCCATAAAGCCAGAGGACGCAAACCAAAAAGATGGGGAAAAAGAATGGTGAAAACTGGTGCAGCAGAGGCCGAAATATCCCCCCTTTTAGTACCAGGTATCCCAAAACACTGGACGCTGCACTTACCACAGGACAACCAATGGCAGCTTTTGTGACACCTTACCTATGCCATGTCTTTTTAAACCGTGATGCAAAGTATGAATTTGCAGTTTTGAAGCCCAAGCCAAGCTATCTCATCAGAGGTTGTTTTCTTAGACTTGACAAAGCTCCTTCAGAGCCACAGAAGAATTTAACAACAGGCTGAGTTGTACTCCTCATGGCAAGTAAACTGACCTCAGTGGAGTTAACCATGAACATCCCATCTGCAGAACACTCTATATATTACATTTAAGCTTCAGAATTTAGGAGTGAACTCTCTCTCTCGCTGTAGTTTGGTAGACAGCCCTGATCATGCATGACTCCACCTTTATTCAAGTATCAAAACAACATTAATCCAATCTAGGAAAGTCTTCTTTGGCATCGATAACCATGAGATGCTCCAGCTGCATCCAGGTCCTATCTGTGGAGATAGAGAGGAAACAGCTATAAATAGGAGGCTCTGGTATCTGGTGGAGCAGCCTAGAGCAGAAAAATGCTGTCACATACTGTACCTCCAGATATGATATAATGTATGACATAAACTCTCAAATGATATACTGCTCTTGTACATCTGAGTCATTCTTCCTTGCCTGAAGGCCAGAATTAATGCATTTGTTTTAGTATTGCAAACACATGAACAGATCTGACCATATACGTGTAATATTTTCTTTAAGCTTTATGTTGTATCAACAAATTATCTGTCAAAATGTTTGTATCATTCCTGCATTCCTGTGAGTATTACCTCATAAGGTGCAATGTACATCGAGGAAAATATATGGAAACGTGGGTGGCACAAATATGGAACTCCTCTTTGCAAACTCACAGCTCGGGAACCTTAGCAGCTCCTCATTAATGCCCCTGCTGCTCACCATAACCCTACAAGGAGACAGCTCGGCCAATCAGCTCGGAGCACTGACACCAGCAGACCACTCACACGGCCAGTTGAGACACAGAGCCCGGCTGGCGTTACCATCAGCTGTTCCACACGTTGAGGAGGCTCAGTGCACATTCCAGCAGCATGGCTCACAGACATATACAATGTTTTCATCTCCTTAACAAGACACCAGTGACACTGACCTGGCTGGGTCATCAAAGTGTGCCTTCTAGGTGGTTATGAGCATAGTGAAACCTCTTAGGAGATATGACATATCTGTTACATTACAGGCACATTATGCATCAGACTAATAGAAAAAACAGTACTTTAAAACTCTGATTGCATGATTTTCATACTGTGATTTTTATATATAATTTCAGGCTGTAAAGAAATTATACTGCAGCACAGACACAATCATGCATTGTTTTAAGGCATAAAGGTCAGGAAATAAACTTTCATCTCATGAATGCCGACTACTCTTTGTGTTCCTTACAGATAAGTACACTGTATAATGTGAATTTTCTTCTCTTGTGTTAATATATATAAGAAATAAACCAAATGCAGACAGATGCCTGCAATACACACATACACACACTTCCTTTTCTGTTGAGGCCTGATAACTTTCCATTAACTATCACATTAAGTTCTGAACTCTTAATTCTCTACCAGCATTTCTTTAAAACCGTGTCATTCAAGTGATGTCCACCCGTGTATGTAAAACACACTTCACTGTGGCTTGTTGATTTTTGCCGGCAGCTCTTAATTTGGACTTGTGCGAACCCTCAGCCCCGCCCCTGGTCCCTAGACCCAGTCTGGCTCTTATTTAAGGGGCTCCTTTCACCCTCAGCCTTTGTCCCAGTGGAAGCATCCGCCTACCAGTGCACCTTGGTGAGTAAATTTCACGGCTTGTTTCTCTGAATCGCTGTGTTTGTGTCGTTTGTGTGATGGCTGTCATAGTCTGTTGTGCTTTGAGCTGATGGTTCTTGGATGAATGAATGGATGATGTAACCTCACCTAACTAATGGTTTTCACAAGTTGTATTTGCTAACTGGACATGCTGAGTACAGTTAAAACTGGAGTTCCTGGTCATGCCAGATTGACTGCAATGGGATGCTGAAGTTAAAATTATTAGATGATGAATGAATGAATGAATGTATGATGATGTTCTGTGATAAGGACATGCTATGATATAGAAAGTATAGACTGAACTATACAAACAGCATATCTGGCATTTTATGTGGAAGTATCACTTGGATCGGTGCACAAAAGCTTGGGAGAAGTTGGCCAAATCCACCCATGCTCCAATGAATGAAGTTAAGAGGCAGCTGGGGCATGGAGCCACGTAGTAAAGCAAGTGTCACAGTGTGCCGACAGACGGGTGCTGGCCTGGCTCTCGGACAAGCTCTCTCAGACCTGAAATAGCTGGGGATCCGTGAGTCACTTGTTTCACCCTGTTAAGCACAGCGTAGGGTGCTGAGCTTAAAATAGATCACAGGTCTCTCTGTTATGCCCCTTTTTGGTGCTTCCTCAGCAGCTCTGAGATATCCCAGGAACAATTGTGACTGTGGAGATATGCTATCAGTAGTTGTACAACAAGGTTAGCACCAAAATAGCATCCAAAGGCATGTTTAATTAGCTCTCTATAGATAACACCCACTGAGCTGGGTTGTTTTAGGGTTTGAGAGTGATAATACCTTTAGAGCAGTTGTGAGATAGTGTTGGCAGGTCTTCAGATGCCCTCTGCATCGCAGCTGATGCATCATATGAGTGATTTATTGATCATCTATCTATAGCAGGTCTAGTCACTTCAGCACATCGTCAGCCACTCCAGTGATAAAGCGTCTGTGATTGTTCAATTATAACAAGCCCTCATGCTATGCATTGAATGACAGGCAGTTTAGACAGCTGCTCCTAACACCCGGCCTAAACCCTTCTCTCCTTGTGTTTCCACCCCACCCCTCAAATTGCAGACCAGCCCCAGTAAAGCCTAATCATGTGTGACGACGATGAGACTACCGCCCTTGTGTGCGACAACGGCTCTGGCTTGGTCAAGGCTGGATTTGCCGGAGATGACGCTCCCCGTGCTGTCTTCCCTTCTATTGTTGGAAGGCCCCGCCACCAGGTACCAAATGTGTCCCCTTTTACTCCTGGACAAATCTTGTCCTGAGTTATGAGTGATGAAAAGTACGAGCAGCTTCTTCTTCTTCCTGTGTCTTATGTTCCTCTTATGCTTCTTTCCTCAGGGTGTGATGGTGGGTATGGGTCAGAAGGACAGCTACGTAGGTGATGAGGCCCAGAGCAAGAGGGGTATCTTGACCCTGAAATATCCCATCGAGCATGGCATCATCACCAACTGGGATGATATGGAGAAGGTGTGTGTTGACAGTGGGACTCATTTGCAGCATTCGTGACAGCTGACCTTCGGCATGCCTGGGAATTCACAGCCTTGCTGCCATCGTAAAGGCTGCTTGTTTTTGCACTTAATTTAGAGGACCTGGTTGTTGTTTATTCAGCCACGAGTTGCTCCAGCCCTGACATCAGCTGTTCTTTTGTCCTCGCCTGTTAGATCTGGCACCACACCTTTTACAATGAGCTGCGTGTGGCCCCTGAGGAGCACCCCACCCTGCTCACTGAGGCCCCCCTGAACCCCAAAGCCAACAGGGAGAAGATGACCCAGGTACTTTATAGTCACTCCTCTCTGCTTCGTTTTCACACATTTGTTCCCAGTTAAGACAGACCTTTCACGTTTTGCTCGCTTTTTCTTGCAGATCATGTTTGAGACCTTCAACGTTCCTGCCATGTATGTGGCCATCCAGGCTGTCCTGTCCCTGTACGCCTCCGGTCGTACCACCGGTCAGTACGCTGCAGCTTTTTCACCTCTACCCAGTTTTAATCTGTGGTCAGTTATGCAAAGACTTTACATTAAGGTGAAATTGTACTGCAAGTGAGAAACATGAACATTTACACTCTGAGGGTGTTTCTTATCTGGATAGATTCCTAACTCATTGTCAAGGGGAGATTTTAATCTCTCTCCAGCAGGGTGTGATTTCAGCAGCATTGTATAGTTTATGATGTGAGACATACTTGAAGAGAGCAGACTTAGCTCCCAATTCTCACCTTCACAGACATGCATAGCTGACTACAGTTTCTTTCTGCTTGCTATAGGTATCGTGCTGGACTCTGGTGATGGCGTGACCCACAACGTCCCCATCTATGAGGGTTATGCTCTGCCACACGCCATCATGCGTCTGGATCTGGCTGGTCGGGACCTGACTGACTACCTGATGAAGATCCTGACTGAGCGTGGCTACTCCTTTGTCACAACTGGTAAGTCTATGCCTTCAGGGTTCATTTGTTTAATGTGTATATGAAAGGTGTGCAAGTGTCACTTATCAGTGCGTGAACTTTCTGTTCCTTAGCTGAGCGTGAGATTGTGCGTGACATCAAGGAGAAGCTGTGCTACGTGGCTCTTGACTTTGAGAATGAGATGGCCACCGCCGCTTCCTCCTCCTCCCTGGAAAAGAGCTACGAGCTGCCCGACGGTCAGGTCATCACCATTGGTAATGAGCGTTTCCGCTGCCCAGAGACCCTCTTCCAGCCTTCTTTCATTGGTGAGTTACAGTTAGCATTTGTTTTTTAACAGATCTAAGAAATGCAGCATTTGACTCTGAGAAAACTCATATTTCTTGCTCGTCTTCTACCAGGTATGGAGTCTGCTGGTATCCATGAGACCGCCTACAACAGCATCATGAAATGTGACATTGACATCCGCAAGGACCTGTATGCCAACAACGTGCTGTCTGGTGGCACCACCATGTACCCTGGTATTGCTGACCGTATGCAGAAGGAGATTACAGCTCTGGCCCCCAGTACCATGAAGATTAAGGTGAGAGAACTGCAAAGGCTGTAAGTCATCAAGGTGACTGGCGAAGTCAATTCACACTCAGGTAAATTAAATGGTGTTTATTTGTTGTCTAGATCATCGCTCCACCTGAGAGGAAGTACTCCGTCTGGATCGGCGGCTCCATCCTGGCTTCCCTGTCCACCTTCCAGCAGATGTGGATCAGCAAGCAGGAGTACGATGAGGCCGGCCCCTCCATTGTCCACAGGAAATGCTTCTAAACACACAACCAACCTCCTTTCATCCGTGCATTTGTATGTTGTTGTCTCCTGTATATATATGTGTATGTTCTATTGTAATAAAGATAAGCCCTCGTGAGAGTACCTCTTGAACTGTTTTTGTGACAGAAAATGTCCAACATGAGCAGGTAAATGTAGCTACCTGCTCCAAGAAGATTTATTAAATTATCTCAGTAACTTTGCAGAATATAACACTTGACGAAGGTTAATGATTAGTACAAGACAATTGTATTATCTTGGGCCACATCGATCAGTTCCAAAGAGTCTAGAGTCCTTATACCCAGGAAAGAGCAGTTACATCAGCATCAATATATTAGCATGTGTTCAACTTCAGATCATCATAAACCAGGTAATACAAGAAACTGCCTTAGCATTATTACTTTAACCCAACAGGAAGCTACTGTTGAAGGAAAAAGCTTTTGGGAGCTAAAGACACTCTTCTGCTTTGTGGTCAGATGTTGCCAATTCTAAAAACTTAACCTGCAAGTAAATCGTTCATTTTCTTCAATTGGATCTACTCCTTGTCCACGGTCTGTCATGCTTACATCAATTCAGAAAATAATGACTGACACTGTTCTTCTGCATAGGCTACAGTGCGATCCTGGGTCACATGCCTTAAAGGCCACACCTGATCAGCAGTTTGCTGAAACATGGCTGGTGATCCTTCCACCTAGTGGTTGAAGACAGAACGTTCACTCTTACTTCAGAAACTGAATAAATTACTGCTACTGTCTTCCTTTCCTTCTTCTCTTGCGTTAGATTTTTTTGCTTCAAGGATAACTATGGATAAAGATATAAGATTAAGTGGATATAGCCATTAAAAATATGGGTAGTGAAGGGCTTTTGAATGGGGCTCTTGCCACAAATGAAAGCATTTTACAGATGAGGTCACACTACATGGCTTTCTTAAAGCTGGGACAGAAGAACTCTGTGATAAAAGTGGCCATGTGTTTTAGTTTGGTCCTCTTGCACAACACACAATCTTTTATTATTATTTCTTCACAGCATTTGATGTTGCAATCCATTACAACATTTAATTTCTTGGTCCTTTTATCTATGGTAATCCCTGGTAACCTTACATTTTCAGTCATCTCCAGTCCTCTCATTCTGTTTTATTAAATGATCTTATTTAACAAGATGAATATTGTTTTCAAAAACATTATCAAATGGTGTACACAGAACCTAATAAAATAAGGGGGTATGTTTTGTTTACAACGTCATCTTAATACGTGCAGCACAGTCTTGTGCATTTTCCATTTTAAAGGTGCGACTAATTTGAATCACAGAGTCAACCGCTTGACAAGAAGCGTCCACTTGAAGGTTAATCTATCCCAACCGAAACCGCCCCGCCCGGTGAGGCTGCCCTGTGTAGTAAAACACACGCCCTTGAGAATGTTGTTCGAACCGCTTCCAGCCAATCACAGCGTAGAACGTAGGGAGCGCCGCTGTTTGAATGCTCTGCGGAAACAGACAGCCTCACAACCGATTTGACGAGCAAGCCATAGCACAATGCAGTTAGCTAGCTAGATTCATTCACCTCAGCCTTTGAGAAGAGGTAAACAGTCATTTTAATACGCTTGAGGAGCTATTTTGTTTTTTTTTCCGCATGTGACACGTTCATGGGCTAATGTAACTTGCTAACCAAGCCGGCTAACGTTAGCTAGCTAACTGCATTGCAACCGCAGCATGAAGCTAGCCATTATATAGGCGCTCCACACTGTATTGTTAGGTCGTAAACATCTCTTTGAGATATAGTAACTTTGTATCTCTTACTGTTGAGGTTGCAGTTTGTAGACAGCTGCGTCTTGTGAGCTATTAATATCCATGTTAGGATGAGTTAGCAGAAGTCCAGAGAAAGTAATTCGGTTAGAAAGGCTTGGAGTGAGGACAGAGCTGATAGAACTGCGGATGTCAAGTTTACTTCGGTACTGACAGAAGAGAGTGAGCGAATTGACGCAGAGGGCAGTTGAAAGTATAAGGCAGGAGAGCAACATGAAAGTCATGGAGAAAAATGTGATGCGTCTAGTCGCTGTGCAACACCTCCGCACAGCGTACGGGATCAAGACAAAAAACTGGAACAAAAACAGAGCAACCAGCTGTAAGTCAACAGCCAGCAACTCGGTGAGTAAAGAAAAACAAATACCACTGAAACTTGCGTTTAATTTCAGTGACTCTGAAACTCTGGAGTCCACAATCTGTTATGGCAGACCATGAATCAACAGCCTTGGACGTGCTATTGTTTAGTCTATTGAATCAAATTAGCATATTACTGAAAGCTTGCCCCCACAGATGAGACCCATTTGTTCACAGGCTCTTGTCACCCATGTCAGTCACTGCACATGCTTTGTTTGACTGTTTTCGTAATTATTCACACCATAAATGTCTTTACCAGCAACAGAAAGCAAAGTTTAACAAGACAGAAAAGGGCAACGATTTCTCTTAAATCTTTATGGCATATTGTTAGGTTTTTGGACATTTTGGCAATAGAAACCTGCAATTTACACAGACCAGTGTAAGTCTACAGGTCATACCACACTGAATCTAACTGTCGGTTGATTTTTAGAATGAACTCTTTCTTCCTGTGCACTTTCCTCCTAATTGGCTCACAGGAGTCACAAGACCAGTTGCAAGAGATTCTGTGACTTTTCAAATGATCGCTGAATTCCTGCATTTGCTGGGAATGCAGAAGTTCAGAAGTGGCTACAGTGTGGTAAGATACAACAAATGCCACAGACCTGAACTCAGACTACGTGAAGAAATCAAGAAGTGAAATGAAGCAATTCTTCTTCGCATGAAAAACACTGATCATATTCACATCATTAAGGTTAAAAAGCAATATAATTTGGCTTTTTCAGCATTGTTCTGCAAAACAACAGGAATGTTTGGCAGCCAGCCATCAGACTGATTGAGTCGTAGAAACTTGTGCAGTGCAGTTTTCTTTATGGTTTAATCCATATGCTTTCAAAAAAATACACACCATGTCCAAGATTTTGATATAAATGAATACACTGGGATGTTTATTGATAGGTTACTTAAGTGAATTAACAGTTGAATGGATCGTTTAGTCTTCTTGTTTAAAATCTAACATTGAGCTGAGTTATTGTTTACTTTGTCATTATTTGATTGTTCCCTCAGACTAAGGTTTTTGGGATGTCCCTGGAGAGCTTACCGTACTACAATATGGAATGTGGGAGTGTGCCAAGGCAAGTGCATATGCTTTTTTATTTGCACTGCAGCTTACAGTTGGCAAGTAGTTTCTTGTCCCACCTTGTACCTTTTTATACTAATGACTTTTCACTTCCTTTCTTAGCTTTCTGGTCGATTCATGTATGAAACTGCTGGAACATGTCGACACAGAGGGCCTGTTCAGAAAATCCGGCTCCGTCGTTCGCCTGAAAGCGCTCAGGGTGAGTGATGGCTGAAGTTGACCTTACAACGGCTGTGGGCCCTTGACCCCGAGAAAGGTCTAACGCGACTGAGCTGTGTTTTGTCTGTTTAGGCAAAATTGGACGTGGGTGAGGAGTGCCTGTCCACTGCACTTCCCTGTGATGTGGCCGGCCTGGTGAAGCAGTTCTTCAGGGAGCTGCCGGAGCCCGTTCTGCCCACAGAGCTGCAGGAGGCCTTCCTCAAGGCCCAGCAGCTCCACTCTGAGGAGGAGAGAACCTCTGCCACCACACTGCTGTCCTGTGTGCTACCAGACAGAAACCTAACCACCCTGCGTCACTTCTTTGACTTCCTCCACAATGTGTCTAAGAGGTGCCAGAATTATATTTAGTTGCATCTCACATCTTTTTTTTTTAAGGCTCTGGATTATTTAGTAACAGCCAGCTACCATTAAACATGTTTTTTTCTCAGTCTTTTTACCTTTTATCTGAATGTCTACATTACTGCTGTCTTTCCTTGTCTTTGCTGAATCACAGGAGTGCAGAAAATAAGATGGATAGCAGTAACTTATCGGTAATCTTGGCTCCCAACCTCCTTCACTTCGGAGACGGTACAGAGAAGATGAACGCCAACACTGAGAAACGCCTCAAGCTGCATGCAGCCATAGTACACTGCTTCATAGAGAATGCCCACAACTTCGGTAAGAATTCAGGCATCTTACCTGCAGGTTATCTGTGTGTCTATATCCACAGTAGCTTTCCAGCTAATATTTAGTTGTGTCTGTGTCACAGGTGTTTTGCCACCGTTTCTTCAAGAGAAAGTTTCAGCCATGATGGGCTGTGAGGCGGGGGTGCTGTCCCCTACTCACGATGAGCTTGAGGAGCTGGACTTGAACTCAGGGATGAAGAAGAGACACAGACGCAGCTTCGGAGGTAAAAATATATCATCTTAGGTTGACTTGTTTGGTGAAAGCTGTGGTATGCAAGGATTTAGATCTAATCTCAAGTAGATCAATTCAATCTGCACTTTTTGCAACCACACCGGAAATGTATAGCGACAGTAGATGGATATATTCAAGTAAAAACGAGTCCTGTGTTGCATTAACAGTAAATGATTCATGTAATTTTGAAGCAGCTTTTAGTCAGTAAATACTGTTTATATGGTTCGGTTTTCTCATATTTCAGATATGGTCAATGGTGCTCTGAATAAGATAAAAATTAGTAGAACACCCACAAATGCCACCCACTCAGACAGTCTTGGTAGGTATTCTGGTCAGATGAGAGGATGTTGCCTGTCACATAGCATGATGATGCTGTAGTAATCCATCTGCTGTGCACGTGAAACAATGTGTTTTCTGTCCTCTAGTGCGCTTCAAATGAAATCAATTCATATGTGCCTCGATAATTAATAATAAGTCATTGGAATAATGTGAAAAGATGCCTTGTTTCAAATGTTTTTGGCTTTTGTTTTCTCTGCCTGTCATTTGCATGGAGCATCTTCCACAAATCACTGCTAATTCTTCTCAGTGCTTTGGCTCAGAATCATCTTCGGAATGCTCTCAGATATAAAACAGCAAATCTGCACATTCAAATTCAAATACACATTAATTCTTTTGTGATTTTTGCCAGTCTTTTCCTCTGCAACTCCTGTGATTGCAACACCGTCGTCAAAGCGAAAGCTTCCCGTGGAATCCGGCCACTCTTTCGGATTCTCAAACAAGAAACGTAGATCTGTCAAAAAGAACCTTGGGATAGATTTACTTCCCAATACTTTGTTCAACGGGACTTCTACTCCTGGATCAGGTATTGATGATTGTTCGATCAAACGGGCATCAACTGTTCCACTCTCTAAACGCTTGTGGTTAAGTTTACATGTTTTTTCCCTTTTATATACTGCAGCTTACAGTGCTTCAGGGGTGTTGGACTCTTCTCACACTCTGTCACCAGCAGGAAGGTCCAGAAGGCAATCAGCCACCTCTGTGAGGAGGAAGAGCCGACGACTTAGCAACAGACATGCTGTCAACAGGTACACCCTTTGTTTATCCTCAAGTTATCCTTCAAAAGCCACAATTATTTTATTTGTGTCTTAGGGAGATACGACAGAAGCGCTGCCACATAGAAATTGCACTTGCAGTACGGTGCAATAACAGACATTCACTGAGTAAAAATAACTAAGACAACGTGAATTCATAAAATGCTTGTGCCACAGAGCCATATTTTCCCACTATGCTATAGTTAACAGAGAAAGAAGAGTTTATAAAATATTAACCCCAGAGCTACGTGGCATTCATAGTTTGCCTTATGCTAATAATCGTTTTAATGTGCATCCTTTTCAGGGTTGAGTCTGGAAGAGCTGGCTGCTTTTCTCCTAAAACCAGCAAAAAAGACGCACCACGCAAATCTCTGCGCTTGCGTTTTAGCCTGGGGAAGAGCAGCAAAGACGCTGTAAGTGTGGTCGACCGACAGACTTCATATCCCACTTATCAGGTTCACAGATAAACAGTGGAAAATTGTGTTAATCAAGTGTGTTCAGGCATATGCTGCAGTTAACTGTTTAAAATTGAGTAACACATTTGCACACGGGGTGTCTTGTTGGGGTGAATTGTTGCACACTAGCACTTTTCACAATTCTAAGTTTACTTTATGTAGCTAATAACATTAAACTAATGCATGCACGGTTTTAACAATCTGGAGTTTTTTCTCAGCACCTTTGCATTTGTAATATTACTGAATAAATAGTGTTCATACTTGTATGGTACAAAGCCATAGGATACTTCCTGTGTCAAATTTTCAGTGATTTACTACATGAAGCACTCAGGTGAAAGAATGTTACTATATGCTATTTAGTATATACATAAGATATATTGTAACATGGATGGATGTTTTGGAGTACATTGGGTGGGCTTTAAGAGGTTTAAGGTGCATAACTTTCTAATGCTCTATAGTTATATGTATATTCTGGACTTAATAAAAAGTTGTTGACCAACAAAATCCAGTATCCTGTTTCTTCTGAGTGATTTTTGTCATCCTCTGAAGAACTAACCACAACAATCATGGAATTAACAGATTAATGTTAACATCTGTGGGGTCCTTTTTAACAAAGTAATACTCTAAAGCTTCATCCTCCTTTGAACTTTCTTTCATCTTTCATTTCTCATTCCATGCTGGTGATAAAGGGATCTGAGTCCATTGGCTGGCGACTTGCCACTCAGGAGAGCACCACCAGTTTTCGTTTCACCAAAGAGACAGAGTTCAGTCCATCGGTTCTGCCAAGAAAAGCTGAATCCAAAAGTGAGTACCAAGTGAAGACTTCAGATGAACTGTCTGCTAATAAAGACATCTTTGTTGTACTGTATGTAATGTGAGACATGTAAGCTTTTCAGTTGTAATACTTGCTAATATACTGCTTTGGTCTATAGGCTCCAAGTACATCAGTAAGTCTGAAGACAACTTGATGACCCCCCAGTGTGACTCAAGTGCCCACCGGACCTCATGGAATGGGGACACTCCTGTAGGATCCGAGGCTTTCAGCAGAGGATCTTTCACAGACACCCCCATGAACATGTTCCTTAAGAGCAACTACGTATCTGAGCCAGCCATCGTCATATCAAAGCCCCCAGCGGTGGCCAGCCTTCCCAAGAAGCTGTGCTGTGCTTCCAGCGCTGAGAGCCTGGAGAGTGAGAGCTCCATCACCGAAGCCCAGAGCCGGGCCGGTCCCACCCTGCTGAAAATAAAGACGGAGTCGGGCAGTAACCTCCAGGCTGTCAAAGAGGACCCCTGCAACTCCACAGGAACAAATACAACTAAACCGTCAGACAGCATTACAGTCGCTCCACCAGAGACTCCTGCAGGAAGCATTCTCGCATCCAGCTTCCCAACCCAGCCGAGCCTTCTGGCTAATGAACAGAACATTACCTTTGGCCAGATTGAAATTGCTGCTTTGTCTCCTTTGCATATTGACAGTGTGGTTTTTGAGTCTGGTGCATACTGTAGTCCAGCAGTCAAGGCCGATAAAAGTTCTCTCTGCGCTGCTCCTACTAGTAGCCACAGCAGCTCCATGGTGGAGGAGACTGAAAGGGAGGTAGAGCAGGTGAACTGCAGCAGGCTGATTGATGCTCTGGACATCCAGAGTCCTGCTCTCTTCAAACTGGCCGTCTCCTCCGGGCTGCAGTCCACTCCGTACAAACTGGACCTTGAACTCGGAGATGAGCTTGATTCACATCCTAAAATTGGTACCATTGCCGGTGCTGCGCATGAAAAAAATGAATCCTCCCCAGTGATTGGTGCCATAGTCCAAAACCAACAACCCCTTTCGCCCTGCAGCCTGGAGACGGAAATACGACGCGTGGCGGACCACGTTCAACACTTCAACAAGCTCACCCTTCATTCTCCCAGCGGCTCCAGGTCCTCGCAGATCAGATCACCGCTCAAGTTCCAGCGCACCCCTGTGCGCCAGGCTGTGCGCAGGATGAACTCTCTCCTGGAAGAGCGCAGGAGACCCACAAGAAATGCAAAGCTGGTCAGCGGCCAGAGCGGTCCAGTGGTGAAGGCAGTGAGCCTGGAGAGCGGCCTCTCCCCTCGACCACAGCTTCAGCCTCACCGGGGAGAGGCACAACTGCCCAGCAGCAATTGCCCCATAAAGAAACCACCTCCAGTCCCGCCCAAAAAGCCGAGCACTTTGGCCCGTAAACCCCAGGCCTGCGCTCTGGGTGACGTGACCAACAAGGTTCAACCAAAGAGCAGAGTGGACTGTTCTGGCCCTGATCCATCAGGAGCTCAGAAGCATCTTGTGCAGCAGGCGGTAGAGAAGAGCATGAACCATTACAGAGGTTCACCC
Source organism: Chelmon rostratus (assembly GCF_017976325.1). Taxonomy (NCBI): domain Eukaryota; kingdom Metazoa; phylum Chordata; class Actinopteri; order Chaetodontiformes; family Chaetodontidae; genus Chelmon; species Chelmon rostratus. Next base: position 16,015,272 of record NC_055672.1, on the reverse strand, counting down.
AGAAACCCTCTCACCCAAGGACGCCTGCTGTCAGCGACCAAGCCTATAGATTTATAGTGCAAAATCTTAATGCCTTTTATGTTTCCTCCTTACTATGCAGGTCTCTGTCTGGTAGGACTACGTGACATTAAACATTCCCTCTCATGTTATCTATATTTTCAGGGGTCTTAATTTATTTTTAGCTGTGTTAGGTGCTGTTTGTGTTGTGTTAGGGCCTTAATGGGAGATGTTCAGATGCCTTATGTTTGTTTTACTCTAGTAAAGCAAGTTTAGAAGTCAAATATCAACACACATCAGCCTACAGGATGATATGTCGTGTAGTGTTTAGACTTGTTAGTACGCAGGCCCAATTCTGTGAAATGTGATTGGTGGTATGACTGGAAATGTTTAGATCAAGTCTTATGCTTTTATTTATGCGTTTTATATCTAATCCTTAGTTAGACTTCTGAAAAAAATGTTTACTGAATTTGCAGCTTTTTCTTTATTGCAGAATATTTTTTTACTGTCTCTCCATGAACAGAAAGAAGAACAAAAAAATGCAGCTTTTGTTGGATTTTATGGGGGAAAAAAGAGCCAAGCAGTATTGATCATCCGTCTATCTCAGTCCATTTATTTCAAACAAACAATAAAACACCATGTGAACCGCTTCAGACAAATAAAATCAGACAGCAAACATTTGAACGTTTGTCTTCAATTGAATTCCTGATTGGATGAATGAGCAGCACGTGTTGAAGCCACAAGGGGGCGTCGTGGAGCTGCTGCAGAGAGCACATCACACTGACATGTGGATTGAAACAGGCTGGAAGAGGGCGCGGGGGTGAGGGTTTCTTTCTATTCAAACTAAAGTAGGATACAAACTACTGAAAGTGCTTTATGGATTTGGTTTAGTGCACCACGTCAACCATCTTAAAACTTAGGTTGCCATTAAGAAGTGAATGGCCAAGGTGTAGAGAGTATATGGTGAAATGATACAGGTCAGAATCATTCCTTGAGATTTATTCTCCACATCCTGCTTTGGACTCGCATGTTTTTCATGTGCAGATTGGACAAAACAACAGGTTTAAAATCCTTCGTAACTACAGCAGCTTGCTATCACAGCAGCACCGCAGCGCAAGATGTATGTATGTGTTTGATTCTCCACCTCCATGCGCTGCGTTATGATGCATAAATACTGCAGACTGGACGGATGGGCCGAGGCCACGATTTCAGCTGATGAGTTCACGGTTTTAGGACACCAAAGTTTCACCTTTTTAAAATCTGAAATGTATATACAGTCTGCGGAAAGTCCACGAACAGTTCGCTCATTAATTATGTTATAAAGATAGGGCCACGTTGAATATTTGGTCTGAATAGGTTTTCTGATCCTGAGCAAAATGGACTTTTATTTTTCGGAACATCAACAAGACTGAAAATGTGACTTTTCCTCTCTGGAAGCTCTTCAGTTTATATTTTGGTATTTTGGTAGCCATTCGTTATAGTGTGCTTTAAAGTTGTAACTAATGTTTTTATACAAAGAATCTACTTATTTACTAATGTTTTATAGATCTGTTAAAAGACATTAATACTGAGTGAAAAATCCCTCCCGCAGATCAATTTCTTATTTTTTTTAAGAGTTATTCCATTCATTAAGACACCCTACTGGACCATCAAAACTCTGGAAAAACCTGCAAAGTATCTGGACCAAAATCAATTCATCAACAACATTTCTTAACTTGTGGCTTATTAGAAAGTGAAAGCATTCCGTAAAAGATTACCAGCATTTGTGACTGCATGAAACAAACATGAAAGATATAACATTAGCCAGAGGGATAATGCACAACCTGGCAACCCGGAAGATGTTCTCAGTAATGGCTTAAACTGATTTATAAAGCGCGAGTAAATAGTTACCAATAAAAATACAACTAGTAATAATGTACAAACTATTTATACAATGCACCTTATTTAAAAGTAGCAACAATATTTTTCTTTAGTTAATTTTACCATATAGGACTCATTTGATTTAAAGACTGTAAACTGAGATGCCTCGTTTACACAATGACCTAATTTAAGCATGCGTAAATAAACGTACACTGAAGACACGTGCAGCAAACAACTAAAAGGCTATGGCTAAATAATGGAGCAATGGATACTGTATAAAGTGAATACCTGTAATTACCAATCTTCTGCTAATTTTGTCCAGTTTTATTTCTCATGCAAACAGCCCGTTGTTATTGCTATGCTGAAGCTCCACAGGTGTGCTGCGATGTGTGTCATTTTTTTTTAATTTGCGTAAATTCTTGCATGCATGGGTGTAGTTTGCGTGAGGACAGTGTACGCCTCCTTTCAGTTTTCAGATTTGGATGAGTTGCACAGATTTATCATCATGCTCCTTTGGATGAAAAAAAAATCAACTGCTTTAGTTTTCCCATGTGCGCACAAACCTCAGGCCTGTCCGCTCTCAGCGCCTCTCGCCCCCCGCCCCTCCTCCTCTCCGCCTGCCCTCGCTGTTCCTCGGTTGTCTGTTTTCTTGAAGTGGGTTCAGGGAAGTGTTGAGGGGGCGGATAGTTTTGATATTCTCTACATCGTGCTTAGCCAATAATGTAGAGGGAACTGTTGTGCACATCTCAGCTGGCAGACATTTAAAAGGGAGACAGTCCGGCGCTGGAGCAATTTGTATTAAACCCCCTGGCCCCCGTCTATGGAGCGGTTAGTCTCCCACCCATCCACAGTCCCACCAACGTGCAGTCGACAGCAGTAGGTGTCTACCACCTCGGAAGGTGCCGTGGAGGAGTGACAGGATCAGATCATCGCACTTGCAGCAGTGAGAGCTCGCACAGGTGAGTGAATCTGGACAGTTTCTGACCAATAATATCCGCGCGCATTGTCTTCCGCCACTTACATTTGAACTTTATTTGGTTTACGGCTCATAGAAATGACTAAACTGCATGTCAGCTAGCCACTGGTGTGCATGGTGGGTACGTAGACGATTTATTAAACATATAAGAAAGTTTATATGCTTAGCTTTGGCTATACCTGGTTTGCATAAATAGTAGCCTTTGGTACATAATACATGAGACATTATGTGTCTCACTCAGATATTTGGATTATTCTATTATGCCTTTGTATTGTTTTTGCTTTGTAGTCTCATTTTACATGCGTTTTTTTTAACACACGCTGTATCTGTGCGTTTTTACGCAGCGTAAAAGCATGGACAGCTGTGCGTAACCCGTCCAGCATTGAAAGGATATAGGTGATGAATTATTTTCTTCTTCTCCCCAAGGATGGCCAACTCGACGCGCATCTTCTGCAGTATGGTTTTCATCATTGGGTTGCTATCATCTCCCGTGGATTCCAAAAGAAACCGAGGATCACAAGGCGCCATTCCTCATCCTGACAAAAACAACCCAAACGAATCGGAGCAGCAACCGCAGCCTCCGCAGGCGGGCTCCGGGCCCCGGCAGAGGCAGGGCGCATCCTCACCAGCCGACGAGGTGCTGGAGTCCAGCCAGGAAGCTTTACATGTGACGGAGCGCCAGTATTTGAAACGGGACTGGTGCAAGACGCAGCCCCTCAAGCAGACCATTCACGAGGAGGGCTGCGTCAGCCGCACCATCATCAACCGCTTTTGCTACGGACAGTGCAACTCCTTCTACATCCCCAGGCACATCCGCAGGGAGGAGGGTGCTTTCCAGTCCTGCTCGTTTTGCAAACCCAAGCGTTTTACCACCATGACTTTTACTTTGAACTGTCCGGACCAGCAGCCACCCACCAAGAAGAAACGCATCCAGCGCGTCAAACAGTGCCGCTGTATATCCATAGACCTGGACTAGAGACGCGCGGACGCGTGCTGCGCGCCTTGCTCTTCAGTTCTTCGCGGACAGGATTGTTGGTGGTAAAAGAAGAAAGGCTGTCACACAGCCAAGAACACGTGCCTGTCTCCGTCGAGCTTCCTACATGTAGACTACAACGATTCTATTCTTGCACAACGTGTGAACAAATATGGACATGCATCTTATAAACCGACGTTGAACTGCATTGAGCATTTTACTCGTCACCAGTTTGAAAACAAGCATCACTGCACGGGAACGCTGACTTGGAATGGGCACGTTTTACGCACGGCTTCCTCACCCCAAGAGGACTGCATAACCCCGGTTTATTTAATGAGTTCACTGTTCAAATCGCTTGTAGCGGCGGGGAAACACTCCTGCCCAGTTTTATATTTTTGTGCGCATATGTGTTTCTTTAACTGGACGTTTCCACCGTGTGGAATTTGATGGATGAGTGGCGATATTTGCAAATGGAAAAATGTGATTTTGTTTCGATATTTCAAGAATCTTTCAAGGTTAATTGATTCCTGTGAATGTCGAAGTCCATCAGTATTTTATTTTATTTTTTGGGGGGGTGCCTGCTCAGTTGTAGAGACAATAGGCTTTTTTGTTAGTTAAAACGGACAATGTACAGTGGTGGTTTCTACAGTATCGAGGTTAAATAGTTGTACAATGTAAAGCCATGTTTGATGTAACCGGTTTGTTTATCCCTTTGATTAAATTATCCATGAAACCATCAAATAAACGGATGTTGGAATATTGTGCATATCATCTGTCACTGTACACCTGATGTGAAGTTGCAGTCAGTGTTGAATCATGTCCTCATCATCTGCTGCTCTCCTCCCGCACTGGAGCCAGAATGTTGCGCAGGCATTCACGCTCAGACCTCGGAATACATTTCATCGTAAAAGTAGTCAGTTTTATGAGGGAAGATGCGGTTACTTGCTCCAATTGTGCCTTGAAATAGCTTTACTACTTTTTGTTACATGGCTCGCAAATCTGTCGGGGGACTGCAGCTAGTGAACGGTGCAAATGATGAGGGACTTTCAGTCTAAAAGCACCAATCCGACGTTCAATAAATAAGAAATTTTGGAGATGGTTTTTTTTTTTTTTTAATTAGGAAAGGAATTACTCTTCAGACGTCCATATTGAATACCACTCTTATAATAAATGGTCCAAGCCTCAATCTGAATTATTATTTTGTGACTGGAAGTCAAAAATTAAGCTTTTCTTTATCAGAATCAAATGGTAATTTACTGATCCTAGTTTGTTGTACATAAACGCACCATTTGAGTTTATTTAAATGACTGTAAATATGTAAAACAAGACTTCCATTTAAAGGCACTAAATTCCTGATACAACAAAGAAGCTGAAACACTGAAATGTGTGTCTCAGTAAATTTCACATTCCAAAAAGCTCCTCTTAAAATTTACAAACTTCCTGATGTGACATGTTCCTCATGTTAATGAGAATCTCTTTATTTAAGGGGTCTTCCAGGAACAAGTTTAAATGTCTAAAAATGAGGCTTGATTGAACGACTTAACTCTGACTCATGGTTTATTGAACAGCTTTGCTGAATTATGAATCATCAAATCCTCTCTGATGAGTCTTACATAAATATCACATTTGTTCAGCACCGCTGGGCTTGTAAAAGCTCACCGACCGGAACAAGATTTAGAGACAAACGTCCAGTTTGTTCGGCATCCAGTTTATTCTTGAAATTTAAAACAATTCCATATAATTACAGAGCACCTATATGAGAGCTACTGAAGGTTACATGAACCGACATACATACATACAGTAGAGGCTACAGCAGTTCCTTGGCCAGTGTCAGCTCATTTCTTTCTTTTTTTTTCTCCAAACCTTCTGAAGTCAGATATTTTTTAAGTTATCTAGATTCTCATATAAAATAAATGGCACACGTGAAAGACTTTGGAGGGTATAAAAGTAATTCAAGGTGCAGTTTTATGGATACTCTGTTCATGGAAGTCTGTCTGAGGTATAGCAACACACATGGCTTCAGGTGATATGCTTAAATGTTCTTGTTACCCAAAATACAATCCTCATCTCTCCAAAACTAAACAGAAGAGGCAACTGTCTTCTTTCAACGCATTTCCTGTAAATCAGTGGGCGCAGCATACAAGTAATATGCACGTGAAAACATATCGTTCACCTGACAGGCCCGTCAGGCAGCTTCTCAGTTAATTACAACTCATAAAAATACAGCCTCAAAGGGAACAAAGCTGATGTTTTTTTGGCATAAAATAAATCTTTCCTTACATAAATAGACTTCTTGAATGTTACAGAAGCGTGGCTACATCTTACATTTGCGAAAAAACAAACAGTAAAACAGTAATCTTAGCACTTTGTTTTTTTTTTTTAGAAAAACAAAATCTAGTAAGATTTCATCATGAAGCAAAAACAATTAATAAATCTTATTAACAAGGAAACCACACCCTTGCATAGGAAAAGAGGTGCAAAACAGTGCAAGACATCTGAAAAATGTACGCGGTTAGCATAACAGAGGAGGGTGGCTTATAGTGAGCTACGACATACAGCTACTGCAAGCGGTAAAGTGCTTAAAAGTGTGCCGGGCACGGCGGTCAGTGAAGGATTAACAAGTTCAATGTTTAATATCTTGGGTTTAAAACTTGTGTTCTTCTGATGTCTTTAAGTACATGTTTGTGTGTGTGTGTGTGTGTGTGTGTGTGTGTGTGTGTGTGAGGGGGCCCGAGGCTCGCTGCCAGGTTCTGCTCCTCTCTGGCTGTCACCCAGGAGAGGTCAGTCTGGTGCAGTGCTACACAATACAGTGAAACCTCCACATGCTGATTTGTTCGCACACACATTTATACGCAACATGTCTTCATCTGCACTCGAAGCCGCAGCGCAGGTCATTTATCGCGCGTTCCCTGCCGATTCTACAACATGACATATTTACAAGACTCTTAATGAGCCATGGTGAATGAGAAGCTTTTCGCTACAGCAACTCTTTTTCTTCCTTTTTGTTTTGACTACTTCCAGAGAGAGAGAGAGGTGTGTTTTATGAACAGGGATTCTTCCCTCCAGGCGGCTGTATCTGTTCGTACAACAGCAACAACGTCTTAACACGTTGAATATGTCGGAGCTTTATCATTCTGCTGTCTGATGTAACATCCACAGTTCAGAAAGAAGCGGTTTCTCAGCTCTCGTAGATCCAGACGGGACCTGGTGGATTTGTCAGCTGGCTCTGTTGAGAATCCCGCTGACCCCTTGAGACCTTTCACAAGCTGGGCACTCAGAGGTCACGCCGCACTGGATGAATGAGATCAACCTTTGGCCTTTGAGACTCTCATCACTTCGGCTGTGTCAGCCATGCATCCTCGCTGCAGGCCCAGCGTCTTATCTGTTCAGCAGACAGAGAAAGCTCGACATGAGGGTGGGGGTGGGCGGGAGGTGTCCGGCGCTGATAGTGGGGTAGAGATACGACAGCGGGAGTCGTCAGAGTCAGGAGAGGTTTCATTGTGAGTCTACGCGGGGCACAGAGGGAGAGTCCTCGTTGTAGAGGCAGCTGGCGAACGCAAAAGAGATGAGGCGTGCACACTTTCTGATCCATCATCTTCTCCACCTTTCTTACTGCCGCCACTCATTACTTCTTCTGCTGCGTCATTTCGCTCAGCTGGAGGACACGCTGGCTTCCTTCTGCCGCAGCCTCTCTTTCTGTTGGCGAGAACCAGGAAGAGATTCAGTGTATCGAATTCAGCGCCGACACTTTCAGGAAATTCCATTTCTCTGCTGTATGCAGATCAGTTCTTACCAGACTGTTGGCATTGATCTTCTTGGTTTCAACTCTCTTCTCTGCTGTGATCTTCTTGATGTTTTCTTGAGCTTCCTTCAACCTATGAAAAAAAAGAGAGGATTTGAAACTTGTGGACTCTTTAAAACTAGACATTGAAAGCTTTGGAACTAAATCATGAAAACAGCACTTCTGAACACAATATAAAGTCACAAGCCTCTCATCACTGTGACCCCATGAAGCTGTTTGTAAGTGAAAGACATTTAAGTATCTCCCTGGGGCACCCTGTGACACGCTATGTAGAGTCGTACACACCTACACATCTACACACACACACACACACCCCGTCAGGAGTTTGCGGTCAGTGAAAGCCCCATAAGTGAGACGCAGTAGAGACTGACAGTGGGTTGATGAGATAATGAGGCAGCCTTTAAAAAACACTTGGCTTTTATGAGTGCGCAAGCAGTATTTAAAATAAAGTTAATTGTACATAAGCACAATCAGCTGTGAGTAACGTGAGATGCGATTACCTAGTAAACAATTAAGAGAGAGAGCACATGGATCCATGGCAGTGCTGTGAGATCCTCGACTCCTCCATCTCACAGGGAGAGGGAAGATGGTCAGATCGCAGCGGCCGGGAGTCAAAGTGTGGGGGACACTAAATGAACGAGGGACGTTCACCACGACTAGTTTCCCTGATGTTTGACAGTTTAAAGAAGTTTACACTGAGACTAGTCGACTACTCTAAAAGTAAGAAAACGCTCATGGTGTATAAGAGCCATTTGAAACCATTAATCACATTCTCCAAATTATATTTTAAATGAAGCTGCAGTTCCGTTGTCATCTCTGCACGTGCAGCGCTGCTGCCCTTTGGGCTGCACGTCCAGCATCATTACAGTGTTTATCAGTTCTCCCATAACGTGCTGCCTTTAACGGCCACAGGCCCCCGTCCACCCGCTAGTAAAGCCAGGCGGCCGCCAGGAGGGTCTGCCGTCCCCTCAGTGGAATGCCCCCCCAACACGACGCCTCAGGTCAGAGGAAGCATCATAAATTCAGGCCCCAGTGCTTCAGACGGAGGGCCGAGGCCTGGGCCACTCCTGTCCAGTCTTTGATGGCCTTCCTCTCCGCTTTAATTCCAAGCAACGGCACATCAGCCTTGTATAATTAGCGCTAATTTGACGCGATGTCTCGAAGTCGCTGAGCACCTATCTGAAGGTGATGCAGACAAGAAGAGGATGAGATACTTAAACCTCAGTTTGGTGGCTCAGTTTGTGTTTTGCAGGGTTGGGATACATCCACTGACCGAGAAACAAGATACTTTAGCATGTTTCATGATATCAAGCTTTACAGAAGATATCAGTTGGGGTTCTGTGACCATTAAACTTGGCACTATACTTTCATTAAGTTGGGGACTAAAAAGAGGCACATTAAAAAAAGGATGGTCTAATTCTATGCAGCAGCAACCCAACTGCAACTTTTGTTAGAAGCTGTCTTTCAAACTTTAGAAAGCTCCCATGGACTTTATACAGTAGTACTCCTCCTGTCTTCATGTGTCTTTGACAGAGAAATTAAGAATGGAACATCCCCACCAGAGTCCAGCTCACCTCTCCTTGGAGATGTTCTTGTTTTGTCGTATCCAGGTGTTCTTGAAGTCGTTGCAAAACTCGTACCAAAGCATGAAAACATAGCTCGGGGTCACCTCTTTCTCCCCGGACTTTGGCTTCACCCCAAAGTAGTTCACCGTGTCCTGGAAACTGCAGGGCAAAACAGAGCAGAGGCACAAACAGGGTTGTCTTATCACGCATAAACACTAATAAAGAATCTCGGACATAAATAATCGTGTGCTGCAGAGAACTACTCTGGATTTACAAGTCAAAGTTAGAAACAGCGAGGTCAAAAAGTGCAAGGAAGCTAAGGTGTGCACTTCCAAGAAGCACAGACAAAAAAACCCAGTCCAACACAGAGACAGCGCACACAGAAAATGATGGATGTCGAGTCAGGCGGAGAGGCGAGAAACAGAGCTGGAAGGAGAGTGTCCACCCTGCTGGGCCACGGGGGAGAGCCAGTAGCGGTGGCTCCATTATCACATTGACCTCCACAGCCTGCAGGGGAAAGGCTGCCAGAGGAGACGGAGACAGCCAAGAACAGGCTGCCGCTCCTCCAGACACAGCAACGCATGCACCAGCACACACTCCTACAGCTCCAGAAACGTATTTACCGGCAATCAGAAATGTGAATATATGATACATGCACACGTGAGTCCACTCCGGAAGGTGTGCACGCATGAAAAAAAAAAACATAGGGACGCATCAGATTTATGTGAATAAACAGATTTTCTGTTCACTGGGACAGACTGCAGCACCTCCTCGGCCTAATTCAATTGTCACCAAATTTGAACTCTTTGCAAGGCTCTTAGCAGCACACACAAGGCATGAAAAGCAGCCTTCTGCTTCAGATTCCCTCCCTAACCCAAAACATGAAAGACATTTTCTAGCCCAGCCTGTCAAAGGGTTGATAAAAGGGGGGCTATGATTCAAGGGATGCTCCCTGTCCCATTGACACCCAGATAGGCTCTGACCTCCAGATGCTAGGTGGCTTTTTGCGACGCTAATCGAAGACATGTTCATTCGGAGGGAAATGGTGCAATATGCTGCCCAGACGGCCAGCTAAAAGCTGGGAAAAAAAGCCTGCTTCCCATTTCCCAGTGATGCGTCATTTTGCTGGGATGCTCACAAAAAGGAGAGCGCTGTAGATCATCCTGTACGCTACAAAAGAAATCACAGGCTCTGGGATGTTTAGATTCACCAAACAGACCTTCCGTCCCGGGTAGCTTTGTTGCAGCCGGCCTGGTCTGGCATGATGAACGGGGTCTCTCCTCCATCAGCTCCTCTGCTGACCCTGGGTCATCATGTCAAAGCATGCACAAATCAAGCAACGGTGCTTTTTGCCCTCCTGAGCATATGCAACAAGGAGATACACAACGCTTCACTCAAAACAGATGCAAAAACCTTCACACATGCGAGTATACCTACGAGACATAAACAAAATCAAGCAGACCTTTGTTCGTTTGCGAGCGCAGAACAGTTACACATGCACACAAACACACACTTCTGTAATCCATGCTATGATGCCATTGCCGTGAGAGGGTTTACTGCGGCACCCGCAGCCGGCATTCCTCACTGACAGCTATAAAAAAAAGACCCATTACAAAACCATGAGCAGCCGTGAGAATGAGGGAAATATTTGGACAGGCAACTCCGCATTCCTTTGTTTCCCCAGTCAAAAGATTATGGAAGTAAACTCCATGTTGTTGGCTGATTCAGCAGAGGCACAACGTCACTTTGTGCCCTTGTCGTCACACAATACCCGAGCACAATGATAAACCAACTGGCATCTATGAAACCATAACTGTATGGTGACTGAGGAGGCAGTTGGGCCAAGTGAAATTGAGCATGATGTGGGAGAAGTGAACTTAATGAGACGGAACGGAGGACAGAACCAGAAAACCTCAGTGGAACCCAAACATGAAGCAGCCAAATTAGGGCTGCATGTTGAGGAAAAGGAAGCGCCACGGATGAGCCACATGGCCCAAATAACTTACACAAATAACTACAAAGTAAATAATAAACAACCACAAAAAGTTAAAAACAACCAGAAATGAGCTTGATCAAGATATTATTTTCATTAGAATGATTCTGGTGATTTACAATAAAATAAATATCTCAACTCATGGAGGTTTACTCAAATGTTCAATCATGAACAATCTGTGATTAAAATGACACAAAATTAGCAAAATTGTGTGACAGATTTTGTCAGATGTAATGCACATGGACGGACATCAACTGAATTCCTTTATATGTGACTGTACATTTGCCATTAACATTAGTTATGTATCAATACTGGTAATAAGACCCTACAGGCACACTAGCAGCTATTTAAGGCAGAGCTACATGCTAACGTTAGCATTGCAACATGCTCACAATGACAATGACTATGCTAGCATGTTGATTTCTAGCAGGTCAATCATTCGTACCATGCTCACATCTTAGTTTAGCATGTTAGCATCCTAACATTTGCTAATTAGCACTAAACACAAAGTAAAGCAGAGGCTGATGGGATTGTCATTAGTTTCGCTGATGTTTGTTCACAAAGTACAGCGCAAGTTAAAAGTTTGACCTCATGATGGTGCAAGATAAGTTATTAACCCTGAGGAGAGCTTGAATATTTCATAGCAATCAACTCAGTGGTTCAGTTTGGATCAAAGTTGGGGATTGATGGACCATTTGAGATCCATGGAGCCACGCGGCTAACAGCTAAAAATGATCAGGGTTATTTATGTTTGATCCTAGTGCCAATGTAATACTTGAGTTTCTGTACTAAGACTAAAACAATACATTTTTTGAATTACTTACTTTGAGGAATCTAAACATGCCTTTCTATGAATATTCTTTATTTGTAAAAAAAAACCAAAACAAAACAGAAACCGAACTTCACAACACAAGCAGCTGTACTAAAACTCCAAACGCCAAAGTCTAATTTATATCAGAAATCATTTGTCTGATCAAATAGTGAAGTCATTTTTATTCATATAGCCCAAAATCCAAAATCTTAATAACTTAATAATAAATAAAGAGAATGAGTCTGACCAGACATTCAGCTCCAACTTTCAGTGCTTCATACCAGAGCTAAAACAATTAATTGACTTGTTGATTGACAGAAATCTATTAATCACCAACTATTCTGATAATTGATTCATTGTTTTGTGGAAAGTATTTTCTGTTAAATTCTTCTGCAGTTATGAATTGAACATCAATGTGAAGTGTTTCTGGAAATTGTGACTAAAACATTTTATAGACCAACAGATTAATCAAGAAAATAACTGGCAGACTAATCGATTATGAAAACAATGGTTAGTTATTTAGCAATAATCCTGTCCATCAAAATCCTGGTGCTGATTCATATTGCCCAGTCCTCCTCACTGGCTGACTTTGACTCGCAGGTGTCTAAACTCACTGACTCCGCATGAGGCCGAGGCATTAGGTAGCACTAAGGATGTGTTGTCTATTTCCTTTATTAACGGCGAGCCATAAAGTGCGGCGGCCGCCGCCGCTGTTGTGTGCATTTGTGCGAGGATCCCTCATCCAGCGCAGATGTGAGAGCCCACCCAGGGCCCAGTGAGCCCACTGACGCCCATATTCATCAACAGCGTGTCACTTTTACGAGGTGGCTCTGTGGGAACCTGAGAAAGAGCCCCCACCCTCCTCCTCCTCCTCCCTCCTGCTCCACCTAGCGCCAGTCGGCCAGCCCCCTCTTTAGATGAAATTAAAGGAAAACTTCATTAAAGGCAAAGGTGCTGTCAGCTGCGGGGCCCTTTTGATCAATATTCCCCTCCAAGTTCAGCGCCTTCATTACAGTGGTGTCACTCACGCACAAGAGGGTGGAGACACACACACACACACACACACACACACACACACTCACACACGTCAGTCCAGTTCAGAGGATAGAGAGATCACTACATGGCGAGGGCGGGGCTGAGGGGCCAGGACAGAGAGCGAGAGGTGCGGTAGTCCCTCAGCGATTCTCTTGGCTTAAAAACAGGAACATGAAGCAGAACAGTTTGGAACCATTCACTGAGTTATAGTTTTGTCCAAAGCAATCAACTTCCTAATTGTTTATAGTCTCCATTTTCCTGCGTCCGGCGTCTTTCACTTTCTCCTTTATGTGCGTTCATGATTTATTTTGGAAGTGGGAGCATTACGATATAAAGCAAACAATTCTGCTCTCTATCCAAACAAGGCAAAAATAATCTATTTGCTTTGTTTGTCTGCTCCACCATCTTTTTCCAATATGAAATGTTCCAGATATGATTTCTACTCGGACGGCGAGCGCAGCGGCTGCCAGTGCGTCTTGTGCCTATAAATCAGATGCCTCCCAGAAAACTCTCGGGAGTCTTCTGCAGAAAACATGGCAGATAAGAATGAACTGCAAGGGAGGAAGCACGAGGCGCTCAGGCTTAAAGTACAGCACGCTGCAAGTTAGGTGTGTGTGGAAATCCAAGGTTTCCGCCGTGTAGGCGTCTCGTTTACTCGTCTTTAAGACAAATTACACATGGCCTAGACGTGAGCACAGGTGTATAAATACTTTAAATACTGCATATATAAAATGGAGCTCAATCTGTCAAAATAAATCTCTTCCAAATCATGCCTAACAGTTCCTGTCCAGCAGAAGTCGGTCTGCAATTTCAGTATTTCTCAACAAGGCAGGAACCTCATCAGCTGGTGCCAATAATTGTATACAACTATACAAATAAGAGGCATTAGTGCTTTCAGATACCAGCTTTGTTATCTATGTGAAGCATGCTAAAACTCCCTTGTTGTGGGATGAATCCATTGGAAAGAATACACATTTTCTATCCAAAGTGACCTTTCATTCATAATCTTAAATACATCTCAGCGTGCAGCCGTTAAGGTTGGTCTCCTACCTTTTCTGTGCTGCATTGAGTCGGTCCTCTTCGGCTGCGTGCTCCTTTTGAGCTGTAGAAAAAGAGACAAAAAAAAATAAAAAGTTGTTATTTTATTTAGTTATTTCCACTCTCAGCCACTGACAGCTGATCTAAGAGCACAGGCGGAGTCCAGAGGGGGGCGCTGTGTTCATTAGCCATCCTCAGAGTTGCCAACTGAGCAGAAAAGAAGAAGAAGAAGTGCTCTGGTTTGAGATGTGACTGACGCAGCGAGCGTGTTGTCCAAGTCACAGTTAGGCACATTGTAAAGTTTGACGTGCCTGTATGTGTTGACGCATGGGAGCGTGAGCCTGTGACGGCCGGGCTTGGGACGGGGTGTGTTTGCAGAGGGTCTGTGTGTGTGTGTGTGTGTGTGTGTGTGTGTGTGTGGACATACATGTGCGTGTTGTGAGCAGAGCTGAAGCAGGGGCGCAGGGTTGAGCAGAGAGGCTTGGGAACTGGAGGCTCCTGTGGACTCCTGCCATGTAAAAGTGTCTAAATGCAAGGCAGATGTGTGCGGCGGGCCAGGCCGAGGTGCAAGAATTTATCTAGGGCCAGAGAGTGCCTGTGATCTCAGATTTATTGCATTTTTCCAGATTCATCCTTTTTACAATGATGGGGGACCTTTCCTACTTGAAGATTTAAGAGCGGGAAGTCTCCAAAAAATTGTTCAAAGGCAGGTTTGGGGGTCTTTTGGGAGAAGGTGAGCTTAAGCCTCCGACCAACCACCCTTTTACTTTTTTTTTTTTTTTTACATGTATGTGGGCAAGGGGCCTGAGGTACACCTAATGAAGGGAGGTTGTGGCCATGTCTGGGATAGAGGGAGGAGGGGGGAAGAGCAGAGGGGCCGTGACCAATGGCGTTAGTCTCAGTGGGGGTCAGGCTGGCGCCTGAGGTACCCCTCTGGTGCGACTGTGCAGAGGTGGCACAGGAGCCGAGAGGCTGGGAGAGAGAGAGAGAGAGAGAGAGAGAGAGAGAGAGAGAAAGAGAGGGAGAGAGAGAGAGGGAGGATGTGTGAAGTTTCTCTTCCTCTGCTCCCCGTGTAAACATGAAACCAGTAGTCGCTAACTAGAAAGTTATGAGATGTGCATGCTGA
Source organism: Chelmon rostratus (assembly GCF_017976325.1). Lineage (NCBI taxonomy): Eukaryota > Metazoa > Chordata > Actinopteri > Chaetodontiformes > Chaetodontidae > Chelmon > Chelmon rostratus. Next base: position 16,000,096 of record NC_055672.1, on the reverse strand, counting down.
GAGGGACAATAAATTAGGGCTTTAAAACTCTGACACACTTTTGCAAACTGCAGCTACACCTAGCAGCTAGATAACAACGAGATGGAGGGCAGCGTGAGAGGGATGCTGAGGACCGGAGGATCCCTCTCCATCTGAACACAGACGCAGCTCAAAGGCTTCATCGAAAACAGGCTCCTCGGACAGTCGTTATCTGCAGATTCTACTCGGCCTACGTAATTCCAGGTCATCCGAACGAGAGGAGCTCCGGTTGCTGGGGTCTGACTCACTGACAACAAAGAAAGTGCAAGGATGTGATGAGACACAGGTATTTCCTAAGAGGGCCGGTGGACTGAGACTTGCACGAGCTGAGATTAAAAGCAGGAATTTGTTTTCAATTAGACATGGCTAGTATTCACAACCCGCAAAATATGCCCGTCAGAGCATCCCCAGAGGTTTCAAAGAGCTCCTATTAAAAGGGAAACAAAAAGGTGGTAGATTAGATGTTGAAACCACCACAGTCTTTTTTTTTTTTTAAATGAACGTTAGATAGAAGAGAAATACATTGCGGGGAAGATTTTCTGTACAAAAGGCAGGACATTAACAGCACGTATATAATAAGAGAACAAAGATTTTAGAGGGTGGGGAGGACTTGGCTCCAAACCAGAGCAAAAGCAGCAACGGGACAAGCAG